>NW_024387477.1:1312939-2512939 GCF_900408965.1 Simochromis diagramma
TTTAAAGTGTCATCTCCCTCACCTCAGCACCCTCGCCCATACCTACAGTAAAAGTGTGGATGGTAAAATACATTCTGGACCGCAGCTCCACTGTGACAGTTTCAGGCTCTCCCGTGTGCAGCTATTGATGACAGGAGGGGAGGCGTCAAAAGGTGTATTTATGGCTTGACAGCCAGCTGGTGAGGTTTGAGCTTGTCCTTCCATGTCTTCTCATCATCTAAGAAAAGTGAAACACGTGGAGTAGCAAGAGAGCATTTCCCCTTAATGCCACAGCTAGGACACACAGGTCTAATTTTATGCTCGAGTCCCTACCAGCAGGGAGAGTTATACATAGAGGTTACAGCTTGTGCAGAGTTTGACCAATTAAACTTTATTTTTACACGGCTGTCACCCACAACAACCACAGCTCAAGTATGTGTGAGCACCAGGCGGCTGAATACTTCTAAACTTTCATAAGTCTCTCATTGTTTGTGCAACAATGGAGAACAAAGATACAAATGCAGCAAAGTGAATTTAAATAAGACCTTTTAAAGACACAGGAAAACAAATGTAAGATACAATGTATGCACACACACAAAGGACAAAGGCTGAATTGTGAAGAAAATCCTACTTATTGTATTTATTAAAAAAAAAACAAAAAAAACAAAAACACAAAAACCAACTAAATAAGCAGACAAAAAAAAAAAAAAAAAAATACATATATCCATCACCTGGATCACCTGTTGAGAAAGAACAAAGAAAACAAGCAGAAGAAAACGAGAGCAATACAATAAACAACATCACGGTGATATATGGGAATATAACAGTAAATACTAAATATTAAACATTATTTTGCAGCACGTAAAATCGACAGCGCACAGTGTGCTTTGAGGTAGGAGCCAAAAAGGGTGTCGTTTGTGTGTGTGAGCACCCGTGTGTACACCTGTGAGCATGGACGCGCTTGTTTTTAAAAGGTTCCTTCATGTAATGATCTGCTAGAGGGTGTGGGGGGGCCACTGCCCCGTCCTCCATGCATGAAGCAGGTATGGAGGAGATCAAGACTCCAGACATCCAGAGGCCCCCAGAACACAAGAGACCAAGGAAGACCAACAGAGGGGCAGCTGCGCCACTATCCCAGAAAGAGCTGAGGAGAGTCCCAGATGAGGGGTCACTCAGTAGCCGCGGAGCAGAAGCCAGGGGGGGTTGCAGTGACGTGCCCGTGAGCTCCGCCAGCAGCCAGCTGCGCCAGAGTGACCGAGCCCCAGGCCGAGAGGCCGAGGGCACCCCACCCCCGAAGTGGCCCGAGCGAGCCCCAGGCTCCAGGCCCCGATAAGCAGCCACCAAGGAGTGAGCCGGTGTGTACCTGGGCACCCATCCCCAGACACAAAGAACCACCAACGCACCAATATCTGAGGGAGTCCGCCACTGGCAGGGGAAGTGGTGGTGGGGGGAGATAGGCCTCCATACCTTAGAGGGCCTGAGATGTCCCCAGAGAGGTGGCGTCTGATACCCAACCTGACATATGGACACAGACATACAGGCACACACAGATACAAACATCCATTCCCACCCTCATGCTCTCATATGCAATTACTCAACACTCAACCAACGTGGAGACAGACATAGAGAGACACTGTACACACAATCACACTCCCCAAGCGTACTCTAAGAACCGGGTCTAGGTACCTTTGCCCCTGGAGGGGGAAACTGCACCCAGACCCAGATGGAATTACCCTTTTCCCTGCGGTGGGGAGAAGCAGACCGCCCCGACTCCGCAGCAGCAGGGAGGCCCCACACTCCAGACCCCAGTCGGATGGCCAACTCCTCCTCCTGGCCCCTCGCTCCAGCAGGTCGCAGAGAATGGGGGTGTGAGAAGACTCCAAAACCTCCCTCTGCCCGCTCATATGTAGTGTAGATGCATGAGTGTTCTAAGGTGCATTTAAAACCCAGGAGGGCATGGAGCTACCTGCCAGAGAGCAGCAGGTAAGCGCATAGTCCCCCCTGCTAGCCCTCAGTGTCTACGTGAATTTAAAATTGAGAGGTGGGCAACGACGCCAGGGGTGAGGTGAACACCCTGATGGTCTTTTGGAGTCCGTGTAGCGTGCCCACCCCCAAGAGCCTATATGTATGTGTTATGAGAGTGTGAGTAATGTGAATGTCTAAGTTGTGAGATATAATTGGGGCACAAGAAGCCAGAAGGGGACAGAGGGGGGGATGCCTCCCCTGCACCCTGGTGACACACCTTTACCCCAAGGCCCTGCATGTGTGGGTGATTGTGGTGGAGCGGGAAGAGGGAGGCAGCCGGAGATGGGGAGGGAAGGAAGGGAGGGGCAAGTGACCCCTTCCTGGGGCCAGCTCCCCCGCTGACCCCAGTAGGCACCCCCATACTCCACGACCCGCCAGGGAAAGGGGGCCCAGGCCCATCCGGACCGGGTCCCAGAACAGCAGCGCCACCCGGCCCCACAGAGCCCGGGACAGCCCACCCGACCCCACCACAGAGAAAACTGCACCCACCCCGTCATCCACTCATCTTCCAGACTACACAAGACAATAGACGCCCAGGCTGAGATCTTCCTCCACCTCTCCTGTATCTCCCCCTCCTGCAGAGTGAGTTCCTGAAGAGAGGAGAGCTCCTGCAAGGTGTAACAACCTCCCCCACCAGTTGAAGAGCCCCCCAGGTGGCTCGATGCACTGGTGGCACCCTGCGCCAGGGCCGGGCCCCCATACACCCACCCGCCCACAACCCCAGCAACATACCAACCAGGACCCAAGCCCCCGAGGCCCAGCCAGGGCCCCAGCCCAGAGATGGAGCGCCCCCAGAACCTCACGCCCATCTCGGACCCACCCAGGGGCAGCCAGGCTACCAGATCAGTAACCTACGTCCGTCAGCACAGACCCTCCCGTGGCCCCGCTGCACGCAGCCACGAGCAAACCGTCACCTGAGAGCCAACAGAGCCCCTAATAGGCCATGACCGCTACCCCGGGTTGAGCCCCCCAAGGAAGATGCTCCTGGGGAACCCCCCGACGCCCTAAGCCTGTCCCTACCCCCACACCAATCACAACAGCGAAGGTGGGACCCCCCACCCCCACTAGGTGATGGAGCTAATCAAAGGAGCCCAGAGCAATTGATCTGATGTGGTGGCAGAGGCTGTATCAAGACTAATGTAATCTAATAGATAATTTCTGTATTGGTTAGAATTAAGATTCTTTTTATTTTTCCAGTTCATGAGGACTGTTTTCTTGGCTATGCATAGGGCAGTGAAAACCATATGGGCTATATTCTTATCTGTAGTGACATTATCTAAGCTGCCCAACAAACACACTAAGGGGGAAGTTGGAATGTTACATTTCAGACACTTTGATAAGTCTTCACATATCTCGCGCCAAAACTTCTGAACTGGTGGACAGAACCAAAGAGCGTGGATATAATTGTCCGGTGTATTGGTTTGACAGTGTGAGCAGTTGTTGATAGACGTAAAGCCCATCTTGAACATCCGATGACCTGTATAGTGCACTCTATGTAGTATTTTGTATTGAATTAATTGAAGACTGGGATTTCTAATTAGATGAAAGGTTTTTAAGCAAATCTGAGACCAGAAGTTTTGGTCTAAGTTAACTGATAAATCCGCTTCCCATTTTGCAATAGGAAGTGATATTGATTCATCTGTTTTAGAAAGCATTCTGTATATTTTGGATAGTAATTTGGGGGTTTTAAGAGTAAGAAATTGAACCACACTTGGTGGTGTTTGTAGTTCAACTTGACCCGGTTTAAATTTCTTTTTTACTATGGATTTAATTTGTTGATATTCTAAAAATCTTTTCTTGTTGATCCCATATTGTGTAACTAGTCTGTCAAATGAAATAAATTCTGTTCCTTCTAGTATATGTTCTAAATATTTGATTCCTTTACCACTCCAATCTGAAAAGTTTATCATATTATTGTTTTGTAATATGTCAGGGTTGTTCCAGATAGGTGTACGTTTGCATGGGATTAATGAAGACTCCGTCAATTTTAGAAACTCCCACCATGCTGTCAGAGAAGAACTGATGTTGATGCTTTTAAAGCATTCATGTCGTTGGATGTTTGAGCTGATAAATGGTAGATCTGAAATCTCTAGATTATTGCAAAGTGCTTGTTCTACATCTAGCCAAGGTTCATCTAAGAGGGTATGTTTTAGCCATCCTGAGATAAACTGAAGCCTGTTGGCTAAGAAGTAGTGCTGAAAGTCAGGTAGTTCTAATCCTCCTTTATCCTTGGTCTTTTGTAGTGTTTTTAAGCTTATACGTGGGGGTTTATTTTTCCAAAGGAATTTGGACATACATGAATCTAGATATCTGAACCAATCTTGTGGCGGTTTAGTTGGGATCATTGAGAATAAATAATTTATTTTTGGTAAGACCATCATTTTTATAGCGGCAACCCTTCCCATGAGTGATATGGGTAGACATTTCCATCTAGCCAGATCGCCTTCTACCTTCTGTAAAAGTGGGATATGGTTTAATTTAGTTAGATCTGCAAGCTTGGGAGAAACATTAATACCTAAATATTTTATATTTCCCGATTGCAGTGGTGTAGAAGAGGAATTATGGAAGGAGCAATTAATCGGTAGGACTGTAGATTTTGACCAGTTAATTGAGTAATCTGATATTCTTGCAAAAGAGTTTATCAATTCAATCACCTCAGAGATATTGATTTGTAAATTTTGGAGAAAGAGTAACACATCATCCGCATAAAGGCTGATTTTATGTTCCACTTTCTTGCATTTTATGCCCTTAATTACTGAATTCTGTCTAATTGCTGCTGCTAGTGGTTCAATAAAAATTGCAAACAGTGAAGGGGAGAGTGGGCATCCCTGCCTGGTGCCCCTCAAGAGACAGAAGCTGGAGGATGTCTGGTCATTTGTTCTGACACAAGCTGTTGGGGAATCATATAATATTTTTAACCAGTTTATGAAAGAGGATCCAAAACCAAATTTGTGTAAAGTTGCAAATAGAAATTTCCAGTTAACTCTGTCAAATGCTTTTTCTGCGTCTAAAGAGAATATTGTAGTTTCTAGGTTTTTACTGTATGAGTGGTCTATCAAATTAAGTAATCTACGTGTATTTGTTGATGAGTGCCTAACTTTTATGAAACCAGTTTGGTCAGGATGAATTAAGAGGGGGTTTATTTTCTCCAGTCTCTTTGAGAGAGCTTTGCAGATTATTTTAAGGTCTACATTTATAAGGGATATTGGACGATAGCTTGAGGGATATACAGGGTCTTTGCCTGGTTTTAGCAGGAGATTAATGTTTGCAGAATTCATATTTGATGGAAGTCTGCCCTTTTCTTTGATTTCCAACAACGTTCTGTAGAAAACTGGTGCTAGAATCGTCCAGAATTCTTTGTAGAATTCTGCAGGAAAGCCGTCTGGACCTGGAGCCTTATTATTGGGCATACTTATCAGGGCTTCCTGGAGTTCGCCTGATGTCAGTGGTGAATCCAGTGCCATTGCTTGAGTGTCTAATAATTTTGGAAGAGTTATGTTGTCCAAAAACTGATCAATTTCTTTTTTAGATGGGTTTATTTGTGGTGAATACAACGTTTTATAGAAATCCCTGAAAATGTTGTTTATTTGTATCGGTTCATATATTGTGTTCCCAGATGAATCTTGAACAGCACATATAGTTGTTTTTTCTTTATTTATTTTTAGCTGGTTTGCTAGAAATTGACCGGATTTATTACCATGTTCATAATTTTGTAAGCGTAGTCTTTGTACTAAGAATTTTGTTTTTTTATCAATTATCTCATTTAATTCTAGTTTTTTTTTTCAATGTTTCCTGATCTTGGTGGGACGCGTAGGCTTCTTCTGGTGATTTGATGTTTTTTTCTAATTCCTGAATATTTTTGTTTTCTTTTTTCTTTTTATGTGATGAGAAAGAATTTATTTTACCTCTCATCACAGCTTTCCCTGCTTCCCATAAAACCATAAAATTCACACACTGCACACTAAAAAAGTTATTCTTGGCAGTTATGCTCGATATAAACTGCATGTAAATCAATCAGCATTGCATAACCAGACTAATTTGATGAACTAGTTCACTAACTTAGCTGTGGTTTCACCACCTCAGCTCATTGAATTGCAAAGCATGACTGAGACTTTACACCATATGCAAAATGTCAAGTGAAATCATATCTGCCAGAGGCAGCAGGTGACTTTGGTAAAGTGAAAAAGCCATTCATCTGAGCTTCCTAAATCAATAATTCATAAGCAAATGATCCCTCGAAAAATTTTAAATTAGACAAGAAATTGTAACTGTTTCCATCAAAACATGCCCGTACATGTCAGAGCCGCTGATACCTTCATTCTGATTTGTTCTGCTTCCTGCGCCAGCTTGTTCCTATTTTCTTATTGCTGCTTCTCTGGCTGTGTGTCCTCCTGTCACAGAGATACGGCAAAGTCGAGCGTCATCCTTTTCTGGTCCAGTGAGGTTTATTAAACAAATTCATATGTCCTTTATCAAGCCTGAGACTGCAACACTGACCAGGAAGACCTCAAGTTAGTTGTTCTGCATATTTTTTGTACAAGTAGGGGACTGTAAAGTTTTTAAATTTGAGAAGGTGGAAAGCTACACAGTTGAAAAGAAGCACTAAAATTATATTGTAAGTCAGAACTGTAGACGCCCTCCACATTAAATCTGAATAGAATAAGATCTATTTACACTTACTGCACCCAGATCACAAGTATTGTTAATGATCCGACATATAAGAGACTCGGATAATTGTTAAACTAATCGAAACTTGCTACAAAAAACCTTTAACCCCATTTCCTTTCTCCTTGATTGTTTTTACTGTCTAAAGGACAAGGAAAGACACGAGTTAAGGATCTAATTGGGAGAAATGGGATGCATGCAAGGTGTTCGAAATTAGTAAAATCTCAGGGATCAAAATAGCCACATTTATGGGGAAAATACCAGATGAAAAATTTAAATTTTCTTTAAGCGTCAAAAAAAAGAATCTTGTTAGCTTTCGGTGTTTCTCACCCGTGTAAATCTTTTCATTTACAAATGGAAGTTAAAACTCTGGAAATGTCAAGCATTTGACAAGTATTCAGCCAAGAGCACCTTTTAAATAAAACAACACAACAGAGGGCAAAAACTACATAACACCAATTAAAGACAAGTGGTACTGTTCTCTGGACCTTAGCCAAAATGTCTATAAAGTATTAATGAAGACAGTAAACTTGCTCATCATGAGACGTTTTGTAGTCAGGACAAAACTTCAATTTTGCTACAAAAATATTTTAGTTGTACTGATTCTGAAGAGAAAATTAGATTCTTTCTTATAAAATTAAAAAGGATGGTAAGACTGTATTAGACAGCAAATACACGATCAGGTCTTTAAGTTGAGTAAGGTTAGGAGCAACTTTGATAAAGGCTACACGCCTGGGCAGGACCACCTCCTAAGGGGTAGGTCTTGCAGAGTGCTCATGGTATGTAGAAATTCATACATACTAAAAGTAATCCAAACATGAACAACCAAAACCACAGACATGATAACACGGGAAAGGTAGGCTGTAGCTTCTGATCCAACAGAAGAGCTACCATGCTAAGAACTGCTGAATAACTGTTGTTAGTTAATTGTGCCTATAATACAAAAGGCATCAAAACTCACAGTCCATCATACCTTCCTGCATATTGGGATGTATAGCTGCAGACTGGTAAGACAGCCTATGTTGGCCCTGTCCACCATCAAAATCACCCGATAGAGACATGAGTGTAAGATCGTGGTCCAATAGAAGACGGTGACAATGGTCAAGGAAAAGTTCTTTTGGGAAACTGGAACACTCGACTTAGCCATTGTTGCAATTCATGTACACCGCTTCATGGCAACAGTATGTACTGATGGCACAGAGAGAGTATGAGATATCTTCCAACACAGCAGAAGTTATTGAAGAATGGGTTATGGAACTTGACTTAACGTTGAAAGTCACCTGATTTCAACTGAACAATTCGATGAGATTATCTGAAATGAATGAGGGGATGTAATTTGATGAAAAAACAAGCTAATCTGCAGCTGTGTTGTAAAGCTGAGCAACAGTAACAGCAGGTTTAAAGTCTTTATTTAACTCAAAGGGCAGATTTGGGTTTGTTCACTGGCTCAGCGTTGTCAGTCTAAGCTGTGGGCTAGACTGTGAGGCAGACTGTGAGAGAATGTTCTGGCTTTCTTGGGAGGTGCCTGAGTCCGGGATGGAGGAAGACAGCTGTCTTACAGGCTGAGGAGTTCCAGGATGGCACGTAGTTAGCTGGTGAGAGCTCGGGATCCTAGGAAGACTTTTCAAACAATAGAGACTGAATTTCTGGAAGGAGGCAAAAAGCTGGGGAGTGCGGTCTGTCCTTAAGCTCTGAATGGAATCGCTGGGAACAGGGAACAAACATGGGAAGAGGAAGATTGCAGGAGAAACATTTGTGAATGATTCACTATGACCTGAAGATCTGGTCCACATGGTAATGACTTCTGATAGAAAACAGGTGAAGCCATCTGCAGAGCAGGAACCCATGCTCTCCGTCAAAGCAAACAACCAACCAGCAAATTTTTCAGGCTCAAGTCTCTATTTTTGTCTGTCATTTTCACCCCTAATAAGATCTCATGAAACTGCCTATTGCTCCCCTTGGCACAATAACGTTAATATCTTGTCATGTGTTTAAAGTGCTACTTCCAGATATTGTGTGTGCATGTTTGAGATTTGACAGAAAAATTAAACTCCAGTCCCGTTTAGCTCCTGTAGTGTCAGACCTACATTACAGGACAAACTGATGCAGTCTTGATAACTCTTACCACAGAACGGGTATCGTAGTGCTTCATTTGGTCATAACTGATATTGTGGGAACTGAGGGGCAAGTCATTTTTCAGAGTGTTAGGGTGTGTGGTGAACAAGCACCTAAAATGCAGACACTGAGAGGAAGGTGCAATTAAACAAAAGGGTTTGTTTTTGTTTTTTTGAGCTGATGAAGACTGCGAGAACAAAAAACAAAAATTCCAAAAAGCAAAAAAAGTCCAAAAGTAAAGTAACTAAAACCTCAGTGGAGCTAGGAGACACTAGGGGAGAGAAGACAAGGAAACTAAGATGTGAACAGTCCGCTCTGACAAAGACAAGAGGAACAACAGCACTTTAAATAAACAAGGGAGATGGAAACAGTTGGAAAACACAGCAGGAGCAAATCAGGAATAATCAGGAAGTTAGTCATTACAATAAAACAAGAAACAACGAATACTGAGACAGAAACATGCAAACTTGACACAAATGCTGTCATGGTCCGCGGCCCGGCGTCCGGGGTGCTGATGGGATGCCCACGCCCACGGGCGTGGCTGCCAACCCCACACCTGCATCCCATCCCAGGCGATCACCAGGTGGACTATTTAATCCTGCCCTACCTGCTGCTCCACGCCAGTCCGTAGTCGTCTCTCAGCGGTAACGTACACCTGCGGGAAAGTCCTTATGAAAGAATTATCCATCTAAACTAACACTGTTTTGCCCTGTGTACTCAGATCACAACTCGGCGTTTTTGAGCCACCTGCCTGTCCACCTGCCCGCCTGAGATTTGGATCACGATCAGCCCCGCCGCCTCGACCCCTTTTGGAGCCCCCCCCCTCTGGTTCACTCAGCCCGGCTATCACCGTAAGACACATACTCCACCTTCCCTCGTATGCTGCCATTTTTCCGCACCCCAGTAATCTGTTTCTCCTTTTTTTTTTTGCAGCCTCCCACAGCCCTGCTCTCGGCGTTCCCTGCGCGACTCACCTCCCCGGTCCTTCGGTTTTTTCTGGTTCCACACGTTGTTTTTTCCGGCTACCCTCACGGGACACCTTTAGTTATAATAAAATTTGGTTTCTTTATTCTCCCCTACCCTGGTGTGTGTGTTCTGCTTCTGGGTCCAGCTTGCGCACGGAACTTCGGTTCATGACAGTACGGACTGGCCAGTATGGACCCAGCAGATCCACTCCGCTCCGCCATTAATAAACAGGGCGCTATCCTCGGTCGCCACGATCAGCAGCTCCAGTCTCTCCAAGACCGTTACCAAGAGCTCAGTGACACTCGGGATGAGCTGCGAACTAGGCCGCCCGACCCCGTGCACCGCAGCGTTTCGCCTCCGCCGCTGGAACCCTTCCACGGGGAGTTAGACCTGTGTGGGGGGTTCCTTTTTCAGTGTTCCTTGTTTTTCAGCCGTACGCCACACGCCTTTCCCACGGATGCTGCTAAGATCTCCCACTTCGTGGGATTGTTACGGGGACGAGCTTTAGCATGGGCTGAGGCTTATTTAACCTCTCACCCCATTCGTGATTGCGATTACGACGATTTCCTGGAGGAGTTCCAGGCTACGTTCTCCCCTCCGGTTTCGGAGGACGATGCCGCGCAGAAGCTACTGGGGCTCCGTCAGGGGCGGCGCAGTATTGCGGAGTACCTAGTTGAATTTCGTACCAGAGCGGTCACCGTGGGTTGGCCCGATTCGGCCCTCCGTGGGGTTTTTTTACGGTCATTAACCGACCAGATGAAGGACCAACTAGTGTTTCACGAGGAAACCAAATCCTTTGAAGAATTAGCTTCCCTCGCCCGTAGGATCGATAGACGCTTGCGGGAGAGAGATGCCGAGCGGCGGCTTAAGCCTATGGGCTCCATATTGCGCCCCGGGATCCGCGTATCTCCGCCCCCGCCCACAGCTGCATGTGCGCGCTCTCCGTCGCCTCCCCCGCCCGAACCCATGCAGATCGGACGCTCTCGGCTTTCTCCGCAGGAGAGGGAACGCCGATTTCGGGCTGGGGATTGCCTGTACTGTGGGAGGCCTGGTCACCGCATCGCTGTTTGCCCGGTCCGCCCAAACGACCCGGCCCACCGGTAAGTCCGGGGATACGGGTGGGCAGCGCTCTAAGCACTACTAGACCCCGATTGTTACTGTCATGGCCTGGGTCTAGGGACCCAGGGCTCATGTATTTTCAGTATATGTTTATGTTTATGTTTTCCGTGTGTTGTTTTGGTTTGCTCTCCATTTCTCCATGTGTCTCCGTGTGAGCTTCCGGAGGTGTGGGTTCGCTGAGGAGACTGCGAACCCGGAAGTGTTTCTGCTCCAGAGACAGCCACACCTGCCGCTCGTCGTCCTCTGCCAGCTGCAGCAGATTACACTCGTCAAGGGAACGGCATTTAAGACTGCAGCTGAGCTGAGGCCGACGCTGGATCCTTGAGTCAGAACTCGTCAGTACTGCCGTGAGCTTTTGCGTAACCTCCGAGGAAATAGATCCCCTGCTAACCTTCTGTGTTTTGTGTTACCAGGAATCTGGAGCGGAGTGTGCTTCTAAGTCACGGTGTGGGAATTGGAGTTTTTTGGAGTCGCCACCTTTCTCTTTTACGGACATCTGCACTGTGTGGGATTCAGGGAGAATCACCACGGGACCACAGTGCTGGGATTTTGTATATAGTTGTGTGTTGTTCACCTCCTGTAAATAAATCCACTGTCCTTCGCTAAGAGTCTCGCATTTTGGGCCCTACTTTCACTGCCACTCCTCGGTCTGCCATCGCAGCCCGTGACAGTTACTGTCCGTTACCATCGTGACTAATAACCAGACTTTTACATGCCCCGCATTGGTGGACTCCGGGGAGGAACAGAACCTCATGGATGAGAAGCTGGCTAAGAGGTTAGCTGTGTCTCTTACCCCACTCGAACCGCCCATCCCTGCGTCCACATTGAATAACAAAGTGTTTGCGTACATAACTCACCAAACCGCGCCAGTACGGTTAGTCGCATCAGGTAACCACCAAGAGCAGCTGTCCTTTTTCACTTTTCCCGCTCCTGACACCCCGCTTATCTTAGGCTACCCCTGGCTACAGAGACATAACCCACACATTGATTGGGCCGGAAAGAGCACCGCGAGCTGGAGTGTGTTTTGTCTGGCCCAACGGAACAGAGCCCCGCCCCGCCACCCGCACTGGATCTCTCTTCCGTGCCCCCCGACTATCACGATCTTCGGCAGGTGTTCAGTAAAGACGAGGCGCTCTCACTCCCGCCTCATCGTCCGTATGACTGTGCCATTGATTTGCTCCTGGGTGCGTCGCTGCCCTCCAGCAGACTGTACAACCTGTCTCGCCCCGAAAGAGAAACCATGGAGAATTACATCCAGGAGTCGCTAACAGCAGGACGAATTAGGCCGTCATCCTCCCCCGTAGCTGCGGGTTTCTTCTTCGTGGGAAAAAAGGACGGGACGCTCCGCCCGTGCATCGATTACAGGGGGCTGAACGACATCACCGTCAAAAATAAATATCCCCTCCCACTCATTAGTTCTGTTTTTGACTCACTCCAGGAAGCCACAGTCTTCACCAAGCTGGACCTACGGAACGCCTACCACCTGGTTCGGATACGTGAGGGCGACGAGTGGAAGACCGCCTTCAATACCCCACTAGGGTATTTCGAATATCTGGTGATGCCGTTCGGGTTAACTAACGCCCCGGCGGTTTTTCAAGCCCTAGTCAACGACGTGTTACGGGATTTCCTGTACGTGTTTGTTTTTGTATACCTGGATGATATTCTGGTCTTTTCCAAGATGCCCGAGGAACATCACATCCATGTGAGGAGCGTGCTACAACGGCTGCTCGAAAACAGACTGTACGTCAAGGCGGAAAAATGTGAGTTCCACGTCTCATCCATTTCCTTCTTGGGCTACATCCTCGCAGGTGGGCAGGTGAAGACCGACCCGGTGAAGGTCAAAGCGGTATTGGAATGGCCGGTTCCGGAGTCACGGAAGAAGCTTCAGAGCTTCCTGGGGTTTGCGAACTTTTTCCGCCGCTTCATTCGGAACTACAGCCAGGTGGCCGCGCCTCTCACCCAACTCACCTCACCCAAGGTGCCTTTCACCTGGTCCCCTGAGGCCCACGCAGCCTTCGCTAAGTTGAAGCGATTGTTCACGTCCACACCCATTCTAACCCATCCGGACTCTTCAAAACAGTTTATTGTTGAGGTTGACGCGTCTGATGCGGGAGTTGGGGCGGTTCTCTCCCAGCGGTCCGGGCCCCTGAATAAACTCCGGCCGTGCGCCTTCTTCTCACGCCGACTCACCCCCGCGGAGAGGAATTACGACATCGGCGACTCCTAGCGGTAAAACTCGCGTTGGAGGAATGGCGCCACTGGCTGGAAGGGGCCGAACAGCCCTTCCTTATATGGACAGATCATAAGAACCTACTGTACCTTAGAACCGCCAAGAGGTTGAATCCACGTCAAGCTCGCTGGTCTCTGTTCTTCGCCCGCTTCAACTTCACGCTCTCCTATCATCCAGGGTCACGGAACATCAAACCCGATGCGCTCTCCCGTCAGTATTCCCCCGACAGTGAGGCGCCCTCCCCCGCCACCATCCTACCCGCCGCCTGCGTGGTGGGCGCTCTCACCTGGGAGATTGAGGAGACCATTCGCAGAGCTCTCCCGGGGGACCCTGATCCAGGGACTGGACCACCCGGACGGCGCTTCGTTCCCGCCGCCGCCCGGGGAGCGGTCATCCACTGGATCCACACAGCTCAATTCACGTGCCACCTGGGCGTGAGCAGAACGGCGCACCTCCTCCGCAGACACTTCTGGTGGAAATCGCTAATACGGGACGTGAGGGACTACGTGTCTGCCTGTGCCGTCTGCGCTCGTAATAAGTCATCCACCAAGCATCCCGTAGGTCAGCTCCACCCGCTCACTACACCCCACCGGCCCTGGTCTCACATCTCCCTCGACTTTGTTACCGGTCTCCCTACCTCTTCTGGAAAGTGTGTCATCCTCACCGTTGTGGATCGGTTTTCTAAGGCCGCTAACTTCATCCCGCTAGCCAAGCTGCCCTCAGCCGCTGAGACTGCCCAAGCATTGATCACTGATGTTTTCAGGCTCCACGGAATCCCCCTGGAAATCGTCTCCGATCGAGGTCCCCAGTTCACCTCACAAGTGTGGAAGACCTTCTGCTCCATTCTCGGCGCCAAGGTCAGTCTGGGTTCCGGTTTCCACCCGCAATCCAATGGACAAACTGAACGTCTTAATCAGGAGCTGGAGACTATGCTGAGGTGCGTGGTTAGTCAAAACCCCTCCTCCTGGGTTGCTTACCTGCCCTGGGTGGAGTACGCCCACAACACTCTCACCTCGTCCTCCACCGGCTTATCTCCTTTCGAAGCGTCCCTTGGATATCAGCCTCCACTCTTCCCGGAAGAAGACCTAACTCTCTCCGTCCCGTCGGCCCCTCATCACCTCCGGCGCTGCCAACGTGTGTCGCGCAGCGTTCGCCACGCCCTCCTGCGCGCGAAGGAACGACATGCGCACTACACCGATCGCCACCGCGCCCCAGCCCCTGACTACCAGCCAGGACAGAAGGTTTGGTTGGCAGCTGGGAATATCCCGCTCCGAGGCACGTCCCGCAAACTGGCTCCCCGTTTCATTGGGCCGTACGAGGTGGACCGAGTCGTCAACCCGGTGGCGGTCAGGCTCCGGCTTCCGGCCTCCCGGCGAGTGCACCCCACGTTCCATGTGTCTCAGCTTAAGCCGGTCCACCTCAGCCCCCTGCGCCCTCCTTCCGTGCCCCCTCCTCCCGCCCGGCTTGTCGGCGGCCATCCGGCCTATGCGGTCCGGCGGATCCTGGATGCGCGCCGGCGCGGGCGCAGCTGGCAGTATCTCGTGGATTGGGAGGGGTACGGCCCCGAGGACCGCCTCTGGGTCCCGTGCTCCTTCATTCTGGACCCTCGTCTCATCTCTGCTTTCCGTGCTTCTCTCCGCAGGCGGGGTCCCGGCCAGTCGCCTGGGGGCGACCCTTGAGGGGGGGGTACTGTCATGGTCCGCGGCCCGGCGTCCAGGGTGCTGATGGGATGCCCACGCCCACGGGCGTGGCTGCCAACCCCACACCTGCATCCCATCCCAGGCGATCACCAGGTGGACTATTTAATCCTGCCCTACCTGCTGCTCCACGCCAGTCCGTAGTCGTCTCTCAGCGGTAACGTACACCTGCAGGAAAGCCCTTATGAAAGAATTATCCATCTGAACTAACACTGTTTTGCCCTGTGTACTCAGATCACAACTCGGCGTTTTTGAGCCACCTGCCTGTCCACCTGCCCGCCTGAGATTTGGATCACGATCAGCCCCGCCGCCTCGACCCCTTTTGGAGCCCCCCCCCTCTGGTTCACTCAGCCCGGCTATCACCGTAAGACGCATACTCCACCTTCCCTCGTATGCTGCCATTTTTCCGCACCCCAGTAACCTGTTTCTCCTTTTTTTTTTTTGCAGCCTCCCACAGCCCCGCTCTCGGCGTTCCCTGCGCGACTCACCTCCCCAGTCCTTCGGTTTTTTCTGGTTCCACACGTTGTTTTTTCCGGCTACCCTCACGGGACACCTTTAGTTATAATAAAATTTGGTTTCTTTATTCTCCCCTACCCTGGTGTGTGTGTTCTGCTTCTGGGTCCAGCTTGCGCACGGAACTTCGGTTCATGACAAATGCATGGCCTTAGACACAGAGCAAAGCTAACAAACAGAAAGACATGGCTGATTAGACAGGAGAGAGGACATGAAAGGAACCTAACAACATTTAATAAACTAGTCTTAAACATCATTTTGATGTCAAAGCCAACAATAACCAGGGACAAGTGTTTAATGTTGCTGTTCTCATTAGATTTTTCTCAGGTAGTGTCTATTTTTTCTTTTTCTGATTTCCTTTCTGAGAGACTGAGACTCAAAATAAATGCCTGATCACTTGTTATTTTTATATGAACAACTCTAGCAGGTGTGTTCTGCCAACGAACGTCTGAATTTGTGCTTTATTTAGATCATGTTGTGAATTATCTAGTGGCAGCGTTGTTGTTGGACATGCCTCTGGTGATAGATGAAGGTTGGCGCCGAGTATGGCAGCCTCGTCGCAAGCTCCCCCAAGCAACAGCTTTTTTCTGTGTTTAATTTTACTTTTCCTTCATTTTTTCGCGAGTAGCACATGTCTCCTTGTGTACGACCGACAAACCTTGCTGGACATAAAAGACGGTCTTTCTTATAACTTTCCGGAGTTCAAGTTTTGCAACACGGACGCTCCGTTTGCAGACCCCCCATTCATTTCACCTGAGACGCCTTTGTTCTCTGGCCCTGGAGGCCGCAAACGCCGACGCAGAGGGAGAAGATCTGGCGTTCTGGTTCGACTGAGACGGCGCACTAACAGACCACCATTACCCAGTTTATTACTGGCTAATGTGCAGTCTCTGGAGAACAAGCTGTGTGAGCTTCGGGCACGGATCTCATTCCAGTGAGAGATGCGGGACTGCTGCGTGATCTGCCTCACAGAAACCTGGCTATCGGACAAGGTACCGGACTCCGCAATACAACTACCAGGGTTCTCCGTGCATCGCGCGGACAGGTCACAGGATCTTACTGGGAAAAGCAGAGGCGGTGGTGTATGTTTCATGATCAACAACAGCTGGTGTGATTATGCGAACGTGCACCCGGTCAAATCCTTCTGCTCACCGGACCTGGAGTACCTGATGATTAAGTGCCGGCCATTCTGGCTACCAAGGGAATTTACAGCAGTGATTATTACGGCTGTTTACATTCCCCCACAAGCCGACACTGACCGAGCACTCAGGGAACTGTACAGCGCGATCAGCAGCGAGGAAACCGCACACCCAGAGGCAGCATTTATCACAGCCGGAGACTTTAATAAGGGAAACCTGAAGAAAGTCTCACCCAAACTCCACCAACACATCCATTTTAACACGCGTGGAGACCGGCTACTCGACCACTGCTACACCTCTTTCCGGGATGCGTACAAAGCCCTCCCCCGCGCCCCATTCGGCCAATCAGATCACCGCTCCATCCTGCTCCTGCCCGCCTACAGGCAGAAGCTGAAACAGGGAGCTCCAACCCGGAGGGCGGTGCACTGTTGGACGGACCAATCGGAGTCTGCGCTGCGGGACTGTTTTGATCATGCGGACTGGGAAATGTTTCACGTGGCTGCTAGGGACATTGATGAGTACACAGACTCAGTCTGCGGATTTATCAGGAAATGCGTGGAAGATGTCGCCCCATCCAGAACAGTTAAATCCTTCCCAAATCAAAAACCCTGGATTAACGGAGATGTTCGCGCGGCACGGAGCACCGCCTTTGCCTCCGCGAACACATCGGACTACAAACACGCACATTACCAACTCCGGAAGATGATCAAAGCAGCCAAACGTGAGTACAGGGACAGGGTGGAGCAACAGTTTGACAACCCTCGGAGTATGTGGCAGGGACTAAACACGATCACAGACTTTAGAGGGAAAACCAGCACACCGCAGACCACGGCCTCTCTGTGTGAGGATCTAAACGTATTCTACGCTAGATTCGACACAGCGAACACCATGAGACCGGACAGTGTGCGCACCGCGGATGACGTCAGTGCGCACACTGTGTCTGAGGAGGATGTGCGGAAGTGCTTCAAGAAGGTGAACGCACGCAAAGCTACTGGTCCGGACGGGATTCCCGGCCGCGTCCTCAAGTCATGCGCGGCTCAGCTGCCTGGAGTGTTCACGCACATCTTCAACCTTTCCCTCTCTCTGTCTGTAGTCCCAGCCTGCTTCAAAATGGCCACCATCGTCCCTGTACCCAAATCCTCCACCATCTCCTCATTGAACGACTGGCGACCTGTAGCCCTGACCCCCATCGTAAGCAAATGCTTCGAGAAGCTGGTCAGGGACTTCATCTGCTCTGCACTACCCGACTCACTGGACCCTCTACAGTTCGCATACCGCCACAACAGGTCCACTGATGATGCCATAGCCCTGACACTACATACTGCCCTGTCACACCTGGAGAAGAGAGACACGTATGTGAGAATGCTGTTTGTAGATTACAGCTCAGCATTCAATACCATCGTTCCCTCGAAGCTGGACAGGAAACTGCAGGATCTAGGACTGAGCAGCTCCCTCTGCAGCTGGATCCTTAGCTTCCTGTCTGACAGACGCCAAGTGGTCAGACTGGGCAGCATCACCTCATCCCCCATCACACTGAACACTGGTGCTCCACAGGGGTGTGTACTGAGCCCTCTCCTATACTCACTCTACACCTACGACTGCACAGCCACTAACAACTCCAACATCATTGTGAAGTTTGCGGACGACACTACAGTGGTGGGTCTTATCACCAATGGTGATGAGACGGCTTACAGGGAGGAGGTCAGCGCCCTGACCCACTGGTGTCAAGACAACCATCTCACCCTCAACGTCGCAAAGACAAAGGAGTTGATAGTGGACTTCCGGAGGTGCAGAGAAGTACACACCCCCATCACCATCAACGGCGCTGCTGTGGAGAGAGTGAGCAGCTTCCGGTTCCTTGGTGTACATCTGGCTGAGGATGTTACGTGGTCAGTACACACAAACAAAACAGTGAAGAAGGCGCAGCAGCGCCTCTTCTTTCTCAGGAGTCTGAAAAGATTCGGCATGAGCCCCCGCATCCTCAGGACCTTCTATCACTGTGCCATTGAGAGCATCCTCACTGGATGCATCACCACCTGGTATGGCAACAGCACCGCCTACAACTGCAAAGCTCTCCAGCGAGTAGTGCGGTGCTCTGAACGGATAATTGGAGGTGAGCTTCCCTCCCTCCAAGACATCTACAGGAAGCTGTGCCTGAGGAAAGCGGGGAGGATCATCAAGGACTCCAGTCACCCCAGTCATAAACTGTTCAGACTACTTCCATCAGGAAGGAGGTTCTGCAGCATCCGGTCCCGTACCAGCAGACTGAGAGACAGCTTCTTCCATCAGGCCATCAGACTGCTGAACACGTCATAGACACCTCAGCTTCACTACTGGAACTTTAACATTATACACTACATACTGTACATTAATGCCACTGTTTTGCACATGTCTCAACTCTGTATATTTTATATATTTTATTTATTGTTTACTCTATTTAATTTGTAAAATATGTGTACACACACACACGTAGAAAAATATTTAGTATACACATCCAGAAATGCATATACTATTATATATTGTACATATATTTATTAGTTTCAGATGTAGCCATTCTTGTATTTTGCTTGTTTACATTATTGTATTTTGCACAACTCTGTTGCTTGTGAAGCTCGCACACAAGAATTTCACTCACATGTGCTGTACCAATGTACCTGCACATGTGATGTGACAATAAAAGTGATTTGATTTGATTTGATTTGATATATAAATGTCCAAATATCATATTGTATTATATCGAGAAACACCATTGACTGAAGAAGAGTAGACTCTTTTAAATAGTTGACAACATAACACTGCATACAGTACCATATTTTGTGTAGAAAGAAAATTATTTTGAAGTTTTTAATTATCTCGTCGTTTTGGGAAGGTCCTGAGTAAAAGATTACTGTACTGCAGTTTAATCGATATATTCCCCCATTTTAACAACAACTCATCAAAAGAACAATTGAGCCATAGAGGTTGAAGCATTATTATATACATCCTCACTCAGTATTATCAGCTTTATCAGCATTATATAGAGAGTGAGAAAAAGTTTTTCCAGCCAGCAGAAAGTCTGCACCTCTACCACAGACACACTATGTTGGCTTACTGAAAACATTTCCACAGCCTGGCCGGGCTACGGAGGCATGAACTTTTGACCTTGCAGTTATAGAGCTGACACTCAGATTGCCTCAGGCCACCATGGTGCATCTGTGATTTCAAATTTACTGTATAGTACCAAAACCATCCATAACTTTCTGAGAACTCAGAATCT
This sequence comes from Simochromis diagramma, assembly GCF_900408965.1. Lineage (NCBI taxonomy): Eukaryota > Metazoa > Chordata > Actinopteri > Cichliformes > Cichlidae > Simochromis > Simochromis diagramma. The sequence goes on from NW_024387477.1 coordinate 1,332,644, forward strand.
CAGAGTGTGTGTTTGTGTACAAACTGTAGTGTGAACAATAACAGAGGCTGTTGTGCGTCCTGAGATGACACATATGTATTCAGGTGGAGTTCAGATCCGCCAGCATGGGTTAAATCAAGGAAAACTGTGGTTTTGGATCATCTGGCCCTCCCATAATCTAAAGACATACATGCTAGGTTAATTGTTCATTCTAAATTGGCCATGGGTGGGAAGTAGGTAAAGTGTTTGAAGTGTATATAATAAAGTTCTGTGTGAATGTCGAGTGAGTTAAAAGCACTTATAGTCAGTAACAATAGAAAAGCACTATATGAGTGCAAGTCCATTGCATTTGCAAGTTACGAATAGCTATTTCCCCTAGAGTATTTTCCACGCCACCAATCAGAGAGTTCCTTATGAGCAAGTATTTGGCAACCGTGGGAAGAAAAAATGTCATTTTCTGGCAGAACTGAGTTCAGGGAGGGACAGTCATCTGCTCTGACTGGTTTAGGGTTTGGAAAGTTTGCATCTAGTTAGACAACTGGGTTTTGGATATTTAAATCGATGCCTTGCTGCGGAAAAACCACAAGGTTTTGGCCTTCTGTGCTGTTTATATCAAGGTAGGTGTCTCTGGGGGAACTCTTAGAGAGGCCATCGTTGTGGTGTTCTGTTTTTATCTCCTTTAATTGATCAAGGTTATCAAGACACTTAAGCTTTCTGTGTGTCATTTCCTGTGGCTGGAATTGTTCTCCAGACTTAAATCTCCAGCTCTGTTAGCTGCAGTTTTCTAGTACATAATGATATGGAGTATCCATACCATCCAGGGCATAGTCTGATGGCTAGCCTTGAGTGTGTCTGATTAACACCAGAACATCATAGACGATATTCCAAATCTGTAATTTGTAGTATGCCAGACCATAGGTAATGACTTCAGAACTGATGAGAATACAGTTAAAAGCTCGCCTCTGACAATCTGACGATTGAGTAACGATTTGCTACAGGGCACCTGTGGTGCCCTGTAACGAATCGTCTGCACACAGACACCAGAAACCACTGCAGACAATGCACTGTCTGCCAAATCAAAGTCAGTAACTTTGACATTGAGGGGACACTGAATGCCACCCACAACAATTACGCTGTCAAGTTTGAACTCAACATGTTGTATTTCCATGGAACTCAGGTGGGACAAGGCATTTTGGCAGCCCTGGATCTTTTATGGGAAGGCCCTGGTTGTTACAGTCCTGTGTGCAATGAAGCAGGCTTTGATCAAGGAGTTAAATTATAGTATATATGCTCCAGATGAAAAAAAAAATGTTGCAGGTTCAAAAATCGCAGCTGCTCCAGGATGAAAATTTACAGTTTTGCCTGTTACAAAACTTCAAAGTGGCTCTTGTTGACTTCGATTGGCATGGCTTTATTGGTTTCCATATTGCAACATTTGGTTACAAAACCAAAGCTGCCCCCTGTGAGGAAAGCCTCCACTTTGTATCCCCGTCACTGTATGGCCCCTTCAGCATGCCAATGACCACAACAGCCTTCTTCCCTTATGATCTTGAAGTGCCAGGAAATTTAACCAGGTTTTTGTTTTGTGTGTGTGTGTGTGTGTGTGTGTGTGTGTGTGTGTGTGTGTGTGTGTGTGTGTGTGTGTGTGTGTATAAATTATTGGTAAAAAAAAAATCTATTTGTTTAAAGATTTGATATAAAGGAAAGAAAGCAGCAGGAATAATAACTTGTTTGTTTTTGCCACAGTGGGACTCTGAATGGAAAAACAACATGCACATGAGTATGCATACGCATCTACAGGAATGCATAAAGCCCCATGCTATGAACAAATAACATTGCTGCCTTTTATTTCAAATTGAAATAGCATGGTGACTGATGTGTAAATCACAATGGTTCTATAGACTATTCTGCATATGGACCCTATTTCAGGCGGTACGTTAATTTGCTCTGTAGGACACTATCCATGTTTTCTGTTTTTAGATCAAACCGTTTGTTTATCTGATTACCTACACATGACCAACAAGACATTTATCAGATGAAACATATCACAGACCACTGACTCCTTACCCTATAGTACATGGACTATGGTACATGGTAATATTACCAGAATTTTGGAATATAGCATGATTGTGTACCAATACACTTCAGTCAAAATCAGGGTGACAGCCAACAACAAGACATGATTATGTTTATATTTCCCAACTTTTCTCAGGTAACTGCATAATGGACACCAATAAGAAAGCTTGAGAGCACCCTGCTCACTTTCTCATCTCCTGCACAGCAAGCCACTTTCTGCTTGAAGTGGATGTTGGGCCACTGTGGTGGGTAACAAATGTAGAATAAAGTGAGATACCCAAAATAACTGAGTTTATCAGTATGTTTAGAGAGAAAGGTTACTGAAAGAACTGAGTTTAAATGCTGTGTTTATAATGGCTGTCATATTTGGAACATGACAGACTACAGCTGGCAGAACTGCAGGAGAACATTGGACAAAAAAAGTTCAGGTAGCAGAGCTTCAGACATGAATCCACTCCTTGTTAACTTCAGTGACATTTCCACACTGGACTCAACTGCATGTAATTTCTTTGTTGATGTACCTTTAAAAAAAAAAAAAAGCGGCATCCCTCTTCTATCTGCTGCTGTCAGTCTAATCACTGTGATCTTATTGTTACAAAAGTACTGCCTGGGCACTGAGACTGCTAAACCCTTTATTTTTGATTACTTGTAATTTCAGTGATGATTACCTTTAAGCTCCTTCCGTAGATTAGTCTTGATGGGAAATGTCTAAACTGTTTTTTTTCCCTTTTCTTCCCCCTCATCTCGCCTGCATCAATCCCGTCTTCTCTCTTTTTTATTTTTTCTCTTGTCCTTATCTTTCCATCCATACCTGAAGACTAATTATTGCTGCTCAGTGTCAGTATCTTTTTATAGTACTGGCCTTATCTTTTTCTCATCTCTTCCCCGTCTCCCCCTAACCTTTTGCCTTCCTTTCCCCTTTCCTCCTCTTAAGTCATTTGACTCTTTTTCTTTCACCTGATCTCCCCTCTTCTCTCGCCTTTTTGTGCCTCCCCAGCTCTACATCTCTTTTCCTCTCCACTTCCATTCAAGGTGATTAATTATTTCTGCCCTATGTGCTGTCCCCTCTCCGTTCTTTAAAAATCATTATCCAATCTTTTATTAACACCGTTTGGGCTTATCTTTGCTAAGCCATTAATAGCTTGGCTTTTTCTTTGCTGGAAAAATTAGGGCAATTGCTCTCTAGGCTACGCTTGAGAATCACTTAACTTGAATGTAAAAGTTAGAGGGTTGAATTTGTGTTTCTTATGACCATCTAATCCCAAATGTTCTTGAAGTTATAAATGTAAGATATAAATGTACTTGGATATAGATTAAAGCACTTTTACCACGTGGAAAATAACAGAGGTGTTCAGTCACGGGGACAATAACTTTCTTATTAAAACTGCATTAAGGAGACAAACAGAAGAATCTATCTTGACAGCTCATTTTGGAATAAACTTTTATTTCTCTGTGAATAAATTTTCATTTTTTCCTCCTGTTTCTGTTGAAAGTCACTATTATGGATTTCATGCATGAAGGAAAACTAGGCATCAGTAATAATAATAATAATAATAAAAATAATAAAGTTTATTTAGAAAGCACCTTTCAAGACATCCAAGGACACTGTACAATAGGATAAAACACATAATAGAACAATGACACAATGAAGAACAATAAAAACAAAATCACAAGATAAAATGAACAAACAGTGGGTTCACAGTGAATATGAAGATTTGAACAGATGCGTTTTGAGTTGAGATTTAAACTGGGGGAGAGAACCAGTGTTTCTTATATCTGGGGGTAGGAGAGCTCCGCAGCCTGGGAGCAGAGCAGCTAAAAGCTCTGCTTCCCATGGTGCTGAGGTGGAAAGAAGACACAGCAAGCTGGATAAAAGAAGAAGATCGAAGTGAGCGGGCAGAAGAGATAGTGCTTAACAGGTCAGACAGCTAAGCAGAAGCAAGGTTATGAAGGGCCTTGAAGGTGAGCAGAAGAAGTTTGTATATTATCCGGAATTTCACTGGGAGCCAGTGAAGTTCCTGAAGAACAGGGGTGATGTGCTGGCAGGAGGGGTTCTGGTAATAATGCGAGCAGCAGAGTTCTGAACCAGTTGAAGCTTATGGAGGGATTTATGAGGGAGACCATGCAAAAGAGAATCACAGTAATCACTGCGGGAGGTAACGAGACTGTGGACAAGAATGGACGTAGACTGGGTGGAAAGAGAAGGACGTAATCTGTTAATGTTGCGTAGATGGAAAAAGGCAGAACAGGTGAGAGTATTGATGTGCGATTTATAGGAGAGTGAACTGTCTAGGATGACACCAAGGCTCTTAACCTGAGGAGAAGGGAAAACTGTGGAGTTATCGATGGTGAGTGAGAAATGGTTCACCTTCAAAAAGGTTGGATTTCATGCCAATAAGGAAGATTTCAATTTTATTCTCATTGAGCTTGAGAAAATTAGAGCTAAACCAGGATTTTAATTTGGATAGTTAGGGAAGAAGGAGGGAGGGAGGAATCAGGCCTGCAGGAGAGATATAACTGGGTGTCATCAGCAAAACAGTGAAAGTCAAGATCAAATTTGCAGAAAATGGTACCTAGAGGGAGGATGTATATTATGCAGAGAAGATTAGCATATTAGTATTAGACCAATGATTAGATTATGTTGAAACCTGCTGAAATGAAGCATTTCCATGAGGTATTTTCACTGTTACACTGACTGGCACTTGCACTACCTTCCTGCGTGACCGATGACAGCAGGGAACATCGTGTTTACTGGGTTCTTTACTGGGCCGTTTTTAGCAATGGGCTTGGCAGTGGTGCCCATGTTATTTTTAGAGATGGACGATCCGATATTACGTATCGGTATCGGTCTGATACTGACGTAAATTACTGGATCGGATATCGGAGAAAAATTTAAAAAAGAAAATGTAATCCGATCCATTAAATATCAAAAAAGCACCTCACAAAACTTGGGATATGGCGTAACTCGGCTCATAACCGTAGCATGTAGGAGCAGTGTGCTCACGTGATAGAGCGGCTGTGTGTATTTGTAGCCTCGCTACCAAACCAGCATTTCATCTCCGAGAAGGTTATCCCAGAGAGAAGTAAAGCAAATGTGCAAGTTCATCTCTGAATGTTTGTAAAGCATTCCCACGTTAAGCTTAACAACTGATATATGGAGCGACTGCCTCTCATTCTCTCCCTCCCTCTCCTGCTGCTACTTCAAGCATGAAACTGATCAATGATCAGCTGATCGGCTTTTCTGTCGCGAGTCCTTCTCTCGTTTGTTTATTGCTCACCTCGCGCCAGAAAGAGGAAACCAGCGGCTGAACAACAGCAGCATGTTTACGCTTGATAAGCTGTTGTTAGAATTTATTTAATATTACTTTGTACACCAGGATCTTTTTCTACATAGCTGACGCTGGTAACTGTGCAGGGGCGGATCTAGCAAAGTTTAGCCAGGGGGGCCGATAGGGCATTAACAGGGAAAAGGGGGCACAAAGACATACTTTTCTTTCTTATTCTCATTTAAAATGTCTAGTTTTTAATAAAAAAATTATCTGAATCTTACACCCAAAGTTTTAATATGTAAAATGTATAGAAGTCCATTACTGTATATAGTAACTGTTAAGTCGAATATACCCTAGTAAGCTATAGTACTTTTTCCTTTGGGAAGGTACCATCTGTGCAGTCTGCAATTCTGTTGAAGAAAGATGTTGAATCTATTTAATTCTTGGAAAAAAAATTATTTCTGTTCATTTTTTTTCCCCCACACTGCATCAAATTAAAGTTGATTACGTCAATTAAGCATCACGAGGTGGAGGGTGGGGGGAGGTTCCCTATTTTTTTTTTTTTTGCTGCGAGTTTTAGAGCCCTATTATTTAGGCTGCTTACTCTTTAAAATACCAGAATAGGGAGGATGGAGTAGGTTTAGGTTTATTAGATTGATCAGTATTGCTGAACTATGAAATATTTTGGGTGCAGTGTGTTTTGTTTTTTTTTTTTTTTTTTTTTAAACACATACAGGTATAACAGAATAGCTTTAATGGTTTTTTTTTGGGGGGGGGGGGGGGGTTTCCTTTAGTATGAACTTATACAAAAAGCAGCAAGATATTAAAAAAATGTTTTATTGATTAAAAATCACACTATATTGGATTCATACCGGTATCGGCAGATATCCAAATTTATTATATTGGTATCGGTATCGGACATAAAAAAGTGGTATCGTGCCATCTCTAGTTATTTTCCAAGCCATCCCCCCCCATATGTGTCTTTCTATACTTAGTTTCTTTGTCAAGAGTGCGGCAGTAGACGAGTGGAGATTATGAGTGAGGACCCAACTGGCTTAGATGTGAAGAGTGAGCTTTATTTATGGTGAAAATATAGACAGAAACTAAGAAATACCCTAACCTGGAAAAAGCTAACAAATGAATCCAAAACCACAAAAGTCATATACAGCGGTTACACAGACAGACCAGTGACGAAGAAGAAGAAGAAGAAGAAGAAGAAGAAGAAAAAAAAAAAAAAAAAAAAAAAAAAACCCACACACTATATAAGCACAAAGGGAAATGAGGAAACTGCATGCAGGAGGGAGACACAGCTGAACCTAATGAGCATGACGAGACACAAACCTGAATGCACTGACATAAGACATTGACAGTAAAACAGGAAACTGAACACACGAGCAAAGACAGACTCAGAGACAGGGGCTGTACACAGAGATTGACTGAACCGGAACAGAACCAAAACATAACAACTGCTAAATCATAGATTAGAGAGATTAGATGAAACTTTATAAATCCCTCGGGCGGGTCCCTTCCAGTAGCACAGCACAGACAGAAGTTGCATGTTACAGATTCAATAAGGGGAATGAGAGTAAGGATATAAACATAAATATACCATATATACAAATATACACATATAGACACACAATATATAATATGGATAAATACTATTGCACATTTGAGTGAGTATATTGCACAGTGATTATTGGACAGTCTATGTTGAGGAGTACTTGGTGAGGGCTAGTTCTTTTAGGTTCAGCAGCTAACAAGATGGTGTATCGGTCAGGATACAGGAAGGAGGACAACAGGCTTCCACTTTGCTGGATTGTCACCGCCAGCTGTTTTATTGCCACCTAGATGCTCAGTGTTGCCAGCAGTCTGTAGTAACAAACAAGTTGCCATGAGTATATAAATATATACAGCAACAGCTTCACTAAGATAAACATAAAGTATTAAATGAAATAAACCAACACATCCATCTGAATATACACATAACACAACATATGATTTGAACTATGCCAATCTTACATCTCTTGCTCCAAACACAGAAAGGACACAATAAACACAGTGAGAATGTCATACATAGCCGAAACATTCACTCCTACTGTAAACAAAGGGACTTTGGCGCCATCGTGTGGCCGAATAAAATTACTACATAATGGCGGCGGCCAGCGGGACATGCCTCTAGTCACGAGATGAAAAAATGCGGTGCTACAACGCGGTAGAATGTAACTAAAGCCGCGGCCAACATCAGAATCGGAAAATAAACATATTTAAGGAAACTTACTTCCAGTCATGAACTTAACACTCGGAGCATCACCGTGAAGGATGGCAACCAGGAACACAGCTTACGAGGTAAACAGAACTAACACGGAAAACAATCTCCCCTTCTCGAGTAGCATCGCGTTACACCCAACTTCTGCCTACGTCATTTCCTACGACTCCACCCCACACAGTATTGCAGAACATAGACATAAAATCCCAGAGCCTTTTATACAGTCGAATATAAGAAAAAAACAAAGATTGCAAATATTGCACAGTGTAAAAAAGCACTACAGCTCAGTTGTTCCCTCCCTTCCTTGTCCCCATTTCCCCTCCCTCTCCCCTCCAGTGAGGAGTTAAACGGTCTAATGGCATGTGGGACAAAGGAGTTTTATATATCTTATGTATCTTAACAGAATACATAACCAGAATAAACAAGAACATAGGATAATATTAATAAACACAAACCCTGAGTCAACAGACTCAGGATCATGACAGTGTTCATCTGTGACTTCTTGTTTTACTTTGATGGTTGTCATGTGTCTAGTTTGACTTCTCATCTCGTTGCATTGACTGTTTTCAGCTGTGTCTTGTTACCCAACTGTTTCCAGTTCCCCAGATTACCTCTTGGTGTGTCTGTGTATACTTATAACCTCTGTGTTCCTTTGTTTCTTGTCAGACCATCTATGATGTCTCTTTGTATTCCTGACCCTGTGTTGTTGTGGATTTAGTTTAGTTTAGTTTTGCTTTGCTTTTGGACTTTATGTTTCACAGACTTTTCCCAAAACCCTCAATGAATAGGCTCATTTTTTTGTTTAATTCAGTCTGCCTGGATTGCATTTGGTTCCTAAACCTGCAAACAGAAACAGACAGAAAAAAAGGATTATTATTAGTCTCAAACTGTGTCGCTTTTATATTCATCTCTCATGTGTGATAATGTATTCATTGCCTCTTCTATGTATAAATTCTTTTGCAGTCTCATAGTCAGAGGTATATAATCCACTATAATACATTTAAACACCATGGAGAACTTTCACATCTGATTTTACGCCACAGTACTCCTGTTAATGCTGCATCATGCATTTAATATGCTTTAATTTCAGTTTTGCTTCAGGCAAAATCAATATGAATAACTGCTCCCTCTCTTCAGCTGTATAACGTTTGTGATACTAATGACATAAATAACTATACACAAGCTGCCCTGTCTGATCAGTCATGCTCGCCGTTACATGGCCTCCTGGGGAAAAATAATGTAATTCAGCCTCAGCAGTCACACTTTAGGGCTCCTCATAACACACAGTCTCTCTCTTTGTCGGTCCATTCAAGGATTTGGAAATTGTTGATCTCAACGTTTTTTCAATTTAATCTTATCTATACAGCCATCCATCCATTTCAGACTGCTTATTTGTTTATGGGACTAGGGGCAACAAAGCCCAGACCTCAAGCTCTTCCAAGACTGAGGTTTTTGTGAGTCAGCTGAGAGCCCTGATTTATTCAGCATATCATGAGAGCTTCTCCTGGGTGGACCTGTAACTTACCCAAAATGCATCCAGTACCTAGGCTAATGCCCCAAAAACTCATGTTTTTATTCTTGATACAGGCAACAAGTAGTTCTGTGAGATCCTCTCAAATGACTGAGCTCCTGAACCTATCCCTAAAGGCGAGGTCTTTAAAGGAAACTCACTTCCACAGCTTCTAATTGCATTCCTATTCTTTTTTTTCCATAAATGTACATCATCCAGCAAATCAACAGCTTTGCCTCTCTATATTAAAACCTCAAAGCTGTCCAGAGGTGATCGTGCCTTTGCTATTGTAGCACCAAGACTCTGGAATAACCTCCGTCCTTACATTCGTTCCTCCAAGTCCATCCAGTCTTTTAAATTGCGTCTTCAAACGTATTGTTTTAGTCTGGCTTTTGATTCAAACTAGTTTGTTACTTTGTGGCTAGTTATGCTGTTTACCCATATTCTTTCTTGCCCTCCTTTTAACTGTTTTTATTCTAATTGTCTTATACTATTGATGTGCCCGACTGTGAAGCACTTTGGTCAAGTTTGTTGTATTATTATGTACTATAGAAATACATTTTGATTTGAAAACAAACCAGTAAATAGTCTGACAAGAATCAGGGTAGTTTCATTGATGCAGTCTCCATCCTCCCAAATTCAAAACCAATTCAGTGCTTGAATTCCTTCACTTGAGGCCATACCTCATCTTCGTGCCCATAAGTCGTTATTTTATCAGCTTCTATGTCCTCAGGCTTGGAATTGCTCATTCTCAATCCTGCCCCTTTAGAATTGGTTGCAATTGAAATTGACAAGAAAGGGCAGTCCTAGAAATGTCCAGTATTGGGGTGCAACTATAGCTCACATGGTTGAGCAGGTGAGCTATATGCTAGAGGAATGACTGACTCAATGCCCAGAATCTGAACCACGCCATTACTATCCGGTCGTTAAGTCTGACGTCACTAGCTGTGTCTGGGCCTAAACTCCGCTGCAGGTACATATATCAAATGATCACTATGGCATTACTGAAAGTTGAAACACTGTCTAAAGTCTTTAATCTTTAATAAAATGATCAGCGTTCTGCTCTACCAGGTGTAACAATTGAGTTTAAGATCCAGGCATCCATGAAAACGGAATTTATGACATTTAACGGAGTTAGAAGTTAGCAGGGAGTTAGCTCGCTAGCTTCCATCTAAATACAATATAGCATGTCCTGACTGCGGGGTTTTGGAAACAAATTAAAACGTACAGCTCTGCTATCACTTCCAACATAAATGAAGACAGAAAACTAAACAGCAGTGACGTTTGTAGGGTTACTGAAGTTTGGCTAGCTGTAGCTAATGTTGTGCTACATGACCGCTAGTGACACAGCTATGTTAGCATAATATAAACAAGCTAACTTTTTTTCCACTCGATAAAAGTTAACGTGAGTGTTCTCGGTGGTCAGGAACAAATGTAATCGCATGGCAGGATGCTGTAAAAGGACCAAACTTCAGCCAGGAGAACAACTGAGATAATCCATCCACAATATGAGGTTAGTCATTCATATACTGCTGCATGGGCTGGGCTGTAGTTACATCCTAGGGTTTTAAAAACTGAGCTTAAATAAATGATTAGCGGTAATAAAAGCCGAGGGAGGTCAACAGTGATCACTGACTGTTTTAGGAGCTTTTTGAGATTAAATGGAAGAAAATACAAAACATTAAACATGTTAACAACACAAAAGCCATATTAAACGCAGACTACTCTAGGCCCGGAAGTAGGATTCGTCACGTCATCACTTAACAACCGGATTGTTATAAAAGAACTGAAAAGCCTGTACCAAGAGGCCCCATATACCATATTCCAGTTATTACAGGAGAGCATGTGACACAGTACTTCACCTACTCTGTGATAAAGTCAAGAGCTGGTTCGAGAGGGAAAAACCAATTCCATTAAACTTTATTTATAGCACCAAATCACAACAGCCCTACAGGCAAGGTAACCCTCAAGGCAATTTTATATTGGAAGGTAAAGACCCTACAATAATACAGAGAAAACAGAGAAAACCTCAATGTTAACAATGTTATTGGAGGCCAAGGTAATACCATCCAGAGTAAGCAGCTGGTCAGATATCACATTTCTAAGATTTTTAGGGCCTAGTACAATAAACCTCAGTTTTATTTGAAATTAGAAGCAGGAAATTAGTGGTCATCCAGGTGTTTATGTCTCTAAAACATTCCTGCAGTTTATCTCATCTGCAGGCCCAGACTAGTAATCTGGTATGCCATTTTCCCAGTGGGCCAAAGCACTTTTGGGTCGATGGGTGAATTGAAAGGTTGCTGAGCACCGGCCCTACAAACCCATTTGTTCATTTTCATTACTGACACTAGATTGCCTACTTAAATCTCTTAACTCCACTGGGACCTCCCCTACCATCACAGTGCACTCACACAGCTTGTAGAACAGAGTTTACTGTCTCAGCAGTACCAGAAACAACTAGTAACAACTCTTCACAGCACAGGAGGCTGTGACTGTAGAGAAGTACAGGAGGGACCGCAGTCTCAACAACAGAGTGAGGAAGAGACAGAGAGAGGTCAAATTAACGTGGTAAGAAAATAGATGGAGGGATGTAATCAGGAAGGGCGAGATTCAAGGATTCAAGTAAAATGAATGGCTACTTTTGACCATGAGTCACTCTCAATAGCTAAAGTGTGGCTTTTAATTGTCACATGCTGCAGTTTGTTTGTCCACCACCACTATGCCAGGTTAGTTAGCCATGACCAGTTTGTCTGCCTGTATTATGAAGTCCCACACGATCTTAGCTCGGTCATTCTCAACCAAGTTAGGGGGCATTTCTGAGTTTGACCTCGAGACTTCCAGGTTATACTCAGCACAGATGTTTCTGTACACTATACCAGGCTCTTGGTTATGGCGTTCCATGTATGCCCTGCCTGCTAGCATCTTGTCCCCTGCTGTAATATGCTGGATTGTCTCAGGGGCATCTTTACACAGCCTGGGGTCTTGCCTGGTGTGATAGACCCCAGCCTCAATGGATCTTGTGCTTAGAGCTTGTTCCTGTGCTGCCATGATTAGTGCCTCTGTGCTGTCAGTCCAGCTTTGTCCAGCCACTGGTAGGACTTCTGGATGTCAGCAACTTCCTCTATCTGCCACTGGTACATACCGTGCAGGGGCCTGTCCTTCCATGGTGGTTCTTCTCCTTGCTCCTCTTCTTTCTTGGGTTTCTGCTGCCTGACATATTCACTAAGCACATGGACAGTAGTGGAAATCTTCCTGATGTACACATGGCTGTTTGTCTCATCCTGGACAGTGTTTCTGACAGCCACTAGTCCTTCTCCTTCCTTCCGCTTAGCATACGGTCTCAGGGTGCTGGATTTGGGGTGAATCTCTGCATGCATGGTGAAGAGCTTCCTTGTCTTGATATCAGTGGGTATTCCAGCAGGATATCTGATCACTGGCAGGTAGGGCTGCACGATTTTGCATAAAATGAGAATCACGATTTTTTGGCTTAGAATTGAGATCACGATTCTCTCACGATTTTCTTTTCCAGTATAAATATTTATTGCACTTATTAACTGCACATCAACTTTTGATGACTCAACAGTTGAGACTGAACATAAAAACAATAAATAAACATAAAAACAACAAATGTCTCACGTTTTGTTGTTGCCGCAAAATGTTGTACTGCTTGAAATTCCGTCTCCACCGTTGCTCGACACTGCATGTATAGAGCAGGTAGTGCAACAATAGAAAAATAGTTGCGGGACGGCACTGTGTAGCGTTTGTCTAGGGTGTTGATCATTTTCCTAAATCCCTCGTTTTGCACAGTGTTGATGGGAGCCATATCTTTGGTCAGGTGATAAGTGATAGCCTCCGTAATTTCTTTGAGTTCGACGTGTACAGGGAAGCGCTGTATAAGGTTCCCGTTATTGGTGTTTGGGTGGTTGACCGGAACGGATTTTCTCCTGTCACTTTCTCGTCATCCCTGACGTGCTCTCCGTTGTTTTTTCGCTGCTAATATTAGCATCACACGGCACAGCTTCTGTATCACGTGGTATAAGGCTATGCCCTTGTCATTTGTTGAGCAGGAAGAGTGAGCGCTTGTTTTCATGCAGAGTACGTCCCGGATCAAAATGCGGTACAGTCGTCGTCGTCGTCTTTTTTTTTTTTTTTTTTTTTTTTTTTTTTTAATCGTTGTCATTTGGAAATGAGATCGCACATAAGTATGAATCGAGATCGCGATTTTCTAACGATTAATCGTGCAGCCCTATTGGCAGGGTGTAGGTGTTGATTCCCCGGATCTTATTCTTATTCATTGTTACATTCAGCTGACTCCTGAGGATTTGCCTTACTCTCTGTAGGTATTTGTTGGTTGTACCTTTCATACCAGCCTCTTCATGGTTCCTATTTGCCTGTGGGATTATCAGGTGTAGTTGTCTGCAATGTTTCCTTCTGGTAGTACAGACCCCTCAGTTCTAACTACCTTCCTTCTCTTTGTTACCACCCAACTACAGTCCAAGTGACATTTCGATGTCGTTGCTGTAAATCCTAGTGGTGTGGATCACAGAATCGATGTGTCATTCACTCCTGGTATACAGCGTGATGTCATGTAGAGGAGGTGGTTGCTCCATTCTGTAGTCGGTATCCGTGGCCAGACATTTTGATTTGAAAACAAACCAGTAAATAGTCTGACAAGAATCAGGGTAGTTTCATTGATGCAGTCTCCATCCTCCCAAATTCAAAACCAATTCAGTGCTTGAATTCCTTCACTTGAGGCCATACCTCATCTTCGTGCCCATAAGTCGTTATTTTATCAGCTTCTATGTCCTCAGGCTTGGAATTGCTCATCTCAATCCTGCCCCTTTAGAATTGTTGCAATTGAAATTGACAAGAAAGGGCAGTCCTAGAAATGTCCAGTATTGGGGTGCAACTATAGCTCACATGGTTGAGCAAGGTGAGCTATATGCTAGAGGAAGACTGACTCAATGCCCAGAATATGAACCAAGCCATTACTATCCGGGTCGTTAAGTCTGACGTCACTAGCTGTGTCTGGGCCTAAACTCCGCTGCAGGTACATATATCAAATGATCACTATGGCATTACTGAAAGTTGAAACACTGTCTAAAGTCTTTAATCTTTAATAAAATGATCAGCGTTCTGCTCTACCAGGTGTAACAATTGAGTTTAAGATCCAGGCTGTAAGTGTTATTAGCGAGCTCACTGAGGGGGGGTTCAGGCCTATGCAGAACAGCAGAGAGGAACACCATCACATGTGTAGTACTATATGTCACGTCATATCATCCCATCATATCTCCTACCTTTGATGGGAGGGATGAACAGGAATGAACAGTCTTTTGAAAAAATTTTTTGGAGGGGGGGACTATGGTGGATGATTTCAGGCAGAGTGAAACTGTACCAAGATCTTCAATCTGTCACTGTCTTAGGCCAAAAGCCCCCACCAACTGCTCTAGCCAGCTCCTCAGCACACGTCCAGGAACACTGTCGAGTCCAGCTGCCTCCTGGGATTGACAGCCCATAGCCTTGGTGATGTGCTGGAATCCCACCAAAACCTGCCTGCTGTTGTTACTGTCCGTTGCTTTTGGAGTCCCTCGTCACCTTTCTGATCCCTCTCTTTAGGTTGGTCTGTGCCATGCTATAGAGGGCCTTATCACCAGACCTGAAAGCCATGTTCCTCTCTTTAAGCACCTGCTGGACCTCCCTGGTCATCCAGGGTTTCTGGTTGGGGAAAACCCGGATGCTTTTTTTCACAGTAACAGTGCAGTGCAGGTTTTGATATTACACTGTACCCTGCCAGTGAATAATTCCAGGTCTGTATATTCAGAAATGCCCCAGTTAGTCCTTTTCCAACAACCCTGCAGCTGCAGAAACGGCATCATCAGGGCAAGTTGCCATAGTTCTGTATATGTGGGAATAATCAGTAACATGTAGTCATACTGGGTCAAATGTGGTAGCTGCTTAGCTCTGTAGCCCAGTTTGATGTTACAGTTGACCTTGTCCAGTGTGTTGAATCCTCTGGTATCGCACTTCACATGTTGATGGAATTTGGGGAGCACTGCCTTTAGATCCACATGATTGAAGTCCCCAGCAATAATGAAAACAGGATAGCGGCTGAGCTTTCTGCTAAAGCTGCTGTATAGTTGTCTTCAGAGCCGAGTTAGCATTAGCAGTAGGTGGAATCTAAACAACAGTGATCACTACAACAGTGAACTCCCTTGGTAGGTAGAAGGGTCTGCATTTCAGAGTCATGTCCCATGGTAATCCATGGGGAGCTGAGTATCCTTACTTTGTCTGCCTGGATGTTATGCGAGGGTAGGAATTAAACTGTAACACAGTTCACAGCGAAACCCAGTCAAAGAAGAACAAGTCCACTGTAGTGGTGGTTCGCCCAGCAAAAAGTGAAGCGTGCTATATTGAATATACACAGCCAAGGGCGTAGATTTGGCATGGACGGAAGGGACATGTCCCCACCAATATCCAGCGATTATTGAATTGTCCCCACCAATAATTTGATCTCTTCGAGTAAAGAAAAACTAACCCGATAGAAGGAAAAAAAACATCTGTCGACGTCTCATTCACCCAGCAGTGCAGAAAGAGTTAAATTACGTTCTCTACTGGAGTCCTACGTCATGTGACAAATATGGCCAATGTGATTGGCTGTGCCTTTCAGGGAGCTCTGTTTAGTTTTAGCAGTGGCAAACCTGCGCTGCGAGGAGGAGAGGAGGATGGCAGCAAAAAGGAAGAACCTGGATATAAGAAAGTATTTTTCAAAGAAACCTGTAAATCACTTAAAGCCAAGTTCACTCATAAAATGTGTCCGTCATAATAACGTTACAGGCTATGCTAGGCTTTGGCCCACATCAATCTAAAACTGTATGTAACCATGAATAACGTGTTTTGGAAACTAACTGCACAACATGCAGCACTATTAGTTATCTCAGTCCCAGAGTAGCATTTCTAATTTTGATTTAAACTGTCAGAGAAAACAGCCTCGGCAGCCTCGAGCAAGCCAGGATATTAGTTTACAGAGGCTGTTAAAATTATATGTCTAACGTTAAATGTTGGTGACACAATAATTTCATCCTAATGGTACTGACATATTCATAGGGTTAATTTTTGAGACAAAATATCATGAGGTAGTCATGATTTTGCAAATATTCCAACCAACACAAAGCTCAGAGAGTAATGGTGATACAAGATCAAGGTGAAATTGGATGATGACTTGATGGTTCATGACTGTATTTGAAGCACATGTGTGACTGCATGTATTTGTAATGTCTCACTGTTATTCATCAGGTGACAGAGGCAGCTCTACCATGTTGTAGCTCAGACAGAGGTGAAGATGCGAGGTCACAGGTGACTGACTGATGATTTGGTGCAATAGATTAACTAGTATTTATTATAATGACAATTGTTAGGCTGCTGATGTAAATTGATTCATTAGTGTATATTTGACAAAGAATCTGACATGTCTCACTTTTTATATGGCATGAATCAATGTGTTATTTTATCAGGTGGCAATATGTCCTAGTGCAGTCAGAGGGGAAGAGCCAGGGCCAAAGCTGAGGCACATCAAGCACACAATAATAATTTTAATCTGAGGATAAAACGCATGTACTGAGGCTGAAAGAAGCTTCAGTGCTCTCAGAAGACTAAAAAGATGGTAAGGTTAACAGTGACTCGAATGAGATTAAACAATGCTGATTTATGCCATGTCCACCAGGAGAGACTGGACAGTATAGATGTAAAACCAATATGCCAGCAGTTTATCTCAGTTAACGAGAGGCGAAGGCATGTGTTTGGCTCCTTCACATAGTAGACATTGAGTTGTTGTGTGGGACACCAGTAGTCCATGTCTGTTGCTGTAACAGTAGTTCATGTTTAGAATAGAAAAATCCCAGCTGACTGATTTGATTGGGGCAATAGTGCCTAAAATGTTGCATAATTTTGCTGAGAGATCTTTTACTTTGTGGTAATCTTAGATGAGTAGTTTTATGGACAAAACCCACCAGGTCATTCAGTGTTCCCTTACCCATATGGAAAAGAAATAGTAAAAACTTATATGTGATTACTCATGAAAGTGGCCACTTTCATGAGTAAATCATATAAGGCTTACATGATTTACTCATGGAAGTGGCCACTTTCTCATTACTTTCATACATTGTTTTAGTAAGTATCCAAAACATACAAGTTTCATTATATAATTTGTCAAGGGATCTTATATCCGTTTTCACTCTTATATGCTTTTCATACAAGTTTCACACAAGACAGATGCAAACTTTATAAGATTTATATATATCTTTTCCATATGGGTAGTGCTAATCAGAGATGGGCAGTAACGCGTAATCCGATTACTTTTTTCAAGTAACGAGTAAAGTAAGGGATTACTATTGCAAAAACGGTAAATAGATTACCTTTACTTTCCCATAGGAACGCTGCGTTACTGCGTTACTAAAACCGTGATTTTTTGCGAGAGTGTCTCATGACAGTGACGTAAGCGAGTGCAACGTTCGTGACAACAGCTGTGTGCAGATCAACAGTGGATCATATATCGAGTACGGGAGAGAGTATGAGCGTGCAGTGTTTAAAGCGTGGAAGTACTGACCTTACTTTGAGTTTGATTCCATAAAAAGTGACAAAAACATTAGCGTCCGTTGTGCGTGGGAAGAAAACTTCTTTTTACAGCGAAAAAAAACCCCTAAACTTCCAAGCAAGCACCGAGTGCGCAACGACGTAATGGGGAATTCACAGAGAAACTCACGGATTCTTCCACTGACCGCTGCGGCACACCTGCACCAGGGTAAACCTCCGCCTACCCTACTCCTGCTTTACAGGTGAAAATAGAGCAAAAGGACCGCTAGTCTTTGACTTTATTTATTTTCTGCTGTGTTTTATTTGCATCTATTTGAAAGACTGAGTGTAAACACACAAAAATATATATTTTATGTGCTGGAATGTGCAAGTTTAAATATTAAACAAATTTATGTTGCATATAATTAAATTTTTGCTTGATGCATAAAGTTAAAAGATTAAAACTAATAAAACAAGTTTTAAAAAGGGACTTTTCCATTTGATTACATTTTGTATGATGGATTATGCAGAAAAAGTAGAATTGGGCTGAAAGATCTATCGCTTTATCACCTATTCAGGTTGTAAATCGTGTTTTTAAAAAGTAACTAAGTAACTAAGTAATTAATTACTTTTGAAAATAAGTAATCAGTAAAGTAATGGGATTACTTTTTGGGGGGAGTAATCAGTAATTAGTTACTGATTACTTTTTTCAAGTAACTTGACCAACACTGGTGCTAATGTATAAGAGATGTTGGTGTACTATAACTGAAGTAATGTTGTTAAGTCCTTAAAGTCATATTCTTTTATTGTCATGACTGTATTTGAAGCTATTGTTATGTTTGTATGATACCTGATTTATATGAAATATGGCTGAAGTAAACTAAACTCTAAAATACTTAGTCAGTCATTTGTTTAATAGTAATTTAACATTATATAACTCAAATGTAAAACTATGAATTGTAATTTTAAATGGTTTAAAAGCATGTAGAATAGCATATGTAGGCAAGTATATTTCTCCTTTTTTTTTAATCAAGAAGCAAAGACAAAAAGGGGAAAAAAAGAAACGGGGCAGGGTTCAGTGGTTGAATCATCCTCCCCCACCAATGCCAAAACCAAATCTATGCCCTTGCACACAGCAGCAGCCAAACCAAACACCAGAAAAGAAAGTACCGAACTGCTGCAACAGCATGCGTCTCCTAAACTATTAACGTTAATATGGTAAATGGTAAATGGCCTGTATTTATATAGCGCTTTACTAGTCCCTAAGGACCCCAAAGCGCTTTACATATCCAGTCATCCACCCATTCACACACACATTCACACACTGGTGATGGCAAGCTACATTGTAGCCACAGCCACCCTGGGGCGCACTGACAGGGGTGATTTAAATGAACTTCATGTTAAAGATCCACTATTTATTATTTTTCTGTTTTCATTTATTTTATGCTTGATTTGTTGCACATTGTACACGAGGGTATAGAAATAAGGTTTCTGAAAATGTCTCATGTGTTTGCAGTTTAGAGACACTGATTCAAACGAAGGTGCACAGGAAAGAGAGTCTTATTTCTAGAACCCAGAGTCCAAGCCTCTGTACTCATCATGTCCAGGATTGTAACAATTACATATATATACAGATACATTTTTTTTTTTTTTCATGAAGCATGTAGCGCTTTGTATTTTGGTGCCAATTAAAGAAAACCCTGGTGTATTCCCATTTCTTCTCTTTTTAGATTTTCTCCCTGTGTAAATCTTGTGTGCATCATACTGTACATTCCCATTGTCCCAGTGGATGACCTCTTACTTACTTTTACTCTCCTTGTTTGTTACATTGCTCATCTTTTCATTCTCACCCACTATAGATATGTCTGATCTATTGATCAGTGTAATATATTATAATGTAACACAACACTGCAATCACATCTATTGCATGAAAGGATGAGAACATAGTGGTGAAGGGCAAACTTTTCTCAGGCTGCTGAGAACACAACATCAACTCTATACAAACATCTACAAACACAGCATGCTAACACGAAGCTAGTGTTAAAGAAGCCAGAGTGATGTTAAAACTGAGTGTATGCCAGCCCCAGCACAGCAGCCAGAGCCCGAACCTGTTGAAGCAGAAATAAGCAATCATGCCCAGAAAGCTCATTCTGTTCATCTGGATGTTGCATTTTTGTGGGAGGAGTGGCTTTTTTTTTTTTTTTTTTATAGTAAAAAACATGCTCCTCACACAAAATATTGAAATGCATTACTTGAAAATTAGTGCTCAATAACACTAAAAAACAAAACAAAAGCATAGATTACTTTTTGTGACTATTTCTGTGCATCTTTCACCACCTTCCATCCTGAAACCAGGCTGTTGTAAAGTAGATCCACTTGCTAAGAACAGCCCTTTGGGATGGTTTTGCTGTTGGCTTTGTCTTAATGCTTTAAGGCTGAAACAAAGATCCTGTGCATGTCCTCATTAGGCATCAGTGTTTAGGCAAGGAAGCCCAAGGTTTATTATTAAATTACTTTCTTTATGGAATAATAAGTTAACAGAATGTGTTGTTGTTGTTGTTGTTTTTAAATGAATGTGCAAACCATAACTTTCCAGAGAGAATTGTCCTGTTTTGGCACTCAGTTACTTTAGGTGGAAAATGTTTTACCTTAACTGGAATTAGTGAGGCTGAGCCCGTAATGCAAAACATTTATATGTCTACAGAATGGCAAGAGTTGAAGTGCTGTGGTTTGCTACTTTTCTAACCTTTCCGAGAGTTCTCTTTGTTTCCTTTTGTTTTGTTTAAAATGCATTATGCAGACTGAGTAAATGCCCTCACAACAGTAAGACACACAAAGTTGTTGTAGTGTGTGTGTGTTTCCTTTTTCCAGTTTGCATCTTTTGTGCTGATTACTTTTTTATTTTCTCCTGTCTGCTTTTCTTTGTGGTTGTTTTTTTCTTTTAACTTTCCAAAAAGAAATAATAAGAGTCGCTTCAAATAACCTATGGACCGGCTCAGTAATCTTTCCGTGACTGCATTCTTGCAAAAATCCAATGACATACTTACAAAGTCAATCGAGTGCACGGTGATTTTACCAACGTGTGAATTAAACCAGTGTGCTCAAGGCAGCATGTTGTAGATCGAGGGGAATTACTTTCCTGCTATGGGTTAGAAAAACTTCAGAACATTGTTCAGTAACATTTACTGTATTTAGCAGAGCTTAGGGCTCAACAGATGGTTCATCATAGCTCAACAGCTTTTTCTTTTCTTTACAAAAAGGAGTATTTTTCCCAACATTTGGACCTCAAGTCTGTATGATGATATTATAATGGTGCCTACCTCACCTACCTGTTTACACTGAAGTGCTTATTGTCTTAAGAATGCCTTATATTAGATCCACGCAGTCTATAGTTAGTACTAACAGAAGCAGTCAGTGTGCACTTTTGTTAACCTTTAGTGGAGGATCAGTGACTTAAGGACACCATAATTATTGATGATGATTTATAAAATGTTTAAAAATGCTAATGAGGATGTGCAAATGTACAGATTTCCATGTACAATAGAAAAATATAAGTGAGTAACCTTGAAGTGGTGAAGGTGTCTACATCTCAGTGACATTTCTAACTTTGGCAGACTGTTTAAGATAAAGTATATTAGCAGAAGCACCTGAAGCAGATTCACTTGCCGATTCTTTGCTGTGTATGTATGTGTGTCCTGAGTGACCTCTGTGCAGAACTTCCTCTTGTGTCCACAGCATAATTAGATGGAGCTTAGACCATCTGCAATGCATCCATCACTGACACACACACACACACACACACACACACACCTCTGCACCTACAATGAAGGCAGAGCAAGAGAGAGGGAGAGAGAGAGGCCACAGTCCAGTTCTAATCAAGTCAACTCAGACATATCCAGGTTAGAGGAAATTAATATTTCCCGGATGCTGCTTTCATAGATTCTAACTCAGCACCTCACCTGCCTGAAATTCTATGCCTCGAGACTTTTCTCAAATGTCAAGACAATCAATCTATAACCAACACATTGCATGGGTATAATGAAAGTATGTGTTTTTTAATAATTCAGTGGGCAGGGCAAGATACAAATGCTGCCAGGGTAAAGGCTGTATTTCCCTTGGGTCTGCGGTAGGAAAACATGAGTACACACGGCACTGGCGGGCAGGTAAACATTCAAATGAAATTCTAAATGTTTCCTGAACAGCAAAAAGGAGCGCGGACTGTTAATATTAAAGGCTGCAACCAGCACACGTTGTTCTGTATTTGCTGCAGCAAATTTTCCCAAAAGCTGTGGATAAGTTTTCATCTTTGTGTACAAATCAACTCCTTTTTACCAGTAACGCAAAAAGGCTGACAAACAGAGTTCCTACTTGAGGCACTGTTGAGGCCAAAGCTAGATGCCAATATTGTCCAATTTTTGGTATTGATCAATACCAAGTATAGTAGATAAAGGTTTGTTACACCCCTCTGCAGCCCCTAATCTCTTCAGTGTGTTCAGCTGTTGCTAATTGGCCACACCTAGTCAGGTGTAGATAAAAGCATACCTGAGGCAAGCTTTAAGGGGGGCTCACTAGTTTTTGCCTTGGTGGTGCCAGCCATTGTAGCCAACCTGCTATGCATTTTAAGTTAAAACCTCTTCTCACTGACATTCTGGTGTTCGTCTCCTTCTTTATGTTGTGGCTTTTGAGCCGGGTCGCAACAAGGCTAATATCCCCAATACCAATATTTTAAACTTAGAAAGTCAGGTGTAATGCCAGAAAGGAGCAGAGGGAGGGAGGTGAGCCTCACAAACAAGCCTGGCTACAGAATTTCAGATTTAGAGTTTCAGGCACTTCCAAAATCAAGGAGCTCGATGGTTCTGATGACCATTGTGAATGAATCTGTTTCTGCTAAAGTGAAAAAAGATTCAGACATTCACTACAACTTTTTTTGGAGGCCTGGCATATGATGCACATTACATTGCGCTACCATATGGATCCGTCTATGATACAATTGTGAGACAATATTAAAATAGGAGTAAATGTGAAATAGCTTCATTGCTCTTTGTGACCAACTTAACTTGCTATACTTCCTACATGAAGTTATATCTGTGCATATTTTGCACATTGCAATGTGATGAAAGAAAGAAGGGGGGGACATTATATGTGAGGTGGAATTGGAAAGCACGTACTTAAATAATGTGTGGACAGAGCCGACCTGAAGAGCTATACCTCCTTTTGGTGTTGTTTTTATCTTTATGACAAGAATGTATTTCTCAACCTTATCAACTAATTTTCTGTACAATTTTTCTTTGACACAAATCAAATGCAAGGGGTGAAAAGATCGAGCTGCTGGTAGCAGAAAAGAAGAGTTCAAACAGGAGACTGTAAGGAGGGAAAGTCGAGATGGTGCATCAGCGCGACCTGGCCAGTGCCCTGGCAGATCTGACATATATCATTTGGTGGATGTGTGAGAGGAAGAAATGAAAGAAAATGAGCAGCGAGCAGACAAGGCAAGTTAGGCAAGGGCTTAAAATAACAAGGATGACAGTTCAGCCAATCTTGCCCAAATGAAAACTGTGTACATTTAACCAGTTAATGGTCTCAATGTATTAAAAGCTCCCAATCACATGACTGCAAACTGGAAGAAAAGAGATCCAAAAGAAAAACAACATTATAAGTGCAGTAAGTCATTGACATTTCTACAAGGCAACAGCTGGGATATTGTTGAAATGACTAGCCTGCAGCTCCAGTGTAAAGAAGTTACTTTGTAGCCTTCGGTGACTTAAACATGATTTTCAACTGACAGAATGGCTGACACGACTGGACACACCACACACTCCAGTGCAGTTACACACACGCCGTTTGCTTAATCACTCACATGCATACGCCTGCTGTGACACTAAGGCGAGGAGACGCGTTTGTAGCCTTAAGGACAAGATAGTGACAGGTGTCTCAGAAGGAGGACAGTATGAAAAGCAAAAATAAATTAAAGCTGCAAGCAGCGTTGCAAGGGCCCTCGCACCCCCGGCATGTCG
Organism: Simochromis diagramma; assembly: GCF_900408965.1. Lineage (NCBI taxonomy): Eukaryota > Metazoa > Chordata > Actinopteri > Cichliformes > Cichlidae > Simochromis > Simochromis diagramma. The sequence goes on from NW_024387477.1 coordinate 1,356,329, forward strand.
AGCCACACCCAACACCTACAACCAGCACGTCTGATCTGATGTCACATTGATGGAATTCATGCATTTAACCACCAGCTAACATTTCCTCTCATTCAACCATGATTATAATCGTCCCACTAGGTGGCGCTCTAACCATTACTGACAAATGGCATACCAACCATTTCCGTGCTCGAGTTTCATCATGCCTGCGACGTTTGGGAGAGATTGAACATTGTGTTTTTGAGTGACAGCAGATTACTGCTTTTTGGCGAGTGATTCAAACTCTAAGTGGCGCCATGACCACCCCGTTTCCCTTAATGTAAAAAGCTTCGCAATTTAACATCACAAAGGTCTTTAGATGCCACGCACTGCAGATCGGTCCAATCTGACGAAATCCCTTGGAGGAGTTCGTCAAAGTACTGTGCCTGAAAAGAGGGGAAAATGTCGACAAAATTACACATTAATTTTAAAATTGCTGACTTCCTGTTGGATTTGGGATATTGCTCCAAGAGACTTTTTTTTGTACATCTTGACATCTTCTATAAGCTTACCAGGTTTCAGACTCATAGATGAAACACAAAGCAAGGGCTGATGTTTTGAAATTTTGTAGGGGGTGCTGTGGAGCCATTTCGCACTATTCAGTAAAAATGATCACATAACAACAAAGCCTTCATCACATTGGAGGGGTGCACCAAATTTCAAGACTTTTTAAACTTTCCAAGCCCCTCAAAAGCCACTTCATCTTTCATGGTGAACCGCATTGCCACCAGAGTGTGCCGTTCACTTTAAAGTCACAATTTTCGCACTGAAGCATCATGAAGGACTGATGGTGATATTCACCGCTTTTGAGGTGGCCATGATGAACCTGTGAAAATCAGTACAACAAAGTGAAAGACATGACATTTCCTGTTGCCACTAGTTGGCACTCTGCGTATTCCTGACAATGGGCACATCAATCTGTTCAGGGCGGGTGTGACATCATGCCTGTAAAGTCTGGTACTGATCAGTCTGGATTTCATTGAGTTATACTTATTTGTTTCTTCATGGCGAGACATCAAAGTTCGCCATGCTTTAGGGGTCACACCCTTTCGCGAAAACTCAGTTTTCACTGTAACCCAAGACCAACTCCTTAAGGCTTTCCTGGAGAAATTTGAGGCTGCAGATGTCACCCATCACAATACTATTCCCCAAAGTGTAAATCATGACATTTCCTGTTCCCACTAGGTGGCGCTGTCCCTGATGTCAAATGTGGCAGTTCAAATATGTTCAGGGCTGGAGGCTTATCATATGTGTGCTCTTTGGTCCAGATCGGACAATGTATGATAGAATGAGAGGCAATAAGATTTTCATGGCGAGTCATCGAAATTAGCCGTGGCGCCACCGGCTCACCGTATCGTGAAAACTCAAAAGCTCCGCAATTTAACATGGCCCCGGTGTGTAGTTGACACTGACCAAAGATGAAGCTTATGCGACCAAATCCCAAGGAGGAGTTTGAAAAATTTCGAGGCATTGAAATAGCAAAATTAGAGCCAAAATGTCACATTCACTTCAAAATTGCGGACTTCCTGTTGGGTTTGCGTCAATGGGCCCACAGACTTTTTTGTTCATCTTGGCATGATACACATGTGTGCCAGATTTCATACATGTAGCTCAAACGATGTGGTCGTAGGCCTGCATTTAACAACGCATAGGTGGCACTCTAGAGCCATTTCCCAGTGCTCATATGTAAAACCATTAAAATACAAAATTTTTCACCAGACCTGGCATGTGTGCAAAATTTCATGAGTTTTTGAGCATGTTAAAGCCCTCAAAAAGGCCCTTGTTTTGCAGGAAGAAGAAGAAGAAGAAACAACCGAGCAGATACAATAGGGCCTTCGCACTCTGTGTTCGGGCGCTAATGAGATGGGCGGTGTAAATACAGACTGACTACGGCAGGGGGAAAGTATCAATGGGAAAGGGAGAAACAAAGAAAGTGACAGATGCCAAAGCAGTCACTAAACCGACAGTTGATCTACATGCCACAACACATTTCCATCCTGGCATCTTTACAGTACGGGCGTGTGCATGTCACCTCACATTTCTCTCTCTGTTAATGACTCTGGAACAAGCAGGGCAGTTGTATGTCTCAGACAGTGACAGATCAGCACACCTTCATTCTACCATAAGAATGAGCTTGCATGAAATGGGATGCAAAGTGGTTGATTTACCCCACATATCGAGAAAGGATGTGCAGTTAGGTTTGAAAAACTATGACTCAAGCTGCAGTTTTTGTGTAAATGTGTGCAGCTACTGTGCAGCAGGGTTGCCATAATATGAATTATCATAGAATTTACTGTCTTAAATCACAACCTCAATGTCACATCGCAAGATCTTGGATATTTGGTGCAAGGATGTGATGGAATTTAAAGTGAGGTTAGAAAATTTTGCTTTTAGGTTTGGGAATGCTTCCATTTAAACAACTCTAAACTTGGATCAGAAGGGTCAAACACAGGCCAGACTGTACCAACACCTGGCTCTTTCAATGGTATGCATTCTGTCTTTGATTTTTCAGCGCAATTGTTTCTTTCTTCAGGAAGCCAAGCATTAAAGTAGGCGTGACGCCATGCACTCAACGCAGGTTTTTGTTTGGCAAGGCTTTGGTTGCTGTACTTGCTGAATTGGATTTCTGACCATGCCCAGTGGAGCATGAAGAGACACAACATCGATCAGCCATTTATTAACCCTCTGAGCTCTTAGGCATCATTTGGTGATGACCCCAACCCTAACCCTAGGATATTAGAATATTTGTATTTTACTAGTGTTCTTCCAAACCTTCAACAATAACAAAATTCATCTCTGTAACTGAAACACATCAATGAAAAAATTACACTTTTTCCATGAAAAAGTCACTTCTGCCTGATTGAGACATCAGAGAGTCATGCACTGATATACTGAATTATCTGTAAGTAATTGTGGAAAACAAAAATAAAAAAAATATCCATCAGCTCTTGAAAGTCTTATTCCAAGCAAATCAGGCTGAAACATGAGTGTTGGGCTTTACAGTATCAGTATGTCAGCATATCACTATGTCATTTCAATAAGTGGTACTGCACAGTGCATTTAAAGCATGTCTTTCCATAACCTACATTACAGTATTCCCCAGTATTTTATGCTGTAATCTCCCTCAGGAATCATTTTTGCCGTTTTCCAAACCATTGAGCTAGCCATTCCTCACAGTGAGCAGAAATGCTAGAACATGACTGTTTTAAACACCCCAAAGCAATAAATATGCTCGGCAGCAACAAGGAGACATAGACTTTGTTGCTGTTCAGTACTCATGAGCATTTAAAATGGTCAACAGTTAAGTCCTATTTAAGGCCCACTTTTAAGGACACACACTGAAGTGTGTGTGTGTGTGTGTGTGTGTGTGTGTGTGTGTGTGTGTGTGTGTGTGTGTGTGTGTGTGTGTGTGTGTGTGTGTGTGTGTGTGTGTATAAACATTACCTCACGCAGAGTGAGTGCCAGCATCTATATGGAGCATACAAATATTTTAGACAAATCCCACAATTGTATATATTTGCACCTTTTGACAGGTCAACTGAGCACCAATAGAATATCATAATATAGAATGGCCCAATGGAAAATATACATACATACATACATACATACCACAGGCAACGATTTTCCATTCATTACAAAAATCAGAAAAAATTATACTGGTTTAATGTGAGAGTTAAAGAACAGCTCGAATGTTTCTCACAGTACTACTGAAGACAATTGCAAAATATCTCGTAAGACACCTTGTTTTGTTTTTTAATGAAATACAACTTCAGGTTTTCTGAAGTTAGAATTAAAGAAATTAGACATCATGTCACATTGAATTCTTTAAGGCTGCCTCTAGGAAGCTTCTGTAGTGAGACAAGTATAGTTGGAAGCACAGAACCCTGTGATTGAACTGAAATAAACCCTTAATATTAAAGGTTTATTCCAGTCTATATATAGAATGCTGCAGTGTTAAATAGACATGTAGAAGCATTTCCCCTTTGGGATGTTTGACCACACTGGCTGGATTGGATGGTGAAAAGGTAATACAAGGCCTCTGACCATCATCCTGCTACTGAAAGTTAGTTTGAGGTATGAAAATCTATTCAAATTACTATTAATTCCTAAGATATGATTGTTCAGGAAACACTGCATGAAACCTCTTAGATTCTGTGTACTGACATCAATTAAGGACATAATGACTGTGCTAATGACCTGAGGTGCGGTTGATTGCCCTGCCCTGTGTGACGCTGTATTGTAACTGTAATTTCTAAAACAATTCATTAATTTTTTCCAGGGTTAATGTCAACTTACCTGCAGTTCCATACATTCAGGACCTAAAGATAGCATAATAAAACAGAAGTGCTTGTAAGTTATGCAAATCAGTCTGAGAAATGTTTGCATTGAACCACAAGAACTTTCAAATTGTGTTTCTGGCTGATAAACAACTAAAGACAACCAAGACTGTGATCATAAAGGATACAGAGGCTAAAATAGCAGACATCAAGAACCGTGAGGGCGCAAATATCAGAGTTTGTTTTATGAAAAGTTTACTTTCACAAAGAATGTTTCAAACAAATTATTAAGTCATCTTGTGCACGTCTGATGGAACAACAGTGATCAATAACTCTATCCACGACTTCACCCTGCATGTCACACATTGTGCATGTCTGAATGCCACACACTCAGCCACAGACAAAAGAGTCAATTAGGCAACAAACCCATTTTAACATGTGTCATTACAGTCATTGTGAATGGGACACGCAGCACTTGCAGAGTGTTAGTAACAAATCCAGTGGCCTGTGCTCAACAATTTACTGTAGACCTGTGCAGACACATGGGCAGAATGCACGCTGCTGCTCATACTGCAGTCTCTCTATAGACATGCTATGAGACATCTATGTGGGCAGGTCCTAAGTCCCATCAGAAGAGCATCCAAGCATCTCCATAAAGCTTGGATGGAAAGATGGAAGCACGTGCTGACAAGTTTGGCAGACAGCTGGCACCTTTAATTATTGTAAACTGTTGCACCTTCACACAGGACTCCAGATTCCTTGGTTTTTGTTCCACTTCACTGTTCCTCTACACCAGGGGTCTTGAACTCCAGGTCTCGAGGGCCGGTGTCCTGCAGATTTTAGATCTCACCCTGGGTCAACACACCGGATTCAAATGATTAGTTCATTACCAGGCCTCTGGAGAACTTCAAGACATGTTGAGGAGGTAATTTAACCATTTAAATCAGCTGTGTTAAATCAAGGACACATCTAAAACCTGCAGGACACCGGCCCTCGAGGCCTGGAGTTTGAGACCCCTGCTCTACACTTTAGGACATTTGGTTTACAAAATAAATCCAAAATTTACTTTCATTAGAAAAGAGGACTTTGGACCTCTAAACAAAAGTTCAGTTCTTTTTCTCCCAGGTAAGATGCTTCTGACAGAAGGTGAAGATCTCCAAAATTCTTGAATCAACTTTCCTCTCAAGGTTGTGGTGATCTTGCTTGTGCACCTTCTCCAACCACACGTTTCCCTTCTTTTTATTAATAAGTGTGGAGATACCACTCTCCCAAAGATCTGTTGTTCAGGAATGACCTGTGGTGTCGTTACCCTCCTCATTCAGGCTGTCATCTGGACAACTGTCAAGCCCAGATATTTAAATTTTTTCAGATGAGCACATTGTGAAAGGCAGCTTGTTTTCCATACAATTTCTGTGACGCTCAACGTTGACAGTGCTCAAAGGCAAAAAGAATGCGTAACAGTGAGTGCCAATAAGTTTGTTTTCAAAAAGCAAACTTTTTTTATTCCTGACAGGAGGAGGTCCTGTATCCCAGTTTGCCCGGGTACCCAACACAACATATCCTACCCAGAACTAGCATACTGGAAGTGTTATTCACAATATGGTGCTAGTCTCCCGCTTCTTTCCAGCTGTGTCCTTTGAACTCTGTATTCTGTACTTCTCTGATGAAGGAAAGGGTCGGCGCTTAAAAGAAGCTGAAGAGTTCGCATAACTGAAAAGCCAGAGCAACTGCAAACTTTGACCGTGATCGCCATGATGTCCACATGACCACCGTGTAACTTGAACCTTGCAACCTTTTGGACCAATTAGTGTCACATCACTTCTGAAACCAAAGGTGTCCCCATGCCCAACACACACACACCAATGAGGACCGCCATGGGTAAGGACACATGCACATTCATTCTCAACCCACGGCCCCATCTGTTGCATGGCCCCTGTCAACTAAATGTCACCTGATGACATCATATGCTTGTCAACCTTTCCCCTCTTGTCTATCCCTCTCGCACTCACACACACTGCTCACACATGGTCTGACACAAGCAAAATCCTGTATGTGACATCTCCTGCCTTGTCCTTTTTGTCTCCTCTACTCATCTTTCTTCCTTGCTCTTGTCATCCTCGCCCCTCCTTTCCCAATCCAGTTCATACTTTTCAACTTTATTTAGCTCCTATTTTTCAGTTTTCATGTCACCTTCCTCACGTAATACCTTAGCACACTCACACTCATGTATTACTGCATAGAAACAGGCATATATGTTCAAGCAGTGGTGATGTTTGCATGTAAGCGCACACTCCTTTTTGCACATGTGAAAATAGGTAAATAACTTCAGGTCTATAGAGATGCATGGATATACCTTCATGGCCAGTAAGATGACATATATTATATTTATGCACACAATGGTCACTTCATGACTCTTCATTCACTTTGTGCTATAGATTCAACAACGTGCTGGAAACGTTCCTTTGAGATTCTGGGCAATATTGACATGACAGGCTCATCCAGCTGCCTCAGAGGTGTGGGCGGCACATATGTGATGTGAATCTGTCATTCCACCACACACCAAAGTTGCTTTATTGGATGGGACTTTTTGATTGTGGGATGGGTATCATTTAGGTTTTATCCGATACCAGTACCAAACCGGTACTTTTGAAACGGTGCCGGTGCTTAAACGGTGCTCGAACTGGTGCTTAAAGAATGGAGAACACAAAATTGGTCATGTTCAGCTGTTTCGTTTGTAAAAAGATAATAATGTTAGCCTTTTCTGCAGCTATAGGGGATTTATGGTATCACTCTTGGCTGGAAGCAGTGCTTGATCAATGGGGGAAAAACACAAACTTTGTCCAAAAACCTCTCATGTTTAGCAGTTTTCCACTTTTTCTTTGGTCATTTTAGCCTTTTTGGCCAGGGTGAAGGGAGTATCTGCCATCAAACAAGAAGACAGCCGCATGTAACTACAACGGTGTTTGCTAGTTCACCTTACATGCGTTAATTTAATAACGTGGTTAGCCTACTCAGCGTAAATTACACACGAACAACATTAAGCTACTCACGCAGAGAAGAACGGCTGCTGCTGCCATCATCATCCGTCATCATTTCTGCTACACTGGCAGGGCTAGGGGCCAGGACTCTTCTCTTCGGCTTCTTGGGGGATGTTGCTAACTCCGGGTCAGATAACAGGCACTACACCCACAGTAGAGTGCCCGGTGGTGATGTCTCGCAAGCAAGCTTCAACTCCGGCGCATTTCTCGGCTTTTAACAAAATGCTATACGTCACCAGGTGTTTCACTCCGATTCAAGTGTTAGTTACCTCACAGTATCAGCTTAAAGCACTTGTTGCAGGCTGCTGAGTTTGCATCTTTTGCTGTGAAGTACAGCCAGACTTTGACCGCTTCGTCTTGGGCATTTTTAATCTGTAGCTCTGCTCTAAAGAACGTACGTACCTGGGCCCACCTACTACGCTCGCAAAGGTAAAATGATTGGCTAGAATCCAAAGTGTGTGACATCTCAGGAAAAAAAGGCACCGAAATGTGCGCTGCTTTTCGGTCTGGTTACTACCGTTTATGTCAGAACCAGTACCCATCCCTAGTAAAGACAGACTTAATTTGTCTTTGCTGCCATCAGCCTCATTTTTCTTCTTGATAAAGCTTATAGTTAGAGTTAGAGCTGGTTCAGGTGTTTATACTGTAGGCCCAGCCTCCTGGTGAAAACACAAAAATATACCGACCACCTCTCCTCCCTTTCATTCTCCATGCATTTAAATCCTTCTATTGTATGTTATGAACCTTGTGACTTGTCTCTCCTGTTGTTGTTGCTGTTTCTTCTCTGGCCTCTCTCTCTGCCTCTGCCTTCCTGCAGGTGTCTGCGGCTCGGTAATATTTTTTTCTCTCTTTGCTCTCCTCGACCCCAGACTGTCGCAGCGGACAGCCAGCCTCCCTCTTTTTCTCCTCACTGTGGCCAAAGGGAATGTTTCCCTTTTTTTTTTCCCGTAACACTGTAAGGACTTGACATTAGCATGTAAAGTGCCCAGAGATGGCATGCTATGATTTGGTGTTCTGTAAATAAAATAAAATTGAATGATATTGAATTGAAAAAACTGAAGGATCGTTGGAACAGCAGTTCCGAGACAAACCTCATTCAACTTCAAGCTTTGGGATGAACTGGAAAACTAACTCCTGGCCTTATCATCATCATCATCATCATCAGAGCCCTGGTGTTCACAAATTTATTAATGCAGCTTTAATATATAAGGGCTTTTGAAAGGTTGAAATCATGCAGAGAATATGAAACACACACACCTACTGCAGTTCTCTTTGGCTACTGAACCTTAACTCTATATATCAGTCACTGATGCTAGAATCCTCACCGACTGCAAAAAAGAAACCACATCTTCCCTGAATCAAGCACTGTGTGGCACCGAGCTGTTTCCCTGATTGCATGTAGACTACGGTGTACAAATAAACTGGCTCGACTACCTGTGTGTTCTAAGTATATGGAACTCTGTTCATTTTTACAAATTAAGAAAAGCTCTTATCGCTGGTTAATGATTATACACCGTGAGTGTGATCTGAAGAGAGGCTGCTCTAATCTGCAGTAGCCAGTTGATAAATATATGATGACAAGCCTGTGCACAGTTGAGCAGAAATTTTTAAAGCCCTTTATTTTGTTCCCAAAGCTGAAAACCCGGCAGTCAGGACTCTCGGGTGATTTTTATAAAGAGACAAATCCTGGTGCTAGCTCGTTAATATTGATTAGAGGGCTGATTTACAGACACTGTGGTGGCTCCCGGTGGGATTTCACAGGGATAAGAGTACAATTTTATTGGACAGTTTTTAGAAGCTTTATGAAACAAGCGATGAAACTGTAACTGTCAGCAAAGAATATCATAACACTGTAGATCACAGATTAAAGGCCGTATCAATGTTCACAAAGTATGAATACAACTGTGACAACAGTCGTGCATTTTAAAATACGCTATCAAGATAATGTTACTCTTTTTGAACACTGGCAGACAAAAAATGACTCCAAAATAAGTGTGGCTTTTATAAAAGGGCGCCTATTATTGCTCATTTTCAGATCCTTATTTTTATTTTTGGACACTAAAGTAGCTTTGCATGATTCACAGCTCAGTTCTCTTATACCGGACCTTGGTGCTGCACTTCTCTTTAACCACTTTCTAAAATAAGCTGTTTCAGTTATGTGTGTGTATATATACACACAGATCAGGCATAACATTATGACCACCTGCATGATTTAGTGTTGGTCCACTTTGAGCTAACAGAACAGCCCTGATCCGTCCAGGCATGGACTCCACTGAAGCTGTGCTGTGGTATCTGGCACCATTAGTAACAGATCCTTTAAGATCCTGTAAGTTGCAAGGTGGATTTAACTTGGTTGTGCAGCACATCCCACAGAAGCTCGATTGAACTGAGCTGATGTCAGTTTGTGCAGAAGGACTGAGGAGTGGAGATATAGACACTGCTTTCATTTTAATTCCACAAAAGAACAAGAGTGTGATGATAAAGGGGAAACTACATCCAGGACAGAAACAACCACATTATAGTGCTAACAGAACTCTTTGCAAGCATGTGCAGTGCATCCAATCCCAACTTCTGGAACTTTGGGAAATTTTGCTGGTGTGTGGGACTGTGGTTTACATTTTTAATCTGTGACAATGTCTTTCAGGTCATTTTAGAGTGTAAAGAGGAAGTAATGCAATGAGCAGCATAACAGATTACTTAAGTAGTGACCCCGACACTCTTCATCACTGTTCCTTCACCTGACCACTCATATGAAAATAAGGGAAAGCGTGCTTGTAATAGGTATACTGTCCATTTGTCTTATATGGTTTTCCTCTTTCACACCTGCTGTTATTCAGGCCTGAAAAACTAGAAATGATCTTCCAGAGCCTCAAACCAAAGTTGAAACGGCTCCAGTCACCTGCATTAGCTGAAGTACACAGAGTCTGTAACCTCATACAAGGTTTAAGCTTTTAAATCACGCTGAATTCCACAGTACAGTACTGCAATGTGCTATAAATAAAATTTATAATATCACCATGTCTTGTAAAATCTGTTCATGCCAAGAGTAAAAATTCTTGCCTTTCCATCTCTGCTGCCATAGCAACCACTCCCCCCTTCCAGTAGGATAATGTACAAATAAAATAACAGAACAATGACAGAAAGGAGGATTTTACAAATGCAAAATGCTAATGCAACATGTTCTCCCAGTGATTAAATCTAAAGTGGGCAAAAGGAGGTACTATAATAATTCAGCCATTTACTGCATGAGTGAAGATCCCCGACAACGAGAGCTATTGACTAAAAACCAAAAAGGGAAAAGTGAGCACATGGCTCATCATTCCTAGTTTAACACTCTCATGGTTACATGCATCACAGCTGGCTGCAGTCACTAACTGCTGCTGCTGGACTTTAAACAGCTTTGCAATCCCATTTATAGCAATTTATACTTTTAATATTATGGTTTAGGTTAAAAAATATAAGCTTGTTTTGTTTTTCAATTAAATTTTATTTGTATTGCACTACATCACAATGACAGTCACCTGGAGGTGTTTTGTATTGTGAGGTAAACCCAACAATCAGACGACCCCCCTGTGAGGAAGCACTTGGTGACAGTGGGAAGGAAAAAGCTGCTTTTTTACATATGAAAGATTTAAGGTGAAAGGAGGGAGGGAGGATAAAAGACACTCTGTGGAAGAGAGCCAGAGATTAAGTGAGAAACTCACGTTAATTAATCACAAACAATAAAACATACACAATATTCTGCATGGTGCGGTGCTCTGTGCAAATGTGCAAACCCCTAATTGTTCATGTTAATAACTGTTTATGTCATTGCTGCTATAGTTTATTTTGCAGACAAAGCCTTGTGTTTTTTGTGTTCCTTAGATTCTCCACTTATTCTTCAACCTTTACTTTTCTTTGTACTATATATTCAGTGATATAGAAATAACCAAATCAAGTCATTTTAAAAATATACTTTCCCATTATTTTTTCCACACTATAACACTTGTAGATCTGGAGCTGAGTAGATAGGAGATCTCCTGTCAGACCAATTTATACAGCAGCAAGTGTAACAAGAAGTTTTTGTCTGACTTCACAAACTTTCGGGGCTCAGTTTTCATTGTGCAACTTGGACCCAGATGTTGTAGAAAACCCGGGGACAGAAAATACATGTTGATGGCATCCTTCTTACACCCAAATCTGAGCTTAAACAAAGACAACAGGTTAAAGTTCCATTGTAGCTTGCAGGGAAGCACAAAGAGCTCAGAATTGCTTCTTCTTCTTTGGCTCAATCAGCAGGGACACAGGCAGTAGACACATGGTGGAAAACTGAGGGACTGAAGATGGAATGTAAGAAAAAAGCTTAAGAGACAACAAGAAGGACAGGTTAAGTGATAGATAATCATTGTTAAGAGGTTTGGTGAAGGAGCGGGAGTGGAGGATGGAAAGAAAATGAGCAGATACAGCGGTGCACAGACAGACATAATTATCACTTAGGAGACAGATGGGAGGAGCTGAGATTTGCAGAGGCCAGCTGCTGATTCACGATTGGTCTCATTTACTTTTTCACTTTTCTCCATTTTACAGAAACTCTTGGCTCATCCTCATTTCTTCTGTTTTCCTATTTCACATTCTAAGGTAAAGGTTTGTACAATCCCTGCTCTCTCTCCATTCCTCTATCAGCGCGGTAGACACTAATTTATGAACGTCTAATATGTGAACTAATTTTCTCCGGTTTAAATAAAGGTTTAAAAAATACAGCTAATTGGAAAAGAAGGAGAGGAGCAGTGAAAGAAAGGAAGAGAGAACACTGAAAAAAATATGTTGTTGGATTTACTTAATTCAATGGTGGACATTTGTTGCACACAGATGTTTTGCTTCGGCAGCAACTTAAACAATTGAGTTAAATTAACACAATTTATTCATGTTCAATAAACCTGTGCAATTTGTATTGATTAAATGTGACTTAAACATGTTTTGATGAAGTAATTCGAGCTCTTGGAATATTTTAATCCTTCATAATTTTTTCACTTTATCCCAACACCATTCAATAACTTTTACCCAATACTACTTGGTCACTTAAATACTACATGTTATCTTCAAATTACATTTTGCTATTATATTCTAGTATCAAATACACAATTTTCAAATGGAGGCCTTATAACAGATTGTATTGTTCTCTTCCAAGATGGTTGCTGGCATCCACCAGTAACCTTTCAAAACAAAATGTCTAATTTCACTGCATTGACAGTAGGTAAAGGATTAAACTGACATTACTCCTCCACTGAATCTATATAAATCAACAGTTAAATAATGTCAGTTCTTCCGTGTTCTCTGGAATCAATCACAGCAAAGAAATTAGACTCTTTCTTTTGAAAAATGTTGGGAAAGAACAATACAAAACATTCTATTTAAGGCCTCTAACGTCAAGATTCAGTTAAACAACAATTATAACTAAACAATTTGAGATAATGTTAGTTTCCATTAACATTAAATTAGGTTACTGAATTGGCAAACACCTTCCTATTAACATTACCCATTTTACCCCAATAACTAAAGAAATTAGCACTTGCAGGTCAAAACCTTTATTCAAGAGACGCAAAAATAACATTGATACAGTGACTGTCAAAAAATTACAGCACTGATCATACTGTGACATCTTGGTTCAAAACAGCACACTTAGAAATATTCAACGTTCTTTACTTCAACTGAATGAAACTGAAAATACCATTTCACACGACTCATATGGGATATTTAGACTGTATAACTGTTCATGCTACATCTCTTCACTAGTAAAAGAAAGAAAAAATACAAAGAGAAATTTAAAAATGATGCCAAACAGAGAACTTGTACAGAGCAAAAGGAAAAACAAACAAGAACAAAAAAAACGGCTTGTCCTCATGGCAGTTGCAGAGCATATAAAAATGAACCCTGTGATCTGTTCCTGGAATTGAGCTTCAAAAATGCAGCAGAACAAGTGTGAGATTTAAATGTACTCTCACCTAGAGCTGATCACCTTGCATGCATAACCGTGAGCTTTCCTTGCAGGAGCAGTTTTGTCTTAGTTGTGAGCTTTTCTTGAGAGCTGAGTTGCATCCAACTCCATTACCACCCTTTGAATCACCTCAAAAGTGTAGCAGAGCTGTGATGGGTAACTCATGTTGAAGGAATAAAAAAGGTCCAAACAGCATGGCTACTGCAAAGGTCACGTTATCCAGATCTTGAAGAACTACTATACCCTCGATGATGATGCCAACATCAGAAAAGTCATTGCCTGGTGCATCCTCTGGAGACAGATGTTCATTGTGGTTTTCTCAATCTGTGCAGTGGCCTCAGTCAAGTCCTGGTTAAACACAAAACATTTTTTTTAAGATTCCTTTTTAAACTCATCTCTTTTGAATCTACCAGTTCTAATGTTAGAGTAATTTAAACCAATGCAAGCAACATAGTAAATAGCTATAGCCAAAGAGTTACCTGCCATGCTGCCATTCATGGTCTAACAGAGTTTCTAAGACAGAGTGAAAAACATAATAATTTCAAATTCTTTACATTAGTTTTTGTTAGAAAGACACCGGCCCATCAGAAATCCAGGTTATGTCACTCAGAAGATGTTAGAATTTAGACTTTCCCCACAATTTGGTTAGCTGTTGGTCAGTTGGTCTTTTTTTTTTTCAAACAAAAGCTAATGTAAATATTGGTGGGATTTTCCTTTGTTCACTAGAATGACAAATTTAAAGTTTTTTCACACTGATGTGACCCCTAATACAGGGGTTGGGGTGGGGCCTCAAGGGCCGGCGGCCGAGTTCACTACCAGGCCTCATGTGAACTTCAAATTATTAAAGAGGACTACTGGTCCTAACCAGTCCAATGAGGATCAAGTGGATAACTAAATGCATATTTAAATGTTGCAAAGCCACAATCTACTCATAAAACACTCACCATGAACTCCTGCACCAAGATGTTGCAATTGTCTTTCACACAGATGCGGAGCACTTTGATGAGGGACTTCAAGCATTAATGTCATCCTTGAGTATTATAACAAAGAAAACAAAGATTTGTGAACTTTTCAGTAGCACAGAAGAAAATGATCCCAGACAAAAACTCTTGACTTTTTAAACCAGTCAACATGCAACACCAGCATCTACAAAGCAATATCAAAAATTCCTGTTTGACATCAACTTTATGGATATATAGTTTCCAGAACATATATTTTTAAAAAAAGATTAATTTTTCTCAGTGGGCCAGTAAATGCATGACGAAAATTATGGCATCCTTTCAGTGGAATCAGTACTCACAGGTAATAGTTGACTGTTTCAATGGATGCCGCATAAAAATCTTTTACTGACCTAATGCAATACATATACACTTTGTAGTTAAAGAATTTTAAAGTTCTTACTGTCATCATGGCAGCTACATCCTTTAGCTTTGTGTCCTGTTCCCCCGATCACTTTGCAAACACTTTCAGCAGACTGTCAGAGAGAAACTCAGCTCCGTCAGAAACCTTAACTGTAAAGGCATGGTTGGGATGCACTGGAATGCTGCATTTTATCTAAAATGACATAAAATTATTTTGAAATAACAGCAGGCACTGTGCTTGGTTAATCAGTAATGTTTTGTTGAATAAAAACTGTGTTTCCAGATCTTATGGGATTAAAAAAATCCAAAGATGTTTGTTTCTGATTTGCAACCCAAGAACCCACAAGTTACAACCTCATTTTAGTTCAAGTGTGCATTAATGTGAGTCCAGTAATCATCTTTCTGACAATACATACAGGTATAAGTTAAACCTATGGCAGATTTTGGATTTCTCAGTTGTATTAACAGGGTGGTCTATTTGTGTATGCATGCACCTAATAATTATACAAAACCTATTATAATTAAGTTACAGAAACCTTAAGCGAAAATAGAATATACTTTCTTACCATAACACCTTGAACCCACAATCCATCAGCTGACTCCTGGTGAAATGCAGAATAGAGGTCATCTCTCAATGTGCAGCAAAAAAAAACAAAAACAAAAGGACAGCAGGTGAGGGCAGGAGGGGTAGGGATGTAAGCTAGCATAATGCCGCTAATGATATTAGCTAAAGCTGTTCAATGTTCAAAATCTCACTAACACCACGGTGCAGTAAATACACAATGTAACTGAAGAGTCAGTTGGCAAATCTATTTACACAGAAAACCAAATTATGTTATGAGTGCCTCATAATTAGGTTTAATGTGATATTACGGCTCTTGTGCCAAAGACAAATTCAAATGAAAAAGCGCCAATTCTTTGACAACAGATAAAACAGCAAATAAGCTAACGGCTCTTTTTTAGCATGTTACAAGGTGACACTCTAGACGTTTAACTACATTTGGCTGAAATATGGTAAATATTAATTCAAAAAATCAAGACATACCAAAAACGTAGAGTTGGCTGCTCGACTTGACTGAGATGGATGCCTTTTTGAACCACGATCGAAAGCCCGCGAGATGAAATCACGCGTGGTTTCACGAGATTTAACGTTGCTATCTTATTGACTTACTTCACCTGAACATGATATGAACAATTTAATACACCCTTTCTGCATATCATGTAGCTTTTACACTATATAGTTACATTTATCTTTAAAACATGAGGTAATTGTGTTAAATACATGCAAGACGCTTACATAAATCCAAGAGATGGCCAGTCCCTTTTTTTCAGTGAAGGAAAATATCTGAGGGGAAACGAGGAAGGACACAACACGGAAAGTCAAGGATATCATATTTTTCACTTCCTTTATTTGACACATGCATAGTTATACAAGTATAACACCCAGTGAAATGTAGCCCTACATGCTCCTCGACATGTGCAAAAATGGGGGGGGGTAGAGGATGTGTATATATATATATATATATTAGGGGTGCAACGATATTCGTATCGATATTGAACCGTTCGATACAGTGCTTTCGGTTCGGTACGCATATGTATCGAACAATACAAAATTTGTAATTAGATTAGATTAGATTAGATTAGTAATTTTATTTCAACATGTGAACAATATACAAGTACATTTAGAAAAGAAATAAGAGAGAAAAAAAAATACTATACAAATTACATACAAAAAAAACATTCTGATTAATTATTAATATTTTTTCTCTCTTATTTCTTTTCTAAATGTACTTGTATATTGTTCACATGTTGAAATAAAATTACTAATCTAATCTAATCTAATCTAACCTAGCCTAAATTCTGGGTATCTTACATATTATGCTGTAATTTTAAGTTCAGAGTAAAGAAGTAAAATAAAAGTAAAAAGCAACAGTAAAAACAATAGTTAGTTATGCACATCAACATAATGAGTATTAAATAATCATAAAAACTCCCAAAGATGTAAAAAAGGCAAAGTTAAGTCTTGTCATATTACGGCACCAACAAACAGAATATTGTTTGTTTTTCTGCTAAATTACCAGGAAATCATGCAGCACTTACTTAAAATTACTTATTTTAGTGTACCTACCTTTATTTGCATTTGCATGTAAATATAATTACAATTTAGTTTCAAATAAAATACAATGAATTTTCATTTAATTGCAGATAAATTATGCCCTTATTCATAGGTTGTATTATGAAGTGTTACCCATTAGAATTGTAAGATGACTTTTTTGCTATGCAAACCTTTCTGTTCTCTACACACACTTTGTATGCATGTGTGGGTGTATTTTGTTTATATTTCTTCCGTGTCTGTACTTCTAACTCTTTGTGTACAGCACACCTGTTTTCCTTTGTTGTTTGTACATCCTCAGAAAAAGTGGATGTGTATCCACACACACACACACACCATGCATAAATGTAAATAGATTTGTTTACACATTGTAGCCTATTCTAAGCTACATTGTAGAATCCATCGAAGAAATGGAAGTCATCAATATTATGTATTGGGCTTTTCCAGTTTTGTGTGTTTGCGTGTGCGTGCATCTTGTCTCATATTGATTCACACTGCAGGCTACAAACCAGTCAGCGAACATGCTTCTGAATAAAATAAATCCGGCCTTAGAGGCAAAGCCTCTTGACACAGAGCTGTCATATCCCCTTATTCTCTGTCTCACACACACAAACACACACAGTTATGTTCAACTACCCACTGGTGCGATTGCAGCACCACTGAATGATTAATCACACCTGAGCTGTGTGTGTGTGTGTGTGTGTGTGTGTGTGTGCCACAAAAAGACAGTGCAAGACTAGGTGAGATTTGGCGAAGAAGAGATGGCTGCTCTGTCTTTCAGCTCCACACATGACCCTCAACCCTTTGGACGGAAAGATGAGACAGCATGCAGGCATGCATGGGCACATGCAAGCCACCGTCCCTTAAACTAACTCGACCCCTCGGTGAGGTGCTTTGGGCCAGGCTTTGCTACAGGTTCTGTTTGTTTTGAAGTGATGTGGTGATGTGCAACACTTTTGAACAGGACTGTGCTGATGGGCGACATGTTGGTGTACTGACCTGAGACCACCTTCTTCACAGACATCATCTTTTGTATGGATCATGTTTAGGAGACATCCATTTGTGAATAAGCATGATGCTAGTTACCCACACATTTGAACCCTTGTTTTAATGTGTGAAATAATTCATTACAGATGGTTATGCTTCTTTTGTTTAGAGCTTGTTTAGAGTTCAACTAAAGCGTTTTAAACTCAACCACTCACTGCAAGGTTTATGCCTTATATCAGCAGAACTGATAGTAACTCAAATTATTTTTATGCTTCTGTAATGTTTCATCCACAAGTATGTAATTTGGCATCTTAAGACAATAACAAAGTGCTCCACTATTTTTTTCTGCTTTTTTCTAAAACAGTACAACAGTTAAAATGAATGAATAACAATAATTATATGCAATACTCTTTAATCAAAAACAATTATTGTTATTCATTATATTCTCACATTTACTGTTTTCAAAAAAGCAGAAAAAACCTTTAAAGCTCTTTATTTTGATTAAGATGCTGATGATTAAGTGTTTAATGTTATGCTTAATTAAATTCTGACTTCTGAGAATGGACGAAGTTTGGTGTCACCAGGACTCTTCCTAGAAGTGGCTGCTCAGCCAATCTGAGCAATTGGGGTAGAAGGGCCTTAGTCAGAGAGGCGATCAAGAACCCGATGGTAACTTTGACATACGAGAACCTTCCAGAAGGACTATTTTTGCAGCACCACCAATCAGGCCTGTATGGTAAACTGGCTAGACAGAAGCCATTCCTCAGTGGAAGGCACGTGACAGCCTGCCTGAAGTTTGCCAAAAGTCACCTGCAGGATGCTCAGGCCACGAGAAACAAAATTCACGTACATAAATACACAGGAAGGATAATGAGGGACGTGCGAGGACATGGGGAACACAGCTGACACTGATAATCATAACAAGACAGGGCAGGAGCAAACCTAATGTGACGTACACTAACAGGAGACCATCAAAGTACAACAGGAAGTACACAGACGCAGACCGGATAGGGACGGAGAACACGGGGAGAGCACAGACATAACCTACTGGGAAGGCATTGGATAAAACACGAGGGAAAACAAGGCATAAGAACTCACAGATACACTGAGGCACAGGGGGTAAAGACACGAAGGGAAATCTAATAAGCGACATCCAAACAGAATAACCAAGGGACCCTTAGAATAAACAGTGGACCTAAAACACAATAACATCAAATGACAAAAATACAGTAAAACACAAAACACCGGGTAGAAGTCCCGGGACCATGACATTCTTCTTCCAAAAAGACGACAACAACAAGTACACATCCAAGATAACAAAGACGTGGCTTTGTAGCCACTCTGTGAAAGTCCTGTGAAGGTCCTTGACTGTAAAAACTCATACTTGAATCCACCTCAGCAGCTTTGGAGAGGTCTGAAAATGGCTGTAACATGACAAAATGTGGAAGCACTGTGAATACTTCCCAGATACAGCTACTTATGGTATCACCCTGTCACTCTTACTATGTTCACACCCAAAATAATGCACATCAAAATAACCCAAAGATAAACCCTGGCTTTAATCATGTTGTACACAGTATCCTGTAAACTATTTTTCAACGTTAGTATTTCCTATGACAGGGAGATGGGGATGAGATGTTTCTTTGACTGTTTCATTCGACAGTGTTGCTGTTAAGCAGCCGTCAACCTCAAAATAACTTCCACTGGCAAATTTCCATCAGTTTGTAAAAACTGTATCTTCAACAAGCTGAAATTTAAACGGAACAAATCACTTTCAACAAGTGCTCGCTTGGCATTATAGCACCTCTAACCAACCCTTACACTAAACTCTAGAGTTTAAAAAACAGAGTTTGTGATTTAGTTTCGTTTCCTGTTTTTTTTTTAATTTTTATTTTTTTATAGTGACATATTCTCCTGTCGACTTTGATTTTGTTTTTGTCCACACATCTCCTGATTTTCTCTCCCATGGATAGATTTTAAAAGTCCTGCACTCTGTACTATTGCATATTTATGTACAGAGTGTCATTTCTAATTTATGCACTTGGAATATCAGCATTTTATTCCACAGCTGTTGTTAGAATTTGAACATGGCACATCCTTTTTAAAGTTTTAAATGTTTTTTTTATGTGGGCCAGTAGGAGATGTTACTTCACTCTGTTCACATGTGCTTTGTGATTCAAAATTCATGTGGTTTTAAACATTCGAATCATTCATTCATCATGCACAACTAACCTGGAATTTGCACATGTGCACACGTCATTAGAAAATGGTGAAACAAACAGAGTCTGCCTGTCTCTGAGTTAGGCCTGTGATACACATTTCACTTGTCCAGGGAGTTCCCTACATCGTTCCCTATGACAGCGAGGATAAGTGGTTAAGGAAACGGGTGGACTGACTTTCCTTGTAAGGCTTGTTAAAGCTCTTTGTAGACAGTTTTTTGGACTTTGGCATTTACCTGCCACTTGCATGTGCTCTTGTCTAAAATGACCACCTGTAAATAACCACTGCCTGAAATTTAAGATTTGGATTAGGAGCTTTCCAATACTGTCTGGTGTCCTGTGTTTGGGTTCATTCCACGGTGACTCATTGTAACGCATAGCTGTTCTACAGGAAAACAATACAGAAAATAAATATAAACGGGGGTGAAAAATGGCTTTGTATCATAGTATATTACTCATGCACAGTACTGCTTAGAATCAAAGTGGATGCATCTGACCCACAAAGTAAAATGAGCTGGACATCCCTGATATGCAAAGAACCAACGAACTTTGCAAATATTTATTAAAATTAAGCATAAATTACTACAAAAAGCGATACACCGAGCTGGTGTCCCTTATTGGGAAATATTCAACTCATGCTTCAGTATTCTGCTTTTTTCTCCTTCTCTGTTCGACTTTTACCTTTTTTCCTGACCTTAAACTTCACCAAGCAGCTCGTCTCAGTGTTATCAGTAGAGAAACAGGTAGACAGTTGCTATATGCATCACTGAGAGACATGATGACATCATTTTTGTCACCAGGTTACAGTAGGGTGACTGTAGCAAAAGTGAGAGTCATGTCAAACGTGTGGATTCAGAGAGCTGTCAGCTCAAAGTGACTCTGAAGCCTGTGAGAACTGTTCTGCCATTAGTCTGTTGTTCAATCAGATGTAAATATATTGCAATACTGTGCTATTCTTACAGATACTACCAAGCTCTTATTTTTCCATCTCATCTGTGCTGTGATTTCTGCTTTTAGCTTCTTTGTTAAAAGATTAAAAAATGTAAAGCATCACGCACTGTGTGTTCAAAGCCACTGACTGCCAAAAAATGAGTATCGTTTAATGGAAGGAAACAAAAGATTGTGAATCTCCAACATTCCACTAAGATAGTTACTAGGATCAAGAAACATTTGAGGAAACATTATCCACCTCTCATATGCCGGAAAATAATAAAACTAGAGATTAGAGTTTTGTGCAATACGAGTGTTCAGTTAAGCTTTTCTATTTCCAGGGATGCAGTAGTGACTCATGCCAAAGCTCAGTAGGCCTGGAGATGGAGCTGCACCAAAGGGCCTACGGTGTGAGTCACACTCAGCCCCACTAGGATGTGCTTTTAGAGCAGCACAACAGAGCTGATTGTCATGAGTCATTCATGGTACCAACATTGTTTTCTTCAAATCAAAGCATTAATTACAGAGGCTTACAAAAGCATGTACCATACTTTAGCCCTGGAACAGAGCAGAAAGGTGTTCAATCCCTAAAACAGGAAAGCAGAGTAAACCATTCTCTCTGAGATCGTTATCATTGCTCTCCATTAATAAATCTAATAGCTGTCACAGCGTTCTACAGGGTGGGCCATTTATATGGATACACCGTAATAACATGGGAATGGTTGGTGATATTAAAGTCCTGTTTGTGGCACATTAATATATGTGAGGGGGCAAACTCCTCAAGATGGGTGGTGACCATGGTGGCCATTTAGAAGTCGACCATCTTGGATACAACTTTTGTTTTTTCAATAGGAAGAGGGCCATGTGACACATCAAACTTAGTGGTAATGTCACAAGAAAAGCAATGGTGTGCTTGGTTTCAACGTAACTTTATTCTTTCATGAGTTATTTACAAGTTTCTCTGTGTTCACAGCCATTGACATGTTGAAGAGGTTAACACGTGAGGAGCGGATCGAAATTGTGTTGATATCTGGTGAACGCAGTAACCGGGTCATTGCAGCAGATTTCAATGCAAGACACCCTACGAGACCACCCATCTCCCATGCTACAGTTAGCAAACTGCTTGCTAAGTTTTGTGAAACTGGTTCAGTGTTGGATTTGCCAAAATGTGGATGCAAGAAAACTGTCACTAATGAAGAAACATCAGTAGCTGTCCTAGCTTCATTCAGCAAGAGCCCACAGCGTAGCACTCGCCGCATGTCACTGGAGAGTGGCATTAGTCGAACATCCCTTCGGGGGATATTAGCTACTCACAAATGGCACCCTTACAAACTCCAGCTACTGCAGCATGTCAACGAGGATGATCCAGATCAGCGCACAGAATTTGCAGAATGGGCAAAACAAAAATTGGAACAGGACCCTCAGTTCACGCAGAAGATTTTGTTCAGTGATGAGGCAAACTTTTATGTGAATGGTGAAGAAAACCACCGCTATTGGTCTTACACTAACCCACATTGGATGGATCCCTCCAAGACTGCTGGAACAACAAAAGTGATGGTTTGGTGTGGTATATGGGGTACAACGATAGTGGGTCCATTCTTCATCAATGGAAACCTCAAGGCCACTGGATATTTGAAATTGCTACATGATGATGTGTTTCCCTCTTTGTGCACTGAAGCTGGCACGTTCCCTGAGTTTTTCCAGCAAGATGGTGCACCACCACATTATGGGTGCCAGGTCCGAGCATTCCTAGGTGAACAGTTTCCTGGAAAGTGGATTGGTCGTTGTGGGCCAGTTGAATGGCCCCCAAGCAGTAGCAGTTTTTGATACGGGCGACACGGGTGGTTGCCCGGGGCGGCATCGTGGTGGGGGCGCGATCACGGGCATCAGCAAAAAAAAAAAAAAAAAAATGCTCGTACTCATGCTGCCCCGACGTCAGCCAGCGCATATTGGGAATGGCATAGGCACCGATCGGTTTTCTATCGCCCATTTGCTGGGAGTAAAGCCCTCCGTTTGCGAGGTGAGCCTGCTGCTTGCGGCGCAGAGAGGAGAGGGTGGGGCAGCGGGGGATTCTCTGATCGGCTGGAGCAGCATCTAATAACCAACTCGCAAAATAAAACAAAAATAAAAACAAACCAACAAACACGAAAACACCAGACATTATAATACAGACTTATAATTTGCACTGATGTTTTTTCGAAATTCTATACATGAAAAGTGAGCATGAGAGCCCTCGGTGCACCTGCTTGCTGCTGAAGTCAAAGTAAACTTTATTGTCATCTCCGCTACAGTCCAGTATATAGAGAGACGAGATGACGAGGCTCCAGTTACAGCAGTGCAAGTAAATAAACAATAAATATAAGAAGAGTAAGAAAATAAATATACACTTTAGGACTCGAGGTAAAGGGATCAATAACAATTTAAAATTTACAGTTTGATGATTTAAAGTCTCACACACAACGAAAGGGGAGGGGGGCTGCTGCTTCCAAATAGAGCACATTTCACACATTCACATTTCATTTATAATGTTGTAAATCCAAGCCCATTATGTATTCGTGATTTGAATCCTGGGTTGTGTGAAATCTCAGAAATAAACCCTAGACAAAGCGAATCTGTGAACTAAGGTGTAGGTGTGTTAGATCATGTTGTGGTGATCCTTGGGTTGAGGGATGGGTGTTCATACTGGAGTGCAAAATTAAAACCAATGGAAGATGGACAAGAAAAGTTCAAAGCCATCAGGTCCTCAGTTTAGAAAAAAGAGAAAAGAAGAGGAAGAGAAACGAGCAACAGATACAGGTAAGCAGATGTGTCATTGGATAATGGCAGGTCATCCTGAAACAATCACAATCAGAATACTTTATTAATCCCTAAGGAAATTATGTGTGTTACAGTTGCTCCAAGAAGAAATGGTAAAAATAGCAACAGTAACAGACTAAACTCCAAACAATACATTATGTTACAGATTTTAATATTAATTAGTCATTGTCAATTGTTGATTTGTCCTGTTCTCATTGTATGACGAATTATGATGGCTGTTTGGTAGCTGTTTGCATACTATGCATACTCTCTCTCTCTTCATATGTGTGTGTGTGTACAACAGCTTTATGTTAATGTACAGTCCTTAATATGTTCTATGTGTGTGTGTGTGTGTGGGGGGGCACGCCAGAGGGAGTGTTCGCCCAGGGCGCCAAACAGGCTAGGACCGCCACTGCCCCCAAGGTCTCAAAATCGGACCCCCTTAGACTTTTATCTTTGGGGTCATCTGAAGGCAATTGTCTATGGTGTGAAGATATGAGATGTGCAGCACCTGAAACTACGGATACTGGATGCCTGTGCTGGCATTTCTCCTGCGGTGTTGCTATCAGTGTGTGAAGAGTGGGAGAAGAGGGTTGCATTGACAATCCAACACAATGGGCAGCACATTGAACACATTTTATGAGTGGTCAGAAACTTGTAAATAACTCATGAAAGAATAAAGTTACGTTGAAACCAAGCACACCATTGTTTTTCTTGTGACATTACCACTAAGTTTGATGTGTCACATGGCCCTCTTCCTATTGAAAAAACAGAAGTTGTATCCAAGATGGCCGACTTCTAAATGGCCACCATGGTCACCACCCATCTTGAGGAGTTTGCCCCCTCACATATACTAATGTGCCACAAACAGGACTTTAATATCACCAACCATTCCCATGTTATTACGGTGTATCCATATAAATGGCCCACCCTGTACTTCAGGCGCTTCACTGACTGCAGAGTGTGTTTGGTTGAGTATAAATCTCAGTTCTGTAGTATTCAAATGTTTCCCAGAGAAGAGGGATAGAGTTTAAAGACCCGGTCACACGGAACAAGGGACGGGCCGATAACCTTGTGCACCTTGAAACAGGAATATTCTTTAGGTGCGTGGCGAGTGGTTGGTGCATGGTTGCAATAAGCAGTGTTGGGAAGGTTACTTTTAAAATGTATTCCATTACAGAATACAGAATACATGCCCCAAAATGTATTCTGTAACGTAGTCCGTT
This sequence comes from Simochromis diagramma, assembly GCF_900408965.1. Classification (NCBI taxonomy): domain Eukaryota; kingdom Metazoa; phylum Chordata; class Actinopteri; order Cichliformes; family Cichlidae; genus Simochromis; species Simochromis diagramma. The sequence continues at coordinate 1,381,268 of NW_024387477.1, forward strand.
ACGTTACTCAATGACAGTAACGTATTCTGAATACTTTGGATTACTTAATATATTATCATGCTTTTTACAACAACGTGAATGTACTATTGCTGTGATTTATTACTGTTACCGAAGGTCCGCGACTACGAACTGTAGTAAAGGGACCTCTGATTAATACGGCGGGGTCCCTGTCAGCTTGTAGCCGAAAAATAGCTTTACTTTGTTGTGTGGGTCAACTTTTCTTGCGAGACACAGAGAGAGGCGTTGAAAGACTGCTCCAACGGAACTTATTGTTTTCGGAGGAAAACACGAACACGGTGTACAGTCGAGTCTTAATAGCTTACTTACAACTGGGCTCGTCAGGCTGCAGTGGTTATTATTATATTTACATGCTTCCAGCTCCCGTTTTTCCTCGATGACAACTCGTACCTTTCCACTCCCCTTTTTCTCCCTCCTCACGCTCACAGACACATAACGTGTATGGCAGTCCATTCTCCCTGCAACACGGACTACACTGCCCATGATGCTACATTCTTTAGAGCTATGCTTGTAGCATTCTGCCTGTTAGCTTAGCACGACAACAACAACAATGAAAAGGCGCTCTCTCACCCAGGAAACACACAGTCGCAGAGAGAGAGCGTCGCCCTGTAACCATGGCAACCGTAACGCTGCCGCCTGGAACAACAGAACGTAGCTGTCAAACAAAACCCAAACAGTCCTGACCCGCGACGAAATGAAACAGGAAAGTACCGCAGTGTAATCCATTTATTTCAACAAAGTAACTGTATTCTGAATACCACCTTTTTAAATGGTAACTGTAACGGAATACAGTTACTCATATTTTGTATTTTAAATATGTAACGGCGGTACATGTATTCCGTTACTCCCCAACACTGGCAATAAGTTGCAAAAAGTGTGCTACACCACAAACCTCCTCTGGTTGCTAACAGTTTGGAACTTTCCCTTAATTTGCATGGAAGAGTTGATGTCTAACCACTGAGTGCCTGTAAAACTTAAATTGCAACACAAACCACATAGGAAAGGAAAAGTAGAGTTCAGCACGCACACTTAAATGTTTATTAGTTGATAAATGTTGTTATTGTTGCCACAAGTTATTTTTTTAATGTTCCCCAGCCCACCTTTCTTTTCTTGCGTTTTCTTTGTACATATACACACAACCTTTAGGTTTCTTCCTGTTAAAAGGGCCTTTTTCCTTCCCACTTTTGCCAAGTGCTTACTCATACAGGGTTGGCTGGTTGTTGCAGTTTTCTTTGTATTATTGTGCGATCTTTGCTTTACAATATAAACCATCTCAAGGTGCCTTGTGACATGAATATGTGCGATACGAATGAAAATGAATGGAATTCATTTGTCAGTAGCGGGAGTCGGTCAGACATCCACAAACTTCCAGCTGCTCACTGTCTCCTGCAGCGGACCTGCAAATGTGCAGTGGCAGGTGATTTCCTTTGAGGGAGAGCAACCTGCGGCCTGTCACCATGGGTCGGCGCCATCTTGGAGATTACACACAATCATGAGGCAAACCTTTGTCTGCTGCAATAAGCAGTCAATGAAGCATTCGAAGACACTTCCAAGGCTGCACCGAAAAAGGAAAAATGGCCAATTCTCTCTCAGTCATGAATAACTGCGCATGATACTCCAAACATCCTTTAGTCTGGATCACTCAACCACGCAAAGAGGAACTCAAGGTTCAGTGTAAGCAGCATGTGGGTTGGAAGGTTTAAAAAAAATTCGGATTTGTTGAGGGTAACAGAATATTTTCTTTTCCAGATTTGAACACAGAATGGAGACTTGCCCATTAGAGGAAAAAAGTGGAAAAGAAATGTGCAATGTTTAAAGAGCACAAAGACAAAAAAAAACAAAAAACTCTATGCACTTCTGCCTGCCCGTGGGATAATTTGGCCTTATGAACCAGTTTATAATGTTTAATGGTCTATTGAACACCAGGTGTAAAGTGCTGCTCACCTCATATACTTTGCCAATTCAGATGGTTCCAGTGTTCCTTTTTCTTTCTCCATCCAAACTGGAACACAGGGTAGCATTTTTTTCTGATTAAGCAGAAAAGTGATAAAAACTGTTTGCTGGAATCAACAGATGAGAGCCTTGACTGCAAAGTCTTTGGAAATTTGCTTTGAAACAAAGAAACTGAGGATGGAAATGATTAAAACTCACATTGACATGAACACTCCAAGGTGACGGCACAGATGTTTTGTGAGGTCATCACAGATTCTGCGTTTTTAACAGCAGGAAAGACATCATGATTTAGAGGAGCTCGAGATAGCAAACTTATTCCAGTTTCCCTGAGGCATCCTTAATATCAGCCAGTTTCTTTGGGACTTTCATGAATGAAATGAAGTCGATAGGTTAATAGAAGATCAAAGCTTTCAGCTGAGCTCTGTTGGTTTGCCCAAGGAAAGAGAAATTCCTCGTAGCTCAAATTACTGTGGGAATATAATGGGTTTGCGTTTGAGGATTTCTGTATGATGTTATACAGCATATGCATGAACAAGCAAGCAACAAAGTCAACTGATAACATCTAAAGATTCAAACCTAAAAGGTCTTATTTGAACTGTGTGTGTGAAATTCAAATATAACTAAATTTCTGAGATGTGCACAGAATTAAAGTTTTTAAATAAATCATTTCTTTAATTTATGGTAAAGAGTAGAGAGGTTACAGGAAAAGTGGATCGGAAAATGTCTTTAGCAAAGTATTTTTTTTCTGCACACTGCATTTGCCTTCCTGCTGTCTCTGTCATTCTCTGCTTCCCTGCTGTAGCCACACACTAATATCCTTGACATCATCCCACAGTATCAAAAAGAGTGGCATGATACAGGTTAAAATTTTCCCATGAGCTAAAGACAAACAACAATAATGATAACAAAGATGTCTTTTCCAATTGATGTCCTTAATGGAACAGAAACGGTTGTGTCACGGCCCATTTACAACTCATCTTTGTTGGTTAAGTTTAATTATTTGAGATATCTAAAAATATACAACCCCTCTCTATGCTAATTATAATCACAGTGACAATCAGCCATGTGAGCAATGTTTAAACGACTCTTTTAGTGTTTATAAATAATCGTTTCTTTTAACAAGCATAATATAAAAATAACAAATTCAATTAAATGAGCAATTTGGAGACAATTATTCCTTTAGTCAGAATGTATGATAAATATATTTGGTATAATTTACATAATGTAACTAAAAACAGTTTATCCTGCAATCAGTTATGTATGTGTTCACCTTAGCTGTTTAACTGTTAGCTGCTGATTATTCTGTACTTCAGTTTGAGAATGGACATTGAAATTCTTTTGGCTATGTTGGTTATTTCTGGAATGATCAGAGAGGAAAAACGAGCCACGAGGAATTCAGCTGGATCAGCCTGCAGCGTTGTGCATGTCAGTGTGTGTGGAAGAGAGAGAGGGTGTGTTCAGGTTTAGTGCGCAACCTCATTTCACAGAGAACACAGGTTGAACAGTGTCAAACGATTGGTCACCCTATGACTCCCCCTGAGGCTATTTCAGGGACCGCACTCTCACACAGAGATGGCTGAGGTCTCACAGTGGCGCAGTTGGACAGCACGCAGCTCAGTGCTCGCTTTCTTTCTGCCTGCTGCCTTGTCACTTTCTGCTATGCACTGCTGACGCTGCTTCGTCCCCTGCAGGAGAGACGAGGAATTGTTTAGGCTGCTTTCAGCTCATCCAAAGCCTCCTCAGCACACCGCTTCCCGGCAGCCCCAGACGACAGATGGCCTCTTTGCAGTTTCAGGCTAAACTGCAGGGAGCCGACAGCAGCAGGAAAGCCCTGATAGCCCAGCAGCGCCCGTCAACCCCGCAGCTATCTGCAAGCTTAAATCACGATTCTCCCAGTAATGTGGAAAAGAAGCAAGGGTTTGCATGGGTGGGGCAGTGCATTACATTTCCATTACCTAGAAGCAGTCAGTGGGGGCCTGACTTTGTTTGCAACACTGTGCCAGAGAGCAAATGAAAAGTGAACCTGCAGGAAAGCTAAAACATAATGAGCAGTGATTGCTTTGTTTTATTCTCTTAACTCTAGAAATGTTGACAAAGTGGTGACATCAAATTAATAAAGGGAGCAACTTTGCTTTAAGCGACTTGGTCATTTTACTTGTTCTGATTAAGAAAAATAGACCTAATATTCTTTACAGAGTTCCTTGAATAGGTTTTTAGCTTAACTGAAAGCTTCAGCAGTAAAATGTAAGTAAAATCATATACTACTCCTTGAAGACCCCCCCCCCCAAAAAAAAAAAAAAAAAATTGGTTGCAGCAGATGGCCCCGCCCCTCCCTGAACCTGGTTCTGCGGGAGGTTTCTTCCTGTTAAAAGGGAGTTTTTCCTTCCCACTGTCGCCAAAGTGCTTGCTCATAGGGGGTCATATGATTGTGAGTTTTCTCTGTTTTGTATTTCCTTCCAATACAAAGAGCTTTGAAGGAACTGTTGTTGTACTTTTGCACTATATAAATAAAATTAAACTGAATTGAAAATTATGACATTTACAAGGTTCAAGCTGAACGTATTCTTGTAATAATCCTGTAAATACTGAATTACTTTCTTTTCCTCAACATGTTATTCTAACCCTGTGCTCTGTTTTCACAGGATATATTGTTTCTCTCAGATGGGGGCTTCATTGCATATCCCCTGGTGAAAAAGACCAATCAAAACAAACAAAGTAGAAATATGGAAAATATAGGCCAAAAATTAAACACCACTAATCTACATTAAAAAAATCATAAACCTGATAAATGACTGTAACAGATCTTAATTGATCCTTTGTAAGCTGTTTAAGGAAAGTTTTGGCACTTTTTTTGATTTCAGTGGTAAAGTTATAATTTTGGAGGATGAAATAGTCTCATAGTATTATTAAAAAAGGCAGGAGAGCTTTGTCAATAATGAAAACATTGCTGCTCTCCCTTCACTGCCTAAGATTGCCAACTTTCTAGCAGACATACAGCCGCCCCTAGTTATGAATCTGAGCGCAGAATGATATAAATACATTGGATGAAGAGAGCAGAGGCAGAAGAGTGTATGTGATCTATGCCACCATAATCAATGACAGACAAACGGCTGACTGAACAATTTGCTGCTTTACTGCACCTCAGGCTTGATTAATTACTTCATTCTATATTTGTTATACTTCACCTTTAATGACTTTGTTTATTTAAATGAGTTTTAGAGCATAGCTAGAAACAGTCATTTATAAGTTTGTACTCTTTGAGTTTATGTATCGCAGCATTTAATTAGACACACTCTGTTGTACTGCATGTAGAGTACATGAGAGCGACAGCTCACACCGAGTGCTTTGGAGACAACGTTAGAGAAGCTGAGATGGTTTGGACATGTTATAAACTATGAAGTGGACAAAGGATGTTGAAGGTGGAAAAGAGGAAGACTTCAGAGAAGATTCATGGATGCAGTGAAGGAGAGGCTGGTGTGACACAAGAACATGCTAAGGATAAATAATGGCAGACACTGTGCTGTGGCATACTCTTTACTATCATTAAGGATTGGCTCATTATGTTAATATTAGTAGAGGATGTAAATAAAAAAACAAAACAGGATGTACTATTTGCACAAAACGCTGTGTTTGAGAAAGGATCATGTCTCATGACATACAATTTATAATTACAAATCAGAAGCTTTATTTTTAAGCCAATAGTTATTTATGTCAACACTGAACAGTATGTTGACTCATAGGGACAGCCCACACAGCTCATTATTTTTATTGAGCCCTGTTTCTTTACTTCTTTACTGCCCTTTCCACCCTACTGTTTACAGAACTGGTAACATTTAAACTAACTATCTAACTCTGACAGCTCAGTGAATCTTTGGCCCATATATCAGAGTGCAGACCAATCAAAGCTGGCTTTGGCACCGGAGTTTGGATCTGTTTGTTTAAGGTAATTATCCTAACATCCCAAAATGAATGTCATTTATTGGTGTTAAAGTGCTACTCATAGCGTCTGGTAACTCTGTTTAAATCCAATAGTGTTTAATTCTTGGCAGAGGCTTGACGGGAGCGCAATAGCTGAACAGAGAGGCCAGTGATGAAAAAGGACCCTTTCCCCCGGCTCATTAAATCACAGCAGTGGCGCTCTCGTCATGTCGAGCCTCCCTAAGAAATAACCCTGCAGACTGTTCCAGGATATTGACCAGTACTTTGAGAAAAGCTTGTCTGCGGCACTCTCCTCGCCACTTGGCTGTAGCCCGACTCAGATTTGGGTCTCCATCTTAGCTTCTGATGTTTTCCTTTGGTGGTGCGGCGGGCATTTAATAAAAGATTCCACTCGGAGGATCTGTAGAGATTTATTGGTCCAAATGGTCGACTGATGGAGGGAGGCAGAGGTAGGGAACCCTGCCAGCTGACAGGAAAACGCATGCACGTGTGCACCGGTGCAATCATATTGTTCTTCGCTCCTTTCTCACTCTATGCTAATCATGCAGTAATGCCAAAACACACCTACACATGCGGGTGTATATTTTAGAGAGGAAAAGGCGCTCGTGCTAACGTACTAATCTGCATTCAAGCCCCAGCAGTAATTTACCTTAACATCACCAACCTGCCTGGTGCAAAGACACAGTGTGAAAGTGTCAGCCCCAGTGCACGTGGATGCCATAACTGGAAGTGCTAAAATATGTGTGTGTTTGTGTGCCCTTTGCAGTAATCCATTCTCCAATGCAGAGTATTTTTAATTAGTCAAGAAAAGCTCGAGAGGGGGTGGTGGGGGGGTTTCTGGGTGCTGGTCAATTTACAGCACAGACAGTGACATTAAACAAAGCCTCAGCTTCACAAACACACACTCGTCCTTATTGACTAATGCACATACACATGTTCAAACAATAACACAAACACACAAAAAACCAAAAAAACATTAAAAACCAGCCATAAAATCGAAGCACTCGATCCAGAGTTACGCAGTTGTGTGAAGATGTGTTGTTATTGTTGTTGCTGTAATGTGCGCTTGTGATAATCAGTATATTGACTTACCAACATAATAAAACATGCCTTGTTTGCCATTTGGGAGCTGGAGGCACTCATTGCCATTGGATTCATCCTGTTTATTTTTATTAAGGGATTTTAAAGCATCACTTTGTGGAAATATGTGTTTGCCAGTGCTGCTTTGTAACAGCAACCAGGGAACATAGAACTGGATTAAATAAAAAAAAGCCAAAACAAACAGTTTTTGACTTTAGGGCTCCACAGTGTATCACCCTTTTCATAATGAGCAAAGCAAATGTTGTTTTCCATTATTAAAACATTTGTTACACTCTGTCCTCAATAAGTGTTGTCCCGACTAATGTCTGCTGCGAAATTCAGGCAATTTAACACTCCTCTAAACAGAAACTGATGAGCAGAACAGTTTGGCAGGTTCATCAGCGAGAGACTGTTGGTAGAAAAGAAATATCCCAAAACATTCTAAGCTCTTAATAACTAATGCTGTAGAATGTGACAGAAAATTCATTAAATGACATAAAAATGTCTTATTTATGTAGAGAAAGCCAGACAGTGTAGAGGAGTGCAATCAGTGAATGTGGAAAAGTCTCCAACAAGGTGGTGCCAGTGCCCTGCAGGGCAGTTTCAATCGAGGCTACTCCTCAGTTGACAACCTTGAAAGTAAAACTGCCTTTTAATGGTCCTGTTACAAGTATGTGCCTGTTACAGTTCATTCATTGGTTCATTCATTTGTTTTGCAAGTGTGACAGTTAAATAGTGACACTGATCCCAATCAGGTTTGTAACATGCTACCAGTTGTTAATTGATGCTAATGCTAAAACTGAGTTCAACCTAGGCTTGACAGATATTTTATGATAAACTAGGAGAACAAGCAAAATGTTACGTCTAATTATAAACTGGAAAAAAAAAGCTGAGCTTAATTTTTGGGACAAATGTTAATTTTTTAATTGTATTATTTTAGTGTAAGTGAAAAATATCTGCAGGAAGGCTGCTGCTGTGTGTTGAGGTAAAACAGCGGCTTTAGGGCTTTTGTGCCAAAGGCACAACAAAGGACAAACGATTGAAAGGAACAAGTCTACTGATGTCTGTGCAGAATCTGCCATGTCATTAGTTCTACTTTTGATTGTGTTCTTGACAGCACATTTAGATCATTAGGATCTAGTGTGACAAGTGTTGTTTTTTAGGTGTGTACTTTGCCTTTGTTGCCTTACTAAACACTTTGACAAACAGCTGTATCTGGATCAGATCCAGTGCTATTTTGAAGGAGGTCAAGTTCCTCTCAGAAAGGATGTTTGTGTTATGGGTCCCAAAACAGAATCCATACCACAATAACAAATGATACTGGTTCAGTGCCCTATGAATCCCTGAAAACATGAAAGAGTCAGAGAACAGAAGACATGAGCCACTTGTGTTGTTTCACAAATTTCCTCTTTTATCAGTGTATGCAGAAGAAAGCTGAAGGGTAAAAAATTTGAACTACTACTTCTATAGGAATTAAGAGATCATAAGTAAAATTAAAAACCTCTATAAAACCAGAAGTTCTGGAGCATTCGCTCGAGTGTTAGCACAAGGCCATAATCCTTCCAGCAAGTTGACCCTAAGGTCAGACCATGCAATGCTCAAAGAAACTGCTAAAACCCAAGAGCTACATCTCAGACTCTGCAGGCCTCAGTTAGCGTGTTAAATATTAAAGTGCATACGACATTACAATCAGAGAAAGACTGAACAAGTATGTCTTGTTTGGAAGTGTTGCCAGGCAGCACAGCTTAGCTTTGCAAAGCTGCCTTTGAGTAAACCACAAGACTTATCTGGACTTTATTCACAAGACCATGTTTGGTGAAAACGGTGTAAACCAGCCCAAACTCCTCATACCAACTGTCCACCAGCTAGGCCAAAGTTTGCTCGTGAAACGGGGCAAGGATCCTAAGCACAGCAGCAAATAGTAACATGTAGTTGTCGAAAAGAATTGTCACGGCTCACCTGCACCTGTCTCAGTGACACTGGAGAGAGGACATCACTCACTGAAACCATAATAATGACAGGTTCTTGGCCCATGACGTCCCATTAGACAACCTCTAAAAGACTCTATTTAAAAGTTCCAACACCAGACTCAGAGTTGGGGTTGAAAGCCTACCATTATAGCTTGCCACTTATTGCACCCCACTGCACTCTTGATGAAATCCATTTTGCTTATAGGGATAAAGGAGCAAATGCATAGGTACTACTACAAAGCATTAATTTGTACAGTACACTGTACTGATCACAAATACTGTGCTCAAAGGACAGGCAGCTCCAGCCTCTGCAAACTTCATGTAGTATGAATGGAGTACGTCAAATACAGTGCAGCAGAAGTGAGAGCTGTATTTGCAGAGTATTTTCTTAAGAATTAATTTTTTGCTCATAGGTCTACACTGTTACACATGAAACAATTTAGCAAAACATCAAAGAGACACCAAGCCAATGTAGAAAGTGGCTAAAAGAACAACAACAAAAATAAGAATTTGGTCCAAGTTACTTTCTTTACCAACTACGAGAGCATTATCATTATTGGGGGATGCGCTCTTCTAATTTGTTGTGCAACAAAATATGTGTACTATATCAGATTCCAGCAGTCATAAAAGGTGGTAGACTTGTTTTTTGCTGGCAGTAAGCCATGCAAGTTAACACCTGTCACCTGACCAGAAGTAATTCAGCACCTACCCAAAGCCGGCCAATCAGACATAATGTAACACTTATAACCATTTCTCTACAGATTTGTATTTGTTTACAAATAACCCCCATTTAAACCTCATACTTCATTGTGTCACTTCAACGGTACAAACTTACTTTGAAAACTTTCTAAATCTTATGGGAGATTTCACTTTTGGTGTGTGTATGTGGACCTCTTGCTGTGGGTTCCAGCCCTGTTATTTCAGTGGCCATCAGCGTAATGGTGAGCACTTTTACAGCCACACGCACACACACGCACACACACGCACACACACACACACACACTAGAAAAAGCTGAATCCACATGAATGTCTGTGCAATCACAAACTTACACATTAGAGTAACACCTATGCATGAGCACACACACACACACACACACACACACACACACACACACACACACAGTAGGAAATAAATGCTGTACATTTGCTTCCCGTAGCTCGAGCCCTCCCTGCAGTATAGCACCTTGTTGCTTGTTATCCACTTTCCTGTGACTAAAAGGTGACCTGTTTGTGCAAGTGTGCAGAGGCATAAGTGAAACTGAAAGCAACATTATTAAAAATTCACAAGGAAAATTAAAAAGCATGCAGAGAAGGATGCAGATTACACTAAACCTCACCAACTACCAGGCACAGACAGACAATAATGTCAATAAAGAGTCTTGAATAAACCATTAAATATGTAAACAGGTAAAATTGTTTTACTGTGTGCAGCTTCAATAAAAACGAAACAAACAAAAAAGCATCTGGTTGGTTTGTTAGTGAGTGTTTTCTCAGGGTTTTCTGGAGAAATATCACCAAGGAAAGGAGTAAAACTCAGCATCTTTACTCTCCGGTTGGATGTTCTTAGCCTTATCTCTGTCTCTGCCCTTTCTTTTTATGTGTCACTGTGTTTCAGTAACTATTTGAACTTGTGGTCAGGGGTCAGCAACTGCTCTCAAACAGCCCAATTTCTCTTTCTGTGAAAGATGCACGTGTCTCAGTTTTCTCCTGCATTCCCACTGTTACTTATGTGGATTGTGGATGTCGTTTTAACAATTTATAAAAAGCCCAAGTAATTAAAAAAGTTTCAACACTCGGGTACATTTCAGAGCATTTAAAAGTACATAATTACTAATCTATTAATAAGCATTAACTGTCTTACTGTGGTACATGTTTTTATATGAATGTCTGCATTTACTAAGTCCCAGTATAAAGCTGCTGCTATGACTGGTAATTACAAACGAACCCAGTCACAGGTGAACACCCCATCTCCATGTGTTAGCGGACTTAGCTACGCGGTCAGGCCACTACCACAGTGTCAACTAAAATATCTGATGTGTTGCTGTGAATTTCATATTTCACACATGATGAATCATCTACTGACTTTTGGTGATACCTTGAGTTTCCCTCCAGCAACATCCTGGTTTGGATTTTACATCAAATTTTTCGAAAACTTTTCAGATGGACTCTGATGAAACTTTAATGCTCCCTTCAGAATTATATGCACTTTGGAAATTGCCTTTTTTCATCCACTCGAAATTCACATTTTGGTTGATGCGCACATAACGGCATTTCTGTTAGCTTCAGCTGCCTTGCACACCTTGTTTTATTCTGTGCTAATTAGCAAATATTAGCATGCTAACATGATTAAACATTAGCATAGTGTTAGTATATCATCTACTTAAAAGGTAACTATCTGTTTAAAAGGCTGGTTTTAATCATTCCCATGTACATGTAAATGACTAGTGGGTGTCCATCTGGAGGATGAAACACTTCAGAAAACTGAGAAAATCACATTGTACAGTGATAAAACTCCTGGTCTCCTGTTGGAACTTTGATCGTCTGGCTTTAGAGGATGTAAGTAGTTTGATATCAGATCCCGATGTCTAAAACCAAGAATTTTATACAATGTCAAACCTGAGACAAAAATTCATAGCATTAATAGAACTGTATGACATCATCAGCAGTCTGTAATTTCCATAAAGGTTTAAAGAGACTGGCTCTAACAGTTCTTTCTAAACTTTATGAGCTAGAAATCTGGTGAGAATAAAAAGTAATAAAGGTTATAAATATCCTGGAATGTGATTCACAACTAAAGCATGGATAAACACCTAAAGCATATTAAAATCATCAGTCATTTCATATAGTGATGAACAAATGTAAGATCACCAGAGGAGGTGTCAGCCTTGTAAGCAGTAAAATAGTGCTCTGTAACATGTTAAATCCTGTGGTGGTATGTGTACTTTAATCCAAACCATATTTAATGCTTAAAACTGGCTAACACCTGCCTCATGCAAATTTTCATCGCTCTTTTAAAACAAATTCACCTATAGTTTCATTTCAATAAGGTGTCATAATCACCATTAAATAGAATCATAGCTACCTGCAGTGTGTGTGTGTGTGTGTGTGTGTGTGTTTGCTGAGCTCGAACACACACACACACTGATATGGGAGTAATATGAACTGACACTGGGAATTCAATGGGCTGATAACCTCTGAAAAAGACACCTTTTTGTGCACAAAGTCAGATACTTCAGCAAGTAATGATCAGCATTTTTACTTTTTGTTTTTGTGCCATGACTTTAAACAGGCCTTTCATGCTTGAAAACCCTGAAACACATCTGAATTAAAACAAAGAAAGAAGTGTTATCACCTGATTGTATATCTTATTTCGAACGGTGGGGCAACCGGTTAGTTTAGGGGCTTTAGGGGGGCAATTACTATTTGACATCAAGGCCAGGTAGGATAGGATGGATAGATTTTTACCCTTAATAAATAAAATCATAATAAAAACTGGATTTTGTATTTACATGGTTATCTATGCAAAGAACTGAGAAATCAGGAAGGGGTAAATCCCTTTTCATGGCACCACACACACACACACACACACACACACACACACACACACACACACACACACACACACACACACACACACCTATATCTGATTGAGTTTGCAGTGCTGCATTTGTGTATGTGTGTGCATGTGAGTGTTTGTGTGTGTAACTTACATCTTTATCTTGTCCCAACAATAACCATGTCTCCAGCAAGACCTTTCATTCCCACTGTGGGGAAATAGGATTAGTGTACACACACTCACTATCTCTGACAGGGTCAACACACGCACACACGCACGCACACGCACGCACGTGCACACGCACGCACGCACACACAAACACACAAAAGCCTGAGGCCAATATTGCTGCACTACAGTACAGCAGGATGTAACCATTAATGCCTTTCATTGTTCTCTTGTTGCCAAACAGTGGCTGATAGCATATTATGCATGAGTCAGTGCATTGGTGCTGCCATTTAACCTTTGGACGTGCACCGTCTTAGACGGGAGATATTAGCAGCTTTGCCCCTACCGTGCGGTCTCTCTGTATCATATATGAGATGCAAACTGCTCAAAGAATAATAACAATGCATGATGATGCAACCGTGTGAGTAGGTGTGCTCCTTAGCAGAAAACCACTGATCACCTCAGGGCTAGCTCTGCATTTACACATCACAGATAAGTGAGGGGAAAAAACCAAAACATCTTCTGACTGCTGCTTTTAAATGTACGAACAGCGTATCGAGGCAGCAGGAGTCTTGACCTGCAGGTTTAAACGGCAGACCTGACAGGAAAATGTGGGAGAAGAGAGGGAAGTGGAATTTCCCATCATAACTGTTGTGGACCCTTGAGCCACATATTTCACTGCCAAGTGCTTTAGTTCAGCTGCCCGCTGGCTAGAAGTAGAAGGCCGTTGGGTATAACATATAGACATTATAAACAGAAAGATTAAATAATGGGATATGTGGTTAGTTCTCTAATATAAGAAGAAAGGTCAGCAAAGCCAAATGTGTTTATACTCATACTGAGTCCAGGAACCCTGTGAAAGAAGTTCTAAACATTATTTTTCATAGATTCTGATGTAAATCTAAATGAGGCATCGTTTTCCTGTCTCGCTTTGGTTTTATCTTCAGGCAACTATTTGAAGCCAGATCTCAGGTGTGGGCAACGTAACATCCCAACTGTGCTCCTGCCCTCTCTGCCAAAGAGTTCTTTGTGTTATCTGTCCCCACAGTGTTTCTTCTCCATTCCCTCCCTCACATGTGCATCTTGGCTGGGGGTTTGTTCCTGCCTTGATCTGCACTGAACTTTAATCTTTTTTAATTCTTAGTAATGCATTGCCATTGTCCATGGTACATTATGTGCTCAATGCCACGTGCTGTGCAGTTTCAGAACAACCCTCCCCTATTTTCCTCAGGTGTTCTTTGTGTGATCATCTGTCTGCCTGAATGAGCTGATAAGATTTTGTGTCTTAACTGAAGAGCATGTTGTTTTGTTTCGATCCCCAGAGCGCTTTATACTTATAGGATTATTAAATAACCCCGTGTTAATATGCCCATTGCAAATGTCAAATATATATAGTGTTACAGTCGTGGGTGCTTATGTTAAATATGACCTGAGTTTGACGCCCCTGCAATAGAATGCCACTTGCAGCAGTAACACGCGCTTAGAGCAGAGGCTCCAGCTGTCCATTCCAGCCCTAACCCTGTCAGTGTTTTCCAAAGTGATTCGTGAACAGAATGTAAAACACATTTACATATATAGATTCATTGCAAATGGTCCTCTTGTATTTTTCCTTTTTTATGTCAAATATATAGTGTTACAGTCGTGGGTGCTTATGTTAAATATGACCTGGAGCATATACTCAGGCTTCAAACTGCTCTTAATTTTCAGATTTAGGTCCTTTTAATTCTACTCCTGGAATATTGACTTAAAAAGAGGATAAATATGGTCATCAATACTTTATGTATTGTGTAATTGATTATCTGGCACAGAAACCTGGCTGTAAACATAAAAATGCTCCACCCACCTACTCATTAGCATTTGTGTTTGTGAAGGCCATCCAATCAGGAAAAAGTTAGATTAAAAGAAGTCTGGCCTGGAAGAGAGAGGAGATTAAACACCCTGCAATAGGACAGTGGATAACCTGAAGGCCTACATTAATAACCAGTGTAAGACTAATAATTATTTTGAACTGGAAGCTGCTTTCAGCTGGTGTTGAATGTGAGCATTATCAGCTTATCCTCAAGTCACAGTCACCAAATGGCCCTGTTTACTCCTTTATACCATATATTTTGCGCGTGTGAAGTGCCTGCTGCTGACAAAACTGAAAACATATTCATGCACATACTGTCTGACCTGTGACACCATCAGTGGGACCTCAGATGTGGTCACATTGGTCTCATTTTGCTCATCATTTTTGACCTGATTAACAGGTGATCCAAAGTTTAATAATACTCGATGGCCGCTTTATTAGATACACCTGTCCAACTATTTCACCAGCCAATCAAAAGACAGGAACCCAGGACCAGGACTTGGTCAAGACAACTTGTATCAGACGACTAATAATAATAATAATAATAATAATAATAATAATAATATATACTTTATGAATCCTGCAGGAAATTTTTTTTCTGCATTTAATCCACTCACTCAGTGAAGCAGTGGGCAGCCACCAATCCAGTGTGACGGTACCTTGCTCAGGAGTACCTCAGGGTAACCGTTCGGTGGATTTGAACCCCTGACTTTCCAGCATGGGGCAAACATTCTACCTACTGAGCTGTCTCTGCCCCAAAATGGTTGAAGAAAAGTGATTAAAGTGACTTTGAAAGTGGTATTGTTGCTAGCATCAGACAGGCTGGTCTCAGTAGTTCATAAACAGATGATCTACTGGGATTTTCCCACACAGCAAACCTCTCTAGAGAGAATAGTCTGAAATAAGAAAAGCAAAGAAAAAAAGAAAATAAACTGTCAGCTGAAGTTCTCTGGAAAATATCAGAAGTTAGAGGAGGATCACTTTCTTTGAGCTAATAGAAAGACAACTGCAACTCAACAGTAACAATAAATCAACAGTAATTTATTAAAACCAAAGTATGCAGAAAAGCATCTCTGAACACACATTGAACCTTGAAGCTTTGATTGTTTGCAGTAGTGAAAGATCAGCCAATAGTGCCACACTGTCAGTGATGAAACGGAGGCTACGGTTTGCATTAGCCCTCCAACGCTGGGTAACAGACGCCTGGAAAACATCGTCTGGTTTCATGAGTCTTGATTTCTTCTGTAATATTTGGATGGTGGAGTCAGAATTGCATTAAAACAACAACAGGCTGGATCCTGTACTAATGGTTCAGGCTGGTAGCAGTAACATAAAGGTTTGAGGTGTATTTCTTTGTCATACTTTAGCACCTTAAGTGTCACAGCTTACCTGGCATTTAAATGCTGACTATGTCCTTCCCTTTATGACAAATGTCTGCCCATCTCCTGATGTTTATTTCCAGCAGCATCACACATCAAATCCCATGTTTCCAGCACCTTGTTGAATCTGTGCCATGAAGAATTAAGGCACTTCTAAAGACAAAGGGGGTCACACCTTATACGAGCTAGGTGTAACCAATGAGATGGCATTGTGTATGCACTCATCACTGCACCAGAAGCATTCAAAGAAAAATCTCATTCCTCAATTACAGCTGAATGTGAAAAGAAAAGAAACAGTCTTTGTTTATGTGGTTTTGGATAAAAACATCAAAGACCGGATGCAAACATAAGAAATGGCTGAGTGCACTGCAGCCATAATTGTTGTGGTTTTATTGACAGATGTGAACTCCCAGCTGTCCCCTGGACTGAGTTCCAGACAAACAAGCATTAGCAGGCTACAAGCTGCCAGAACAGCTACTGTGTGAAGAGCTGAGAATGATGTTACACATCATACTTATACAGACCCTGGCAGCGTGGTGGATTTATTTTGCTGCCATGCTATTTTCAATCAATCTTGTATTTTCCTCATATTTAGGCAGGAGGAAGGAGGAATTTCATTAGAGGTTGTAATGCGTGTTGTGGCTATAAATTACCCTGTGTTTGTTTCATCCTTTCAGCCAGAGCCAAATCCAGCCAGTGTATTAGTTTAAGCTCTATTACTGAGTTATTTCAAATCTTATTTCTGGATCCAGTGTGCACGTGTGCCAAATGCTTTATGACCTTTTTTTTTTTTTTTTTGCAGTAATCTCTAACTGAGCTTTCTCCTGTAAACTGTTAAAATTATAAAGCAGAGGAATAAATTATATATATGATTAATACAATGAGATGTATCTCACTCTACCGAACAGTGAACTGAAAGTTTTGAATGCAGTTTCTATCAAAAGTCATATCTTGCAACGATCTCTTCAAAGACTTTGTTTGTACTTGAGTAAACTACTGGATTGTGCTGATAATAATTATGCTGCTGCAGATCAGTTTGTGAAAGACACTTACAGTCAGTCACTGTATAAACTGGGGATGTTCCTGGTAACTAATTTTAGTCAACTAAACAAGAGAAAACAATGTTTAACTAACTGCCTCGTGAAGAAACGGAACTAAGATTGGAATGAAGAGTGGTAGAAACTAGGAATTTCACTGTTCTCGTGTATGGAAGCCAATTTATATTTACAGAAATACAACCTGATGAACATGATTGGGTATAAAAAGAGAACCTTAGAGATGTCGTTTTTCAGAAGTAAAGATGGTAGAGGTTCACCAATCTGCACAAAACTGTCTACAAATTGTGTGACAATTTTAGAATAATATTCTTTTATACAGTACATACTGTAGATGTCATCAAAAGTTCTGAAAATCTGGAGAATCAAAAATCAGTTCTGGATGTCTGTGATCTTTGGGTCCTCAGGTGGCCCTGCTATTAAAACAGGAATGATTCTATCTTGGAAATCACTGCACGGGCTCAGGAACACTTCCAGAAATCATTATGTGAGCACAATGTACTGTGCCATCCAGAAATGCAGGCTGAAGCTCTGTTATGCAAATCTGTCTGTCGCTCTTCTCCAGGCCAGCAGAGCAGTTTCCTTCCCAGCGTTTAACACACGACCCGAGGCGTCTCATAGTAACGTGAAAGGTAGCCTTATGGTAGTAGAATATATGTTTACAGACATTGCTGGTAAACCCGTGTGTCTTATTAGTGGAGCTAATGTGGCTGTAATTAAGAAATTTAATTTAAGTTTGTCCTTACAACAGATGGAGCGCCGGTGTTGTGCGGTGAAAAAAGCGGACTAGTCAGCAGGATACGAGTAAAGATGCAGGAGGAGAAGTGTACCGGTGAGTTAACAGCATATCACTGCATCACACACCAGGAAAGGCTGTGTGGTAAAGTCCTAAAAATGGAGCATGTAATGATCACCGTGACGCAAACCATAAATTTTATCTGAGCTAAAAGTTTAAATCACCGTCAATTTCAGTCTTTTATGTGGGAAATAGATTCAGAGTTTGCCGACATTCCTTATCATACAGAGGTCCGTTGGCTGAGTTGGGATAAAAATTCACAATAGAGTTTTTGAGCTCAGCAAGGAAATCTGTCAGTTGGACATGGACATGACATGTATGATGCGGTGAAGGCATTTCAAGTGAAGCTGTCACAAATGCACCAGTGCAACCTGCCTCACTTTCCCTGTTGCCAACTAATGTTGAACCAAGTCAGTGGACTTTGCTGAATCTGTGTGTGCTGTGCAGATTCAGATGGAGCTGCAGTGTAATGATACACTCAAGGAAAGTACGACACTGAATGGCCCGCACAGTTTATTAGTTCCATTCCTGAAGCAACGCCCAGCTCCGTCTACATGCGGCTCCAACCATGTGTATGCTTTCATTTATTTTTTCTGGGGTTTTTGGCAGCATGTTCATATTTCTAACTTGCATAATTTTGACAGGATATATTTTTATGAAGAGCAAAATATTTAAAGTTACATTTTATTTTTTTAAGTTTATTTAATCTGGAATAATATTCCTGTAACACACCCAAAGAAAGACTCTAGGTCTGACCAACCGTCTCAGTCGTGGGCAAAAAGATGACAGTCAATAAAATTCTAAAAGATAATTTATTGACAAAAAAAATATCAAGAGATAAAAGATAAAACAGTCCAGTGTTCCATTTATGAATTGTATAAAAAACACACAGTCCCAAGGCCAGAGCCAGCTATGCCACACGGCCAGTTGCACTCCACGTGTTGCCTTTAACAGGGTTAGAAGTTGTCCTTGGAGACCCACCACCCTGCAAGCATATAGCCAGTGGTCACTCCAGCCTCTGCAACTCTGCTGCCTTTAGGCTGTGGCATATAATAGGCCCTGGCCTGCACTGCACAGAGAGACAAAACGACGCCATCAGTATAAAATTCATAGCGCAAAACCCATCCATCCCAAACATATCTGATTTCATCACATTACATACCTGCACAGAGAGACAAAACGACACAGCAGTGTTTGTAGTGTGGGCTATAAGTAGACCAGTGTATCAGTGCAATCAAGTACACCTGCCTCTAATTAGTCCAACCCCATTCCAGCCATTGGTTCACCAAAAATGTGACACACACAAAACCACTCCCAACCCAGTGCAACTTCACACAATAATATGGAGCTGAATTAACACAGGCACATTAGTCTACCATGTTACATTCCTGTCTGTTTTTATTCATATTTCTGTTTAAAAAACATTGTTTTAGTGTGTTCAATAAATATTTATCTTGTTTGGCCCGCGACCTAAAGTGTGCCTTGAGTTTTGGCCCCTGTGCAATTGAGTTTGACGCCCCTGCAATAGAATGCCACTTGCGGCAGTAACACGCGCTTAGAGCAGAGGCTCCAGCTGTCCATTCCAGCCCTAACCCTGTCAGTGTTTTCCAAAGTGATTCGTGAACAGAATGTAAAACACATTTACATGTATAGATTCATTCCAAATGGCTCTCATGCCTTTTCAGAATAGAATAGAATAGAATAGAATAGCCTTTATTGTCATTGTACAGAGTACAACGAAATTGGAGTGCCACTCCCTTGGTGCAAGTTTCAATAATAAATATAAATGTAAAATATAAAAAGTACAAAAAAACCAATCGTAAGTACTCAAACAATAGTATGTACAATATATACAGGATAGCAGCATTAATATAATGACAGTGACGGTATGGAATAGGTTCAATTGTTTTTGTGCTTATTTACTACGGTGATAGCTCTGGGAAAGAAGCTATCCCTGAATCTGTTTGTCCTGGTTTTATGTGACCTGTACCGTCGGCCTGACGGTAATAGTTCAAACAGTTGGTTGCTGGGGTGAGAGTGGTCCTTGATGATATTGCCAGCTCTGCTGAGGTACCGAGAGTTTGCAGTGACCTCCAGGCTGGGCAGAGAGCAGCCAGTGATCTTCTGGGCTGTGTTGATGACCCTCTGCAGTACTTTCCTGTCCGCAGCTGAGCACCCTGCATACCATGTTGTTATGCCGTACGTTAGGATGCTCTCTATGGTGGCTCTGTAAAATGTCACCAGCAGCCAGCACCACCAGCTCACATAGCGTGGGAATGTTATGTGTTGGGATGAAAACGTGTTGAGGCCAGAGGTAATTACAAAAGGACTGTGATGCTTTAATAGTCCATCAATGGCTGTAGAATTAACAGCTAGCACATCTGGAATGGGCAACATCAATGCTCAAAGGTTTTGCAAAGGTTTTAGAGCAACATGTGCTCCCATCCAGGGGACATCGGTTTGCATATATCAGCATGTGTGCTTAATTGCATACTGGATTTACTATAACAGGATGCATGGCTTCATAGTAAAGAGATGGTTTCTGAACTGGTCAGCCACGACTGTTGGGCAACTAGAGTCCTACAGTGGGGCAAAAAAGTATTTAGTCAGCCACCGATTGTGCAAGTTCCCCCACTTAAAATGATGACAGAGGTCAGTAATTTGCACCAGAGGTACACTTCAACTGTGAGAGACAGAATGTGAAAAAAAAATCCATGAATTCACATGGTAGGATTTGTAAAGAATTTATTCGTAAATTAGGGTGGAAAATAAGTATTTGGTCACCTCAAACAAGGAAAATCTCTGGCTCTCACAGACCTGTAACGTCTTCTGTAAGAAGCTTTTCTGTCCCCCACTCGTTACCTGTATGAATGGCACCTGTTTGAACTCATCATCTGTATAAAAGACACCTGTCCACAGCCTCAAACAGTCAGACTCCAAACTCCGCCATGGCCAAGACCAAAGAGCTTTCGAAGGACACCAGGAAAAGTATTGTAGACCTGCACCAGACTGGGAAGAGTGAATCTACAATAGGCAAGCAGCTTGGTGTGAAAAAATCAACTGTGGGAGCAATCATCAGAAAATGGAAGACATACAAGACCACTGATAATCTCCCTCGATCTGGGGCTCCACGCAAGATCTCATCCCGTGGGGTCAAAATGATCATGAGAACGGTGAGCAAAGATCCCAGAACCACACGGGGGGACCTGGTGAATGACCTGCAGAGAGCTGGGACCAAAGTAACAAAGGTCACCATCAGTAACACACTACAACGGCAGGGAATCAAATCCCGCAGTGCCAGACGTGTTCCGCTGCTGAAGCCAGTGCATGTCCAGGCCCGTCTGAAGTTTGCCAGAGAGCACATGGATGATACAGCAGAGGATTGGGAGAATGTCATGTGGTCAGATGAAACCAAAGTAGAAGTTTTTGGTATAAACTCAACTCGTCGTGTTTGGAGGAAGAAGAATACTGAGTTGCATCCCAAGAACACCATACCTACTGTGAAGCATGGGGGTGGAAACATCATGCTATGGGGCTGTTTTTCTGCCAAGGGGACGGGACGACTGATCTGTGTTAAGGACAGAATGAATGGGGCCATGTATCGTGAGATTTTGAGCCAAAACCTCCTTCCATCAGTGAGAACTTTGAAGATGAAACGAGGCTGGGTCTTCCAACATGACAATGATCCAAAACACACCGCCCGGGCAACAAAGGAGTGGCTCCGTAAGAAGCATTTGAAAGTCCTGGAGTGGCCTAGCCAGTCTCCAGACCTCAACCCCATAGAAAATCTGTGGCGGGAGTTGAAAGTCCGTGTTGCTCGGCGACAGCCCCAAAACATCACTGCTCTCGAGAAGATCTGCATGGAGGAATGGGCCAAAATACCAGCTACTGTGTGTGCAAACCTGGTAAAGACCTATAGTAAACGTTTGACCTCTGTTATTGCCAACAAAGGTTATATTACAAAGTATTGAGTTGTATTTTTGTTATTGACCAAATACTTATTTTCCACCCTGATTTACGAATAAATTCTTTACAAATCCTACCATGTGGATTCATGGATTTTTTTTTTCACATTATGACTCTCACAGTTGAAGTGTACCTCTGGTGCAAATTACTGACCTCTGTCATCATTTTAGGTGGGGGAACTTGCACAATCGGTGGCTGACTAAATACTTTTTTGCCCCACTGTATATCAGAAAAGGGCAACATTGCTCTTCCAAGAGTCCAGCAACTGGTCTCCCCTGTTCCTAGACCAGTGGTTCTTAACCTGGGTTCGATCGAACCCTAGGGGTTCGGTGAGTCGATCTCAGGGGTTCGGCAGAGCCTCCGCCGTGACATGCACGGCTCATTTTGTGCACCAGTAAAAAACATATCTATGTCTTGAATTTGAAAAACATATTTTATTTTTCACTAAAGAGGGGTTCAGTGACTGCACATATGAAACTGGTGGGGTTCTGTACCTCCAACAAGGTTAAGAACCACTGTCCTAGACATTTATGGACTGTTGCTAGAAGAAGAGCGAATGCTGCTCAGGTGTAAGCATGGTCCTGTCCCTTTTTTGAGATGTGTTGCTGCCATCAAATTCAAAATGAGCTACAATATTTCTCTTAAAATAATACATTTTCTCTGTTCAAACATTTGATATGTTTTCTCTGGTCTGTTGTGAATGAAATATGGGTTTCTGTGATTTTATAAATCATTTAGTTCTTTTTTTTTTTTTTTTTTTTTTTTACATTTTTCACAGCATCTGAATATTTTTGGAATTATGTTTGTAAATGATTGTAAATGATTGGGTCTTGATGAATAGATTACAGAGATCTAGATGCTCAGTGCTTATGAAATACCTATACCTGATTATAATCTGGATTTCTGTCGAGAATAAAAAAGAAAACAAACAAAAACATACATCTTCTGCAACTTACTCCCACATCTCCCTTCAGCCTCTTATATTCTCTCTTCTTTGTGTCTGTTCAGTTTCTCCCTCTCTCCTCTCATGCTCTCTATAATCCAGCCATCCAGGGATGCTTTGGACAATAAAGCTGTCACAAGTCAATCTCTCCTGATAAACCAGTTCTTCCTGCTTTACAGCCAATGATGACAGTTTCCACGCTCTCAGACCATTTCATTGGATGAACTCCAGGAAGTGTTTGGATGGCGTTATTGTATATCAAATCCTGCTTTGGGAAATGGGCTTACAGTGCTCAACACATCACACCAAGAGTGCAGCCGTACACATAAACACATGATCACAAGCACAGACACACACACACTGTTTATGGTGCTCAATATTCACACACACACATACTCACTTTGCATCATGTGCATGGAAGTGACACAGATTTGTGAAAAACACCACAGCTGGATATTTCTTTTTGAATAAACACAGTCAAGTGATTGTTCAGCTCTTTCATAGTAAGGTTGTTGTTTATGACTGTGATCAATGTGTCCAAAACTTTTAAGCCAGTAGACCTAGAGTATATTTTTCCCGTGTGTGTATGTGTGTGTGATGGATGTGTCTCTTTTTCTCTGTTAACTGCTCCTTCGGTTCAGGAAATCACAAAGCAAACAATACAAACAACAAGGGCACCAAATAAAAAGAACAACTCAAAGAACCACCACTATGCCATTATTGAGAACAATGACCATAACAGTAAAATCATCATCATCATCATTACAGAACGCAATTCAAGCAAAGACTGATGCTTTCTAAAATGATCAAGATTCAGCACGGTCAGCTCCGTGAGCATCCAGTCTGCAGCTATATATTTACATAAAGCCAATTTTCTCGAGTAAACAGTGCCATAAATGTCCTGTATATTTGTGCTTGCTGTCATATATAAAATTAACACTGCAGTGTTTGTTGTAAATAACTGATTCAGACTAGCATTAAGTTGCAGTTTATATTTTCAGGTCTATCCAGACATGACCTTTGAATGTCTGCATACTTTTCATGTTACACTTATTAAAATGTGCCTGAAACCTTTGGAGTTGATCAAATAATTAGTGATAGTGAGCTGAATTTAGAGTCACAAAAACAGGTTTTTATCTTTATTTCACTGTTGCACTCCAGTTATAAAATAAACAATTTAGTACTAAAAGGATTCAGATTCAGATTCCCCGACGCACTCAACACAAATTTTATAATTCTCTCACTTATAAGTTCAAATGAGTGGAGTTATGGGTCAGTAAATGTACAATTTTTTGAGACATGAATGTTCCTAGACCACCCACAGGTGCGAAAGGGGAATTTTTTTCTTCGTGTGTATATGTATGTATGTATATATATATATATGCAGTGTTGGGAAGGTTACTTTTAAAATGTATTCCATTACAGAATACAGAATACATGCCCCAAAATGTATTCTGTAACGTATTCCGTTACGTTACTCAATGACAGTAACGTATTCTGAATACTTTGGATTACTTAATATATTATCATGCTTTTTACAACAACGTGAATGTACTATTGCTGTGATTTATTACTATTACTGAAGGTCCGCGACTCCGAACTGTAGTAAAGGGACCTCTGACTAATACGGCGGGGTCCCTGTCGGCTTGTAGCCGAAAAATAGCTTTACTTTGTTGTCTGGGTCAACTTTTCTTGCGAGAGACAGAGAGAGGCGTTGAAAGACTGCTCCAACGGAACTTATTGTTTTCGGAGGAAAACACGAACACGGTGTACAGTCGAGTCTTAATAGCTTACTTACAACTGGGCTCGTCAGGCACTCTTCTGGCTGCAGTGGTTATTATTATATTTACATGCTTCCAGCTCCCGTTTTTCCTCGATGACAACTCGTACCTTTCCACTCCCCTTTTTCTCCCTCCTCGCGCTCACAGACCCATAACGTGTATGGCAGTCCATTCTCCCTGCAGCACGGACTACACTGCCCATGATGCTACATTCTTTAGAGCTATGCTTGTAGCATTCTGCCTGTTAGCTTAGCACAACAACAACGACAACAACAACGAAAAGGCGCTCTCTCACCCAGGAAACACACAGTCGCAGAGAGAGAGAGAGCATCGCCCTGTAACCATGGCAACCGTAACGCTGCCGCCTGGAACAACAGAACGTAGCTGTCAAACAAAACCCAAACAGTCCTGACCCGCGACGAAATGAAACAGGAAAGTACCGCAGTGTAATCCATTTATTTCATCAAAGTAACTGTATTCTGAATACCACCTTTTTAAACGGTAACTGTAACGGAATACAGTTACTCATATTTTGTATTTTAAATACGTAACGGCGGTACATGTATTCCGTTACTCCCCAACACTGTATATATATATATATATATATGTGTACATATCTATATATATATATATATATATATATATATGTATATATATAGATATGTGTACATATCTATATATATATATATATATATATTTTGGTAGCCCGACTGGAAAAATCGCTAGCCCGGGACGTCGGGCTAGCGATTTTGCAAGCCCTGTATCTGATTGAGGAATCACTCATCTTTGGAAAAGAGAGTTTATTATAGAGAAATGACTCTTTCCAAAATAAAAGCTATACTATACGCTTCTTCTGGGCTATATTCTCAGCAGCATATTAAACATATCATGTCCCCATAAGGAGAATCATGTGCTAACGGCTGTCTAAATGACTCGGGTAAAGTTTGTAGCATGCGTGCTTGTTGTTTTTGTCTGCTTCCACTTGTCTTTGCACGAGGATGATGTCGGCGTAAATGTGCAGTCATATTCGTTGTGTTCCCACTAGTGCTGTCAGCATTAATCTGAAATGACGTTAACGCCACAACACGGCAAATCTCCGTTAACGAGCTACTGCGGATCGCCCCGTGCGTGGGGCTGGACGGCCAACATGTTAACGAGCTAACTGTGCTAACACACTAGTTCCCACCCATGTAATTGAGCATTGCGTGGCACATCCAACATACTGTTTAACTTTAGTCCATGACGCCCCTTACCTTCAGGGTCATACGTCACATGAAAACCAAGATAGTTCCAAATGCCAGATCTGAATGAGGGTGGGGGAGGTTCAATTTCGGCTAGCGTTGAGGCAGTTGCCATGTTGCAACAAGCTTAGCTTCTGTCTCGCTAGGTTGCTCAGTGGATCTGCGCTCGACAGTGCAGCCTAGGCGGAGTAGTCGATCATTTCATCATTTCACAGACCGGCCTTTAAGGTGTCGCAGATAAACACAACAAAATAAACGATATGACCAAGACAAAAACTGTGGTATTTTGTAAACATAATAATAAACTTTATTAGCAGCGTCCTCCTGAAATGCACCAACAACATTGAGAGTAACATCCTCCTCTCTGCCCCTTAATGCTGTCTGATTGCTATAGTAAGGCGTAAATATTTAATTCAAAATAAGACACACAACTAAGACCCAGGGAAACCGAGTTAACGATAAGAAGCCTGACAACCATAAATTTCACACCCGAGCCTGAACTCTTGCGACCTGCTACCAAACGACCCGGGGGGATCGCTCCCCTACCACATCTGTGGGGAACACAGCTGCTGACCAAATGAGACAATTAAATGGTAAATTAAACGGATTCTTATTTAGCACTTTTCTACCTGAGCAGTAAAGACACTTTATACAATATGCCCCATTCACTTATTCACACAAGCACTTTTTAATGCATTTAAGTGTCTACGAGAAACTTGTGGTTAGTATCTTTGGAATGCTTTCTATGACGTTAACAAAATAAAACAGGAAGAGAGACACAAGTGAACTGAGAAGCACAATAAACTTCACACAAATAAACAGGGCAACAGAATGGTAAATGAAACCAATAAACCCAAAGTCACTAAACTAAGAACTAGAGGCGAAATGAGAAGGAACCAATACCCAGCATCAGAAGATAACAACATTTATAAGGAAATACAAAATAAAACAATAACAGAAACTATAAAATAATCCAGAAGATGAACCTCAATCACTTCTCAAAGCCCAAAAGGAAACTAACAGAAAGCTGCAAACCAGAGCCCAAGACCCAAGGAACACGACACATCCACTTTCATCAGAAGTGAAATGACTAGCTGAATACAATTTCTATTACTGGAGTGGAGCCACTTTGGAGGAAACACTGCTACTAAAACTGTTGAATTTATGTTGCAGGCTTAGTGAAATGGAGACATTTATTCATTCTCAAATATCCTAAAGCTTCCATGTGAGCACAGTATGTGACAGCTCAATGTGAATTTCAGTGTTTCTCAAGGCTCTGCAGTGTTTGATTACTTTAGAGAAAAATCATTATTTTGTATTAAAACCAAATATAGAAGCTAAAAAAAGCGAGTCAGTGCTCTTCTTAGAATACGTCAATGCAACTTTTCCATTTTTTGTGATATTGTTTATGATTTCCACACAATTTAACACCCACATTTATGCAGCATGCATTACAAATGCATCAAACTTTTTATAGCTTAAAAACAAATGTATTTAACAAATACTGTTGTTAAATACTCGACACTATTATCCTTATTTGTGTATAATTTACATTTACAGTCAGTCACCTGTTTAAAAATGTTTCTCAGCTGGATGGAATAAACTTTGAAATAAATCTAATTCTAGTCATTTTTACATTTGAGCAGTGACTACCAGGAATGCCTTAATAGGATTGTTGAAAACTTCCTGGCGATAGCTCAGTGTTCATTTTAAAGCTGCGTCTACACATGCAGGAAAGAGTGTGGCTGTCAAGATGTAGACGAGTGAATCAAGCTTCAAAGAGGACAATATCTGAAATATGTGAACCCTTTATTCGGTGAAACCCTGCTGTGATTCTAAGGTCCCAATAAATCAAATCAAAAGAAAGTGACAGATGCTGATTAATGCTGAAGACACAAAAGAGACGTGGACAAATTCTGAGAAGGAAGAAAAACTGTAAAAGTATTATTTACAGTTTTCCAAGGCAGAATTAAATCCATCGAATTTCAAGATACAAATCTGAAACCTGCCATTAAATGACTGATATTTGACACAAACAATCACAGGTCTTTCTGCTTCTTAATGGTTGTTTACATCAGGAGCAGTGATTTAGTTTTCTTCTGTTCAGAATAATAAGTCTCTCCCTATCTGACACCCTAAGGGTTTCTCTTTATTCTACAATAATTTATCAAAAACTTTTATACTACGCATATTTTTTGAGTTAAAGGCCCTCAAACTGCTTCAAGGTGGGTCACCATTTTTCAGGACTCTATTTAAAAGGGGACATTAAACGCTACACATATAAAGGCTAATTTTCACCATTAAGCCCTGTTCTCAAAAACAAAGTCCTCATTTAGGAAGTACCTTACAAACCTGAACATTACGGCTAACACCTGTATTTTCCCGTTTGAGTGCAGCTAGCTAGCTAGCCTGTTACTGCTAAAGAGACAGAATAGCTATGTCCCAATTCATAGGCCTTCGTGGTCTACGTGGGCTGGGTCTTTCGAAGACTGAGAAGGCTGGAAGTGCGATGCTGTGAAATGGGACTGTCTAGCCTTCAGATCTGCGTCACTGCTGTCTCGGTGGAGTTTAATAAACTCAGCCGTCTGCTCCTCGCTCGCTAATGTATAACAGGACACTGGAGTAAACTCTTGACCATCTCACACTTCTGTTTAATCAGTTTTCTGTGTGACGTTTATTCAGCTGTGTGAAAACTATAACTTTAATCTCAGCCAAACTGATTTGTTAGTGCATGCTTGAGGTATATGTTTTTAGTTAAAACCCCCAGAATGAATTCAACACAAATCAGCAGGTTACATACTTACGTATCGATCCTATCACGCTAGAATCGATCTGATAATAATATCAACGTTGGCATCAATAATGCCGATATCTGGACCGATGGATGGATGATTCACATTTTGACATGTCTGTGTTTGAAGCTGAAACTTCATTTTTGTTCCACCATGAAGAAAAAGGAGACTGTTCATCAGTGAGTGGCGTTAAGGTGACTGTTTTTGCAGTTCGGTGCCGTATAAATAAACCCAACTCAAACTGAAACTGAATTTGCACTAGGGCTGCTCGATTATGGCAAAAATGATAATCACGATTATTTTCACTGAAATTGAGATCTCGATTATTTGACGATATTTATTTAACCCTTACGACCTACTATAGAACCAAGTCCGCCAGAACTTATATTATTTTTTTACATGTTGTAGTGCCATTTGTGGGAGCATTTCAAGTTGCTATACAACTGTTATAGCCCATATTTTAATAATATGTATGCATTAAGTCCATAGTAACTACATTAATTGCAAAAAAGTGCAATAAACTACAAAAAATTGAAAATAGTTTTTTTTTTTTTTTACATATATTTCTACTTGGAGAAATTTAAGAGGTTTATCCCTCAAAACTTTAAATACAAAAAAGTTGCAAAAAATAGTTTACAACAACAGGAAATTTATTTTGAGTGTCTTCATAGTTTTATTTTGGAGATACACCAATTTTTATATACTGCAGGAAAAACGAAAAAACAATCCTATGATGCAAATTTGCAAAGAAAACAGCAGGTGCATCAAAATAAACTATTTCCAGCAGTGCAATTCGAGTTCTAAGCATCACAGAAACTATTCAGAAAAGTCAAACATGACTTATAAAAACACCAGTATAGCCTTTTAAGGCCTACAAGTAAAAAACTACATTTTCCGCGAAAATGATGTCACTTCCGGTTTCGGGCAGGAAATGGCGGACATGCGATAGTTCGTGCTGACGTCTGTTTCACTGTGGGAAGTGTTACGAACAGCTGATCGGATCGGCAAAGCGTGTTTCTGGAATATTATGTTTTTGTTCCTGCAAGCGCTTTTTATGCAATTTTTGCAAAGCTTTATGTGGAAGGAAACCGTGACCTAGGACAAGCTGATGGCATAAGATGTAAGTACAACTCCTCTGGTTTCATATGCAAAAAAAAAAAAAATATTGCGCTAGCTTACTCGGTTCAGGTTCTACAGGGATTTAAAAATAGTTACACAAAACGGAGCGTGCTGCTCTGACCGGCTTTAAAGGATTAACAATAACAACGTATTGAATAATGACTTTAAAAAATAATATAAAATAGTGTGCAACACCACTGAAGTTTTTTTTTACCTCCCTTTTCAACCGGGTCCTCTTAATCAGCGGTCTCCACCCTTTTTTGCGCCACGGACCGGTTTATGCCCGACAATATTTTCACGGACCGGCCTTTAAGGTGTCGCGGATAAATGAGGGAGGGGCTAATAATCGGCTCAGTCATTTTTAATGATCGTTGAAAGCCCAGATCGTAATCGTGATTAAAATTCGATTAATTGAGCAGCCCTAATTTGCACTGTGGCATACTTTTGCTATTCACTTTGACCACATACCTGGTAAATTGTTAAAGAGTTGAGCACATTTTTCTTATTATTGTAACAGGATTTTGCCACACTTCACAACATTTATCCCTGTGGCCCTGGTGATAACAGTCATTACAGAAGAATGATAGCTTTTCAACAGGGGGCACCAAACTGCAGTTGCTGACTGCAGCTGGAACTGTTTCAAATATCCACAATTATAGAAGCGCCCGACCCTTTCGATAAAAACACCATTGTATTTAGCCTTAGGCTAATATTCTGCTTACAAATATGATATTTTTCATTCAAAGGAGCTGAGAGCATTCTCCTTTTGCTTGCATTTAATTCAGCAAGTCAAATAACTCCCACAGCCTGCAGTGCTGCCATCCATGACCTCTGACCTCACCGTGGAGTGCTCCTGCAGTCACCAGTGAAGAGCAACACTGATATATAATGTTTTTTTCCTCTGTTTGTTTTTCTGACTTGCAAACAACTGTGACAGGAGGGTTTACGTATTCTCAACAGTGATAATTTGTATGTATCATTTTTAAACAACCACTGTTCATTTTCTTTTTTCTCTACATATTTAATGGACATCTGCATTAAATAAATATGTCTATCAGATGCAGAACATGCCGAAGAGAGCGGCAATGATAAATTATTCACAGCAAACAGAAACCTCCATCCGAAAATTAGATGCGAGAGCGTTTTTGTTCTGGCTCTCCTCCTCTCTTTACCTCTCTTTTTCGCTCTAATGCTCTCTCGCTCTTTCGCTCTCTCGCTCTCTTCTGCTCTGCATTTCTCTCTCTCTCTCTCTCCCTGCCCACTCTCTATCTTTGGAGTACCTGCCAAATTCTCTATGATATTTCCCTTTGAGAGGGATAAAGAGAGATGAGAGGGAGGCAGGGAAGCAGAAAGGGATGGATGGATGGAGGGAGATTTGGGGAGTGAGGGAGAGAGCAGAGGGACCGAGGGAAGAAGGTGATGGAGGGAGTGGAGAAAGGAGGAGAGGGTGTAGGCAGGTAGAAGAGACAGACTGACTGGGGGAAATAGTAAATTAAGGAAGGAGTAAAGGGAGAGAGAGAGCGAGAGTAGTTCAGTATATCTGTCACTATGTTTTATTACCTGGAAGGGACCCACATAGAGGAGCAGGGAGTTTAGCTTAAGTTTTCAACAAGCCCACAGAAGTCCATCTCTTTGTCTCTCTACAGACCTCGTGCCCCCCCCCCCCCCAGCATTTACCTAATCTCAGAAATCACCGCTTGAATTAAAATGAAAAAGGTTCCCGTTCCCTACTTGCGACTGTACAGAAATTGTAACGTTGATCAAACAAAAAAAGTCTAATTGCTTTTCTCATTTAGGCTCTTTTCAGGGACAATATGAAGAAAACGAGAGCCAAATTTGGGAGGAATGGTGGGCGGTATGTCGTGGGCTACGAGAACACAGAACTGCAGACAGAGTCAGAGGTGAATAAACTTCAGGTGAACTTGTGTTCAGCTGCACTGAAACCTGTGATTAAAAGAGAAGTCACAAACTGCATAGTGCACTGTTTTTCTTTTTTGCTTCAGTGTCCAGGGCTTTCTTATATCATATATAATCTCAAAACTCATGATTTCCCCCCCAAAATAAATAAATAAATAGGAACAAAATTGAAAAAACAGCAAACAAAAAATATCAATTTTATTCCTTAAATGCCTAAAGTTTGGGTGTACGATTTGTAATTTGTGGCTGCCTTAGTTTTGGATGACCATCTTGCAATGTGCAAAAAAACAGAATAAATCAAGAATGCTCAAAATGAAATGTTTGGTAGTACAATAAGCAAAAGTGTAACTGAGTTGACCCAGTTGAAGTGTTTGGTACAGCATGTTCTCGAGCTATTTTCACCATGAGAAGAAACATTTCAGTCTACCTACATCAAACATACTCAACTGCTGTATACCCAACTGTTTACTTTCCAAAGCTTCCCAGCTGCTTTCTCATTAGCACGCTCTTTGGTCAACCCCTAGAAAACTAAATGAGGACACTTTGGTTAACAACACATTCCTTGTAGATGTGAGTTGCTAAGGACATGTTCTTTTTACAGTCTAGACTAACCTGCAGAGCTTTATGTCTGTGAAATTAGTCATACACAATGAGTACTTTCATACCGCAAAGGAGAGACTACTGGCATGCTACAGAAACCTTTCAGTCAAGCACACTAAATCTGGAAAACATTTATTTTAGCTTCAGGTTTTTTAAAATTTCATGCTTGCTAGGTGGTGCTCGGTGAGGTCATCTATCTGCAAAAGGCCTTGTTGCTTCAGTGTTCCTTTGAAAGTGGCTTGCGATAAATTCATACAGTTGTTGAAACATCAGTCTGTAGGCACCTTAAACACTGTTTGATTTCACCTCTTTAACAGAACAGATTCAGTCAGCCTTGGTCTGATATGAGAAGGCTAAAACTGAAAAAAGAACCTCACCTTTGATTAAATTGTGTGTTAAATATGATGTCCAGCTACACGGTTTCTCAACCTTTTTTTCTCTTATGACATAAAACTGGACTTCTTGATACTTAGTTACACTTAGTAGGTAATATTTGAAAAGTGGGCTTTGTGCCACTGCCGATTCAATCTTTGGTATATTAATATGATAGGGGAACTCCACCTTAGCACCACTTAAGTCACCTAGAGAAAACCCCCAAATGCTTAAGCTGAGCTGGAGATAGTAATTAGCAGATCTGTTTGTGGTCACAATGGTTTGCTTCCAGGTCTTAGTGTGGATAAGTGTCTCTGTGTTAGGATACTGACACATCATATGAGTTTATTCACTAAGCATCAGAGCCCAACAATGTTTCATCGACTTAAACAACAGTTTCACTAATGCTGACTAACAGCACCTAAATGAAACTAACAGCAGCTAACACCGGCAAAACTACACCGCTTACTGTCAGAAGAGTTACGGGTATCGTCGACAACTCACCTCAGTATCACTGTCATCCATCAGAAATGAGCTTCGCTGACTCTTCGACTCGTATTGTACTCCTTTCTCAGAGTTTTACAGCTTTGGCCAGAGTAACTAGATGAGTATGCTTTTCACCGCTTTTCAGATAGTGAAAAACTCCAGGGCAGATCATGTCTGGAGTCACTTTGCTATCTCTGTAAACTTGTTACTGATAGAAGACTTTTTAAGGTAATTTGGGAATAAAAACATAAAATACTGCAAAATATTTAATTGACATGTATCAATTTTTTATTCGTGGTGTATTGCATTTTTTTTTCCATAGTGTTCAAATATGTTAAAATGTAGTTTGCACATTTGTTTTTTTAAACAAACAGCTGTTATGGACTATGGCTGAATTTAATGGCCGCTTGCCCCTCCCTTTCTTCCCTCCCCATCCTCAGCTGCCTCCCTCTTCCCGCTCCACCACACCCACACACACTCACGCAGGGCTTGGGGTGCAGGTGTGTCACCAGGGTGCAGGGGAGGCACTCCCCCTCTGTCCCCTTCTGGTCGCCTGTGCCTCAATTTTGTATCGCAACCTAGACATCCACATTACTCACACTCTCATAACACATACATATAGGGCCTTGGGGGTGGGCACGTTACACAGCATCCAGAGGATGGTCTGTGTATTCAACCCACCTCTGGCGCTGGTGCCCTACCCTCAATTTTAAATGCATATAGAGACTAAGGGTTTTCGGGAGGAGCCGAGCTGCTCTCTGGCAGGAAGCACCATGCCCTCCTGTGTTTTATATGCACTTTAGAACAGCAGGCAGCATCACTACATATGAGCAGGCGGAGGGAGGTTTGGGGGTCTTCACTAACCCCCGTTCTGTTAACCGTCGGGGCTGGGAGGCTGGGAGGAGGTGCTGGCCGTCAGATTGGGGTCTGGGATCCGGGGCCTGCCTGCTACTGCAGATAAGGAGGCGGTCTGCTTTCCTCCACCCCAGAGAGAAGGGTTACATCTCCTGGGTCCGGGTTCAGTTTGCCCCTCTGGGGTCAGGGGTACCCGAACCTGGGATATAGAGTATGTTTGGGGAGTGTGATTGTCTGTGCAGTGTCTATTTGTGTCTGTCTCCACGTCGGGTGAGTGCTGAGTATTTGTTTATGTTTATGGGAGTGGGAATGCACATTTGTGTCTGTGTGCACCTGTTCGTCTGTGTCTATATGTCAGCTTGGGTCTTAGGCTCCACCTCTCTGGGAACATCTCAGGCTCTCCGAGGTATGGAGGCCTATCTCCCCTCACCACACTCCCTGCCGGTGGCTGATGTCCTCAGACGTTGGTGGGTTGGTGGTTCTTGGTGTCTGGGACTGGGCACTCATCTGGGCCTGGCGCCTGTGGCCCGACTGGGCCCCTTCCGAGGGGTGGGGTGCCCTCAGGCCTCTGGCCTCTGGGTCTGAGGTTCGGTCCTCTCTGGCACAGCTGGCTGCCAGCAGAGCCCGCAGGCGCGTCACTGCAAACCCCTCTGGCCTCTGCTCCGTGGTTGCTGGGTGACCTCTCGTTTGGGGCTCTCCTCCGCTCTTCCCAGGAGGGTGGCACTGTTGCCCCTGTGGTGATCCTCCTTGGGTCCTCATACTCTGGGGCCTCTGGATGTCTGCCAAAACCCCCAGAAAAAATAAATGAAAGCATACACAAGGTTTGAGCCGCATGTAGATGGAGCTGGGCGTTGCTTCAGCAATGGAACTAATAAACTGTGCCGGCCATTCAGTGTCGTACTTTCCCTTCAGTGTCCCATAAGAATGCAGCTCCGTATGAATCTGCACAGGTGCAGTTTCCACGTCAATTGTAAATGGGTTGTGAAGCAGCTCGAAATTCTCATTTTGTGCTTCAAAGTCACCAAAGCGCCGAACTCAGTGCGCTCCGTTTATCAGCAAAGTGCGCATTTGGGAACACTGTTGCGCTGACTTGGTTCAACATTACTTGGCAACAGGGAAAGTGAGGCAAGTTGCACTGGTGCATTTGTGACAGCTTCACTTGAAATGCCTTCACCGCATCATACATGCCATGTCCATGAACTGACAGATTTCCTTGCTGAGGTCAAAAGCCCTATTGAGAATTTTTGTGTGAGTGTGTGTGTGAATGGGTGGATGACTGGATGTGTAAAGGGCTTTGGGGTCCTTAGGGACTAGTAAAGCGCTGTACAAATACAGGCCATTTACCATTTACCATTTTTTCCCCAACCCAGACAACGGACCTCTGTATGATAAGGAATGTCGGCAAACTCTGAATCTATTTCCCACATAAAAGACTGAAATTGAAGGTGATTTAAACTTTTAGCTCAGATAAAATTTACGGTTTGCGTCACGGTGATCATTACATGCTCCATTTTTAGGACTTTACCACACAGCGTTTCCTGATGCAGTATGCTGTTAACTCACCGGTACAATTCTCCTGCATCTTTACTCTCATCCTGCTGACTAGTCCACTTTTTTTCACGACACAACACCGGTGTTCCATCTGTTGTAAGTCCAACAAGTTTGTCCCAGGGCAGTTTCATGTCAGCTACACTTTGGAATACGTTTCTGCTCAGGCTCACATTGCCAAAATCAGTTTTGTCTGGACACAAGGCGTCGCACGCCTTCATCATGCAGCTCTTCAGAGTGGTACCGGGCTGATTTGGCTCCTCTGCTGCAATAAAACTTGCTTTCACAACAGCGTCACTTTGTGATTTTGCTCTGGTGAAAAACGTCTGCTGAAATGTCAGATTCTTCTTTAGCTCTTCTACTTTCTGTAGTTTCTAATCTGCATTTAGGTTTTTCAGCTTATCCTGATGTTTTGTCTCGTAGTGCCGTCTTAAATTAAATTCCTTAATTACAGCCACATTAGCTCCACTAATAAGACACACGGGTTTACCAGCAATGTCTGTAAACATATATTCAGTCTCCCACTGGTGCTGAAAGCCTCTGCTTTCAGAATCAACTTTTCCCTCCACCATTGTGAGCAGCTAGCTTCTCAATAACAGAAGTTTGACTTGATTGACGTGGGAATGTTCTCAGCTAGCCTAGCATTCGGAAAGGAGGCTGCAGCGCTGCATTTTGGGATCTGTAGTTTGTGTGTTATTAGCGCCTCATTTCGCCAGGCCATTCATAACAATAAATAATAAATCTATATAAAATGATCTCACGGGCCAGATATAAATGTCGGGCCTTGAGTTTGACACATGTGCTCTAGCAGATCGTTACATGGAGAAACCTTTTGAATACAAGCGTGCTGATGCACACAGGTGTGCACATAGGTCTTCACAGACACCAACTACACCTTTCTTGGCTGCTACCTCAAAGCACATTGTGCGCTGTCGATCTTGCGTGCTGCACAATAACATGTTATATTTAGTATCAACTGTCATCTACTGTTAGCTAGTTTATTGTGATCGTGTTGTATTTATTATGTTGCTCTTTCTTGTTTGTTTTCTCTTCTGTTTTTTCTTATCTCCATACAGGTGATCCAGGTGTTTTGTTTGTTTTTCTTTTTTTCTTCTCCCCTTTCTCACCATCTCTTCTCCCCTCTATTTTTATTTTTCTCCCTCTCTTTCTTCATTCTTTCTCCCTGTCCTATCCCCCAGTCATGTCTGTCCTGTCTGTAACAACCGAAAATCAAATCAAATCAAGTTCCTTTCACTGTAACTAAGGGAGTTAGCCCAGCTCCTGAAAAACAACCCCACTGTTCTTGAGTTTTTGAAGGCCACATAAAGTTTGTAACTCTGTAGAGATAGACTGCAGAAAGTGGACAATCTCTGTGAAACTTGCACCTTGTTGACCCTGCTTTGTGATTTTATGTGGCCTTCCACTTGGTGTCTGAGCTGTTTTCATTTCCAATCGCTTCCACTTTGTTATAATTACACTTAACAGCTAACTCTGGAATATTTAGTAGACTCTCTGCACAGGCGATATCCTATCACGTTACCATGCTTGAATTCGCTGAGCTCCTGAGAGGGACCCATTCTTTTCGTAGAAGCAGTCTGCATGTCTAGGTGCTGGATTTTATACAGGTGTGAACATGTAAACAATTGGAACACCTAATTTAAATGATTTGCATACATGAGTGAATACTTCTGGCAACATAGTGTAGTTTGTAGCATGTGAAAAGGTTAATTATTATCACAAAAGTCTTGGACATGGGGCTAAAGTAAAAGTGCATACCTTCAGGCAGAATTTGCTCAAATTTCACCCCTTGTGGTAAATAATTACATTACATTAAGGTACACATAAGTCATCTGGTACAAGCTGTTATGTTTCTTTAGAAAGAACTTGATTTTCTGAGACTATGGGAGTGGGCTTGAACAGCCACAACGTTAACTGCTAGATGAACTCCAGAATGAAATGACATTACATTTGGCTCACATATCCAGCACATCAATTCAGGAAAAACTGGCCTCCATAGGATCATAAATGCTCCCCATTAAGGATTTCCCATGGGTACTGTGTGCTGAAAATGGTTTGTGTGTCTGTGTGAGTGCTGTACTCACTAATGATGAATGATTTTGAGTCTGGGACACTTTGCATTCATTGCTCATCATTTTGCTGCCCGCAAGGCTAAAAATGTTTTTTTTTTCCATAAACAAGAGAGAAATACTGATGTACAAACCAACGATGCCCAATGATCTATTCCCATTTTTATGGCTGTTCTCTGTTTAATTGGATAATATGCATTTGTGTGTCCAAGATAAAAAAAAAAAACCCAACAAAAAACAAAAACAAAACATCATCTTAGGGGACTTTGGGACTGCTGCACCACTTCAGAAGCATCAGTTTAGTCGTTTATAGAAGGTTTTAAGGTTTGCTTAAGATTCAGATCTTTTCCAAAGACAAAAGCCTCTTTTCAGTTTCAATTTCTAGACTGACTGCTTGACATTTGCATCCAGAAATTGTTGGTATTTAGTGGAATCCAGTCCCAGCTATTCATTTCATTAATCCTGCAGATTTCTAACTATATGCTTCACTATTCCAAAAGTGTTCTTTTAATCAACTGCTCCCCCCAAAAAAGAAAAAAGACAGAGTAAGAGAGCTCAATTCTGGCTTTATCTGCCCACAGCGCTTGTTTCCAAAATGACTTTGGTTTTCCAGATGTTGCTTTGCAGACTTCAAAGGCACACTTCACCTGCAACCGCTTCACCAGTGTCAATGTCTGATGACTAATGTAGACCCTGCTGTGCATCAGTGCTGCACAGAAATGTGCATCAACATTTCTGATAAACCTTCCAGTAGATCCTCTGGAGTCATATTTGGGCTTTGCTTGGCTTTCTGCCTGCTTTTACTGCTTTTAAAGCTCTTGCCACGACTCCCATAGCTGCCTTTAACTGCCATTTATTAATGTTATTTCACAATGTGGGAACTGAAAACTCTTTGATTTCTTTTTAGAGCTATGCTCTGGTTTTTCGGTCTAAATTAGCTTCATTTAAATCCTCAGCCAGTTGCTGAGATTACTACATAAATATTTTAGCTCAGAAACTGTCAAGAGGTGAGGATTTTCTGACCTGCTGTAATGAGTTAATGGACTACTAATACTTTACAAGCATATTTCACAATTACTGTTAAATACTGTATTTTTAATGTTTTAAGTCCATGAAAGAAAAAGTAAAAATGTATTACCATATGCAGAAATATGCATTTTTAATGCCCTCCATGTTTTTTTTTACAAGAAGTATATAGGTTTCAAAAATTACCAATTTGTAAAGTCTTAAAATATATATTCATATTTTAGATGCAATTCTTATGAACTTGTAAACTGTACTGTACTTTAATCATGTCTCAAATGTGTACATTTCACAAAGATTTTCCTACTACCTGGTAAAAAGTAAGAATATCCAGGTTTTCACCTGAATACGCAGGTTTTGTTGTTGCACATGGCATTGTTCGTTCTGCTGTACAGTGTGATTAACATCTATATATAAGAGCAGTGAAATGTACGCATATTCACACACATGGAGAACACATGAAATCCTGGACAGCTGGTTGAATGTAGTTGAAAAATTGTGCCAGAGGATTTTTTATAGACATGAATTACACAATGCACAAACAAGCAGTTATGTTTTCATGACTTCAGAACACATTATATTATATAATGAAGAAGACATTATTTATTATAACTACTGACTTTAAAAAATGCCTTTTGATCAAGTCATCAAGACTGCTTTGACACATGTGTCTTCTTCTGCTTGGGAGTACCAAATAGAGTGTCTGTCTCTCTCAAACACATTCATGCACTTTCACCAAAACAGAGCGCGTTTGATCACATTATGTAAATTTGGTAAAGCGTTTACTTGTGGCATTACAGTTCCACTGTTACATAAACAGCTTCATTTAAAGGAGGAGGTCGAGACGGAGAGTGAAACGGGAGTGGGAAGGATTGAGAGCCTGTGAGTGTAGAGAGAGAAGGACGGACACGTACCTAGAAAACAGGAGTCATTGGAGAGCTTCGAGAGAAATCCCAAACAAACAGAAAGCTGTTGGCTGTTCTTATTATTCATTTTATAATTTTTATTTACTAGAACCTCTATTTTACCAAAACCATAATTGGTTCAGGCGTACCTTTTTACTCAGTGTGGACAGTGAGGATTTTAAAATGACTTCTATTAACAATCAAAAAGACATGACAGTGTTACTTCAGAATTTCTTACTTAACTCACATCATCTGCCCGGCTATACCAAACATTTGAACATTACCTCCATCTGTCTGTCTGTGTTCTCACTGATATATTTTACATTTGTGATGACTTGGTCAGGCCTGGATGCCTTTGAAAACACCAAGATTGCTACATGATATGTACATTTAATGAATAATACAGAATTACTGTGGGCGTTTTACTTGTCACATGAATGTGGCACCATACTACAGTATAGATATATAGCATAATATAATGTAGTCTACTATAGTATATAGCTTATAATGTATAGTTAAGTAAATTTATAGGATTGTAGAATATTAAAATATTATAGAATATTATAGAAAGTTACAGGAAACAGGCCGGAGGAAAAAAGATGCAATCAAAGATGGGTTTGCTACTTCAGCACCATGGACAGCACCATGGATTTTTCAATACATAGCACAATTAGGCTACAGATATTTCTGAGCCATTGTTCGGGGTCATGGATTGTATCTTGTAAAAACCAAAAAGCCAAATGAAAGATCCATGAGTCAGACCTCTCAGACACAATGCGAAAACAGCAGTGCATGCTGAAATCCATTATTTCCAAAGGGTTGCGTCATGCAGCAACACTTCCTCACTGCACTGAGCTAAGTGTGCTACTCAGCAAACCCCATGTCTATGTTCAGAGTTCAAATTAATTTAACTTATTTAACACAAGTTTGAGTTTGTGTTTCTTCCAAGCAGGCATGTCAGATGATTTAGTGGTATTTTTTTTTTGTGTGTGTGTGTGGGGGGGGGGTAACGTGTAAGCTACATTTCTAATGAGTCAATAAAGTCTACAGTTTTGTAGAAAGCTGTTTGACCCCTTCCTGATTTCTTCTTTTTCCCGATTTTTTCACACTTGCATGTTTCAAATCACCAAACCTGCCAAAGCACATTCTGCTTGGCCTTCAGCTGCCTGCTGCAGGTTAACCACTCGGTTTCCACAATTTGCTTCAGTAATTACAACTATGACAGACACCAACCATCTTGCAGCTGCAGCCTCAACAATAGAGGAGTGGAACACGGTCCATTAGGAATCAGTGTCCTCAGTCTCCCTCAGACAGTTGGAGACATTCTGCCAAAGGTGTGAGTTGAAGATCTAGCAGACAGGGTCTTTTGCTAGGCATCCAAGGTGTCAGGGAAGGTGCAGGGAAAACAGCCCTCTAACAGCCTCTGCCCTTGGCTGTCTCGACTGTCCTGCTACATAACCCTTGTGTGCTTCCGCTTCAGAACGTGACCTGATGGCTGCACATTCTCCTTCAGGATTTTCTGGTGGAGAATAATTTATGGTTACATCAATTACAGCTATTTGTCCAGATCCAGATCCAGAAGCAGCAGACCGTCACACTACCACCACCATGTTTGACTCTATGATGTTTTAGTTTTGTTTTTGTTTTTTAAAATGAAATGCTGTGTTAGTTTTATGCCAAATGTAACGGGACTCAAAACTTCCAAAATCTTCAGCCTTTGTTTCATCATTCAACAGAATATTTTCCCCAAAGTCTTTGGGATCATCAAATGGCAGCTGTGAGCCGAGCCTTTGTTTTCTTTTTGGTCAGCAGTGGTTTTTTCCTTGGAACTGTCCCATGCTGACATTTTTGCCCAGTCTATTTCTTATTGTTGGATCATGAACACTGACCTTTCTGGGTTCTTTTTTCACCTCCTTGAGGAGTCATTGATTACTCTTGTAATAAATTTGATTGATTCCAAGTTTTCTCCATTTGTAGCTCTCACTGCAGTTCACTGGAGCCCTAAAACCTTAGAAATGGCTTTGTGGCCCTTTCCAGTCTGATAGATGCCAATAACTTTGCTTCTAGTCTGTTCTTGAGGTTTCATGTTTAAGCCTACCAAAATAGGCTAAAAACTTCAAATAGTTGATATTATGATAATAATGACATGAAACACATAGGTGGTTTGAGTAGCTGCATTCTGACTGAAAAGCCCATATCATATCTAACTAAACAACTCCTCAGCTCCTGCTGCTGCTTGTATAGATGGGGAATGGGAGGCTAACAAATGGGGATGATACCAGTTACATGTCTGCAACATTAAAAGGCATCACAAAATCTCTCTGTGACACCACAGTTGTGTCTTTCCAACCAATACCACTCTCTAATGCTCAGCTAATTTATAC
The DNA here is from genome assembly GCF_900408965.1 of Simochromis diagramma. Classification (NCBI taxonomy): domain Eukaryota; kingdom Metazoa; phylum Chordata; class Actinopteri; order Cichliformes; family Cichlidae; genus Simochromis; species Simochromis diagramma. The sequence continues at coordinate 1,423,047 of NW_024387477.1, forward strand.
AAATTTCATTACATAAGAATCCTTGAAAATGAGCAGCAATTTGAGAGGAACCAGAAGCAACAGAGTAAAAATGAGCGGTCAGGATGAATTACAGGATATCAACAACAAGCATCAGTTTATCTGAGTGAAGATGTATACATTTTGAGGAGTTCAAATCTGAGCATTTGAGGTCAAGGGCATGGTTTTGAGGGAATGCACTGCATTATCTGATTGTGAAGAACCGAATCCAAGAACTGTTCCCAAAGACGACTTGAAGAAATTACAAGAAAGCTTCCTAAGAGAGTTCATGATGGGTTGAACAATAAAGACGGTCATGCCAAATACTGACTCATTCAAATTGTACACTGTGTAAACTATATACAGTATATGAAACAGACACCGTTTGTTTGCATTTTCCTAGCAGTATATGAAGAAAAGACGGGTCGCTTAAGATTTTGCTGTAATTGGTTAGAAATTCTACATTTGTAAGAGGAAAATGGTTGGCTTAAACTCTAAACCTACAGAAACACCATCTCACTTTAGTTTTACACATCCTTCTTTGACTTCAAACACAAACCAGTGTAGTGTTAAAGATTTGGTTTTTTAGGCTTGAATAGTTACACCATTAGTTTAACAGAAACCAGCAGAGTGAGGCTGTCAGCCTTGGAGGTCTGGGGGCTGGAGCAGTTAGGCCATTGTTTTTGAAACCTGGGTTCTCTGGCCATTCAGAGATGATTAAGTACACCCAGTTATTATAATCCTTTTGAATTTACAGTGCCACTTTTTTCCTTTCCTTTTTAATTTTCTGTTATTCAGTCACTGTCAATGCTTAAGTGATAGGTCAATGTTGGAGTCATTACAAACTCTTTCTGTCTACTATTTCTCAGCCCTGGAGAAAATAGTCCTTTAACAGGTTGACTTTTAAGCATTCATGGTATCAAAAGTCATGTAAACAGCTAAAGAATAACACTTTAACCAGAACGTGGCCTTGAGCCCAATTACTCACTGCAAGTCATCTTACGCTTAACTCAGCACTGTTATCACTCTGTGTACAGCACAGACAGTCTGTGTGCACCCCTGGGGAAAAGTATCTCCTCGAGCACGGGTCTAATACTGAGAATCAAGTGCTCAGATCCATGACATTAAGAAATGTTCACAACTAAAAGGCTTGTGAGAACATAAAGCACATTAAAAGAAATCCAACACTGTAAGTACAAAATGGCACAGACTGGTTACACAAGTGTACAGCTGCTAAGTGGCTGTGCAAGCGAGGCGGAGAAAATCAAACGGCTTTGGATCAAAAGACAAAATATAATTTTTCCTCTGTCTCAGATCTGTGTGTGTGTGTGTGTGTGTGTGTGTGTGTGTGTGTGTGTGTGTGTGTGTGTGTGTGTGTGTGTGTGCGCGTGTAGGTTTATCCACACACAGGAAACAGTGTGGGCTGCATGCACTCCGGGCGATTCCGTTTTTTTGTGTGAGTGTGTGTTTGTGTGTGTGTGTCTGTGTATGAGAGACAGAAAGTGAGCATGTAAGAGAAAAAGAGGAATTGGGAGTGGGTGTATGCAGTGTTTTGCAAGTGTGTATGTGCATGTGTGGGTGTGTGTCAGAGAGAGAGAGAGAGAAAGAGGGGGGGCGAGCAGGTCTTTTCTAAATGAGGGGGAGACTAAGAGATCAGTAGAGAATTAGTCACAGAGAGAGATCTCCTGCGCCTCCAATATCCAGTATTTCCTCCACTTTCTTTCTTCCCTTCTTCACGCCGTATCCTCTCCTCTTTTCTCCTCTCTGTGATTTTGCTGCACAGGCTTTATTTTCTCTTTTTATTGCACAAGAAATCAGGTTTGAAGTGTATATATGCGTGTTTATACATAGGCCTAATTATATACTCAAAACAATTTAGCTATATGAATATTCCATTTATGAGAAACCTGTTTAACATGCGTAGCTTTCATCCATATTTAGCCAGTCAACATAGGAATGTATACTATGCGGAGCATAGCAGCAGTTCCTATTAATCTCTTTCCGCTGCATTAAACATAAGCTACTGTTGCTGAGTCAAATAGGAAGAAGGAAATGTTGTGTTACATTAGCTGGTTTATTAATGACAGCTGGGACGGTCAGGAGCAGTGCGTCAGGGCTGCGTTGTGAACGTAATCTAAGGGAGATTTGAACTCTTGTATGAACACTTTGCATCTGAGCCCTCAAATCTTTCCCAGTCAAGTTTACTTTGCGGTGCTTATTTCATGAAGGAGTTACAGCTGTGCAGCACCGGAGCCAACAGGTAATCAGAGCATTGTTCAGCAGCTATGTTTGCAGTTTTAGAGTAGATTTGAACCAAAAGCTGCGGTAATAGTTGAAACATTGGTCATTGCTTGCACGGACTGTGATGTCAGCACAACCCATTTACATTTTCACTTGAGGCGCATTGGACTCGCCGCAGTCTTTTCCTAAACGATAGGTGTCCCAACTCAGAAAACTCATAGCATCAGCACCGGTACAGGAAGAATTTAAAACAGGAAATTAAATGATTGCTGAGGTTTTTCTATCTACAGTCTTTTTTTTTCTTTTAAATAGAAGGACTCATCTTTTCCAGCTGATGCAGCAATCTTCCTCCAGGAATCTCTGTGCTGCTACATTGATTTATATATTAGTGAAATGGCAGGAAAGACTGACCCACTCATACACTCATGTACACTCAAACCTGGCTGCACTGGCTCCATGTCCCGGGTTACAAAAGTCCAGAGGTGCACGAAGAGTCGAAATGATGCCAAAGTGTGCTGTGGGCTCGCAGCTTTGATGTCACTTTTGGCATACGCCTCCTTTCACAAAGGTGACAACAACGACCATATCTCTGAAAGTTGATTCTGTTCATGTGGACGTAGCGTTTTTGTGGGAGAAACGTTTTGTCATCATCCAAGTGACTTCTTCAGTCTCAGCTGACTGCAGGTTTCAATCTTATAAACAGTACATTTGCATAATGACTGAAACCAGCCCACTGAAGGAACAATGGGCTGGGAGGTCAGTTCCTTAATCTTAATTATGCAAATTCTCATGACTATTGATCAACAACCACTGACCAAAACCCACTGATCAAAGACCCACTGATCAATGTCCATGAGTCCCATTCACAGAGCTGGGGAATGGCTGCAATCACAGCATTGTAAGATGGTGACAGATGTACTCTTAGGCACCCTCCTCGATTCAGAGATGGTCTTTCCCTTTTCACGTAAATGGCCTCCTTGACTCCGCCCTCAAACCAGCGTTCCTCCCTGTCCAGGATGTGTACATCCTCATCTTTGAAAGAGTGTCCACTGGCCTGTAGGTGTAAATAGACTGCAGAGTCCTGACCTGATGAGGTAGCTCTTCTGTGTTGTGCCATCCTCTTAGTCAGAGGTTGTTTGGTTTCCCCGATGTATAAATCCTGCCAATCCTCCTGGCACTTAACTTAGGTTTGCGGTACACATCAGCTTTTAGATGTCCCCCATTACTGATGGTAATCTCACAGTCTAAGAAGGCTAACCTGCCACTTTTCATATCCTCCCTGGTGAACTTGATGTGTCGGTCCACTGAGTTAATGCGATCCGTGAAATGTGGAACGTCCTGAGATTTGATTTTCACCCAGGTGTCATCCACATACCTGAACCAATGACTTGGTGGTGTTCCAGGGTAGGATAACAAAGCCCTCTTTTCGAGAGAGAAGGATGCAACACCGAGGATGTGTACAAGTGGGTGAAGAATTTGTCTGACCCCATACCACAGGCTGTACCCAAGAGAACCTACACCAGGTCTGTATGGTTTACTGAAGATACATAAACAGGGTGCACCTTTAAGACCGATTGTCTGCATGATCAACTCGGTCACCTATAACATCTCCAAGTTTCTGGCTTCGATCCTCAACCCGCTGGTCTGAACACCACATCCAGAACACTTTGGATTTTGTTGAGAAGGTGAGAGGTGTCATTATGGAGGCAGATGAAACCATGGTCTCGTACGACGTTACATATCTCTTCACTTGCATCCCAGTCATGGAAGCGTTGGAGGTAGTGTGTAAGAGATTACAGGATGACCCCAACCTCAGCAACAGGACCACTCTCAGCACCGACCAAGTGTGTTTGAACTGTGTCTTTGCTATCCTACCCTGGATAACAAAGCCACCAAGTCATTGGTTTCAGACATGTGGATGACACCTGGGTGAAAATCAAATCTCAGGACGTTCCACATTTCACAGATCACAGTAACTCGGTGGACCGACACATCAAATTAACCAGGGAGGATATGAAAAGTGGCAGGTTAGCCTTCTTAGACTGTGAGATTTCCATCAGTAATAGGGGACATCTAAAAGCTGACGTGTACCGTAAACCTACACATACGGATCAATATTTAAGGTTTGACTCTCATCATCCACTGGAGCACAAACTGGGTGTCATTAGGACGCTACAACACAGAGCGAACACCATCCCCACTGACACAGCGGCCAGGGAGGCAGAAGAACAGCACATCAAGAAGGCCCTGAGTAAATGTGGTTATCCCAGCTGGACTTTTTCAAAGTTTGTCACACTCTTTCAAGATGAGGATGTACACATCCTGGACAGGGAGGAACGCTGGTTTGAGGGCGGAGTCAAGGAGGCCATTTACGTGAAAAGGGAAAGACCATCTCTGAATCGAGGAGGGGGCCTGAGGGTACATCTGTCACCATCTTACAATGCTGTGATTGCAGCCATTCCCCAGCTCTCTGTGAATGGGACTCATGGACATTGATCAGTGGGTTTTGGTCAGTGGTTGTTGATCAATGGTCATGAGAATTTGCATAATTAAGATTAAGGAACTGACCTCCCAGCCCATTGGTTTCAGTCATTATGCAAATGTACTGTTTATAAGATTGAAACCTGCAGTCAGCTGAGACTGAAGAAGTCACTTGGATGATGACGAAACGTTTCTCCCACAAAAACGCTACGTCTACATGAACATCAACTTTTGGAGATTTACTTACCTGGATGATTGAGAATGCATCAAACAACAACCATAAACTCAGTCTAAGGGTAACCTGTTTGTGTGTGTTATGTCAGATGATGCATTGTGTTCTGGCATATAAATAAGAGGCAGGAGACAGCACTGGATCTCTGGACTCTTTACTGTAAATCACTTAAATATCTGCAATATATAATACATATACAGAACCATGAGCTATGTGTGTTGTGCGTCTGCTAGGCCAGCCCTCCTGGGGGCCCTCCAGAGTCACAACACATAGCCAGGAGATTAAAACACAAAATGAAATATTTAATAAAAAGGGTGTTTTGGGGAAATTCAGATGCATTTAACACATATGCTACGTATGGCCTAATCAAGTCATCCATGGCTCCTTTAGTTCTATAATCCAAAACCTTTTGCTTATTTTAGAAGCACGTTTCACCAGACTGATATTAGACAGCAGGAATAGAAGACCTTGCAAAACGCAAGAAAAGCATTTATCCAGGCAGAGAAGCCACCTGCCAATCACAGACGGTGGTCATGTGCTAGACCACGTTAATGTCATCCATAACAGGTCTGAGACATGTTAACTGCATATTCTTCAGTCCAGCTTTGAACATGCCTGTAGGCTTATTACTGTCCACAACATCAGGAAGAGAAAATTATGTTCCAGTTAGAATTCTAAACTGTAACTTTGTGCATTAAAAGAACCCCCCCCCCCCCCACACCCACACACACACACTGCTTATTCTTCTCATAGCATATGACATATATCAGAATTTTCTGTCTGCAGCCCCAGCAACCACATGTAGGGTCTCAGGACATTTTAACAGATCTAGCCCCAAATTCTATATGTAACTTGTATGGAAGGAGTGTTGTCCTCACATCCTAGGCACGAAATTCAAACTATTTTCTGGTGTAATAAACAGAATAGAATAAGCTATGAGACTAAATTATCATCATCAGTGTATCTAATGACATTTCAAATCAACTTTCTGTGCTCCGGTGCTGTTGCAGTAAAATCCCTGAGTGAATTCAACTGATTAATTTAGTGTTTCTTTGCCGAGGAATTCATTCAAGTACAGTGTATCGTTTCATTTTCAAAAGTTAGTCTCTTGCTCGTACTCATTTAATTCAAGTACCACTTTAGTTGTGTCTCATGAAGAACAGGCAAACCTGGTTGTCTGATCTGCATGCAAAGTTTAACATGGCAAGGTGAGACCTGCGCCAGGACGCCCAAAAGTGGAAAGCGCATGATGAAATTACACGCAATCCAATTTGGTTGTGATGAGAATTTGTTTTGGTCCCTGTTGACTTGTTTCAACACTGTTAATGAATGCTAACAAGAGATTTTGCTACCTATGAATCAAATACCCGTCACACTGGCACTCAGAGTTTTGGAGCGCTTCTTTAAAGAGCCAAAGCCTACGATCAGTCTGCTGGACGTTTTAAAGATGTCGAGTCTGCCCTCATGTTCAGATGAAGCTTGCGGAAATCAGACAGATCAATTTAAGTGAGGACAGGAGATGGAAACCACAGAGGAATGCTTCAAAAGAAAATGAGGATTAGACAGACTTGAGGAGAACATTGAGGATGAGTGGACTTGAAAGAGGGCAATGAAGAGAAAACAGGAGATGGATATTTAGGAATGAATGGGAAGGATGTGGAAATAAACGATGAAAGCAATGAAATATGAAGAGACTAAAAAAAACGGGGTACAAGAATAGTGTAAACTGCCAACCTTTAGAAAATGAAACAGATAGGAGAAGAAGGATGACGAGAGAAATGCAAATCGAAAGAAGAGCCGAGCTGAGGACAAACAAGGGGGAAAACAGGCCGTATAAGAGAGGCAGTGGATTTGGAGTTGGATGGAGGGATGCATGCATGGAGAGTCTGTTGGCAGAGTTTAGGTTTTTGAGGTAAAGAAAAAGCCTTTAGAAGAGTTGTTAGGGGAGCTACAAAGAGATCCTTGCTAAGCAACGGAGGACGAATGAGTAGGAGAAGCATGTTGCACTTCAAAGTATCTACTCACCTGGGAGGTTTGTGAGTATGCGAATGTATGTAGCATATGTCATCAAAGGTGCCATTTGAAGTCAAGGGCATAAAGCTATAGCTCACTTAATTAGCATCGCCCCTGCATTAAAGGTGGTTGTAATGGTTGGTAGTCACACAATTAAAAGAAAGAAACAGGTCTGAGTGGCTTACATTCGTGGCAGATGGAATGGATTTTAATAGTACCCGAAAACACCGGTGTACCACAAGGCTGTGTGATGAGCCCTTTCCTCTACTCCCTCTTCACCCACGACTGCAGACCTGCTGATGGTTCCAACACCATCATTAAGTTTGCAGATGACACCACGGTGATTGGCCTCATCAGTGACAACGATGAGGCCGCCTACAGGGAGGAGGTGGATCGTCTGGCTGAGTGGTGCGACAGAAACAACCTGCTGCTTAACACAGAGAAGACCAAGGAGCTCATCGTGGACTACAGGAGGAATGCTGACCCACATCCACCCATCCACATTAAGGGGACGGCTGTGGAGCGTGTGAGCAGCTTCAAGTTCCTGGGAGTCCACATCTCCGAGGATCTCACCTGGACGACCAACTGCTCCAAGCTGGTCAAGAAGGCTCACCAGCGCCTCTTCTTCTTGAGGACTCTGAGGAAGAACCACCTGTCCTCAGACATCCTGGTGAACTTCTATCGCTGCACCATCGAGAGCATCCTGACCAACTGTATAACAGTCTGGTACGGGAACTGCTCTGCCTCGGACCGGAAGGCGTTGCAGAGGGTCGTGAAAACTGCCCAGCGCATCGCCGGAGCACCACTTCCTGCCATAAAAGACATCTACAGGAAGCGGTGTCTGAAAAGGGCTGGGAAAATCATCAAAGACCCCAGTCACCCATCACATGGACTCTTCACCCTCCTGCCCTCTGGGAGGCGCTACAGGAGCCTCCGGACTAAAACCACCAGGTACCGGAACAGCTTCTTCCCCACAGCTGTCAGACTCCTGAACTCTGCCTCCTGACATCTGACCCACGTTAAACTCATGGACTGAACATACACACACCCACAATGGACAACTGTACCCTCAAACACACAATAATAACATGGACTGAACCACCACTCACAACCACTAGCACTTTATATAGCCTCTGTAGAAACTATCTACACCCTCACTTATCTTAACTGCACTACTGTATAGCTCTGTGTAAATAATCATTCTGTACATTCGATAATCTTTAATCCTACAACTGTTTACAACTTGCATAGTTCCCATTTCTGTATAGCTGTATATCTCAGATTCTGTAAAGTTATTTATTTCATATTCTGTATAGTTTTTCATATTTATATCCTGTTCATATCCTGTACATAGCTTGTACTCACTACAGCCTGTACATACTTATAGTTATAGAATATTCACAACATACTTCATACCGTGTACATTATAACATACCATAATAGACCCATTTCTGTAATATACTCACATATCTATATTATTGCTAATATATATTGTAATATATCTATATCACTAAAGCACTTCTGGATGGATGCAAACTGCATTTCGTTGCCCTGTACCTGTGCATGTGCAATGACAATAAAGTTGAATTCTATTCTATTCTATTCTAAACACAATTTCATTTCAAATCTTCTTCTAATGTTCATTTGACAAAAAATCTGGTGGTTCATTCTGTTAAAGCGGAACATGCAAAACGTACTTAAGTGTAAATTGTACCTTTGGAGGACCTGTGGAAGGACCCCAGGCTATATCGTGGAGCACGTTGGTTAATGCAGTGAATTACCCTTGGTAAGCTGAGGACAAGGAACACAGCGCAGGTTAGGTTAAAGGTCCACAAACCACCGAACTGAAAGACTCAAAATGCAGAGATGTTCATTATTTAGTCAAGACATGTTTTTGCTACATATGTGTGTTTTTTTCTAAAGTTTTCTTTGTATACATTTTCTTTGCAATCAAGTAGCTTTTTCTTTTGTAATGATACAAACAGATGCACACATTCAGGCTGTGCAGGAATGCTGCTGTGCTACAAGTACAGGGAGTCATTTAGTCTGCTGGTTCAGGGCTGGATTAGAACATTGCTTAGCAGTGCTGTGACTTATTCTTGATGATAAAACCAAGAAAGCACAATTAACTTTATCTCTGGGTGTACGAAAAATGGAATCACCTGCTTCTAATCCACCCACATATCCCAACGAGATGCAATTAGTGTTCTACCAAATGCTCTTGTCACTGTGAATAAAAGGATGACAGAGGAGGTACATGGCATCCCAGATGGGTGGATATGTTTTATACTGAAGAACCAGCTCGACCTCAAAGTTAAGACATAAGCCAAAAAAACCAAACAAAAAACAAATGTAATAAATGCAAAATTATTAATAAAATTGTTTTCTGAAAAAAGGACTATGAAACATGTTACTGGTTTCATAATTCTCGAGGTATAATAAGTCTCTCAGCTCTCCTTTGTGCTGCTTTCATTTAGATCACCGGTGGCCCACACAGTGCTTGTGCTTCCTTGTTCTTCACCTGTGATCAAAGCCAGTGGAGAGCACATGTGGGTTTCAGCACTGCAGGCAGAGAGCAACAAAAGTTGACTGCCAACAAACTGAACAGGTTTTGATTATCTGCTTTGATCCTGTTTGGTCACAAGATTAACTTTCTAATGTTTAGAGAGATACCGATGTCAAATTTAGGACTACGGAAAGCAAAAAAAATAATAACTAAAAACCAAAAATCACAAACGTGAAAAAATTATTTACAGAAGTGTAATGAAGTGTGGTGTTTGCGTGTGGGTTCTCTATGTGATCTCCTGCAGATCATCTGCAGATTTTTTTCATAAAAAAATTCTTTAATTCAGAAAAAATGGGACACACTATTTAAAATAACTGTAAGTATTCAAGTGTCTTGCATAACCCTGATATTGACATCCTGTCCTCTTCAATGTTCATTCATTTGGTATTTTTGGCCTCAGACCAACTTTCTTTTCAGCTTTATTCTGTTCTCCACTATGCTGATAGTGCCTGTGATTTACTTGCTTGTTGGCTGGGTTGTTAAGATCTAAATGTCTTTTATTAAAGTTTTAACTCAGAGATATTATTTCACATCGTGGGTCACATATGGCTCACTTTGAATTTAAACTGGACCAGCGAAACTCTTCTTTTTGTCAGTGTAAATAAGAGAAAAAAGTCAGTTTTTCTGCATGATAAAGAGATGCTGCTGTAGTAACAGAGCAGGGCTCTTAAATTGTCCAAAGTCTTTGGACTTAAATTGTAAGAAATACATTTGTGAAATGACAGAAAAAGTTCTGGTATGCCATTACCAAAACCTGTTTTTTTATTTATTTATTGTGAAGCTACAGTATAAATGCACATCTTTATAGTCACATTGAAAAACAGGAACATTCTGTAATTTCATTGTTTATCTATTATGTATTTACTTTGGTGTGGTATGAATGGCCAAGAGAAAATGTCACAGAGTTTAGCCTCCTTCACATTTTCCAAATCTGCCCCTGCTTTAACTGTCAGCTTTATCTGTAATAATTTCCGTTATTTCACTTTTGTAAATACAACCTAATGATAAACTCTTTGAACCTTTTTACCTTTCTCAAAAATAATAATAATAAAAAAACTCTCTTTCTTTATAAGGTGCACTGTCTATTTCCATAAGAAATGGACTGAATGGATATTACTTATAATTATTATTAAGTTGTACACCCTTCACCCTCCTTATCCATCTCATGTTTCACACCAGCTCTCCAACATCTTCATACCTACAGCATAAAGAAACTACAGTACATAAGTACAGTATGTAAAATGCATTTTACAGACAAAAAGGGGGTGGGAGTGGGCGACGGGTAACTATAAAATAGCACATTTAATTAATATAGGAAATGCATAAAAAATGTGGAGCATCTCTATTTTGAGAAACCTAGACTAAATTCATATTAATAATAATTAGGAAATGCCCATAATGCTGAACTGATAGATCAAATATCCACTCGTTGACAGCTTCACATGGCTGAAATATTAAGACAGGAGTCCCTGACGGCATACCTGTTCACAGTATGAAAATGCTCCTCACTCAGCAAGCTAATTGTGACAACATGGCTCGTTTAGACTTGGCACATTAGTGCAGCGACACAGACAAATCTGCTTACTTTTTTATGTGTTGATGTTTCAAGCACAGCTGCTGTCACTGTGGCGGCAGATGAAATTGAACTAATTTACACACAGAGCGAGAACACAGAGTAGTTCTCGAGAACAGGTGGAGGCAGTTCGTGGTAATGTGCAATTAATTGTGAGAAAAGGTTTGAAGAAACTACGACTTTTGTAGGATAATCAGAGTCTGGATTTGAAAGTGAGCATAGAGGAGGAACACACCCGTTTTTTTGCACCATTTATAAAAATCTGAACCACACAGTACTATAAAATGTTTTATATTTTTTATATTTTTATATTTCAAAACACATGCACACTGAAAAAAATCCAATGAAAACACAACACAATGTACGGCTTTAGATGAAGATACATTAAGATATTGTCTGTATTTTTACAGATATTTTTCTGTATTATTTAACCAGGTATATATAAAATGTAATTTTTCAAAAGTGTGGGTGACCCACTGAGCCCTGTCCCATCTGAGCAGATTGCTTGGTGTGTAGCAGTGGTTTGTATTTGAAACATGGAGAGTAAATACTGAAGATTTAGGAATGAAACGCTGGTTTGTTGACGAGCTTTTTCAGAGCAAACTGAATAAGATTTTGTGAAAAGGTTTTGTGGATTATTACGGAGCCCCGCAGGGGACATGGGAGAAAAAAAAAATTAGGGAGAAAAAAAAAAAATTAAGACGGACTTTTGCGAGATCTCGCAAAACAAACTCGGGATCTCGCAAAAGTATTGCGAGATCTCGCAAAACAAACTCGGGATCTCGCAAAAGTATTGCGAGATCTCGCAAAACAAACTCGGGATCTCGCAAAAGTATTGCGAGATCTCGCAAAAGTTTTAGCCGCATTCTTCGGAGGCCGCCAGCTCGAAGCCGACTGGGAGGTCGAGGCACGATGTGCCGGGAAAGCGGTGTTCCTCCCGGCTGTAGTAGGTCTCGACCTCCCGTTAGCTTCGAGCTCCAAAAACGTCGGAGCACTTTTGCAAATATGTGATGTCTTGTAAACCGAGCAGGTATCTGACGTTTACACAACTACATTCACGCCTCAAAATATCTTAAAAGTGTATTTTGTGACCCAGAAAGAGTAATATTACAACTAAGTAGCTGCCGCCATTGTTGGAATTCAACTTTCGCGAGAAAGTTTTGCGAGATCCCGAGTTAGTTTTGCGAGATCCCGAGTTTGTTTTGCGAGATCTCGCAAAAGTCCGTCTTAATTTTTTTTTTCTCCCTAATTTTTTTTTCTCCCATGTCCCCTGCGGGGCTCCATAGATTATAACCTTTATTTTTGTGGGATTTATAGATGTGTGCTCAAAAGTCCAGTGGATTTAATCCATGGACAATGGCACCTGGGGGCGAACGACAGTGAAACAGCAAGAAGAACTCCACACAGTGGAGTGAACTGCAAACTCAGGATGATGTAATAGTTACAGATAAAACCGTCAGCTTCATGTACTGGTGAGCGACTTCACAGACAAACATAATAAAAAAGCTTTGACAACATTGCATTGGTGTCATTCTGACTGTTCATTCAGGAGATTTCTGCTCTTTTCCTTGACACCAACATGTGGGGAAAGATGATGTATATGATATAAAACATGACATTTGGAGACATGACGGAGTTAAATGCAAATAAAATGATGTCAGATTTTCATATCCCTGCACATTGAAAGGTCACTGCAAACTCCGTCTAGCTGCCTATGTCACGTAAAGGAAGAAGAAATGAGATGAGAATCTGATAATAGAACCATGAAAATTAGAGTGACAGACACACACAAAGAGGCCGAGTTATACAGCTATACAAATGAAATGTAGTTTCAGAATTACCATATTACATTTCCTCACATAGCCCTTAATAGCATGCTTCTCTTTACACATTTTACAAAAAGCTTTGCTTGGACAAACGTGGCAGAGGAAATGAGGAAAGTGCTGGACAATCAATCAAAAAAATGAGAGAAAGAACAGATCAGGAGTCAAAGTCTTACCAAGCTGCAGGAGTGTGTGGGGTAGGGAAATAGATTTTTTGAAATGCCTCCGAAAATGAATCAATGGCAGTCTGAATAGGAAGGAATTTAATAAAGCAGCTTCTTATCTATTGAAGTTAAAGGGAGAGGTTTAATAGGAGCCCCAGCTCACTATTGTAAGTGAAATATCACTGTGTGTGTGTGTGAGAGAGAGAGAAAATGAGTAGGAGAACGCTTTTCCTTTTGTGAAACACTATGTGTTCATCCCAAAATGTTGGCGTGCTAATACTTTTATTTCCCAATATATTTGAATATATTTGTAATCACCGACCAGTGTAGCTGCGTAAACTTCATCTGCACATGCAAGATGTGTGTTAGCACAAAGTTTCAGTACAATATAGATCCATTACTAATTTACTAACATGGCTGCTGCATTTGATTTAGATTATTTTAAATCTATACTGGTATAACACATCCTCACTTGGTGTTAGGTAATCATTTTCAGTCCAGTCCTTGTACCCGACCATTTTCCAAGTAATGTTACACAACTTAGCTAACAACCCATTTTAAATTGTCACCTTAGACACTTTGTTACTAGCAGCTTATTGAAAAAACAAAACACACTATTTGATCTTATCTGCTCCTGAAAAATGCCAAAAGTTTGTTTGACAGCAATAACATGGTAACACCAACGAAGGTGATTCCCAAAGTGCTATATGATGTGGATAAACTGCATCTGAAAGTCATTCCTCAAGAGATTCCAGAAAGAAAAAAATCCAGCACCTGATACAGAACCTGAGAGATGGATCTGGTCCTTTAGTTTACCAGGTCACTTTTCAGCATGACCATTATCACAAACACATATCCATCTGCCCATGCTATCAGTCACAAAATGATGTCTCCAGAGCTCAGGGTGCCACATTACCAACACTTGTCCGTCCATCCATCCATCCATCCATCCATCCATCCATCCATCCATCCATCTTCTTCTCCAGGGCCGGGTCGCGGGGGCAGCAGCCTAAGCAGAGAAGCCCAGACCTCCTTCTCCCCAGCCACCTCCTCCAGGTTGTAAGGGGAAACACCCAGGCGTTCCCAGGCCAGCTGAGAGATATAATCTCTCCAGGATGTCCTGGGTCTTCCCCGAGGCCTCCTCCCCATGCCTGGAAAACGTCACCCAGGAGGCGCCCAGGAGGCATCCTCGTCAGATGCCCGAACCACAAACGCTTGTTTTTAAATTAAAGGCTGTCGCAGCAAACACTGACTTTCAAGCTCATTCGACTTGTACAAACTCTGTTTTTATTTTTCATCCTGTCTTTCTGTTTGTATTTGTAGATGTTTTGTTAAATCGCCAACATTTTACTAACTGAAAAAAACGAACCACAAAAAATTCTCGACTGCTAGAAGCACAGTCAAGAGGTGAAGATCAGTGAGTTGAATCAGCTGTGGCGATGCCAACCACACAGCTATCTGAAACGCTTAAAGGAGACTGTAAACATTATTATTTCTGCCATAAAATTAGGTATTTTCACACAGGGATTTTTAAAGCCAGCCAAAGTAGACCAATAACTTCTTGGCAAACTAATGATTACTTTTTTCAACTTTGGGAAATGTCTGCTTATTTTATATCCACCTATTCTGGCTTTCTAGTACACCAAGCCACTTTACTGTCTGGCTGAAGTGAAATATATACACTTTCCCTTTAAAGGGAAGTCTGATTGTATAAATTCTGCATACTGTTAGCTCTTTCCAAAGAAGAGCCATTAATCTACAGATGTACCTCCTCGGGCACTTGATTATAAATGCAAAACCAGACCTATAGGACTCAGAAAGGTGTGTGTTAAACTAATACTGCATTTCTGTGCAGCACATGGAGCTAGTGAACATGTGAGTGAGTATTCTGTTTTAAATCACTTCAGATTAAGCATACATGTGCTACGTTAGTTGGTTTTTATATATAAGGGCTGAGGCATGGCAGGGTCATCAAATGACTTATACACTATGTGGCATGTCATGCATTTTTCTTTGAAGATTTTTTTCCCTAAAAATCTCAAACTCATTTACAGTTCTAAAGTGAATGCAACACGGGTCACCAAATATGGCTTTCATCACGCTCTCTTTGAGGTCAGCTTTAATCCCTTATGGAACCTCAAAGTAACACATGTCTAAATGGATTTGTCTGAATCTGATGATGGGTCTGGCCTGTGCAAGTTTTAACTCCTTCTGTGTGACAGCCAGAAAAAAAATGGCAAATACAAGCTTATGAAGTGAAGGCGATTTTTGCCATCAAGTAGAACATTATGAAATAAGTTAATCATTCTTCTGATTCCAGGTATGATGTCCACCAAGAATAGCTTAGAAAATAAAGCCAAATAAGTTCAGTATTTATTGAGTACTGTCAGTTATTTTGTATTATGACCCCCCCCCCCCCCCCTTCCCCCAAGATAAGTGTGCTCCAAACCTAGAAGCAGGTAGATCTTTATGTCCAAATTTATGTCCAAGTGGTTTTGTGCTTGCATGAAATTACTGGCAAATATTAAATGCCTGCAAAAGTTATATAACCTTTCAGGAAGTGCTGTGTGTATGAGCATGCCGAACAAAGTCTCAAAACACTTGCACCAAATATCCTTAACCTCAGAGTCTCAGGGTGTAAATGCTGTGATAGCATCAGTAGAATTTTTGCTATATATGTATTTAACATTATAAAAAACATACATACATAGCAGCTTTTTCATGTTCTTCCATTCACGGGTACAACAGAGCACTGGATAGTAATGTTATCCCATTGCATAAATCCCTGTAACGCGCCCCCCCCCAGTAGTTTAAAACATGCAAAACTGATTATGGAGGTTTTAATGACTTTGGTGCTCTTTTGGAACAAACTGGAACTTTGTGCTCCTTTCTGGAGTTTCCCCTTTTATTTAAGTCTTCTAATGGCTTGCTGTAAGGTGGACACACAGAGTTATCTCTAACCTCGCTGGTTAGCGCTGCAATTAAATGCTTGCTTAAGGTCAGTCAGGGAGCTTAATAAATATGAAAGGGGAGAAAACTAGAAAATGGATGACAAGGCAAAGTGAGGCGGTAGCTAAAACAGCAAGTCACCCTACTGGACAGCTGAGCTAGCACTGAAAAGAAAGACCGAGGCTCTGTAGAGAAAGAGAGAGATGGAATTGGAAGATTTCGGGTGAATGAAAGGGGGAAGGAAGAAACAGAGAGAGAGAGAGAGAGAGAGATGTAGGGAGAAAAATCAAGTGAGTGTGTCAGAGCAGAAGTGTGTGTGTGCGTGTGTGTGTGTGAGAAACAGAAATAGGTGTACCTAAAGATGCTGACTATGTAATAAAACTCCAGTTGATGGGTAAGTGGATTTCTGTACTTGACTATTCAGTAGAACATGGCTCACACACTGTAAAAAGTAACACACACCAGCCTGTTTTGCCCTGTGTCTAGAGCGATTGAGATTATTATAGTACTATTCTATATATCCGTTTGTATTCTACTACAGTCTGCTGTCTACTGAACCTGACAGTCTTCATGGGGATAAAGAACTATCTAGATCAAACACTGGACCACTCGAACCACCTGAATGCCACATAGTGTTGATGCAGAGTTTTACAACGCTTATAAACCGTTCAAGCAGCTTGTTTTTCTTTTCAAACGTTTTTGAATCAAATGTGTTTTATCTTCAAACTGACATTTCTGCTTTCAGGACCTTGAGACCTGATAGTATGATGATCACAACAGCAAGGCTTAGTTAGAGTGGATGGTGCTGCAAGTAAAAAACATTTCCAAAGTTTTCACTTTTTGCAGTGTGTGCTTTTAGCTGTAAGTGGTGCAGGGGGAACTATCCTCAAATCATCAACTTTCCTACATGAGAGGGTTAGGAGAGCTAATGCAGACATGAGCAAAAATATACCTACAAAAAGCTACAAATATGCAACTCCACAGTGGTTGATTTAATGACACTGAAAAAGTGTCAAGAGGAAACAAGTCACATGATTGAAGTCAGATTGAAGAGTAACTTGTGTTACATAAAAGGTAAAAAGGAAAAGTACTGTAAATTAATTTGGATCAGTAGAGTTGTGATTTGTGTTGTAATCACTGTGTCCACGCATCTGTCTGCTGAGTCAGGCTAGTGTACTCTTCGGGCCAGTCCTAAGCCCACTTATACGGGGAGGACTGCACCATGATGGGCATCAGGAGTAAAATCTTTTGCTAAATCAAACATTCAGATCTGATCAATCAGTTAATAATGACTCCTTCTGGTGCTGTTGGCCAACAGGGTGCTGATGGAAACTTATTGTTGGCTGAAGACACTCTAGGAGGCAGTGGAGAAATGGAGAGAGCTGGTTGATATGATGGAGGGAAGGAAGGCAGATATCTATTTGAAGGGAAGCAAGGCCAGGAGCACCGAAGGTGGATTCAAACTGTTCTACCCTGGTGCAGAAAGGAAGAGAAATGGAGCAGCAGAGTATGTGTATTGTTGGGGTGAAGAGAGCATCAGACAGGATCAAGATTTTGAAGCTGGTAATCAAAGGGCTGTTACTGAATGTTGTCAGTGCATACACCCCACAGGTTGACTGTCAGAATACAAAGTTGTATTGGAGTAATGGAGATGGTAGTGATTGGACTTTAATGGGCACGTAGGTGAAGAGCAAAGGGTGATGAGGAGGTACTGGGTGGGTATGGTGTTAATGAGAGAAATGGAGGATGGATGGTGGTAGATTTTATGGAAATGGCTGTGATGAGCGCAAATTTCAGGAAGACGCAGGAACACTGAATGTCGTATAAGAATGTAGGAAGGTGCACACAGGTGGACTACACTTTATGCAGACAGTGCAATCTCAAGGAGATTGCAAAACAGTGTTCTTTTTTTGGGGGGGGGGGTATTCTGTAGGATGACTTTGGAAAAAAAGTACAAGAAGTGAAGGCAGAGGCAAGGATTAAGGTGTGTAAATTAAAAAAGGAAGAATGTTGCACAGAGTTCAGGAAGGAGGTGAGACAGGCTCTGGCTGGTGGGAAAGAGATAGCAGATGAGTGGGAAAGTACAGCTGCAGTTGGTTTTTGCTTTATCACACTCTACACAGCATCAGATCTAAATACAAATAAATATGAATAACTATAATACTACAGTGCTTACCTCCAGAGTAATTCTATGACTGAGCTTAACCTTCTTGTGACCTGCTTGTGAGTCCTGGTGGAGTCATAGGAAGCTCTGGTGCAGAAGACGGAACTGTAACCTTCAAAGGAAAAGAATGAACCTCAGACTCACAGAGCTAACACACATACATAATGGCAGCATCATCTCAATGACTGCACACTGATTGTCCCATGGATCAGTGAACAAAGACACAGGACAAATGTTCATTGTGAGTACATACTATATCCAGCATAAAAGCTTTAAACTCAAAAGTTCTAAGAAGTCAGTCACATGAGGGGACTTTCTTCAACTGGTTGTAAAACATCAGCTTTGCTTTGGTTTAGTAAGCTACCACAAGTTTGTCTCTCATAGTTATAGTGGAGCTGGAGCTGATATACAGTTATGTAGTTTTCGCAGGAGTACGCCATTACTGCTTCCATAGGAGCTAAGGGAGTAAGTAGCAGTCATGTGTTGCTGATTAAATGTATTTGCAGCTTTGGCAACCACTCCTGGGAAGATTGTGGCTCTGTTCACATGCACGTGAATGCTGCAAACTAGCAAACAGCTAAAATTGCAAATTCATCCCAAGGTCAGACCATGCAATGCTTAGAGAACTTCTCTAAGAAAAATAATATAATAATAATAATAATAATTTTATTTATAAAGTGCTTTCAAACAAAGTGCTGTACAACTAAAGGGATAAATAAAATAAAAGTGATACATAGCAATACAGGTAAGAGACACAATACAAGTTAAAAACAATAAAAATTTAAAAACTAAAAGCCATAGAATTAAGACATGTAGGATAAGGTGAACAAATGTGTCTT
This sequence comes from Simochromis diagramma, assembly GCF_900408965.1. Classification (NCBI taxonomy): domain Eukaryota; kingdom Metazoa; phylum Chordata; class Actinopteri; order Cichliformes; family Cichlidae; genus Simochromis; species Simochromis diagramma. The sequence goes on from NW_024387477.1 coordinate 1,442,089, forward strand.
CAACTTAGCTTTAAAAACCTCCACAGAGCATGCCTGCCAAACATCTTGAGGGAGATTGTTCCACAGAAACGGGGCATGAAAAGAAAAAGCACGCTCTCCAATTGTCTTTTTTCTGGCTCTAGGAACTTTTAGAAGGCCAGAGTCCTGAAATCGGAGAGCATGAGATGGAACATAAAGGTGTAAAAGGTCAGAGAGGTATGTAGGTGCCAATCCATTTAAAGCCTTGTAGGTGAGCAGCAGGACCTTAAAATCTGCTCGAACCTGACAAGGTAGCCAATGCAGAGATCTCAGAACAGGGGTAATGTAATCAAATTTCCCAGTTCTTGTTAAAATGCGAGCAGCTGCATTTTGTACCATCTGTAGACCTCTAAAACTTTTCTTTGGTAGGCCAGAAAGAAGAGCAGTGCAATAATCAATACGGGAAGACACAAATGCATGGACAAGAACCTCTGCAGTGTCGCTTGACAAAACTTGTCTGATTTTGGCTGATGTTCCTCTAATGATAAAAGGCGGTCTTTGTTATCTCTTTTACATGAGATTCAAAGGAGAGCACCATGTCGAACCACACACCCACGTTTTTTACCTTGTTCCTGCAATTTATGGCACTGTCATCAATTTTCAAGATGAAATTTGTGTGGCCATGATTACAATGACCATCAACTCTGTCTTATCAGTATTTAGGAGCAAGAAATTATCTGATAACCAGCCCTTAATTGCAGATAAACAACATTCTAGTTTAGAGACTTCAGCACAATTTCCAATGGTTAAAGGAACATAAAGCTGCAGGTCATCAGCGTAACAATGAAAGGTTACATTAAAAGAACGTAAAAGAACACCAAGAGGCAGCAGGTACATAGAAAACAGCAATGGTCCAAGTACGGAGCCCTGAGGGACCCCATGCCTCATTGCACAAGTCTCGGACAGATCATTTTTAAAACTAACAGTCTGAGATCTCCCAAGCAGGTAAGATCTCAGCCATGAGCCAGCCAACCCTAAGAGATACATCTCAGACTCTGCAGGCTTCATTCAGTGTGTCAAATGTTAACCCTTTATAGTGCTTGTCACACTTTGACTCTGTTTGCATAATGTAACATTGATCAGCTGTACGGTTCGGTTTCTCTGAGTTTCTTTTGGACTCGGCCTCTCTGAATTCGGATTCAGCTTGGCTCTGCAGTTGTGCTCTGGCCTCTCACTATGCAGTAGTTTAGACATCAAAGGAGCTGGTGAAGATTAAATTTACAATAGAAGACCATATGCTTTAGTTGGAAGGAAACAACCCTTTCACTTGTGATCATACCCACAGGCATGCCAGATGTATGAAATTCCATATTTGAATAACATCGGGGATAGTCTTCTCCCAGTTTGTGTCATTGTCATTTCAGACAGGTGTCCTGGAAACTCTTGTGTACATTCTTGACTCGGCTTGTTTACAACGTTGATTTTATGCCAAAATTAGTTACCAGGCTAATTAAGAGAGAGACCCTTTTTCATCACATTGATTTTAGCTCCATGTCGTTCTTGATTTTTATCAAATGTTACTTATAAATCTCATGGATTTATGTTTATTTGTACCACAAATATTAATGTCACATTTCAGATCTTCAAGGTTACTGAGTTCAGCTTTGCGCTTTGCCCTGATTCCCTTCATTCTAAATTGTCTTTTAGTTGGTCAACAAGTTTGTACAGATCTTAGGACTGATTTTGGCCCAATCCTCATTACAGACACTCCTTTAGGTTTTCTGACAACTCAAAACTTCAGATTCAGAATCATAGATTTTCTGTACGATTGAGGTCTGGAGACTGGCTCGGCCAATCCATGACTTTAATGTGCTTCTTCTTTTAGCCACTCCTTCATTGCTTTGCTGGTAGGTTTTGGGTCATTGTCATGCTGGAAGACCCATCCACAACCCGACTTCAGTGTTATGGCTGAGAAAAGGAAGCTCTCGTCCAAGATTGTACAGTAAATGGCTCCGCCCATTAGCCTCTCAGTGTACCCTTAGCAGAAAAAGAGCTTTAAAGCATAATGATTCCACCTTCTTGCTTAAGTGTGGGAATGATGCAGGATAATCCATTACAGTGTAGGGTGTTGCCAGTGGTGTTCTTGATTCCTGTGATCCAAACTGCTTTCAGATCATTAGGAAGCTTCTTCCATATAAGAAGCTCCTTCTTGCCTCATGAGGCAAGATCTTGCTTTTCACCAAACTTCTTGCTGATGATCTTGTAGCTCGTTCTAGCCTTGTGCAGGTCTTCAGTCCTGTCCCTTATGTACTTTGACAGCTCTTTGGTCTCACCCGTGGTGATGGAGCGGTTGGAATAAACTGATTCTGTGGACAAGTATATCTGTAATTGACTGATTGATTATAATCTGGGTACCACAATCATAATAAATTAACACCAGAATCAGAATCAGAATACTTTATTAATCCCTAGGGAAATTATGTGGGTTACGGTTACTCCCCCGGGGCAGACCCAGGACACGCTGGAGAGATTATATCTCTCGGCTGGCCTGGGAACGCCTGGGTGTTCCCCCGGATAAGCTGGAGGAGGTGGCTGGGGAGAGGGAGGTCTGGGCCTCTTTGCTTAGGCTGCTGCCCCCGCGACCCGGCCTCGGATAAAGCGGATGAAGATGGATGGACGGTTACTCCAGTCTATGATTCGATGAAGCACATCAAGCTACACTCCCGGTATTCCGTACCAGCGCTGTCAGATCATCGATTTTATTGGATAACGACCGAACATGTAGCATGTTACAGCAATGCAGTAACATATCTTATTATCTTTCTTGCTTTATTGTGGCCTTTGACATCCTATATAACTATTTCTTTGAGGGATTTCTTAAATTCAGGAGAGTATTATAAAATTTGAAAACATTTGCTGTACTGTAGCTTCTTTTTTCTCCTAAATTATGTTTCTTCCAAACAGGCTGGTGTTGTTACTCTTCCAGAGGTAAAATAAATCATTTACTGTGCTGCAGAGGATTTTCTAGGAAAAATGAACCACCTCATGGGTGTCTAAACAACAAACATGGCTTTCATGAAGTGGGTAAAGGTTAAATCACTATTGTATGGTATAAAGACAGAGCGAAGCAGCAGAAATTGCAGGTTATTACTTTAAGCTTCTCTCATAAAGAAGAAAAGTGAAAAAGTAATACGTTTGCCCTGCTGGCCCGTTTCTTAAAAAGCGATACTGTGTTTTACTTTTTATAAAGACTTCCATACCAATACACAGACCGCTGAGATGGAAGCATCAATGTGAAAACAGCTCACACAGCAGACGAACAAGAGCAAGATCTCTTGATATATGAGGGCTATCAGGGTTGATGAAATCAGCCATGCAGGTTAGTGAAGTCAGAACAAAGACAGGGTTACTGTAAAGACACAAGGACACACACGCACGCTGTAAGATAAGGGTATTTCCTAAATCCTTTCCCAAAGGTACTTGAACGTCCCTCAAATACAGAGTATGCTCCCTAAACGGATTACATCGGTTTGGAGACAGTGTGTGTGCGTGCGCGGGCGTGCGTGTTATCCTCCATTAGATTGACTGAGATCACTATCTCTCAATTCTCCGGCATCTCGGAATAACCTCCTAGCAGGACACACAAACACACTCATGCACAACACTCACCTGCACATGACTTATTGCCCGTGTGATGACAAGGACAAAGATAGACAGGAAGTGAAAGGGAGCGCAATAAGAAATGACAGTATGGCAAAAGGGAGGCAGAGGAGAGTCACCAAACACTGCAGACCCACATGGTGATATAACCATATCCCGAGTTTATGGTGTGTGATATCCAGGTTATCTCGCCTCCTCAGTATATCTGTGCTATCTGTGCATTTAGTTGTATTTGTATGTCTGTGTGGCTGTGTTTGCATGCTTGTGTGTTGATAGTGCAGTAATGGGTTTTAGCGCAGTGCTGAAGAGGGTTTTTAAATGGAATCAGAAAGAAGCAGGGAGGACAGGACAGACTGCTGATGTCAACACGGAGAGATGAGATAAAGTCAGTTTAGAGGTAAAAGGCGGGGGGTGGTAACAGCGCAGGACTGGACCCACAGGAGAGGCTGTTGATGCCAACGATAAGACTGAACTGGAGATGCTCAAATCCCATCAGCATCAGGAAGAGGCTGAATACCAGCTGACGGGCTCACAGAGCGAACAACTGTGTGGCTGCCCGGTTTCCTGAATACTAATGGAGATATTTGAGTCACCCACATGGTGATTGGCTTTCTGTCAAATAGTAACTAAGTAACAAAACACAGGAAACAAAGAAGATGTGATTTGTTGAATTTGCAGTAGTTCGGTGTAGACATTTGATATTTATTGTTTATTTCTAAGCAGACATGAAGTAATCCAAAGGTAGATTAACACCATTTGAAAAGGCAAATCAGCTTTCAGGCCCCTCTTCTGTGGAACCAGGTCCCAGTTTGGATTCTGGAGGCAGACACTATCTCTACTTCTAAGATTAGGCTTCAAACTTTTCTTTTTGATAAAGCTTATAGTCTGTTTGTGGATACATCATTCTCATATTTATCATTAGTTATTAATATCCAGCTCTCTTCCACAATTTGTCTGTGGAAGTTTCTCTGTTTCCTGTCAAAAAAAGGACGTTTCTTCTTCCCACTGTTGCCAAGTGTTTGCTCATGGGGGAGTCGTCTGATAGTTGGGGTTTCCCTTTATTATTGTAGGGTTTTTTGGTTAATATGCTTAATTATTTTATTTTAAAATATGTAATTTTTTAAAACCATTGTTGGTTTTAATCAAGTTTAAACCAAACCAATCCACTGGATTTAGCTACATTCTGGACTGTGTTTCTGGAATGCAGTAGCTAGCGAGCTGATTGGAGACCGTATTAGCCAATCAAAATTTTTGCATCCAAGTCTGTGATTGGTTGGTTTTGTGGCACAGTTATAACGACGTACAGAAAGAGTTGAGCGTGCACGGAGCAGAGATGTTGAGAGCGCGAGTGACACACTGAGAGCAGGTCTGCAGATGTCTGTGAGCGCACAGAGCAGAGATCTGAGTGAGAGGGGCTGTTGTTGTGTGTGTATTTGGATATTAGCAAACACTGAAATAGACTTCCTGAATGCAGCAATGAATTTTATTTGCTCAAATTAAACTTTTCTTAGCTCAAAATAACTTTCTCCTCAAAATGCAACATTTGCACTTGCAAATATTTTTATGTGCGCTCAGAATAGAGGCACTAAAATAACGCCATAGTTTCTAGGAACAATGCTGTGAAGCATGTTCTCTTCTTTTTTAGAAAAAAAAACAACAGGAGGGCAAACTAGCGTTAGGTGGCATATCTTCTATCGAGGGAAACCACTTGGAAAGGCTGTGTCATCCTGAAGTCATCTGTCCCTGCACAACCTTTTGAGATACTCACTGTACTTGCCCTTTCTCCCTCTCGGTCACAGTACCCTGCCTATCTCTTCTCTCTATCATTCTGTCCCACTCTCTATTATCTTGCTCCTATTCTACACCCTCTGTCCATCTCTCTCCTGCTATCTGTTCTCAATTTCACCCTCCCTCTCCACTTTTTTTCCCCATCCTCTTCTATATCGCTTGTTCTGTCACCCGCCACTTCTCTGCTATGTGCTCCTGTGTCTTTATATCTACAGGGAGATGGTTAAATGCTCAAAAATAGGGTGTTTTGATGCTGACTGTGTTATTCAAAACAGACTGATATCTACCATTTAATGTCCCTCCACCTCTGAAATTTGGTGTGAGCTTAAGATGCCACCTCTGCCGCTCTGTCTCCTGAAACACCACTCGTGTTTCATTGTGTGGGTGGAAGGTCGACCGTCTATTACGTGTAATCGAGCAACCTGATATGAAGCTGTTTTCTCTGTTTAGGTCTACAGCGGACTGTCTGTACATTTCAGTGAGTAAAATTCAAAGATGTAATAACCCTGTGAGATGGCCGCAGTAGTAAATATTTTTAAAAGTGGCATTTGAAAGTTCACCCAGCGGTTGGTGACTGTGAGAAGCTTTGCAGAGTGTTTTGATCTGAATGACTTTCTCATATTTTTTATCCTTTAATGCAGAGCAGATCTTTTGGAATCATAAATTAAAGGCCAATTCGCTTTTTATTTTACACTTTAAACAAACATGCTCCTCTATTTAGTTTGGAGTCTTCTCTCACCCCCGTTCTCTGCGACCTGCTGGAGCGGGGGGGCTAGGAGGAGTTGGCCGTCCGACTGCGGTCTGGAGTGTGGGGCCTCCCTGCTGCTACGGAGTCGGGGCGGTCTGCCTCTCCCCACCGCAGGGAAAAGGGTAACACCACCTGGGTCTGGGTGCAGTTCCCCCCTCCAGGGGCAAGGGTACCTAGACCCGGTTCGTAGAGTACGCTTGGGGAGTGTGATTGTGTGTACAGCGTCTCTGTCTCCACGTTGGTTGAGTGTGGAGTAAGTGCATATGAGAGCATGAGGGTGGGAATGGATGTTTGTGTCTGTGTGTGCCTGTATGTCTGTGTCTATATGTCAGGTTGGGTATCAGGCGCCACCTCTCTGGGGACATCTCAGGCCCTCCAAGGTTTGGAGGCCTATCTCCACCCACCACCACTTCCCCTGCCAGTGGCGGACTCCCTCAGGTGTCGGTGCGTTGGTGGTTCTTTGTGTCTGGGGGTGGGCGTCCGGGTACACACCGGCTCACTCCTTGGCGGCCGCTTATCGGGGCCTGGAGCCTGGGGCTCGCTCGGGCCACTTCGGACGTGGGGTGCCCCCGGCCTCTCGGCCTGGGGCTCGGTCACTCAGGCACAGCTGGCTGCCGGCGGAGCTCACGGGCGCGTCACTGCAACCAGGGGGGGTTGCTTCTGCTCCGCGGCTGCTGAGTGAGCCCTCATCTGGGACTCTCCTCAGCTCTTACTGGGACAGTGGCGCGGCTGCCCCTCTGTTGGTCTTCCTTGGTCTCTTGTGTTCTGGGGGCCTCTGGATGTCTGGAGTTTTGATCTCCTCCATACCTGCTTCATACCCTGGAGGACGGGGCTGTGGCCCCCCCACACCCTCTAGCAGATCGTTACATGGAGAAACCTTTGGAATGCAAGCATGCTGATCCACACAGGTATGCACACAGGTGTACACACAGGTATTCACAGACGCGGACTACAGCTTTCTTGGCTGCTGCCTCAAAGCACATTGTGCGCTGTCTATCTTGCGTGCTGCACAATATCGTTTATTATTTAGTATCTACTGATATCTACTGCTAGCTAGTTTATTGTGATGGTGCTGTTTTTTTTTTTATTATGTTGCTCTTTGTTGTTTGCTTTCTCTTCTGTTTTTTTTCTCCATACAGGTGACCCAGGTGTTTTGTTTGTTTGTTTGTTTTTTTTCTTTCTTCCCCCCCTTCTCACCGTCTCTTCTCCCCTTTGGTTTTCTCTCTCTCCCTCTCTTTCTTTCATTCTTTCTCCCTGTCCTATCCCCCAGTCATGTCTGTCCCGTTTGTAGCAACTGAAAATAAAATAAATTCATAATTATAATAAAGGTCAATCAAATGGACCAATATGGCAAGGCCATGATGATCCACTTGGTAAAATAAATCCGCTTGGCATCTTTCTTGGCCTTAAGACAACAATTCTGATGGCTAAAGATCCAAACGGGACAAAAAAAAAAAAAACATGCTCCTCTATGCATGCTAGCAATCTGTCCAGTGTCCATAATCAACAGCTGTATAAACTAATGTCATAATACCCTTTAAAATCAGGAGTGTTGAACATGAGGCCCGATGCCTACAATCAGCCCCACAAAGACTCCAATCTGGCCCATCTGGGTTTTTTTACGGCTGAAGATCTCTGCTGAAGATGGCTGTTCTTACCGTACCAAAGTAATTAAGTTACATTTTAACAATTCAATGACAGAAAGTTCCTGTTTTTTGGACAGTGGCATGCCAGTACTTTTTCTTGGATCTTACACATTTATTTCTTACTACTTAAGCCCAAAGAGTCATGCCACCAGTGGCGGCTCCTGAAAAAAATCTCAGGGGGGGCAATTTTTATGATATCGACTAAAATGACCCATTTAATGAGTACATCAAACAACACAATTTTAATTTGTTGCTAGGTGATTAACTCATACAGTGATACCTCATGCCCACTAGATGGCAACACACAACAGAAAGCTTTCCTCTAGCTACATAAGTTACAGGTAGAAAGCGAAAGAAATTAGCATCCAGTAGCCTTTAAGCAAAAATGAATGTGTCCACTTACTCATTACTTAGGCTACATCAATCCAATGTTGTGTGGTGTAATCAAGCAACAATATAAAGCCGGCTGCATCATATAAATCAATATGCAACAGCCTGTCAGCCACGACTTGCGCTGGAACCAACTCCGACAAAAAGTCCTGTTGTATGCTTTTGACTTCTCCTTCGTTGCCTGGGTTAGTTGAATTTCGGGCTTGTCAGGTCCCAACTCTTTAACTTGCAGTTTTTCTGCCATTGTCCTTCTGGCAAAAGGGTAGGTTAGAAGCGATCTAACCGAATTTGGGGGAGGCTGTGCCTCAACCGTTAACAATACCGCTGCCATCGTCTCTCTCTGACCTTATAGCTCACTTAGGCTACTGACTGAGGTAAAATTCTAGAACAGCAAATCTTCGCGCGTTTTCTGCAGGGGCGCAATTTTAAGCGCCCCCAAACCATTTAATTCAGCGACGCTGATAGGTCAATATTTATTATTTTCCCCTGGCAACCATTTAATGATAGGCTATTTCGCTGCATATCAAGGGCGCTTTGACGAGCGCCCCAGAAGAAGAAAAACACCGTTTGTTGGTTGAACTTTAATGAGTCAGCTGGTGAAAATGTTAAAATACGCCTGGCTGTATATGGGCACACACATAGTAAAACTATCATTGATGAATTTTTTAAAAATATATATTTTTACTCCTCCACATTTGGGGGGGCGGAGCCCGAGCGCCCCCTATGGGCCAGCCGCCACTGTCATGCCACAGATTTCTTTCATTTAGTACAGCAGCATTTGTTTATCATGTACAAAAACTGAGACATACTGAAAACAGAGACCTCTTTTACTTCTCTTAAAATATCTCTGAAAAGGATTATATGTGTAGTTAAACTTCTTTACACTGACAGAAAGGGGGGTTCCACCAGCCCAGCCCACTGAAGATTAAAGTGGGATGTGTGTGGTTTGACATTTCAGCTAAAGGTCCATCAGTAGTGGACTCATGTATTAAAGATGCCATTTGGAGTCACAGCGTGTTTACGCGGACTATTAAAAAGAAAAAAATGTCTGACTATTGAGTCAGTTTCCTAAGTGAATACAGAAGTCCACGCAGGATGTTTCACTTCTGATCTTGTGCCTTTTCTAAACATCTACAGTGACAGTATTTACTCCTCATTAGATACTGTAGGCAGCTCATCTCTTACACATGTACTAAACTGTGTATATAAAGAAGATGTAGCGTGAACATCAACTCCATGTGCATCAGGTACAGGTGGTCAGGTACACAGTCACTGTGATTATGCACATCAAAGTAGACTTGAAGTGTGAAAAACACACTGTGAGCCTTAACAAGTGATAGACAGAAAAGGTGCTTCAAAGGGCATCTCCAACACTTTCTGTGTAGATTTATTTATTTATTAACCTTTATTTAACCAGGAAGATCCCATTGAGATTAAAAACCTCTTTTTCAAGGGAGACCTGGCCAAGATAGGCAGCAGCAAGTGTCTCACAGTTACAGAAATGCAGCTTCTCGATGCAGCTTGTGCTTTCTTCTAGTTCCTAGTATGTGGTGCTATATCTGGCTAAGCATTATATTAAATGGGTCGTATTTTGCTAATTTCCTGCTTCATAACATTGCTACTGTAAAAGATTACAAGGTGGCAAAGGTAGTACAAGAAAAACAGTGGCGGTGTCTGGAAGATATCACATCAAAGGTCACTCTCTCCTGCATGTATGACCATCATAATTTAACTTGTTACCGTGAACACGCCCTGATCACTTCTTAATGTTCACAGTCATTAGCACTGTTAGTGTGGCTAATCAGTTAGCTGTATCCCAGATGTTCTGTGGATCCAGGGGTCATTCTGGCTCCAAGCTGCTTTAGTCTGTCTGTTTCCTCTTAAACAGCTCCAAAACTGGCCCACTTCAAGTGTGTTAAATAGATTTTAAAGAGGCAGGTGTGTGTGTGCTTCTCTGGGTTCAGAAATAATAGAGAGAGAAAAACCAGTCTGTGTGTTTGTGTCTATGTGTGTATACATTAAAAATGTATGTAGCAAAATGTAGGTGGATCAATATTAACTAAAAGGTCAGTGATTGGCCATCTGCTCTTCAGTACTTTTGGGGCACAGCCAGCTGCTCGGTGTCTCTCCAGAAAGCAATGGGCCAGATGAGTTGTTGTTTGACCTGACAGTTACTTAATAGTAGGAAATTACTTGGAAACCCACCAACGCCTCAGTTCAACAAGCAGTTGGTGAAGCAGCAAAACTCTTCTGACAGTAAAAAGGAAATTTCTGCCACTGCAAATCACCACAAAGGTATTCCAGTGAGTGTTTGACAGATGGTAGCATGCAGGAGATGGCCAAGTTCCACTCAAAGGCATCCACTCAAATGAGCACAAAACTTTCCCAAAATGAGATTATGTCACAGCATTGCTTTAGTTTAGTTTAAAAAGAATCGTGTGCAAGCTGTGATCATCTTCTACAGCAACCTCTGTAGCTCAGACACATGTGTTTTCTCACGTGGACTCTTCAGAAAGTGGTAAAAATCTCTCAGACACGGTCAAAGTTGGGGTGTATTCAGCAGACTTCTTGAAACAGACAATGAATCTCAGTTTTTGAAAATGCTTACTTATAAATTGCTGGCACATTTGCATCACATTATGAAGTGCAAATCACTAAACAGCTTTAAAAAAATGTGTACAAACAATTTGTGTTGCCACATAAACAAGCTCAGGCTCAGATCCTCTACATTCACATGCAGAGGCCCAATAAAGCAGAGTCAGTGATTTTCTCTGACACGAGGATGCCTTTGAACCCTTTTGTATTTAAAGTATGATGTCTGTCAGTAATTGTACTGTACATAGGTTTCCTATAATGGGTACTACAGCAACATATAGCTGGGCAGTGAGGTAAAAGGGCTTTTATTGTTCATAACCAGCAAATATATTTGATACCTCTGTGCTGTTGCTATCCAAAGCTAATGCCATTTAGATGTTGAAAAAACATTCTTGTGTGAATGAGACATGGGATCTAAAGCTCTTTGAAGCAGAAAGTAGAAGTGTGCAATACAAGAACCAGTCCATTTACAACACAAAGCAGCATAGGGTGCTGCTGCTAATATGTTGCTAAAACCCAAAGTATTTGGCATCTTTGGACCAAATAGTGATCTGACCCATTGATAACGCCTGTAAGGGGGCTGCAGGTGTGATGGAGGAAACACACTTGGAGGCAGGAGCTCTCTTCACCAGACGTGCAGTTCATTTCCAAAATACCAATAACCAGGCAGCTCAGGTTGGTGGAATGAACAACAAAAGAAGAAACTTGTGCAAACTCCCCAAAATGGTTAAAAAAACAAAACAAAAGGAAACAAAGGAAACTTATAATCAAACCCCCCCAAAGAGGATTGGAATTTGCTGTTTCCTGTTTGGAGTCTGGACTTCCAAAATGGTGGCAACATGGAAAAGCGCAACTTTCAAACATTCTGGTAATACTGATAATTTCACTTTAAAACAATTACCCAGGAGACCCACACATTCAAAACCATTTATTGCATAGTATGAAAATGATGACTTAGGACAATTACCAGAAATATATATTTTATTTAAGCTAAAACTAACCAGTGAAGTATTGGTCCACAGCAACAATAGCCTCACATTCACAACTAAGATAATAAATATATAATAAAACAATAGAAATGACCATTCTAGTGTGCTGCGGGTCAGATAAACTCTTAGTCCTCCAGAGGGCACGGCTTACCCTGTAACAATGCCATAATAATATATTATGATTTCTTGTTCACTGTCCGGTGCTTTTTGAGTGATGCCTGTCTGTTATTGTAAAGATCCTATCCCAGCCTTCATTCTGAAGTCTGAATAACGACTTAAATGACAAGCTGGAACCAACAGCTGACCTATAACATGCATAGATGGAATGTATTGTATTCATGCAAACAGAGGAACTATCCTACCTACTTAAATAATGTGAGAGCAAGCTGTAGTTTGACTCAACCACATGACAATTAGACAAATTTTACAAAAGGTTAAGTTAGTTACTGCCCACCATAGAACCATTTCTGCATGTTCTAATGTTCTCCAACATGTGTTATGGTCAGGAGCCGGACTGGGCCAGGGAAAACAACAGACAGTGTTCTCACACGCCTAAATGCCTCAAACACAAAAACAAAGAGAGAACTGTGTGTACAAAGCCACACAAAACACGTAAAAAACCCAACACATGCACACTCAGACAATCCTGCTCCCTAGCAAAGCAGAAGTGACGCCTCCGCCTGTGCATGCCAGGAACATGCAGAGAGTGCGCAGGAGAGTGAGAGAGGAGGATTGGGAGAGAGACACTGTGTCTGTACAGGATGTGACATGCCTGCCAGTGCATGCCAAGATCATATGGTGCCAATCCCAAGCGCAAAAGCACATAAAGAGAAATGGGATTCAAGCAGCAGCGAGTCCAAGTGAGTGGGATACTGGAGCAAGATATAGAGCATTTATTCACATTAAACGTGCATGTGTTTCCACTGCGACACACCAAGTGATGCTCTCACAGGTGTAAGAGAGCGCTATTGCACACAGAACGTGCAGACAAATCCTCTTACAGGGAGTACAGAATTATTAGGCAAGTTGTATTTTTGAGGAATAATTTTATTATTGAACAACAACCATGTTGTCAATGAACCCAAAAAACTCATTAATATCAAAGCTGAATGTTTTTGGAAGTAGTTTTTAGTTTGTTTTTAGTTTTAGCTATTTTAGGGGGATATCTGTGTGTGCAGGTGACTATTACTGTGCATAATTATTAGGCAACTTAACAAAAAACAAATATATACCCATTTCAATTATTTATTTTTACCAGTGAAACCAATATAACATCTCCACATTCACAAATATACATTTCTGACATTCAAAAACAAAACAAAAACAAATCAGCGACCAATATAGCCACCTTTCTTTGCAAGGACACTCAAAAGCCTGCCATCCATGGATTCTGTCAGTGTTTTGATCTGTTCACCATCAACATTGCATGCAGCAGCAACCACAGCCTCCCAGACACTGTTCAGAGAGGTGTACTGTTTTCCCTCCTTGTAAATCTCACATTTGATGATGGACCACAGGTTCTCAATGGGGTTCAGATCAGGTGAACAAGGTAGGCCATGTCATTAGTTTTTCTTCTTTTATACCCTTTCTTGCCAGCCACGCTGTGGAGTACTTGGACGCGTGTGATGGAGCATTGTCCTGCATGAAAATCATGTTTTTCTTGAAGGATGCAGACTTCTTCCTGTACCACTGCTTGAAGAAGGTGTCTTCCAGAAACTGGCAGTAGGACTGGGAGTTGAGCTTGACTCCATCCTCAACCCGAAAAGGCCCCACAAGCTCATCTTTGATGATACCAGCCCAAACCAGTACTCCACCTCCACCTTGCTGGCGTCTGAGTCGGACTGGAGCTCTCTGCCCTTTACCAATCCAGCCACGGGCCCATCCATCTGGCCCATCAAGACTCACTCTCATTTCATCAGTCCATAAAACCTTAGAAAAATCAGTCTTGAGATACTTCTTGGCCCAGTCTTGACGTTTCAGCTTGTGTGTCTTGTTCAGTGGTGGTCGTCTTTCAGCCTTTCTTACCTTGGCCATGTCTCTGAGTATTGCACACCTTGTGCTTTTGGGCACTCCAGTGATGTTGCAGCTCTGAAATATGGCCAAACTGGTGGCAAGTGGCATCTTGGCAGCTGCACGCTTGACTTTTCTCAGTTCATGGGCAGTTATTTTGCTCCTTGGTTTTTCCACACGCTTCTTGCGACCCTGTTGACTATCTTGAATGAAACGCTTGATTGTTCGATGATCACACTTCAGAAGCTTTGCAATTTTGAGACTGCTGCATCCCTCTGCAAGATATCTCACTATTTTTGACTTTTCTGAGCCTGTCAAGTCCTTCTTTTGACCCATTTTGCCAAAGGAAAGGAAGTTGCCTAATAATTATGCACACCTGATATAGGGTGTTGATGTCATTAGACCACACCCCTTCTCATTACAGAGATGCACATAACCTAATATGCTTAATTGGTAGTAGGCTTTCGAGCCTATACAGCTTGGAGTAAGACAACATGCATGAAGAGGATGATGTGGACAAAATACTCATTTGCCTAATAATTCTGCACTCCCTGTAATGACGGAACTACACATTTATTTGACAAAAGTCATTATCAGAGAAGATGAAACAGAGAAGCAAAGGGAGGAGATTTCAGGGAGATTCTCACGTTCATGTAATCCACGACAACTTTTCAATCTTTAACTGTTAAAAAGAAATGAGTGTATACATGGAAAGCGGGCTTCCACGGATTGTGTTTTTGTTCGCATGTGCTTGTTCACGCAGGCGATCGTGTCATTGTTCATGCATCCTCAAAAGAAGTGCTAACTGAAGCGTAAAGAAACTGGAATATGAGTAATAACTGTAGCATAAACACTGAGGAATTTTAGGAGCTCCCAGGCTTAAATGTCACTATCTGTGAGTCAAAGCTTTACTTAACTGCTTATTAGGTGTAGTAGAAACTATAAGGTGGCTTTGTAGTGAGTCAAAATTACCTCAAGCAATAACCCGAGCAGACAAAAGCACTCCAGCATCATTCCCTGTGGGCCAGTCATACGTGTTTAATCAGAAATCAAACACAGGCCGAGGCTGAATTAGAAAGGCTCTACAGCAGTAATATATTTTGCTTTCAGAAGAACAAGGGTTTTTGTTTCTCGAACAGGTAATGCTGAATTTCCATTTAGCAAAGCAACACTGTGTATTCCAACTGAAGATAGCTGTCATCAAGTAAATTGCTCGAGTTCCTGCAGCTTAACAGCAGTTTTTCATTCCATTTCATGGAAAATGCTTTTGTAGGAAGCTTTATGAGTCCAGGTATCTCCAGATTTGTCATAAATGTGTCACTATATTCAAAACACTGCAGGTATTAGCATCTCAGCATCTCAAAACCCATTTCAGAGACATACATTTACTGAAAAATTGCCTTCATGATGTCTCACTATTGCTTCTTCACGATATAGCTGTTCAGATGAAAGTCCTAATGCAGGTAAAGTGAAGGGAACATTTTGTTTCTTTCCAGCAGCTCATGGTGGACTAATATATCGTATTGCTACCTGCAGAACAGGAGTGAACATCGGTCAAAGTATTTCAAAAATACACCTGCATAGACACGGGAAATATAATCATCAGAAATAGGAAAAGAATAAAAATGTAAAAAAACTAAATGCACTGATTTAATCTCAACTTGACTAAACACATTTTCACAATTAGATTTAATGGGGCAGTTGCATCAAGTTACTCCGAAGAAAGAGATCCTAAAATGATGACTTAAAAAAGAGTTATTAGGAAAATCAGCTGAAAACAAGAAGCCCTCAGTTACATTCAGATATACCGTGAGGCCTTGGGTCTAAGGGAACCAAGAGCCTTACAGTGTGGTTAGATTTATGACGACTAGAATAAATCCAGCTGAATTATTTGTTACCCATCAACACAGATATGAGACTTAACACTGAAATGCAAATAAGAATGGCGATGGTGGCAGGATGTAAACGGTGTGGAAGTGAGCGCTTACTGACTGGCTAACAATGCTAGACGATCAGTCTCAGCTTTTCCAGCAGTGCCCACTACTCTGGAAAAGTGAAAGCCGAATGGCTTTTATCTACTATGCTGCCCACTGCTAGAAGGATACTACTACTACTACTATTATTACTATTACTACTAAAACAACTGGTACTTCTACAACTAGTACTGCTAGAGGAGAAAATGAGCTTGCTTCTTTCTGCTAACCTCATGCTGGAGTAGACTTTTCAGTCCTCACCTGGTTGTGATTCTGGAGGGTTTCTACAGTCAGACATGACGTGTCAATCAGGCATAACATCATGACCACTGAGAGGAGACGTAGGTAACACTGATTATTTCTTCATCGTGCCACCTGTTAATAGGTGGGATACTTTTAGGAGAACTTGAACATTTTGTCCTCAAAACTGATGTTTGAAACAGGAAAAATGTACAAGGGTAAGGATCTGAGTGAGTTTGACAAAAGCCAAATTGTGATGGCTGGATGACTGGGTCAGAGCATCTCCAACACTGCAGCTCTCGTGGGCTATTCCCAGTCTGCAGTGGTCACACTGCTCTGATAGAAAGATGTCAGAATACGTAGTGCATCACAGACCAACACAGAGCTGTTGAGCTAATCAGAGTAGCTTCACCTGTTGTTTCCAAAGGAGACACAAAGAATATCTTGAGGGCCAAAGACTGTTGCAATATTCAGACTTTTACACCAAAAATCTAACTGATGAAACAGTTGTGATAAATCCACCTGCGCGGATTCATCTAAGCAAAACTGACAGCAGTGCAGTGGTATTTAAAGAAAAGTGACCCAAGGTGGCTCAAGGACTTTTTAGATAGAATCTAAATATGTATAGTAATGTTGAAATGAGTTAAATTTTCACGAAAGAGCAAGAAGGAAGCGACAAAGAAAACAGCAGCAAGTCAGAGTAGGAAAAGTCTATTGACTCAGAAAAGAGGCGGGACAATAGGGGACAAAATCAGCCTGAGAACAATGGTGTAAGCTTCACTTTCTGTATGTTTGATCTTCTTTGTTTAATCAGTACAGAAACAGATGATGATGATAGCAATTTCTTGGCAAACAGTTGGCAACAGTGTATTATTACGGGCTTGTTGTCATAGTAATAACACAAAGATCTTCACAAAAATGGTGCCAACCAACTGCATCTTACAACCCTACACTCCAGACAGTGAGCCTATTTTAGACAAGCTGTTGTTCACTGAGAAATAGTTGTCACATGACGCTAGTTAGAAGAAGTTTGAAATAAATAAATAAATAGATGAATAAATAAGATGGAGCTTTAAGTTGTTTGGAAAGATGGCTGGTTTCTGTAACCTCTCTGGGTCCATACTCATTGTACAGGTGAACAGTAAGAGGACAGGATGCTCTGTAATCAACAAACTCACGTATTCTACAACAATTTTAGTGTCTAGTGTGTGATAATCTCTCAGTTATGTACCAGAATGATTACCTGGAACCATATGCAAATATTTCCTTTATACAAGTAAAGCCAAATGGAAGTGACTTTGGTGGGCATCAGAGAGATCGTCTGCATGCCGATACTTAAACGACAGAGAAAGAGGAACATTTTTAGTGTTTGTGGGATATTGACTGAAATTTGCTCCGTCAGCTGCTGACTACAGTGGGAACGCACACAGATGGATGTTCACACACCTTCCTACGCATGCACACACACAGCTACACACACAACCCGCACACAGACAAAAAACACACAGTGTTCAGCGTAGAGCTAATCAGCTGTCTAATCGTCTGTCAGTTCTCATATTCATCATCAGGTTCCGGACATATGGCTCTGCTTTGATCAGGAGACTGTGTGTATTTTTGTATGCGTGTGTGTAGATTCTGATACTAGACTCCATGGAGGGAAATAATCAAGAGGTAAAACATAAATAAATAAATAAATAAATAAATAAATAAATAAATTGATCTGTCTGGTTAAATATGCCCAGTGGCAAGATTAAGTGTTTTCTGATCTGTGTGCCAGATTAGCAGGAAGATTTTTTTTAAACAGACCATTTCTAGTTATTTATTCTTTAAATAATGCAGTTAGTGTGTACGTATCTATGATGCTCATTTTCAGTTCCATTTTTTAAGCTCTGCTAAAGTAGATTTGCATAATTAACAGTTCAAAATATTTGCTCCTTTACATTATACTGGTCTTGGTGCACACTATCAGTTTATTATAAGCGTCCACCGTAATTCAAAATATATGCAAAATATATGCAGAAAAGCCCCATAAGAGTTTTTTAAGACAGAGAAAACATCTAAATCAATTTGGGCTAAAAATATATCCATGGGACCTTTGCAAAGTTTTAAAAAACACCATTAAATCATATGTGGAATAAGAAAATAACAAAAAACTTCTCTTGCTGAGTGTTTTATAAACTTTAACTTCTATAGTAACATTATTTGGCTTTTCTTTTTTGCCAATAGAATTATAAGGCAAATTAAACCTGGCTGAAACTGCTTTTTCCAAAAATCTATAGTATAAAGATAGAGCAATGACAAACAACATAGTAAGCCTAGGTAAACTCTACAGTTAAACCACTGTTGGTAAGAATGCTCAGCGATCCCACACTGCCACATAAAAGATCATCATCAACACAAACAGAGGAGGAGCTTCAAATAGTTGACGATCACTGACACAAAGACGCTCAGGTTAATATCCTACACTGTAGGATAGGATTGTGTAGGACCTACACAATCTAATTGCCCTATAAGGTGGCGTACATGGAAGCAGTCCAGGATATGTCAAATATAACACAGCGTTAGGATGTTAGTCAAACGTAATAGGAAGAATTTCAGTTTTGCATTACGACAAATCTATCGTGGTTACCTTAAAGGAAGTTCCTCATTCACAATACTGATAATCAATACTCAAACACATCTTGTCTGCATAAACTGGGATTTCATTTTGTGTATTTAAACATTTTTACAGATTCTTGCTTTCCATCTATGAATCCAGACCCTAACCATGGATGAGCAGCTGGTGAATCTTAAGAGGTAAGGCTGGTAAAAACTGAGTCTTGGTGAACTTGCTTTAACAGGGAAGCTCAAAGGAACCAGAGCCACTGCCCCTGTAGAGGTGATTTAGACACCCCATGAGGATGAACACCAGCTGCCTTCCTCTGGAGGTTCTCCTGGTACGTCTACCTGGTAGGAGATTCTTGAGCAGACCTACCACACTGGGGAGATTATATATCTAATCCACACCTTGGGAGCTGGAAGATGTTACTGTGGAGAGGGACATCTGGACTTCCTTGCTTAGCCTGCTGTCTGCACAGCATGACAACATGATTAGACAATGATCATGAATCTGCTGCACCGTTCAAATCTGTTGTGACAGTCATGGTCTGTGACCGAGTTAGGGGAACGTTCTGCCATCAGTGCTGATGGGTGGATCAGTTTAACAGTGAATTTGTCAGAACGTTTCTGTTTGACTGTAGCATTTGTTTTAAATGATGCCCACGATATTATATTGTATTTATAGATGCAAACAAAGACGCGCATACACAGCTTTTATGCTTCTAAGCCCCACACCAGCCTGCAAAAAACAGTCAGTGTCGTGAACATATGAACTCATATGTTATACTTTTCATACTGAATCCATCTGTGTGACAAATCTTACAGATCTCAAAGTGCGCATGTGTGTCTGTGTGTGTGTGGGGTGGAGGGTGGGGGGATCACTGTTCAAGGGAGCAATTAAAGTCTTTCAAAATGTGTATCTTTCTTGTCATGTTCCTTCCTCTTCCCCCTAAAACCCCCAATCCCCTTCATTTTTAACAGTTTCTTTGAATACTAATTGGACAGCCATCTTTAGAAATCTAATTACAATGTTTTCAAAATATAGACAGCAAGTGTGCATATTTAGTATTTGTAGTCCTACAGTCTTTGAGCAGCCTCAAAAACTGTAGATTGAGATTTTTGAAGTATCAGGATACTTTATGATTAACAAATGCCAACAAAAAGATTGTTTTGACTTACTAGAGCTAACTTTCCAAAAGAATAATGTGGACTGAGACATTCTGAGACATTCAACAACTGGACACCATTTTTTTAATATTTAACATTTTGAGCTGCGTTTACTGGGTTAGGCTTCAGGTGTCTGTTCTGTATGCTGCACGTACACTGCTACTATTCGTTCTCTGTCCTGTAGAGCGTGGAAAACATAATGAAAGAGCAAGTATCACTTTTTTACTGACTTATTTTAACAACCTTATTAGAATTATTTATTAGTTTGCAGTATTCTTTATGCACTTTTATTTGCTTAAATTATAGTTATGTATGAACGGTGATTAAGGAGAACAGCAGTGAACTATGCAGTCTCTCTCTGGTGTTTTAATAAAAAGTGAATGGGTCATTATGTTTTTACATTCATGGCCAGCAGTACATGTCATTCTACTTTTCACTCGCTGGGCCCACGTCCTCATTTTAGGTCTGACAGTGTTTTAGTAGATAAAGGTGAAAGGCTTGGACGTGAATTGAGCTGCGGTTTGGGGAAGGCCTCAAAGGGGACTGGCAGCAGCTCCCAGGCCCGTCAGATCCCTGTGTACTAAATAGAAGTGAAGAAGTGAAAGAACTGAAAAGGGAGGGAGGGTGGGGCACATAAACAGGAACGAACAGCTTGTAGAACTGGGGGGACATATGTAGATGAAGGAGCGTGTTTGGAGTCGTGGTCCCGCTCCTGAAACTCTGATACTTTATCTCCAATTGTGGCTCGTTGTCTGCGATTCTCTGGTTATAAAGAGATGGACATGGTCAGCAACAATACTCAGGTGGGCTGTGCTGTTTACGCAATACTCAGTTGGTACTACTGGGCCCAAAATGTGCCAAGAAAATGCTCTTGCACCACCATCACCTTGAACTGTTGATATAAGAAAGGATGGCTCTGTTTGGTTGTTTAAACCAAATTCTCACCCTACCATATGAATGATGCAGCAGAAATCGAGACTCATTAGACTGGGCAACATTTTTCCAATATTTTACAATCTTACTTTGCAAAATGTATCCTCAGTTTCCTGTCATTAGCTGAGAGGCATACAGTTTGGTCTTCTGCTGCTGCAGCCCATTTGTTTCAAGGTTGAACGGTTGTTACAAGTAGTACAACTGTTTTTTGAGTTACTGTTGGCCTCCTATCTAACCTCTAACATCAATGAGGAATCTTTGCCCAGAGAACTGCTGCTCACTGGATATTTTCTCTTTTTCATGCCCTGCAATTGGTTGATAACATATTTCCATTAGCAAGAAACTGAAGAGGTGTACCTAATAAAATGTCTGTTGAGTATATGTTATATGTCCTTTTAAAAGACCAAAGTACCCTGTATAAGCAAAACAACTGGGGATCACAAACATTTCATGCTAATGAAACCATCACTGCTGCTTGGGTTCAATTAAATGTACACGAGCGTGGAGCCAGTCTTTAAAACTGTACCAGAAAGACAGTTAAGCTGAACTGAAACCACATTGTACGGTTAAACATTTTTAAGAAACACAACTAGTTCCAAGAATGCAAAACCTTTTCTCGTCTGTTTCCTCCGTTAACTTCACCATCTTGGTCTTGGTCTACCAATTTCTTGCCTGTGAGTTACAGTTTTCTTCTTCCTGAATACTAGTTCACACTCTGCCTGGTGGCTTTTATCCATACTTCTGAGCTCTCCCTTGGACATATTAACCAACAGCTGCTGATGATATGCAGATTCCTTCCCCCAGCTCTGAATAATTGGAGCCTTGAGAAAGAGAAAACATAGTGAAGTGCATCACTGCTGAAGGAGACAAAGGTTCCTGTGCTGTCTTTCCTCGAGTATGCTCTCCACACAAAATGGATAAAATAGCAGTGCTGACCAGGACTAATAATAGCATCACTTGAGCAGTTTAGTTTTGGGGAAAACTGGTTCTCCCTTAAGCCTGAGCTGTGGAAGTTTATGCTGATTCAGATGAACTGTGGTACACAAGTCAGGACCAAAACAAAAAGGAGGAGATGCTGTTTTAATATCAGAAACAAATGGTGCACAGTTGTGCCTCAAATCAAGACTCGGCTATCTCATACAGGAAACGCTCCTTCTTCTCTGAGTTTGCTTCAGTCGTTTTTACCTCTGGGCACAAAGCAAAGGGCATGGCCTGCCTTCTATCAGAACAGATGATAAAAATGAAAGCCAAACATCCCAACTCTGCAGTCTTGATTCATGGCAAGCGGAGGAATGAATTCCCCTCACTTCTACGGGAGAGAATTCAAAATACAGAGGAGCCTCATTTACTCAACCAATAAAGGTTCAGACCCTTCACTTGTTGCAGCCCTTCATGGCTTTTATTCAAGGCCCAGATGGTTGCAACATACTGATGCTGAAGACAGATCTACACTTCAGTTTGAAAGTAGGCCCTAGACACTGTCTGAGAGTGCAGTGACTGCATCATCACTACAGAGTGGGTGTCTCTTTGGTATTTGCCAAAGACTGTCTTTGGAGCCCAACTGCTAAGCACTCAAATCTTGGAGCCGATTTGTGTGTGAAGCCACAGGTCTGCTCACATTCCCTGAGAGACCAAGAGCTCAACTGTCGAGCCGATTGAGCCATAGCAATTTTCAAAGAAAGCCTTCACTGACAACTTTAAGTGGGATGAAAACATTTCCCACAGAGTCATTCTTCTAAGTGAACGTCTGTATTCATGACTTCCTTTGTCTCAAATGTGCCTCGAAGTCAATAGAGCCATTAAACACATATTGTACCAGGCAATATTTTACTCAATGTGTGTGTATTTTCTGTATTTTCCTCACACAAACATTAACAAAAAACAAAAAAAACATCAAACCATGAAACATAAACATTCCATTATTTGTAAGTTTATTGTGGTGTTTTTAGTCATTCGTTGAATTTTCACTAGGAATGGGAACTGATAGGAATTAAGCACCATCACTTATCCATTCGATTCCTCATCGATTCTCATTGGCTCCACTTTGAGACTCACCACCATCTCTAAGCAGAATATCAAATACATTACATTCATGCAAATTTATTACATGCTGCTGGTCAAATGTTTGTGTATGTTAGAGGTCTTTCTCCTCTTTGTTGTGATCATTTCTGGGATCATTACTCACAAAAAGTAATGTATTACACATACTACACACAACACGTTTCTTAAAAGTAACAAAGTAGGTTATTTAATTACACACAGGAGAAACACATTCGTTATATTACTCATAACATCACTTTCATGTTACTCTGTAAAATTATCTGAAATAAACTGTCTCATAATTACCAGTTAACAATATAAACCTGCAGACTACAGCCCCACACACCAGCACAAATCACATCCTAGCGATTTTTCTCTTAGTATTTAGATATGAACACAAAGCCGACAGCACAAATTAAAAATGAAAACCAGCACAAAAGGACTTTTTTGATTCTACTGCAGAAACATGAGCAGGTAGAAACACGCAGCCTGACTGCTTGTCAGTTTGTGACCTGTTGAATTTCAGCAGTGGCTCACTTTAACACGGTGCTGGTCTGGGGTCAGCATCCACTCAGCTTTATTCCATAATAAAGCTCAACATGCTAATGCAAATGTATGCTATCGCTAAGCTAGCCAAAAACCCAAAGTTGTGTTAACTGTATAACTGAGTTGTTTCTGTCCTGGAGCAGTCTCCACTTTACCATCGCGCTCTCATCCTTTAACACAATACAAATAAAAGTAATGTTCATATCCACACTGGATACTGCGCCACTATTTTCCTAATCCGACACACAAACTGAAATCAGCTGATCATAGTGAGAGTGCAAGAACCGATTAGCAGGATCAACAGGCAGGCAGGCTAATGATCCCAAAAACTGGACCACTCGATTCCCATCTCTAATTTTCACCCCATTTAAATTCTTGATTTTTGCTACCAGAAACATCTGCTGATGTTTGCACGGCACAGGATTGTCTCCAGTTTTCTAAATCATAATGGGTAGTGTCTTTTTGGGGCTGCAAGAAATCAGCTAAAACTAACCCATTCTTATAAATCTCAATAAACTAATAAGGAATCTCTGTATGTGTGTGAGTTCTCTGAGATTAGCTTTAATCTACTTCAAAAACAGTGTATTTGGGGGACTTGAGTAAGTGCAGTTCTTGACTTAAAAAAAAGTCTCATCCTCGGGGCTTTCTTCCTGTAGCTACGTGAATAATGGTTGGAGCCCGTTGCCTTCACTTACTGGGACAACTGTGCCTATAACACCAAGCAATGAATAAAAAGTGAATAGAAAAGAGAATTCACTGGAAAGCCCTTTTTTTTTTACGCTTCACAGGTAAAATATATTTTACAGATTATTAGCCAATCCAAAATTGAAAGTACTCTTTTCTACTTTAAATATTACTGAGAATGAAGTGTATTTAAAATCTTCAAAAGACTACAAAAGCATAATAAAATATCTAAAGTAGGGCTAAAGCAGTAATCAACCCAGCCTCATATATATTTTAACAGTTTTTAGAGAAAGTCCACACAGACTAAGACGTGTAGTGCATAAAAAAAAGAAGTGCATAAATGATTTTTTTATTCTGGTTTGAATTTTTCCTGGAGGGTAGAGCATGATTGTATCCCTAACTGTGGCCACATATGATGTCTCTTTACCCAATTTTAGGCATCCCTTGTTGACACGATCCTCGCATCGTACACCAAAGCTAAAACAGGCAGTCTCCTTTCCAGGGACAAGGTCCAGCATATTTTCCGCACTGGTAGGTGCCTTGCTGGCTGTCTGCTCCGCTCCATCTAGGAACCGCATGACACTAGGGTGAGGAAAAGGGCAGCTAGGATTGCCAGTGACCCTAAACATCTAGTTAACCATCTGTTCCAAAGCTTTGCATTCTGAGATGGTTCGCAGTACCCCGACTCACCTGTCCGTACCTCCAGCCTCTATGCACAAGCTATCAGTCAACATAATATGTTTTAGCAAGACTCAACTCTGTGCATGGAAGAATTGTCTCTCTTATGTCTATTAATATTTAAGCATTTTAAATTTGCATGATAATCACAATATTTACTGTCTGTATAACCCGGTGTGAGTGCATGCTATGGCACATTTTAGCCTCATAGTCTCCGATGGGGATAATTCACTCCGTGTATCTCTCTCTCTTCAGTGTAACTTATTCTGGACTTACCTTGAAATAATGCATTCTCATTACACTCGCTCCCAAAGCTACAACTGCACTGTTTGTAAGAGTTCCCAAATGTACATTTGTAAGAGTTTCTCATTGTATATGTTGTCCCATGTTTTCTTTTTGAATGTCTCTCCTCTCTGTTTCACGTGCATTCTGTTGCCACATCCTGTTCACATTGTTTCTGTATGTAATTGTACTCAACTTAAACAGGTGAGGCATAAGGATCCAGAGACTCCTCCCCTCTCACCTCTGTAATTTCTGCCTAAGATCATGGGCCAATTAGCCAGGCAGCATGTGGAGGTTTAACTGCAGTCACAGTTTCTCATTTAGCCATGAAACTTTCAGTCCCTGACCAGAGGAAAATGGTCATTGGTGACTGAAGCATGAACTTAATGATATAGTTTCTGTTTTAACTGATATTGTTTCTCAGAATTGAACTCGTGCTGTACTCTCTGGAAAAGCATTACAGATAAGAAAAACACTACCGCCCCCCCCGGATTTTAAAATAGAAGTGTAACAACAGTGTTTCCCCTCCTCAAATTAAAGCCTATAGACCCTGTTTAAAAAAGAAAAAAAAATCTAATTCCTGATAATTCTACTAAGCATCCTTCCTTCACCATTAAATGTTTTTTCCCCATTTCGCCCCCTCAGATATTTTCCCTTAGTGGCCAAAAGGGGGCAACAATGTGGCACTGTTCACCCTCCTGACGCAACAAAACCCCAGCAGCAACACTTGACTATCCTCGCTGTCTCCTTCGCACGCACTCCCTCTGTTACGAGCCTCCCTTATATATTTTTTCTTCTAAAACTTTCTCTTTTTACCCCTTTGTGTTTTTCCCTCTAAAAATAAAGATCTGTAGCGTTAAAATGCAGGTAAGATGATATGAACACGCCAACTCACAAACACCAAGAGGGAAAAATAAAACAAAAACTAACTAACTACATAAAAAGTCCAGTTTAATGTAAGAAAATCGCATCTGTGCACCTTCACCTCGTTTCTTTCTGTTCGCCACTCTGGCTGTGTTTGTGTGTTTGTGTGTCTGTGTAGTGCTGAAGGAACAGCGCCGTTCGCGTGGGGAGCGAGAGCAGCCCGGTGCAGTCTGTCCCAGTCATTTCTATCAATTTCTCATCTCAACAACACAAACCCTCCGTGTTACCCACGACAGTAAACCAGCTGACATGGGCACGGGTTTAAACATCAGCACACGCAAAAACACAGAAACAAGAAGAAGGATATTCCTTTAATTTCTTTTTTTCTTTTTTTTTCTTTTTTTTCTGCCCAAAGCTCTCTCTCTCTCTCTCTCTCTCTCTCTCTCTCTCTCTGGCTTCTCTGCGCTCTCTTGTGGACTCTCTTAAGGCACTTTGGATAAAAGCCTCCGCGAGAAATGGCAGATTTCATGTCTCTTATCTGCCTTTCTGTGGGCAGGTGGTAAAGTATCTGAGGGAAACGGATGAGCAGGGTAAGTATTTCTGGAAGAGAGGGGGGAAAAGAGGCGCTGTTTCAGCCACCGAATCAAAAGTGGTGTTCCTCCTTTGTGGTTTAATCAGAGGAGCAGACACTTTCCTCCTTCCAGTCTCCTCTTCTTCTGGTCCCTTCATCGTTCTGCCCATTCCCGTAGCTTAAAAAAGGGAGGAGATACTGCTCCCCCTGTTCCTCCTCCCCATCTCCTCATTCCTCTTCATCGGGTTGGTGGACGACCCAGAAGAAGCGGCTGAAGGCTTCGCGCTCTCCCCTCCTCTCCCTTTTCTCCCAGCGCTACGAGAAGGATTTCCAAAAGTCATTTCAAGTGGACTTTTTTTGTGATTTTGGCAGCAAAGCACATTCCGGGATTGTGTCCAGGAAAGAAAAAAGGTTGGTTTAACACTCTGACCTGTAAGGGACACATTCCTGGAGAGGAAGAAAAGTAAGAAAAAGGGGAGAGCAAAGAGGAGACAGCAGAGAGAAATGGAGAACACGCGCAAGCTATTATTTCCAAAAAGGTCTTTTGGGGAAAATTAGGGGAAAGCGGAAGCCTGTTCCTGAATTACTGCGCTGTAAGTAATCGACCGCTGATTGAGTATGGACTCATTGTTTTTATGAGCTGATAGACTGGCTGATTGACTTCTGGAGATTTTTAACGGACAAACTTTGAGCTGTTGGAGTGGATGTGAGGAGAAAGGTGAACGGTGCACTGCAGCTTGATTCTCATGCCTCTCCAGCAGCCCCTCTGGATCTACTTATTGATGAATCGATATACTGACGATATCAACCCACAAAGCTGGAACCTGCAGATTATTACTTGGTCATTAAGGACACATTTCCTGTCATTCCCTTCAGCTGTCTTGCAAGCAGTGAAACTTGGAATGAACCTTATATAAAGGAATTATACATGACTTTTAGAGAGATCATAAATCATAAAATATTAAGTACCTCAACATTTCTGTGGGCACACATTGACTGCTGCTGGCGCGTTAAATCCCCTGTAGAAATATTATAGGGACAGAGAAAAACCTCCACAAAGTGCAACAAGGACGAACATAAAGGCGTCATTTCTACTACAGCGCCACAGTATGAATATTGTAAGAATTTAATAGAGATTATTTGAGTGCCAGCGCTTCTCGGGATTCCAGTTTGGAGATTGGAAGTTATTTTTGGCTGCGCAAAGTAGAGCGACTCTTCCACACCATTGCCCGGACAGAGTCAGAGAAAAGACTGAACACAGAGGTCTGTACCTGCTTTTTCTTTGTCTTCCTACCCGTCCTGGAAGAAAGGAGCGGGATACACGGAGGGCGGAGGAAAGGAAAGGAAAGCTAGAGAGAAAGAGAGGGAGAGCGGGGGAGATGCCTAACTGCGGTTAATTGGTGGAGACTTTATCCTACCAACATCTCGGAGAAAGAAGGAGAGAAGAGGAAAAGGGATTTTATTCCTTTTTATAGCCAGAGAGGCTGTCTGTCTGAGGGTCTACATCTCATTTTTGGGGGGCAGAGGAGAGAAGAAAACAACCTTCTTCGGCTGTTTATTTACGCTTATATCGTCCCGTCACTTTGGAGAGGAGGAAAGAAAAGAGAGCCAGTGCTGGGATTATTTTTTAACATTTGTGTCTGGTCAAGATTCCGTTATCTGCTTGGATTCAGGATTAGTTCCTCTGAAACACCAGGTAAGAGGATGTCACGCTCCGATGTAACGCCTATGTGCGCGTGATGAGTGCGGGTGATGAGTTTACTTCTCGAGCTGAGTGTGTGTGTGTGCGCGCGCTGGCCGAGTGTACGAGATAGCGAGGGCACGAGTCACAGAGAGAGAAAGAGCGAGAGAGCAGGGAGTGCGCCTGATCCTCGCGTGTGTGTGTTTGTCAGAGGTGAGAGACTCAGGTGAAGAAGAGCATTTTTACGCGCGAGGAAAGGGGGAGAGAACACGGGTGTCGTTTATTTAGGACGTGCGTCCATTCGTTAGTTACAATCGTTTTGATTGGATACAAATTCAGGCTTTGACACTTTGATTGGACAGTTTTGGTTTTTAAACTCACTGCAAGGCCAACAGGCTGTCTGCTATTCATGCATCAGCGTACACGTGGGCGGATAAAATAACACGAGTGTGCTAAAAGCTGGACATCGCGGGTGAATCGCATTTCCTCCAGGGAAGCTCAGGGACTCTCAGCCAGAGTTGTAGTGCGATATAAAGAGTCGGCATCCACGCAGGAAATATTGTTCATTCTGAACTCACATCCGTGTCTCTGAGGTTGCAGAGGACTCAGCGGTCTCTTTGCGGTCGTTATTCTGCGTCGCTTGTCTCCTTCTTTCCTTCCCACCTCAGTCTTGTTGCACACGCGCTTGTCATTTGTGTCCCTTTCTTTGTATGTTTGCGTGACCTGGCAGTTTGTCTCGCTCTGGTCCCTTTGGGGTCATTTTTTTATGTCTTATGATCTTTAAGTTTTGCATCTTATTGTGTCTCTCTGGTTATTTCACTTCTTTAGCAGCTCCAGTACGTATTTCTGAAGTCCTAGTTTATTTACCTTCTGTTGCTTCTGCTCAGGTATACTCATCATATGCTCTTAACAAATACAGGCATTAAATGTCTCCTCGGCTGCATCTTTGGGTGAAAGAGTGTCGTTTAGGTTCCACTGTATAATTTTCCCATTTGTTCAAGTCTTCCCAAACACAGACGACCGTTTGTCTGAGTGCTTTACAACCAAGCAGGTGCTCTCTCACTCCCCATTCCCTCTCTCTCTCTCTCTGTGAGGATGAACAGAGAGAGACTGTGTGCGTGTGCGTGTGTAAGTGTATGTAAAAAAGATGTGTAGTGCCAGAAGGCAGTGGCAGAAAGTGTGAGTTTATAGTTTTAACACTTTGTGTGAGAGGAAAAAGGAAGAACCGATGTGTATTCAAATTGTGCATGTGAGTGCATTACAATGCACCAGCAGGACACACACACACACACACACACACACACACACACACACACACACACACACACGTGCGCGCACACACACGGGGTGGGATGTTGGGAGTTTAATTATATTGGGCGTTTAGCAATAAGGTGCGCATCAATCGTCAGAATGGACGGAGGCCGTGCACCCACCAGAAACTGCAGGTGTGTGCGCGCTGATTTATTGTGTGAAGCTGATGTCATATAGATCTGATCAGCAGGTAGATGAACCGGCGGCAGGACGACTCTGTCACACTGACCAGCATCAGCCATCTATTACTAAGATGGAGAAGGGGGTGGGAGTAATTTACAGCAGGGGCGCAGAGATGGGAGATTGAAGGTACTGGAAAAACATCGGGGCAACAGAAGAGCAGTGGTGAGAATGTTCAGATCCATTACAGCGATGTGTCAGAACAGTCCTGCAAGCGAAGCTGTCAAAGTAAAAGAACTCATTACGCAGTAAATGGCCCTCGTGATTATTAATGTTAGTAATGTTATTGAGACTTTTCTCTTGTGATATTTTAGATTATTTGAGCCGTGTAACCCTCAAACTGTTCCAGCTGCAACAACAACTACCCTGTCCCTGCACACTTTCACTCTGTTTGTGTGTTGGTGTGGAGCCTCTGACACATTAAGTGGTATTCCAAACCATCTTGCATTAAGTGGACGTAACTTGGCCTTAATAGATCCATCCAATGGTAGCAGAATAAATGCTGATTGGAGTATTATGTTTCCATCAGAGAAAGGTGAAAACATAATAAAAAGTCCCATATTTTCCATCTCACTCAACGCCTGACTGTGCTCAGTCTATTGGCCTGTCGTAGAAAATACCCTTAAAAAGTTGGAAGTGTGTAGACATGCCCGAAGCTGGAAGGTATTTATAAAGATTTTCATCACATGTAAATTTTCCGTCTGAATAAAACATTCCCACATTTGGCAACAGCTTCACAGCTGTAAAGCCGAACGACCGTGGGCTATATGGATTAGAAAGACTTGGGAGAATTTTCAAAAGCGTCATGTATCCTTATCCTCATCAGCAGGTCACAGCCCGATTAGAGAAACTTTCTGCTTTGTTTTATCTCACCATAACTGCAAACTTGAGATCCTGGAGAAAATATAAGTCAGAAATTGATTTATTTGAACCTGTTGAGTCCAATTAAACTGCAACTTTACCAAGTTTGACACCAAACAATGCTGGATACATTTGAAATATGTAAATGTTGAACCGCACACTTCTATGTACATGCGTAAAAATGATCAAGATACCTGAAAAGTGCGCTTTTCTGCGACGCTTCATTCAGTGCGTTTAGCTGCCCTCAGATTCTAGAGACAGCAGTGAGAGAAGACTTAGACACAGAAAAGAGAAAAAAAGGATGAAACTAAAGATCAGTAGCAAGAAGTACAACGCGCTCACAGCGGGCGGAACCACGGAAAGTTGGAAGAGGAGCAGAAAAGAGGGGCAATGAGGAAGAAGGGGAGAGGAGGAGTATAGCGCAGAGGGAATTGCTGCTGTTTCTTCCATTATAATTGTTTCGAGGCAAAGCTAATTCAGTTCAGCACCTGTTATATATTGAATCCTTGTTAAAACGATGCAATAAACTGTACAAACTGAAAAAAGACTTTTAACGTCAACATTGAGCTATAATAGCTCTGCACTTACAAAAAAGAGAAGTTTTGCCATAAGGGAAAAAATGATTTGCAAAAGAGCTGAGGAGGAAGGAGACCCGTACAAGGAGGGAAGAGGAGATAAAGTGAAATAAGAAGAGAGAACAGATTTAAAGACATGAAGCAAGAAGAGAAGAGAGAGAGAGAGTCATAAATTGTGGAGGGGATGATGAGGCACGAAGAGATGCTGGAAATATATGGGAGGAGGAAGATTGGCTGGAACGACAGCGGGATGAATGAGAGCGAGTGTGAGACAGATATACAGAGGATGAGGTTGAGGACACTATATATTCTATGCTATACATTTATGCATTATCTTCTCAGATTTAAGTTGGAAAAGATGTTGATTTCAAACTTCATAACTTCTTTCCAGGCACTTTCCTAAACAGCAGTGAGGAAGGATTTCCTTTAAGACAAAGACAGTGTCACTTACCATCACTTTAGGCCTGTTGTCCCGCTGTGAAGCATTAGACTCTCTAACACATAGGTGTCAAACTCTGGCCCGCGGGCCAAATTTGGCCCGCAGCCTAATTACATTTGGCCCGCGAAGCCATACCAAATTACTATTCGAGCTGGCCTACTGGTATTATACAGCTAATATATATATTGTTTAGTATTAAGCTTTGCTTGTTCCATATTCACTTTTTCAGCAAAACGTGTTTGAGTCCATAAGAAGCTATAGCTATAAGATTCATTCTTATATCTGGAGGAATAAATATATTTCAATAAATATTAACGTTAGCCCGCGACTTTGTTCCAGTTTTGAATTTTGGCCCACTGTGTATTTGAGTTTGACACCCCTGCTCTAACATAAACAAAAGTCACCTCAAGCTATTGCTGTGGGAGCACTACAGTGCAAAAATGAAAACTCACAACATGCGTTGAAGGTTAAGACATTTTTTATACTAGAATATCCACTTTTTTTATATTTGTACACACCTGATGATTCCATGCCTGTTTTTATATCTGTGTTTAAGCATTAACCCGGGGACGTGGAAACATTTATTGTCTGATTTAAAACCGGAAAACGTGATCTTTCCCCAACCTTAAGCAAAGGTCTTGTGCTGCCTGAACCTACATGTGAACCCAGCCTTGGGTGTGAGCCGAGCAGTTTGAAGCCGCTCACAAGTGTTACCTCTGCAATTACACAACATTTAAAGATAACTTGGAAAGCCACTATATAGAAATGCCTTTTATTTTTACAGGCAAGCTTGGTATACAGCATATTGTATATGCTGGATTTATTACATCTTAATCAGGCAGTTTCAAATAAGTAAAATTCTCCTTTATGAGGGAGACTCGAGAACAAGAAACAAAACATTTTAGGACAGTTTGGAGTCCTTACCATTTGTATGTGTAGACTACATCAAGCCACTTCTAGCAAGCTTTGTATGTACATATGAAATATGTAAAGTTAGGGTTTTACTGGATCTTGAATTTCATTTTCAAGATTTAAATGGGAGATGCAATGCTTTAGAAGCTTAAGCAGAGACGTTTTATATATGAATACTGTTAGAGTTCTTCTTGACTGTAAAGCCTGTTCATATAGAGAACTGGGGGGGGGTGTTGTGCACAATGCAGGGCAACCTTCATAACTCAGTCATTCTCTACACAAAGCCTAGCTTAAGTTTACAATATAAATGTTAAATGAAAGTCTGCTGCATATATACTTCTAAGACATTGTGTGTGCTGGTCAGCTTTAATTGCAGGAAAGGCACAGGCACATATGCAGGATACCATGAACCCACTCTTTTCTGTATTCAGAACGAGTGTGGGATTAGGGACCGCTAGCTGAATGGTGTTTAAATGAGAATGAGTGTGAGCCAGGGCCTTGGCTGGGGTGGGTGCGCTGGACCTACTGCTGCGGACGACGTTTCCAGTGTGAAGAATGAAATTTAGATTTCAGCAATTAAAAGTTGATGTTTATTCATGTGTAACATGTACGCAATGACGAACTCTTCTAATCCAGAAAGGTCCCAGTACAAGAACCAGGCTATATCAGTTACTAATATGCAACTCACTGAAAAGGCTGTGACTTGAACAGGTATAGCATTGTAGCATATAGCATAGTATAGAAGCTTCTCGGAGGTAAGAAGGTTTATAAAACTTCTGAAAAACAATTGTTATCAGGTTGATTAATCAGGTTGCAAACTCGTCGTTTAGATCTCACCTTTCGTGGGAACGCAGCTACACCTACGAATGTTCACTTTTGACCTTAAAGTTGTGAATTTAGGATGCTCAACCTCTTCAGGGGGAAATTAAAAATCAGTCAAAGACTTAAAGGGTTCATCTAAAATCGAATTATTTGTTTAACTCTTCTTTCTCTTTACCCGCTTCACGGAGCTTGATTTATTTGGAGCTCTGCTCTTCTCCACTCTGGATTTGTCTCTTCTGTTTTACATCGAACCCTCTGATCAGTCGTATGCCGCATGGCATGTGCGATATTATTATGACTTGTGTATTGCAACATTTCAAAGAGCAGCTTTGATCAAAGTATTGTCATACAATGTGGGAATCCTTATTCTTCAGTGAAAATCTGGCATAATTTAATCTCATGCAAGATAAAATGATCAAGGAGCCTATTTTGTGTCATATGAAAGAACTCGTTCAGTGGCAAGAAGCAGTTATACATCAGACTCGTGGTTAATTCTTTATTGAATATATGAAAAACATTAGAACACTTTTTTGCGATAAAAGAAGTGGAAACTCCCATGTAGCATGTGTATACTTGCATATTCTGTGTATTGCAGTTCTACTTAAAAATAGCTCACCTTTTCTGAGTTTTTGTAATGTTTTTTCAGAGACAGCCATCTTGTCTAAATAAAATGCTTTTGGATTGTATTACAAGAAAACTCAGGGAGTTTAATCTGCAGTGGTCATCTCCACTGCCTGAATGATCAGACTTAGGCTACATTCACTCTGCAGGTCTTAATGCTCAATTCCGATTTTTTGATCAAATCCAATTTTTTTGTCTGCTTGTTCACACTACAAATAAAATGTGACAGCAAACGCGCTCTAGTGTGAACGCTCAAAGCGGCCGCATGCACAAAAGACGACGTCACACACAACGCGCTCTGTTTAGACCCAGAGCAAACAGTATTGTTTGACTGATGGCCTTAATATAAAGACTTGTTTCGGATTTTACATTTCCCAATTTTGCTTTAAGTTATAAAGTTATTTTGTTATTTACATAATAATGTAGATAACCTAATAATTATCCTTATTGCTGTTTTAGAGGAGCGGTGCTTCAAAGGATAGTTGCAGATTTGTCAGAATCTGTAGATTATACTTTACAAAATAAACTGTTGTCTTCCCAACAGTTTCACTGGATGTCCAGGAAGCGTTCGTGATGTCTTCTCCGGCGCTGATAATTGGCGTCTGTCTTGTGTCAGTGACGTAAAAGACGGATTTAATGCGACTTGACCATTCAAACAGCAGTCGCTTTCTAAAACATCAGATATGTATCAGATTCAGGACCACATACGAAAGTAACCCAGATCGGATTTGAAAATATCGGATTTGTGCTGTTCACACTGTCATACCATGATCGGATATGGGTCGCATAGGGTCAGAAAAGTCGGATTTGATGCGCTTTCGCCTGCAGTGTGAACGTAGCCTAAAAGAACATTTCAACATATGAGTTACATTTTTCTGCTTTATAAAAACAGTGATTAAAACTTTCAGGGTAACCGAAATGAAGAGTTTACAGATTTGAGTAATATTCTATTTGCAGAAATGTTAGACAAGGAGATCAATGCTACTCTCATATGTCTAAATATAAAGCTTTAAAAATGTAAAATGTTTCTGTGTCTTTACTCTGGCCTGGCATGTTAGCCAACTCTACAGTGAGTAGCGGGTAGAAGAGAGAGACACTGCTGTAATTTTGCTGTTGCTAGTTTGCTCTGGTTTTGCCTTTCCCCTGGCAAACATCATTCAAATCAAACAGCTAAATAAAAGTGATAGACTAGAATAGTTCTTCAAAAGTTCAAACTGTGGGTGTGTATTTATGCTAGCCTAGTTTGCTAGCCAGCAATCTTTAGTGCTTGGACCAGCTCTGCAGTGAGACGTAGGAGAAACATCTCATCTCAGACTGCACAAGTAAAAACCAACTTACATAGCACCACCGAGTTTCTGCCATAGTCCCCTACTCTAAAGTCTATTTGCATGTAACCTATGTAAACCCAGTTTCTAATGAGCTACCACAGAGCCCATCCTTACAGCGGGAATAATGATGCATTTCTGCAAACCGAGTTATCAGTAAAATCTGCTTCAGAAACAGGAACGTCACATTTTCAGGATTATTACACCCACCACCAGAGATGGAAGGCGCTAAGTATTAAAGTGGACTCCAGCTACATAGCACATGGTCTGTTCTCATTTCTTTTCTTAGGAAAACACCTACAGAGCATCAGAGCTAAGACTAGCCACCTCAAAGTTTTTACCCCCAGGCAGGAGCATTTTACATAACCCATCCTCTCTCTATATATCTATGTATCCCCTACAAATGTTTTTACCTACTTCTGCTGCTGTAGCTCATCTGCCTCCAGGTTTAACAATGCATACCTCGACTGGTTACTTAGTAGTTATTTGAGTTACTTACTTTTGGATCAAAACAGTCTGGCCATTCTTATCTAACCTCTGACATCATCTGGATATTCTCTGTTTTTCTCTGTAAACCCTAGAAATGGTTGTGGAGCAACCAGCCACATTCAAATTTGCCTATTTTTTCTTTCTTCCCAAATGTAATGCTCGGGTTGAGCTTCAGCAGGCCACTTTGACCATGTTAACATGACTAAATGCATTGGGTTGCTGCCATGTGATTGGCTGATTAGACATTTGCTTTAACAAGTTTTTTAAGCAAAGTTAAGTTTAATTCTGAAAATTTCAGCAAATGTTTTAAAGAAGTAAAAAACTCTTCCTGTATCAGACAAATATCTAATAGCCAGCATATCCATCTGACTCTGAAGTACTTTCATGCCATGCCAAAGTACTATCCCAGAACAACATGGTCATAGCCTTGGGCAGGCGAGAAACCAGCAAGCACTGGTCATTTGAAATATCCCTGTTTCAGCGCACAGCTTGATAGCAATCGACAACAGCTTGACAGCTGTTTTAATCCTACTCATGGTGCTAATGGCTAATTGTTAGTCTTCCCACTGTGTTTATTAGACCATTTTTTTTAAGTTCGAACACACTGTTTCAGAGAAATTATTGGAGTGGGTAGATTTCAAGTGTGGATCCAGGCAAGCGCTGGCAAACTACTCTACACTTCTGCTGTATTTAAGATGTAACAATTTGCTGCTCATCAGGCCTTTTAGTTCATTAGACATATTTTTTCACATTTGTCTTTAAATAATAAATGTGCAATATCAATTTAAACCTACTTTATGTGTTTCCTCATTAATTTGTAAATTTATACAGCGAGGTCCTCCAAAATCTAATCAGATCATTTCTCCACCCGTGGTGTAACTTTAAGATATCATGCGTACAGAATCACAGATGCCAGCATGATGCATGATGGTTCACTTCCCATGTGCCACGCGAGGAGGGTTTGGGTGAGATTAAATTGAACTTCTCCTCATTCTGGCTTTCAGAGAGGAGTCAACCTCTGCCCATAGGGACAAACTGCAAAACATTCAGACTAAGCTCTCAAAGCGGCCACCTCTAGCACTACATCCACTTCTGCTACTATGAATAATAGTAAAGCACATTGTTATGAAACTATTATGTTGCCGGCAGGCCATTTCACATGTCTCTGGAGGTCAGCCTCAGCTCAGACTGGCGCCCTACAGTTGATAAAGATTCGGTGACTCAGAGTCTTACTCATCATTGACAGGGTGGGGGCCTGCTGACGTGAAGGTTTAAATCAAGATGATCCAGTTGAATGTTGGTGTGCTCTACGTGATGACCTCAAAGTGCTGTTGAAGTGAGAGCGCTGACTTTCACTAACTAACCTCAGCAGAAAGACTGACATAGATATTTGTGGGGCAACGTACGTTCTGTCCATCAGGGTTAGAAAGCAGAAATACCTTTTGCTGGTGTAGAAAGTTGAGTGTTTCCAGAAAGTACACACAGTTATTAACTCTCTTTGTGGAAGACATTCTGGTCACCGGCCTCTTTCTGGCACGGAGTCACTTGATAAAAGAGGCATTATGCTTTAATGAGACTGGATCCCAGAGTGAGACTGCATTTTTCTTCTTTGTCCTAAGTGGAGAAAAAAGGTTGAAGACACCTTGGCACCAGAGCAACAGCAGAGTATTTTATTTTGCTGCTGTGCTGTTTCACGTTACATTTGTTCTGGTAGAAGATAAACGACATCCTGCATTTAAACCCCTCTGTCTAAACAAGCAATAGACTTTAACCGTAAATGATCAGTATAAAGGAGATTTAGTTGTCACAATGAGTACGGTATAAGTTTTCCATTTTTTTGTGTGTGTACGTGTTGACGAGTTTATAGTTAAGCCTTAAATGTACGAATCCCAAGCAAGCAGCAAGTGCTTTAGAAATCATGAAATAAATGTAGGGAATTCCAAGAAACTCCATGTATGGCTTAAAGGCATTTACTCTAAAGAACTGGGACACAAATGATTGTTTTTATTCACGTTACATCATTCCCTGTCTCCAAGAAATAGGGATATGGTTAAATAGGGTTTCTGTAGAAATAGAAAGTGTGCGTGTGTGTGTTCACTTCATGAATTTCTAATGTTTCTCTTCTGTGTAAATGAAAAGAGATCCATTGGGGTTAAACAGAGCTGATTACACAAAACCCTAATCTGTAATAATAATTAATTCGATGTTTGTTTGCTGTGTGTGTGTGTGTGTTCGCTGAATGATGGTGATGATGTTGGTGGGCTTGTAGTGGTAAAGCATCCAGAGGTAAATCTGCTAAACCTCAGTGCTAGCCGGTCTGGGTTGTAGACGCCCCTCCCTACAAATAAAGCCACAGGTTTTGGCTGAATAGTCAAAAACACGACATCCTTCTTAAACACAGTCTTGACCTTATAGCAAATGTCAGTGAAAGAACTAAAGGAGAATTCATTAGGAGTTAGGAAACGACAATCACAACGGAATCTAACCGCACTTAGATAATCTGTCCTGTAGAAGTGGATAACCATGTCAGAAGTATTTAATGAAAGAATAAAAACTGTTAGTGAAATTATTGCTCACCCACCTGTTTAGTTATATTTTCTCCCAACATTTTGATGGGAGCCAGATATTTTCTTTTTTAAAGCCTGAACCATGAAAAAATTGCCAAAAAATTCAAAGAGTTTTAAAAAATTGTTTTTATTGAACCTCCTGACAATTTTTTTACTCTTAAAAATGTGTGATTTAGAATTCATTTTGGTTTTTCAGGGAGACTAAAAATCACACTGATGATGTAGAAGTCTCGAAAAGTCATGTATTGAAAATGATATGCTTGGTTTTAAAGGGTGAAGGCTTTCAGCACTCATGATGATGATGATAGTGCGTAATATCGTTTTCCAACAAACAGGCACATTGTCATAAACCTAATTAATCCAGAGTGGGCGCAAGATTACTCCTGAAGACAGTGGCCAGGATGGACATCGGCATTCTACCCAGTTACGTTTTATGTATGTTGCTAGAGTACATAGTACACCTCATAAGTTACTTTTAGTTATAGATCACAAATAGCTCTTTCAAACTGTGTATGATTATCTGATATTTCTACGTGTACATTTTCATTAGGTCTTTGTCCTTCTCCACCACTGCTCTCATTTCCACACCATCCTCCTCAAACCTCATCTCCTGAAATGAAGTCAGGGCTCTAACACATGAAAACGTGCATAAACATGCTTATTTATTTACAACTATGTCGCACTTGACTGACAACACATCAGTTAAACAGCAACAACAGCTGGTTACAAGCTAATGTTAGGCTTGAAAGTTCTAAAAATCCCCTGTTAAATGACATTCTCACATCATGAGAGCTGTTTTTGCTGTGTGTCCCACAGTGTTAGATAAATTTCGAAGATGATTTTATTAATGCCAGCTAACAGCAGCTATCAGCGCCAACGTTTTACAGCCTCCTGTAAACTCCTCCTACTCCTAGAGAGTAAATAGAAGTGGACGCCCAGTATGCACAATTATTAGGCAAAAGAGTATTTTGGCCATATCATAATTTTTATGCATATTTTCCAACTTCAAGCTGTATAAACTTGAGTGCTTATTGGATTTAAGCATATCAGGTGATGTGTATTTGCATGATGAATGAGGGTGTGGCCTAAGGAGATGAACACTCTATATATACTCTCTTCCTCAGGCAAAATGTTATTGAAAAAAAGGGTTTGCGATATTGGTCACTGATGTCAGAAATGTTAATATGTACATTATGAGTATTTTTATTATTCTCATTTTCACAGATGAAAATAAACTAGTGAGATGGGAAAATGTTTGTTTTTTCAGTTTGTTGCATAAAACTTCTGCACATTAATAGTTGCCTAATAATTGTGCTCATATATACATTCTCTTAAGAAAGACAAAACCTCACTTTTACTTTCCTAAACATTCAGGTTTAGGTTCATTAACATTTTGGATTGACCGAGAGCACTGGAGTTGTTCAATAATAAAAATAATCCTCAAAAATACAACTTGATTAGTATTTTTGAGGATTACACTGTGTGCACAATTATTTGTGCACACAGTGTATGGACACCCAAGTTAAACAGCAGACTGGCAGCCTACAGTCACTACAGGTGAACGGCAGCCAGAGCTGTTTGTCCTACAGGAGCCACCATAGCTAGGACTGAATTGGGAGGGGTAAACAGAATTTAGTTGACCACAGTATACAATCTACTGACATATAGTGGTGATTTTACTCTGTAATTTATCATTTATGATGATGTGCACAAGTTATCTTATGATGATCATTTAATTTCATGGCCAGTAATATGGTGCACTGCTCTGATTTATAGCATTACCTCCTTTCACCAAGCATGATCTATTGTATCCTGTATGCTATAGGAGGTAATTTGCATTTAAATTCAATTAGATTCAAACTGCCCTTATCAAGGCTGCCTCTCAGATAATTCTGGGTCAATTGATTTACTTCGTAAGGAAGGTAAATATCACTGAGGTGTTGATCAAATATGACAATCTTACCAGAACCATAGTAAACGTGAGCTCCACTCAATAACGAATGGTTGGTGCGATGCACGCCACCATCACAGCATTCACAGGAGCATTATACAGAGAGCTGAAGATTGAAAAGGTGTTAAAAAACAAGGACATTCGGCACTGGTAAATTTATCTTGTGAGTTAAATGCGTTTGGCTAATTTGGTAGTTTTTAAGGTCAATGATCTGCATTGATTTTATAATTAATTTTATTGTGCAATAAGATGACCTAACCCAATCCTTTTTTGTACATTTAAATGCCTGCACATTTGTTAAAATTAGTGACAGCTTTCTGTATAACTGTATTTGAGTGAGCTGACTGCCATAATAAACAGATGAACTTATTTTAAAGGGAAACACATCACTTTTACGAAGATCACTTTGAAGACTGGAGGTTATGTTGACACAATTCTACAAGTGTTCACTGCTGCTTTTCTCACCCTCCTACCTCTGCTCTATTTTATCTTTGCTGTCAGCATCATCTTCTCCCCCTCAGTCAGTATTTCTACTATTCACTTGCCTCCACCCTGGTACGTGTCAAATCTCTGAGTTCAGCTGAATCTGAATGCTGTATAGGGGTTGTAAATGCTGCATATGTAAGTGAAATAATATTAAAAATATAAAGGATAGGAAATGGAACTATTTCATAGCCCTTTCATCCCTTTATGTGTTATTTCATTTGCCTTATCATCTAGACCCTCACTCCTCCTCCTCCTCCTTCTCACTGTGACTCTCCAGTTCAGCCTTCAGCACATCTACTAGTGTGTGTAGCCTCCCCTTAGTTGACTTAACATGGTCTGACAGGCCAATCCCTATGGATTCTGATCAAATAGAGGAATAGTGTACACAGCAGCAACAGTGCAGCTCCAGCCTGCTAAAGCAGCAGCCATAATATGGCAAAGATCAGCGTCGTGCAGAACTGATTCGACATGTTTATCTGCTGATTCTACTTTGTTGCACACGCAATTTTAAAGGCTGTTATTAAGCTCATGGCATCTGTTTGAGCACACTGCAGAGCTTTCCTTGGTCTCCAGTCAATTACTGTACTTTACATATTTTACCTGTGCTTCAGATGTTTGATACTGCTGTCATTCATGTTCCAACAATTTGCAGAATTCATTGGTGCCTGAGCTTTTATGCAGAAAGTGTAATCGCTCAACTGGTGTGTTAAGCTTAATGCAGCTGTAAGTGAATGGTGCAGTCAAAGGTGTCCGGGCATAGGAGAGCTCCAACTTGTTGATATCCGGTTGTTCAGTCTGACGTCACTAGCCGTGTCTGGACCTAAACTCTGCTGCAGGTCCATATATCAAACGATCACTATGGCATTACTGAGAGTTGAAAAACTGTCTAAAGTCTTTCATCTTTAATAAAATGATCAGCGTTCTGCTCTACCAGGTGTAACAATTGAGTTTAAGATCCAGGCATCCATAAAAACGGAATTTATGACATTTAACGGAGTTAGAAGTTAGCAGGGAGTTAGCTCGCTAGCTTCTATCTAAATAGAATAGAATAGAATAGAATTCAACTTTATTGTCATTGCACATGCACAGGTACAGGGCAACGAAATGCAGTTTGCATCCATCCAGAAGTGCTTTAGTGATACAATACAATAAATACAAAACAAATACAATATAGCATGTCCTGACTGCGGGGTTTTGGAAACAAATTCAAACGTACAAATCTGTTATCACTTCCAGCATAAATGAAGACAGGAAACTAAACAGCAGTGACGTTTGTAGGGTTACTGAAGTTTGGATAGCTGTAGCTAATGATGTGCTACGTGACCGCTAGCGACATAGCTATGTTAGCATAATATAAACAAGCTAACTTTTTTCCACTCGATAAAAGTTAACGTGAGTGTTCTCGGTGGTCAGGAACAAATGTAATCACATGGCAGGATGCTGTAAAAGGACCAAACTTCAGCCAGGAGAACAACTGAGATAATCCATCCACAATATGAGGTTAGTCATTCATATACTGCTGCATGGGCTGGGCTGTAGTTACATCCTAAGGTTTTAAAAACTGAGCTTAAATAAATGATTAGCGGTAATAAAAGCCGAGGTAGGTCAACAGTGATCACTGACTGTTTTAGGAGCTTTTTGAGATTAAATAGAAGAAAATACAAAACATTAAACATGTTAACAACACAAAGGCCATATTAAACGCAGACTACTTTAGGCCCGGAAGTAGGATTCGTCACGTCATCACTTAACAATCGGATTGCTACTACTGCATACGGCTCTGTGAGATGAAATACAGGAAAATGTGTTATTTTAAGAATTTAAAGAAGATCTCATCCTTTCCCAAATTCTTAGCCTTAACCTTATCATTCCCCTACTACTACTGCTTCTATAAGTAAAATCACATAGTTTTGTGATAATGTAAAAAATAGAAATAAATACAGTGCTTGCTGGACATGTACAGCAAACACAGACAGTTAAAAATAATTTAGCCAAAAATAATATGAAAAAATGTTAAAAAAAAAAAAAGTAAAATATTGAAAAGTTACAAAATAGCTTACAATGTAGCAAATCAATGTTGCCTTGTAATTTGTTCCAGTGGCTCAGTGGTGCAGTCATTTACATATTTGCCCATCAAGCAAAATGTCTCTGGTTAGATTCCTTTGCATCAGGAAGGACGCAAAAGAATCAAAGTGGTTTATTTTTTGTTTTTTACCAAACTAACTTTCAAATATCATTTATATATAATGTTTTACTGCCCTAGAAAAGACATCCATCTGTGCTTCTAACATCAGAATAAATCACTGCAGATGCTGGCTGCACAGTCCTGTGTTTTCTGGACTAACTTGAGGGCTTTTTAAAAGTGTGCTGAAGTAATATAGCCTTGGGATGAACTCTTCCCAGTGACTAATGCTGTCATGTAGTGGGAGAGTGGAGGTGATTGAATTGTGAAAGTGTCTCAAACCAAATTTATTTGAAAGTGGATTTTCTCACTGTGAGCTTTTCTATAATTTTATGTAAAATGTTGTAAAATGGGCTAAAATGTGCAGCACCACAGATGTGGGCTCTGCTTCCTCGTAAGTGAAGGACAGTAAGTTATCCGAGTTTTTACGCCCTGGTTTCACTGGTTGGAATACAAAGTCAACCCCGTTTTAGAATCTGACATGAATCATGTTTTCTAAAGAAACCACTGTACATTCAAAAATCCCAAATGAAGACGGGCCTCTGGTGTTCTTATCTTTCAGCAGCTGAACTGGTTGCTTTAAGCATGATGGGCTGCACAACTTCAGCAGTCTTCTCATCCTGCACCAACAGCGGTTTTCATGTGCTGATAATGATGATCACCTGGATTGAACCGGGCTAAGTTAGCATGTGAACCTTAGACAAGGTTAAATATATACTTCTTAGCAGTTTCAAACGAAAGTGTCAAGGCCTGGCTGTGATCAAAGAGAGCTACAACTAAATTTAAATCAGCAGGGATTATAGATGTCACAGCCAGTTTGAAAAGCTTCAAATCAACAGTGGAGCAATTGAAGCTAACAGGCACGACACAGTCACAGCCTGCTAAGTGCCAGCGTTAGTACATTTACTTATTCAGAAATCAAGCCCCACATTTAACTTTATCATTGCATTTGGATGCAGGTTCTCAGGTTTTTATTTGATTTTTTATTTAGTTTAGAGAGCTTATTTACATATTAGCTACTGTAAATATATAGAAAATCTTTAAAATTCCTACATATTTTATCCTCACAACGATTCACAAGATGTTCAGTAGAGTACTAGCCTGAGTATAAATGTGTACGAGTGCATGCAGACTTTAAAACGACAGGTTAACCTTGCTGTCCTCTGGGACTCTTGGTTTTCATTCCTCTCAGCTTACCAGAAAATAGAAACGGAGTATGTGCACCAGCGAAAATAACAAACAATGGATGCTTCTTCCATCCCCAAGTGTCCTGCTCTTGAGCTCTCTTTTCTTTCCCTCCCTCGCACTTTCCTTCTTCTCACCCTCCAT
The DNA here is from genome assembly GCF_900408965.1 of Simochromis diagramma. NCBI lineage: Eukaryota > Metazoa > Chordata > Actinopteri > Cichliformes > Cichlidae > Simochromis > Simochromis diagramma. The sequence goes on from NW_024387477.1 coordinate 1,486,180, forward strand.
TTATCTCCGTCAGCCTCTCTTCATAGCAGCCATGGCTTTATTAATGGAGAGAAGGAGGGAGACGCAACACATTTCTAGTTTCACTTGGCTAGATTGCAGACTATCAGAAGGATTTATGAGTGTTATGGTTTTAGACAACTTCAAAAAATATGGATCTCTGAATTTAAGTTTAGGTAGAAGCGGCTGCAACTGGTAGTCTGGAGGGAGATACGATTTGAAAAAAGCTGCGTGGCCACACTGTGTTGACTGCAGCTGGAACATTATAATGCTAAGCTGCACCTCCTCCTTGGCCAGTGGGTCCACACTGGCATGAGCTCTGGTGAGTCAGACGGTCTGAATGAAGCTATACAGTTCAAATTGTCTCTTTTTATGCCAAGAGCTGCTCTTTGTCTTTTTCGTTTTGTTTTTTGGTAGATTCTGATTTTTTGGGTTAACATTTCTCAGATCAGATTATAGAATTGAATGTATGCCTCGTACCGTGCAAAATGCGATTAAAGGGCTTTTAAAACAAAAGACTGACTCTACAGTCAATGTTATCAGAGCAGGATGCGTATAACATCACGTTTACTGGAATAGTTGGAGTGTCAAGTGACTCTTTTAGGTCTTTTAAAGCTAATACAGTCAACATTTTGGTTTCCAGCAGGCAGGAAACTGACTGAATGTCTTGGTCTGGTAACTTCATCCATTAAGAACCACAGTCGACTCGTCTCACAGAAAGGAGCATGTCACACACGGCCTTTATGTAAGGTTTACATGGTTAAAAGCTCCACTTTCCTCCCACAGTGCAGACAAGAAGATTTGGTTAGTAAACGATGTAGGTGGTATAGCCCTGTGAGCAGTATGCAGTAGGACAGCCTGTAGTCACCAGCATCCCTGCAAAAGATAAGCAGGTGTAGGTTGTAGCACACTAATGCAGAAATGCACTGCCATAAATTTGACTAATCTTTCTAAAAGTTCTCAGTATTGTGAGAAGATCTTTATTAATGAGGTCATGTTGTGGGTGGTGTAGTTGGCTGCATTAAACCGAAATTCCTGTGTGCTGACACAGAGGACAAAATGTTGAAATGTATTAATATGATGCCATCAGAAACTAGGAGGAAAAGTAGAACTTTTTATGCTATCTGTATAAAAAGAGGGACGTTTTCTGAAAGTGATTATGTTGGATAACAATAAAAATAATAAGAAACAATAAATAAACAATGAATACTGTGTTGAAGGCCAGACTAACCAAATTAATGTTCAGAATCTGGTTGAAAAATGTGATGCCACCTCTAAATTATTATCAAAAAACATAATTATAAAACATGAATTAGTTTTTAAAATTAAGCCGGTAAATTCTAAATGAATTTTGATATGAAGTTGACTAAGTCAAGTGGAATAAATAAAGAGGATGTACCGACCTTAACCCAAACAATGGAGCAACATTGTTCTAGTAGAACTAAAGCAGTCATGTAAAACGTAACATAAGTATTTGGACAAAGAAATGTTTTCAGTAATCTCTGGCCTGGGTGTTTAAACAATGAACCTGACTTGGTTAATTGTTGTGAGGAAACACAGCAAAGTTTTACAAATAACAGCACATGCATGTTTTTTTTCTTCAGCCATCCATATAATCAAACTAAGTGTGCAATGAACTTTAACTAAAGAGAGAGCTGGGCATAGCAGAAAAATCAATGCAACACTTTTTCCCACTCTTTCAGGACTTTTTTGTCAGAAATTCTGCTTGAGCAGAGCCACCAGCATTATCAGAGAGGCCTTACACCCCTCACACAGACTATTCACCCGTCTGCCCTCAGCAAACAATACAGTGCTGCCAGGATCTGTAAGGGCTTTTTTCCCACGGGCTATTAAACTCCTCAACTCCCTTTAAATACACCACTTCTACACTATCGGAGATTCATTTACTTTATTTTTCCTTCTCACTCAAACTCATCTAGGAAGCAAGATACCTATGAGTGTGTGTGTGTGTGAGATTGACACACACTGAAACAAAAGCATCCTGGAAGTGATGACAAGGAGAAAGAGAGAGAGACTTAAGAAAGAGAAACTGGCAACTGAGCCCAAACCTGTTTATGTAAACATTCATCTTGGCTAAACTGCAGATAGATTGGCTTTACAAACACATGCACAGCAGTGCGAGGTAATAGCTTCAATCTCACCTTTCTCAGTAGATACACTCCCGTGAATACAACACACAGAAAGAAACGAGGCCGCTTGTAATTAAGTTCTACATGTGCAAATCCAGTTGTGAAGCATTGCTTATGAGATCGGCTGTATAATCGCATCGCCCCAAAAGGGAGAGACCGCTTACTTAGCATTTAAATAGCTTCCTTTGCCCCTGCAACCGTGTACGCGCGTGTGTGTGTATATGACACTAATATTGCACTACACTGTATTCCCCTGTGTGTGTGTGTGTGTGTGTGTGTGTGTGTGTGTGTGTGTGTTTGTCCCTGCGTGAAACGGGAAAGAGCGTACATATGATCGAGAGAGGTTTTGTCTGCATGATAAGCACTGCTAGGTATGTGTGTGTGTGTGTGTGTGTGTGTGTGTGCAAATCTTGCCTTTAGATTATTTCCTAGCAGTCCCAGTGGAGCATTGTAGTGTCAATAGAGCAGGTTTTAAATGGCATGTAGTGGGAATATCAGAGAAAATTAACTGCGTGTGTATTAAATCTTTGTAAGGTTGCGTGCTTATGTTAAATTCATGCTAGGGGTTTTATGATTTACGGTTGGGGAATTAATTCCTGTTGATTAACTATGCATAAAAGCAAAGAGACCCATCGTGTTGTTTGTTTTAGCGTGTATGTGTGTGTGTTTTCCATTGGGAGATATTGCCAAGGCAGTCGACTTTGCAGAGGCATTGTTATTGAAATAAAACATAATGTCAAGTTGTGTCCTGAAGCTCATCTAGTCTGCTCATGCTCAGGGATTTGGCCTTGTGAAATGCAACAGTTGTTCTATTTTCTTCTGTCTCTCTTTATTTCACTGAGTCTGCAGCACAAAATGAGTTGGCACCGTTCCCTTCTGAAGAGGGGCGAGCTTTAGAAATGGATTACTTAATGGGTTTTACACTGTTGCACAGTGCTTAGTCTTGTCAAAAAGTTAAACGTGTCCTGTTGGATATTCTTAAAGTGGATTGCAGTCAGAACAGTCCATGTTATTTTGCAGCATGATGACCTCAGTGGAAGCACCACTCACTGGCCTCTAAAGCATCCAATGATGTCTCTATAAATTCATCCTTAAAAAAGAAAAAAGAATAAACTCTGAAAATGTCTGTTAGAATCAAAGACGTTATATGAATTTGCTTGAGTAAAATCATCTCCAAGTAAAAGCTGAACTTTCTTGTATCATGTAAGTGTATCTCCAGCAACTCTGCAAACACTGAAATGTCTTTTAATCATAGGACCCATTTTGTTTGTGTTAGATTGTCATGGGCAGTGTTCAACAACATAGCAATGTTTTATTGCTTAAAATGAATGGATTTAGTATTGTTATAATTTTGTGTTCTGTTATTTTTACCTCCTGTGTTTCCTCAGTCTCCACTGTTTCATCTGGATTTGTTTTTCATATCGCTTTCAGGTCACTTCCTGTTTTATTTTGAAGATCAGGTCCTTCCTTAGCTTTCTATATTTTTCTTGTTATCTTTCCTGCTCCAGTTATTGTCTTGATTGGGTCTCTGCCATTGTGTGCATTTGTTACAGGTTTTATTTAGATACTAAAAAAATCTCTCTCCTGTTGTCAAGCCTCTCTTTTTGTTTTTTGGGGTTTTTTTGGCAATTTTTTTAAAAATAATTTTACCATCAGTTTGTACAGTACCTTTTTTTAAAAACCCACTTTACCCACAACCAGTCAAATTAGTGTCTGGATATCGTAACTTCAACTGGCAACAGCCAGTGGTACCCCTCAGCCTCCTAGTAGATGCAGGTATTGTATGAACTCTGATCTTAAGATCAAGGTCAGTCAGAGTCAAAACCTTTAGTAGATACAGCTATGTTATCAATTATCAGATACACCAATACTCCTGCGTTGCGTCCACCTGTCTGCCCAGAAGGGTGACGACTATACTGAATCAACCTTTAACAGCTGAAGAGTAAAAAGTAAGAAATATTTGTCAGATCTCAAGTGTAGAATGACATTTGTGATACATAATGTCGTCATAATGTGGTCAACAAACAGAGGTGTCAGTTAGATGTTAAAAAAAAAACCCTGCTTTTCATATGAAACTGGGTCTTGGTTGGTTGTAGTACAGGACACTGTGTGAGAGGCGTCAGGAGATTGTCTCCCAAATGATAAATAATCCCTCCGTGATGTCAGGTTAGCTCAAAAAACAGAAATCAACCCTTCACCTCATTGTAAAGGTGTCATCACATCATTAAAAGGTAGCACCACCATCATCAACAGCATCATGGAAGAAAACCTCACAGTCTTTTCTCTTTCTTTTTTTTTTTTTTTTTTTTTTTTTTTTTTGTGCTGCAGGTTAAGATGCACTCACACAGAAAACTGACCACTGTTCATTTTCAGCAACATTTAGCAGCAGCTGACAGGTGATGACTGGAGTGCCGCAGGTTCACTGATAGAGCTGATCAGATCTAAATGAGCTCTTGTGAGTCTCGACTGATGCTGTGTTCCTCTAAAGTTGGGATGTCAGACATGGGGGTGATGTGACTCCCCGGTTCAGCGTGTTCCAGTAATAAAGTCAGAAGTTTGCTCATTAGCAAGGTAGAGCCATTCACGCATCATTAGCAATCTAGCACAGTGCTTAAAAACAGCTCAGTCATAGCCTGGTCAGTGGTATTTTTGAAAACGCAAATTTTTCTGTGCGTATACACCTTTCGTCCACACGTAAACGCCGTTTTTGGTCACTGAAAAGGGAGATTTTTAAGAACTCCGGTCAGGGTGGATATTTTTGAAAACTCAGCGTCAAAGGTGTGCGCATTTTTTGACGTCACACTGTGCGCCACGTTATTGTTTCGGTGAAATGAATTTTTACAATACTATTACTGTTAATTGTACTTTCTGCAGTGTTTAAATGCTTACATATACACACACAGTTACTGTCCCTCCACACATACGACTGGGTTCTGCTTATGCCCCAGCTTTGTTTACTTTTTCCCACCGAGGCTTCTAGACTTCTGATTGGCCAACATTTCTGCACGGTTAGGAATATATCGCCACCTGTTGCTTTGGCATGTTCCTAGCAGCGTTTTCCTTCATTTCTGCCTTTACGTGTTGACGGGATTATTTTTTAAAACGAAAACGGAAAATCTCCGTTTTCAAAAATACCCGTGTACGTGTGGACGTAGCCTTAGTGAGTCACAAATACACAGCAGGGTATTACAAAGTGATGTCAGCTCTCAGTGACATCACTTTGCAGCTTTATGTGGTAGGCCACTTTGTAGCTAACTTGTTGTAGTTCCAAAAGTCTTTGACTCTGTACAGTAATAGCATGAAATGCACAAATTTAAACAGTAGTCACAGCAAGTCAGTACTACTCTTAAATTCAATGAGCTCTTTAACCTCCTAGGACCTGGCGTCCCCATATGTGGACATCACATTTTGGGTTATTTAGACCAAAATAATCAATTCTACTCTACAAGGGCCTGATATCCACTTACGAGGACATTATACTGCTACTGTTCTATCAAAATTTTAAACGAATATCCTCATATGTGGCTCTTATTTTTCTTAAAAACAAAAATAAGGTAAAAAAAAAAATCTTTGTTTTTACATTAATTGGGCCCCAATATGCCCAAATGTCAAAGAGAAATTAAAAATGCATACTGTGGAAGAGTTCGGGTCTTAGGAGGTTAAAATGATCTATACAGAATCGAAAGTTTTATGACGACTCTGTGGTGGTTGGATGCATCCATGTGGGTGATGAGACAGTATCAGGCTTTGGTCACGTGGTGCGAGCAGAATCATCTGCAGCTCAATGTGACAAGGAAATGATTTTGGACTTCAGGAGGACCAGGAAACCTGTGACCCCTGTTTCAATCCAGTGGGTCAACGTGGACATACTGAAGGACTATGACTAACTCGGAACCTGCATTAACAATAAGTTAGACCGAGTTAAAAACACCACTGCACTCTACAGGAAGAGTCGTCTTTATTTCCTGAGGCGGCTGAGGTCTTTTGACGTCTGTCGGACAATGCTCAGGATTTTCTGTCTGTTGTGGCCAGTGCCATCCTCTGTGCTGTTGCATCCTGGGGCAGCAGGTTGTGGATGCAACAGCCTCCATGAACCGATCTGCAAGACCAGCGACACTGTGGGGATGAAGCTGGTCTCTCTAAAGGTGGTGTTTGAGAGGCGGACGTTGCCTTAGTTAAGCACAATGCTGGACAGCACCTCCCACCCACTCAATGACGTGCTGGCCACTCACAGGGAAAAAAAAAGAAAAGATAAACCATTCATGTCAAATCAAACTATATTAGATTAGATTAGAAGTCTTTGTGTCTAAAACATCTTAATACTAAAGCTACTAAAATCATAATTATTGAATAGTCATTTTAGTTCTAGACAATTTTTAAACAGGTTCGATGTGCTTCACATTTTAAATGTAATTTGATTCATTTCTGAAAAATATAATTTCCTCTCAATTTGTTTTATTATTCCACAGCTTCTGGATACCAAGTGGCAACTGACATTTATACACTTTGTACAAAACTGGAATGATGCGGCAATTTACTAAACCTACAAATACTGTGACCATTTAAAACCTCGAGCTAAGGTCATTCATTGTCATTCATTCATTATTAAACTCAGTGTAATCATAATTTTAAATGACAATTTGACAAATGAGAATTTGATCAGTGGATAAAAATAGATTACTGAGGGTCAGAAACTGGGAAAAGAGAATATTAACAGGTAATAAGTCATTGATGACAACCCACATGCCCTTATATAGTATCTGACACCCTCACTGCAATGATGATAAAAATAAATAATATTATCATAACATTCCTTTCATTACACATGTCTGTGTTCTTGGAACAATGTATGTTTGTTCTCTATGAATTGTGCTGAGAAGCATATTGTTAAATGAAAGAAGAGTTTAAGGGACAAATCAGCTATTACTATTGAAACATAATATACCATATTGTTCATACACGCTCAGCTGTTTAAAATAACTTATTCCTGTTTCTACAAAACAAGCTAGAGAAAATCTACAGTTAGTGCTGGAATAGAAACCTCCCAGCTTGCTTTGAAAATAAAACAAACGCACACTTACGAAAGGGGAATACGATATGATCGCACCAAACACCCTGCCAGGGCTTTTTATCCCCTTCATTTATTCCAGTATGACATAAGATGTCAATAAGTAATAGGGAGAGGGAGCACATGCATTTATTATTCATAAATGTCTTGTGTTATCAGAGAAACATGCTGGGACGTTGATTTACGACAGCTTAACATTGTACGAGAACAGAGGAAGAGACAAAGGGAGCACATGACAGGGGAGTAAAGGGTGGGGAAGCGAGTTGGGGGGACATGCTGAAATCAGTGTGATTACAAATAGCATTCTTTATAAGGTCTGGAAAGAACAACAAAAAAGAAAGTTTAAGGTAACAGGGGAAAGGACACAAAGAAAATAAAGGGAAAAAGGCCGTGGAGTTATTTTCTTAAACTACAAAACAGAATTTAGTGCAATGGTCATTTACAGTAAAGTAACAGTGATGTGAATATACAGTGGGGCAAAAAAGTATTTAGTCAGCCATTGTGCAAGTTCCCCCACCTAAAATGATGACAGAGGTCAGTAATTTGCACCAGAGGTACACTTCAACTGTGAGAGACAGAATGTGAAAAAAAAAATCCATGAATTCACATGGTAGGATTTGTAAAGAATTTATTCGTAAATCATGGTGGAAAATAAGTATTTGGTCAATAACAAAAATACAACTCAATACTTTGTAACATAACCTTTGTTGGCAATAACAGAGGTCAAACGTTTACTATAGGTCTTTACCAGGTTTGCACACACAGTAGCTGGTATTTTGGCCCATTCCTCCATACAGATCTTCTCGAGAGCAGTGATGTTTTGGGGCTGTCGCCGAGCAACACGGACTTTCAACTCCCGCCACAGATTTTCTATGGGGTTGAGGTCTGGAGACTGGCTAGGCCACTCCAGGACTTTCAAATGCTTCTTACGGAGCCACTCCTTTGTTGCCCGGGCGGTGTGTTTTGGATCATTGTCATGTTGGAAGACCCAGCCTCGTTTCATCTTCAAAGTTCTCACTGATGGAAGGAGGTTTTGGCTCAAAATCTCACGATACATGGCCCCATTCATTCTGTCCTTAACACGGATCAGTCGTCCTGTCCCCTTGGCAGAAAAACAGCCCCATAGCATGATGTTTCCACCCCCATGCTTCACAGTAGGTATGGTGTTCTTGGGATGCAACTCAGTATTCTTCTTCCTCCAAACACGACGAGTTGAGTTTATACCAAAAAGTTCTACTTTGGTTTCATCTGACCACATGACATTCTCCCAATCCTCTGCTGTATCATCCATGTGCTCTCTGGCAAACTTCAGACGGGCCTGGACATGCACTGGCTTCAGCAGCGGAACACGTCTGGCACTGCAGGATTTGATTCCCTGCCGTTGTAGTGTGTTACTGATGGTGACCTTTGTTACTTTGGTCCCAGCTCTCTGCAGGTCATTCACCAGGTCCCCCCGTGTGGTTCTGGGATCTTTGCTCACCGTTCTCATGATCATTTTGACCCCACGGGATGAGATCTTGCGTGGAGCCTCAGATCGAGGGAGATTATCATTGGTCTTGTATGTCTTCCATTTTCTGATGATTGCTCCCACAGTTGATTTTTTCACACCAAGCTGCTTGCCTATTGTAGATTCACTCTTCCCAGTCTGGTGCAGGTCTACAATACTTTTCCTGGTGTCCTTCGAAAGCTCTTTGGTCTTGGCCATGGCGGAGTTTGGAGTCTGACTGTTTGAGGCTGTGGACAGGTGTCTTTTATACAGATGATGAGTTCAAACAGGTGCCATTCATACAGGCAACGAGTGGGGGACAGAAAAGCTTCTTACAGAAGACGTTACAGGTCTGTGAGAGCCAGAGATTTTCCTTGTTTGAGGTGACCAAATACTTATTTTCCACCCTAATTTACGAATAAATTCTTTACAAATCCTACCATGTGAATTCATGGATTTTTTTTTCACATTCTGTCTCTCACAGTTGAAGTGTACCTCTGGTGCAAATTACTGACCTCTGTCATCATTTTAAGTGGGGGAACTTGCACAATCGGTGGCTGACTAAATACTTTTTTGCCCCACTGTAACTGCACATGTCAAACTATGACAATCTAGGTTAAAAAGTCTGTATCTGTCTGGTCATGGCAGATGGCCCCGCCCCTCACTGAGCCTGGTCCTGTCGGAGGTTTCTTCCTGCTAAAAGGGAGTTTTTACTTCCTACTGTTGCCAAGTGCCTGCTTATAGGGAATCGTCTGACTGTTGGGGTTTTCTTTCTTCTTGTAGGTTCTTTCCCTGGTGGATATCACGTGCCTGGCGGTGACAGTTTCTGTAATTTCTATCTATAAAAATGAAACTGGATTAAATTGAAATGAATCCACATCTTTCCTTGAAGGTTTAGGTTTAGGGTGGCCAATAATGGACTATTCATATGTCATATTTAACAAAGATCTATGACATTACCATAAGTCTGACCAGTTTGAACCTCAACAGCCTCAGTCTGCTGGAGTCGGCAGGATGAGCCATTAATTTATGGTTGCCTGTAAATGCTTTTCTGTGGTGCTTTACTTTCTTCATTTTATTATTTTCGAATTACCTCAGAAAAAAAGCTTAAAAAGCAATCTGAGTTTTCTAACATATTTTCGACGCTCTCTACCTCGTCCTCCTCCTTCACACCACCCTCAGGGCAACCTTCATTTTCCTGTCTCTTCGCTTCCATCATCTTCTACCACATTCACTATCTGTGACACAGACAAGCTCCTCCACAAGCATGAAGCACGCAGCCTGTAATATACTGGTTCTCAATCTTTCTGTTGCCAAGCCACATCAGAGGCTAAAATCATGAAATATCTTTATATTTGTTAAAATTTAAATATGTGTCCAGCTGTTTAACACTAAAATGATAGTAATGCATTAGAAAAAATAGGTTTATGCTATGTGCAATGATCATACTGCTCAGTTTCTTTTGATGTTATCAAACACAGATGTCATATATAGTACATGTTGCGGATGTACTGGGTGGTTACATGAAAACATTCGTGAGTGTAGGCACATGTGTTTGTGTGTTGCCAGATGGTGCTTCATTAGAACTAGCAAAAGTTAAATAAATACATACGTTGCCATGTAAGTGATGGCCTGCAAATGTTTTTCTTTTCTTTTTGTTTTCTAACAATTAAGAAGCAGTGTCATCATAGGAAGTCAATGCTTCTTGCATTTAGTTGCCACTGTGCAGCTATTATGTGATTATGTATAAAACCTGCTTCCTGGTCCAAGCTGTCTTTAAAAAGGCTTTTGTCTTTTTAACGAGTTGTAATGTGTTGTATCTTGTTTTGTTATAAACGAGCCCCCCAAGATAATAGCCACTCATTGTGAGCCTCTCTGGCTTCTTATTAGCACGATCCATGTGCAGCACACGTTTCAGTTTTTAAAACCTTTCAATGTAACTACAACCCACAGACTTCCAGTTTGCCAGACACCAAATACTTCAGAAAATAATCACTCTAAGGCGAACTACGATTTGAATGGATACATGATGATCCGAACTATGCAGCAGCATATCAATGACTAACCTCGTGTTGTCATTTCAGGTCTTCTTCTCAGTTTGATCCTCTTTCATCGCCTTTTCCCTGCCATATGATTTCATTTGTCTCTGCCCATCAGGGACCCTCATATTAACTTTTACTGAGGGGGAAAAAGCTAACCTTTATCCTCCATCTTCACTGTGCTGATGTGTTTATAATCATCAAAAACCATAGCTATGTAGGCAGCCGCCAGGTCGATCCACCCCCGTCATTTGTTTATAACTCTCAGGAATGACACAGTCTTTGTTTGAGTTTGGGAACCAAATAAGTTTGGACCCAGAAATGGCTAATGACATCAGCTTAGATATAAGCTTACCTTGTGTCTCATCAATTAAAACAATAATAAAAATTAATAAATAAATAAAAAGCAACTTTTAAGACCCCTTCCACCACTCAGGTCTTGGGTAGTGAGTTCCACTTTCCCAACATTACACTCATAAAAGTTATTGTGTGTTTCATTGTAAATCCTGGTGTAAATTGATTAAAAAAGGTTGCTCTGTATCATACTGTATTACTAAGTGAGAGAACTGTGAGCAGCAACTTTTCCCACGAATGGCTCATCGGCTTTAAGATAAAGACTGACACGATGGGAGAAGAGACAAAGTAAATGTTATACAGGAGATGAAGTGAACATAGCATCCGTGACAACAGCATTACTCAAGCCACTGTGGATATTTAGCCCTGAAGAAGAAACTACTCAAAAAGGAGGGATATGAAACAAATGCAAATTTAAAACTGAGTCTTCAGTGCTGTGAGTTTTAAATGAGGGTTTAAAGGGCAAGGTAGATTTTAAAGTATGCGAACTGTAAAATGCAAAATGAGAATCATGAATTCGCACAACTTTAACACCGATTAAATGAATTGTTATTCACGAAGAGTTGAGTGTTGTTCTCTTGTTAAAGGTAATTTCGACTTTTTCGTGAAGATTTGTCTTAACATTTACAGTTCAGATATATTTGAAGGGAGGAAACAGGACTGTTTGAAGTGATGCCGTCAGAGAGACTGAGAGAGGATCAGTGCTACTACCAGTGTGTGTGTGCAGGCGATAAATCATATCACCATTCAGCTTCTTTTACCCAACTCTTATTTCATTGCTCTTTTCCTTTCGGTTCACTCTTACCTGACCCTGATCTTTTCCACTTTTTTTCCCCTGTCTTCCATTCTTTACCTCCTATTTTTCACTCCTACCGTCTCATTCTCATTATTGCCAGTGTGCGACCTTAGCTGACATCTAGTTGAAAGTTCAAGCAGGTCCAAAGGTCTAGAAGGTAGAGCACAGGCACACCATCCCACATCAGCACATACACTCAGCGTTGCTTAAGCTCTGGCGTGTTACTTTTAAAGTTACTCATGTGTGTTTGTGTGCATGTGTGTATTTGTGTGAAAACAGGTGCACATTTATTTGTAGGCTGACAACTTGATTGCTTGCCAGCTTCTTGGTCCCTGTATGTCTGAATGTGTCGTGCCAGGGTCAAAGTACAGCTTACACAATGATGCCAATTAAGAGTGCATTTAGTGTAGCATTGCCTTTTGACCTCAGTGCAGTTTAAACTACGTGCAGCAACTTCACGCAGTACTGCTGCACACAGGCACCATCAGTGGCAGCTCAAACTGGTTTCTTGAACATGACAATGACTTTATTATCCTCAGATGGTCTCCTCAGTCAACCAGATCTCAATGTGAGCACATTTGGGATGTGACAGAACTGGACATTGGCATGATGGATGTGTGAAGCAACTATGTGACGCTATTATGTCAATATGGACCAGAATCTCTGAGGAATGTTTCCAGCGCCCGTTTGAATCTATGCCAAGACGAATTCAAGGCTGTGGGATCCAGTACTAGCAAGGCACACTATACATAATAAAGTGGTCAGTGGGCGTATTTTGATACACTAAGCCATTTTATTTTATTTTATTCTATTCTATTGTTTACAGTATCTATCTAGTGTTGGTATCTTATTCCAGTGTTTTTCTCTAATTTTTCTATGCAACTTTACACTGACCACTGCTGTAACAAAACAAATTTCCTACGCGTGGGGCTAATAACGGTTATCTTATCTTATCTTATTATTTTAATATCCATACCTTTGAAAACATTCAGTATTTTAAGAACATTAAAATCAGTATTTTCACACTGACATCACCACTATGTCATTTTAAAATACAATGTGCACGTCATTCCAGACAAAACAACACACTTTTGTGCCTGATTTCCGGGTTACAACTCCATTTTCCAGGTGAAACTACACGACTCACTATGATAGACAAACAGAACTGTAAATTATAATGGCAGCGCAGACTTGTGGTAATAATAATGTTCTCGCCTTAGCAGTAGTTACATATGCTTTATCATTTATTAAAGGTATCTTTTCCCTGCTCACCTGCTGGATACACATTGCTCATACAGTATGTTCTTTACGTTTTTATTTGTTGTAATGATGAAAATGAAACCAGGAGCCTGATCTCTCAGCATGAAGTCGCCATCATTCTCTTCAGACCGGCTCCTGTTTGACAGTGACACAGCAGAAAGTACAGGCTGTCATCGCCTGATCATCCCTCAAGAAGAGCAAGAAGGGAAAATATACAAGCAACATGACTGAAAAGATAATGCAGGAAGATGTTTTCGCTTGTTGTAAAGGTGCTTATTATTATTATTATTATTATTATTTTGATTAGAATTTACTTCTTTAAACACTGATGCAACAATGGCAGATACTGAAAAAAATAAACGAAGCTGCTTCTGCGTATGCCAGTGTTAAGCAGATAGTGACGAGAGAGGAGAATGGGAGGAGAGAGAGACATGACAACACTGCACTGGAACAGGATAGGCGTAGGATAGGGTGTAAGTGCTAAAGAGGATCTGGCCTCCCCTGTTTGCTCACTGTGTCAGGGAGAAAATTACTAACATCCCTACTACAAGTCTTCATTTGCTAAACAGATGCTGCTCAATGCCAAATGGGTCATTACACCAACTAAACTGTGTGTGAGTGTGCTTATGTGTGCATGCAGTGCATGTGTCTGTGTGTGTCTGTGTGTGTGTTACAGTTGTCTGCTGCTTGTGTCATTTTGCAGAAAGTGTCTGCGTATGTATTATGAATTTGTATGTTACTGATGAGAACATATGGTGTTTCCATATGGAAATGTGATGGTTTATGAAGTCATAGTACAGAGTGACCGCTAGTCACGCTGTTTCATCTCCTGTCTATATTAAACTCCACATCATAGATTGTTGTTTTCTTATTACTTCAGAGGATAATAGGATCTTAAATTTAACGTTAAATTCACCTTTGTTATCTGAGAATAACTGCGATCAGTTTTCTTTCTTATTCATCTTTTTTTATTTATGTCAGTGCAGATACAAAGTTTTTTTTTCTGAGTGGTGACTGCTTTTGATCAGGAGAATAGTGCAACTACTTCTAACATTCTTCCACTAGGTGTTAGTGGAAGAATGTCCCAAGAAAAGGGACGCTATTGTGGAAAAAGTTAATGCAATACGAGGTAAGTCACGTTCACGTGAGTTACGTATTGACAGGGACAAACTCAAACAAATTTATGATGCTGTCTTTGGAGACAGTGATGACTTTGATTGCCTTTCACAGCTCTTCAACAGCTCTGGGAGAACAGTATGTGCAAACTGCTACTGTAAGATAAACACTGTCCAACTTGCACAGATGAACTTGGGGCCAAATCTGCATATGGACACCCCGCATAGGTCGCCAGTCAGTCAGAGGGCTAATACAGAGAGACAGACAACCAATCACATTAGGGTCACACTACCAATTTTAATCACCAGTTAACCTAATCCCATGTATTTCATTAGACCGTCGGAGAAAGCTAGGTACAGGTACAAAGGACTAACGAGGGAAAAAACAACTTTATTTAATACATACTCTATTTTTGATGTTTCCATATTGTTTCTAATTAGGATTAAGTAATTCTTATGACTCAGTTGTCAGCTGCAAACATTTTGACGCTGCTGGTGATCGAGCTGTTTCATCAGCCTCTTTTATTTTCCTGAAACAAGCCGTCAGTTATGAAGCTACAGTCATGTGGACATCACAAATAAGGATGCACGTCATCCTAAAAATGTGAGAAACATGCTGTTTAACTAGGAGTCTTATGTCCTGCAATGTAAATGTTAAAAAAATATGTATATGGTTTATATTTATGAAACATGAAATGCACAGTGCCGCTCCATTACCTATTTGATGTATAGTTTTTTTCAATTCCTTGTTCTTAAAAGAAGAATAGAAAGAGAACAGGATAGAGAAGGTTAAACATGTGCATTTGAAATCTTGTAAATACAGCTGCATGTGTTTCTTTCATTAAATCATTTATTTTTTTCTGCATTATTTCTGGAGTTGGGATGAAAACAGACAGAACATTACAAAGCTAACTTCTGGCAGATTATATCTAAAACAGGTTTGTGACTGATGAGATCACTCCCCTTGTTAATGAAGGTAATTTCCTGATGCCAGTTTTAAATTTTAATTTCTGGGATCAGGTTAAACTCATTTGACTGTTTTGTCAGCTCAGACATTTCTTTATCATTTCACAGCTTTGTGACGTGCTCACACCCGCAGGACCAGAACAGACTTTTAATGAGAAAGGGAACATTTCATTTTGCTAACCCTAACCCTCATTAACTCCTATTATGTGCTACCCTTAAGGAGAAAACAGATTTGTTACCAACCTGAAATAAAGTTATTTCTTCAATTTCAAAACCTGCTCATTCTTTTTTTTTTTATTTGATTTTTTTTTAGCCCTTCGAGTTGATGCTCTTAAACTAAAGTTCAAGATAAGAAAGTTCAGGCCTAGAAATTAAATTCTTAATAACAGGTCTTCTTGTCAAAGCCATAATCATAAACAGGAGTGCTGTTATAGGACATAATGGATAGAAAGGATATAAACATGAAGAAGGAAACATAATGACAAATATTCCATGAAGGTTCTTGAAGTCTCTTGAAATAGTTTGTGTCCAGGGTGCACTCGGGAATAAAAGCACAGTTCTGGCCAAATGTCAAATTGATACATTTGTATATATCTTAATAGAGATTTATGTCGTGTAACTTATTCGGTACTTTAATGCTACTAAATAGGAACAGAAGCTATACTAATACAGGTCTGCTGTATATCTGTACTCAGTGCACCGATACAGAAACTTTACACTTCATATAAATCTTGTGTAAATCACAGCATAATGTCCACAAACCCACTCACACACATGAAGGAATAAAGGAAAACCAAGTGTACTAACATACAGGCATGGATCACATACCGTACATATTGACCTGCAGCAAGGCGCAGCTACAACACACACCTACACAAAGGCATTTACAAGATGAAGCTGCATACACAAAATCATTAAGCCAGGCATGCACAGGGACCACTGTGGTCTTGGAGGCTCCATGCTGAATGTGATGTTATTAGAAGTGGCTTAATGGTGCCATATTGTGTCCCTTCGCAGCCACTCACACACACGTGCATGCACACACACAGACTCAAGACACAGACCATACACTTTCCTGTGACCACGAGTGTACTCATACAGACACTGCAGGGGTTCAGTGGCGTCGATGTCTTTCTGCTCGCTTTTGTTCATATATTTCCCAATAGAATTACATGTTCATAAGCATCATGACGTAAACTGTACTCCCATCACAGTTTTTACATTTTAATTTGCTGCTCCCGGTTACTTTAGCTCTAAGAAGTTTAAAAAAATGTTTTTAAAAAATCTACATTTTTATGAATATATTTTTAATATTGCATGCAGTTTTGTAACAACATGGAATAAACGATCATGTATAATGTGAAACAGTAGACTTTTCATTTTGTCATCCCATACAGATGGTCATATTGCCCAGAGTCCTAATGATCCTATTTATTTATTTAAGTTGGTGGTTGAAAATCAGTGTATATCTCTAAAATGATTGCATGATACAGTCAGGTCTCTGTCAATTAAAACCAAATGAATGAACTAGCAGAACTACAAAGTAACACAGTAGAGAACTCTGACTAGGTCAGCTCTGTGACTTAGTATCTAACTAGCGGATAGTTGGCTGACTTGTTGACAAGACTACGAGTCTTAAGTTACCGGTTCATGTGACGATGACTCAAGGTAACCAAATGACTGGAGAACAAGGTCACTAGTTGGGTAATTTCTATACATTCATGTATCCATCCTGTAGGAGCCATAATTGAATGTATTGAATTTTGATGATCACTGGGTTTTTTATTTGTTTGGTTGTTATGGGAGTCACGTGGGTGCTAGCGGTGACATAAATGGGCGTTGTCAGTCTGTCATTCACTGGTTTTGATTTTGACAGCGAGGAGGGCTGGGTAGCCGTAGTTTTTGTTGACCGCTGCATTATATGTTCGCTTCGTTATATTAGAGCCTGTGATGTTGTAAGTAAAAATCGCAAAGCACTTTAATTAAACGAGCAAACAATTCCATCTCTCGCATTATTGCGTAACTTTGTCAGCGCGTCAGGCAAACAGGCAGGCTCCATCCCCGGCCTGTAGCGACTGTGGAAGTCGCTACATCTTTAGTCAACAAAAAACGGCATTCTGGAGAAGCCAGCCGCAAGCAGGATCAAAGAAATCAGATCAAGGAACCTGAAAGACGCCAAGTAAGTGCAGCGCATCTGAATGAGTGAGCCCAGCAGCACCGACACACCTGACGCAATTCTGAGGAGCGCAGGTAAGAATACCTGTGCATGTCTGGTTGTGGAAAAGGAAGCCACATTGGATTAGCGCTGAGATGTTTCAAGAAGAGACACTGAATGGAATGAATGTTGGTTAAATGTGCAACGTTTTTGGCTGCGCTCTTGGAATGATGTCTGCGCTGCGTCTTATTAATTATGCTGCTTGGATGACGTTCAAATGGACAATTAAAGTGCCGTTACGTTGAAAGGATTTTATGGTCAAAGTCTATTGTGGATTCCAGTGGATATATGTTTTAATGGATGATCACTGAAGATTAAAATAAATAAAAAATCGAACAAACAAACGGGAAAATCATGAGTCAAACAGGTGGTGATGATTGTTCCTCTAATCATTTGGGGGGAAAGAGAGAAAGAAAAATGACTGGAAAGGCATTGTTGAATAAAATCGAAAAATTACAAAATGAATGCAAAATATATGTCAATAAAATGAAAGGACTAATACAAAAAATGAAAGCGCTCATGCAACACAATGAAAATCTTTCTCAAATTAAGCAGTATTTGGTGGATTTAAAGGCACTGTGTGAAAAGGCTTCAAGTTCACATGTTGAGGTGTTGTCTTTGGTGCCAGAGGAAGAAGTAATAAAACAAGAGGAATGGTTTTCAAGTATCATGAAATACACCAATGTGTTTTTAAATGAAATTCAGAACTGGATAAATCAAAGAGAACAAAATCCTGCTGTTTGTCCAAAGCAAATCAATTTATTGGAAAACAATGTTGCATCAAATACTGAGACAGAAGTGGAGGATGATATCAAGCCAAGTGATAGTGTTTCAAATGTTGAAAGCCACAAAACTTCTTCATCAAGATCTTCAACTTCATCTGTTCGTATGAAAGTTGAGGCAGAGTTGGCAGCTTTAATGATAAAGCAGAAATTATTGGATGAGAAACATGTACTGGAAGAAGAGGAGGAACGTCTTCGTAAAAGAAAGGAAAGGCTAAAATTGGACACTGAAATTGCTGAAAAAATGGCTACAATAAATGTCCTTAAAGCTCAAAGTATAACAAGCAAAAAAGGATCTTTAAAAGTTTCAGATGGAATGAATTCATACATTTCCCATGAAAGATCTAAACAAACCTTTAATGTTGATGCATTGGAATTTAGACCTCACATTTCTGCAAAACAAAATTCATTGACTAATGCTGAAACTCAAAACAGGAGAAAAGATCAAACCCAGGAATGTGTCATGCAACAAGCCGTGCTGACTGAATCTTCTCAAAATAAGCATCCTCGACAATATTCAGTTATTCTTTCAAACCCATCTGATGCAAATGGACAAAATGACTGTCATACAAATGGTATGGTGGAACTGGAACCACAAAATGATGTTATTGGAATAATGACTAAACAAAATGAAATAACAACACTCTTAATCCAACAACAAAGCCTCTTTTCTTTACCAAAGAGAGAAATACCTCATTTTGATGGAGATCCACTTCAATATTATTCATTTATTAAAGCATTTGAGAATGCAGTTGAGTGCAATACGAAAAATAACAGCGATCGTTTATATTTTTTGGAACAGTACACAAGAGGCCATGCAAAGGAATTGGTGAGAAGCTGTCAACAAATGAACTCAGATCGTGGTTATCGCAAGGCAAAATCACTGTTAAAGGAGCACTATGGCGATGAACAGAAGGTCGCAGCTGCATATCTGGACAAGGCACTTTCATGGCCATCAATTAAAACAGAGGAAGTAAAAGCTCTTCAGAACTACAGTTTGTTCCTCAGGGGATGCTGTAATGCAATGGAGGAGGTGCAGCATCTGAGTGATTTGGACATGCCTTCTAGTATGGTGAACATTATTAAAAAATTGCCGTATAAATTTAGGGACAAATGGAGAAGCCATGTTTGTGACCTGCAAGAAAGGCATAAAAGAAGAGCCAAATTTATGGATATTGCAGACTTTTTGGAGAAACAAATAAGAATATTAACTGATCCTGTATTCGGTAATATTCAAGATTCTCCGCTTTCTTTACCAACAAAAGGAATGAGTAAAGCCAAGTATCAAGGCAGACCTGGAAATAAAGGAACAAGCTTTGCCACCACTATGCAAGTTGTGGAGAGTACACCTAAGCCTGCGGAAATGGAAATGAAAAATAATCAGGTTGGAAGGAACGTCTGTATTTGTTGTGGAGGAAGACACATGTTGGACGTCTGTGCACAGTTGGGAAAAATGGCTCATGAGAAGAAGATAACCTTCTTAAAGGAAAATGGCATCTGTTTTGGCTGCTTGTGTATAGGACACATCAGTAAAGATTGCCGTAAGAGGATTTCCTGTTCCAAATGCAGCCGGAAACATCCCACCATCCTGCACAAAGAAAGTTCACCTTCTGAAAGGACCGATAGGAACATGCAGCCGCATGTGAGCACACTGGTGTCGAGTGGTCTTACAGGGGCTGGAGACCAGGACTGTAAACTGCCCATTGTGCCTGTCCAAGTAAAGTCAAAGAAAGGAAGCAACATTATTACAACGTATGCTTTTTTGGACCAAGGGAGCACAGCAGTTTTCTGCACTGAGAGTCTGATGCGCAGACTTCACCTTGAGGGAAGGAAAGGAAACATCCTCCTCAGAACCATGGGCCAGGAAAGAGTTGTTAGCAGCAACACTTTATCAGGACTGGAGGTTGCCGCTCTTTGTGGTGACGAATTTCTGGAACTGCCAAAAGTGTACACACAGGAGTCCATGCCTGTACATAAAGGAAATATTACAACACCAAGAGATATTGAAGGATGGGCACATTTAAAACGCATAACCTTGCCTCAAATAAATGCAGGAATCGAACTTCTGATTGGAACAAACATTCCCAAAGCCTTGGAACCTCTGGAAGTGGTGTGTAGTGTTGATGGAGGACCGTATGCCGTAAGAACAAGGCTTGGCTGGACCATCAATGGACCACTTTCAGGAAACTGTGAAGCTACAGGTGATCAGAAGCATCCACAAGTTACAGTCAACAGAATTTCTGTTGTCACGCTGGAGGAGCTTTGGCAGCAACAGTTCAAGAATGACTTTCCTGAGAGCAAAGTTGATGAGCAGGTTGGATTGTCAAGAGAGGATCAGAGATTTCTGGAAATAGTGACTAACTCTGCCAAATATGTGGGTGGTCATATCCAGATAGCATTACCTTTTCGGAATGCCAGTATCAGTATGCCAAACAATAAGAAAGTTGTTCAACAACGTCTGCGCTTTCTACAAAAGAGATTTGAGAGAGACACAGTGTTTCATACTGAGTACAAAGTCTTCATGAATGAGCTTCTGGCTAAAGGTTATGCTGAAAAGGTCCCGGAAGAGGAGATCAATCGCAATGATGGCAAGCTGTGGTATATACCACACCATGGTGTTTACCATCCGACCAAGAAGAAACTCAGAGTTGTGTTTGACTGTGGAGTGAGTTATCATGGAACATCTTTAAACTCCCAACTCTTACAAGGCCCTGATCTTACAAGCTCTTTAATAGGAGTGATCACAAGATTCAGGAAGGAGCCAGTTGTAATTATGGGAGATATTGAATCCATGTTCCATCAAGTCATGGTTCCAGCTGAAGATAAAGATCTATTGAGATTTCTCTGGTGGCCTAAAGGTGATCTGGAACAACCAACATCTGAATACAGGATGAATGTACATCTCTTCGGGGCAACTTCGTCACCAAGTTGTGCCAAGTTTGCACTCAGAAAGTGTGCGGATGACTTTGGACATCTCTACAGTGAGGAAGCTGTGAAGAAGTTGTTGCACTGTTTTTATGTGGACGATTGTCTTGTGTCCGTTGAAACTGATGAGGAAGCAGTGTTAATGTACCACGAGTTGGTTTCTTTGTGTGCCAAAGGAGGATTTCAGCTCAAAAAGTGGATCACCAACAAGCCTGGAGTGCTGGAATCAATTCCTGAAAGTCACAGAGCCACAGGAATGAAAGAGTTGAACATGGAATTGGATTCCTCAATGACAGAGCGAGTTTTGGGCGTGGAGTGGTGCATAAAATCAGACTCTTTTAAGTTCAAGATTGTGCTCAAGGACAGACCACTCACCAGAAGAGGAATCCTTTCAATTGTCAGTTCTATCTATGATCCTCTTGGAATGCTAAGTCCTGTGGTCTTAACTGCTAAGAAAATCCTAAGAGATCTATGCCAGGAAGGAATCGGCTGGGACGATAATGTACTAGAGCTGTTTTCCAAGAGATGGTTAACATGGCTCCAGCACCTCCAGCTATTGAGCAAGTTTGAAGTGAGTCGTTGTCTGAAACCTGATGGATTTGGAGAAATCACGAGTGCTCAGTTGCACCATTTCTGTGATGCCAGTGAGGATGGGTATGGAACAGTGACCTACCTGCTGATTGAAAACATTTGTTCAGAACGACACTGTGCGTTTGTTATGGGGAAAGCTCGTGTCGCTCCTCTTAAATCCTTTACCGTCCCGAGGATGGAGCTCATTGCAGCAACCATGGCCAGTCGATTGGATGTACTCTGGAGGAAAGAGCTGCAGATGGAACTTCTGGATTCTGTGTTTTGGACAGACAGTGCTTCTGTTCTTAAATACATCAGGAGTGAGACTTCAAGATTCAAGGTTTTTGTGGCCAACAGAGTTTCACAAATCTTAAGAGTTTCATCTTCCTCGCAATGGAGATATGTGGACACTGCCAGTAATCCAGCAGATATGGCCTCAAGAGGAGTGAAAGTCGATGTTTTTATGAAGAATACAAAATGGTTGTCTGGGCCTCAGTATCTTCTACAATCTAGAAGTGAATGGCCTGTCTACCCAGATGACATCAGTCTGCTTGCATCTGATGATCCTGAGGTAAAAACAGTTGCCACAGTGAGTGTTGAGCAAGCTGGAGAAAATTCTGTTACTCGCATGTTTAAACATTTTTCCACCTGGACACGTCTTAAGAAGTCAGTGGCATGGCTGTTAAAATTTAAGGACTTGCTTCTGTCCTTTGCGAAGAAAAGGAGAGAATTGTGTTCAAGCTTACCACAGTCAGAGGTCACCAAAGAGCAACAGAAATCATTTGTGGAAGAAAGGCTGAGGAACTTTAAGAGGACATCTGTGATTAAGAATCTTACAGTGGAAGATCTGGACAAAGCTGAGGTTGTCATTATCAAGTTCTGTCAGAGGAGGAGATTTTCCTTGGAGCTTGTGAATCTGGAGAAGGGACAACCCATTATAAAATCAAGTCCTCTAAGAAGACTCTGCCCACAGCTGCAAGATGGAATTCTCAGTGAATCAACAGATGGCGGATTTGCCCAATGAAAGAATCATTCCAGATGAACCTCCATTCACGCGGGTGGGAGTGGATTACTTCGGACCCTTCAGTGTAAAAAGTAGGAGGAGCGTGGTGAAGAGATACGGTGTTATGTTCACCTGCCTTGCTATCCGTGCTGTTCACATTGAGGTTGCTCCATCATTGGATACTGACTCTTTCATTAATGCGTTCAGACGTTTCAATGCAAGAAGAGGTCAGGTTCGAGAACTGCGTTCTGACAACGGAACCAATTTTGTAGGTGCTGAACGTGAACTTAGAACTGCCATTGAACATTGGAACCAGGTAAAAATCAATGACGTCTTTCTGCAAAAGGGAGTTAAATGGACCTTTAATCCACCTGGAGGTTCACATCACGGAGGAACCTGGGAGCGACTGATAAGACTGGTTCGCAAAGTACTTAATTCCATAATGAAAGTACAAAACCTGGATGAAGAAGGTCTTCATACAGTACTTTGTGAGGTTGAAGCCATCATTAACAGCCGCCCAATTACCAAAGCCGCAATGGATCCTAACGACCTGGAAGCTTTGACCCCTAATCATCTTCTTCTGTTAAAGACCTCACCGATATTACCACCAGGAGTATTCCATTCCACTGATATGTACACACACAGAAGATGGAAACAAGTCCAATACATGTCTGACTTGTTTTGGAAAAGATGGGTGAAGGAATACCTACTACAGCAACAGGAACGTCAGCGATGGATTGGAGTAAAAAGGAACCTCATCGTGGGAGATCTGGTTCTCATCATGGACAGTTCGGCACCTCGAAACTCTTGGCCAATGGGACGTGTGATAAAGACTTTTCCTGACCGAAGAGGATTCGTTCGTCAAGTTCGGATTAAAACTCAGACTAGTTGCCTGGATCTACCTATTACCAAACTGTGTCTACTGCTGGAAGCAGATCACAGTTAAAGACTTCTGGGTCCAATTATCAGACTTTGATTGTATTTGGATATAAAATGTCTCTCATTTTTCTTTATAGATAGACTTTAAGATTACCTATAGGATTCCTGCGGGTAATATTGAAATACAGTAAATGCTTGACTTTTTTCTGCATGTTTTATGTCTCCTACTTGGTTAATTATGGGTAATTATTAGAAGGGATCCTAATAATTAGGGGCTGGTGTGTAGGAGCCATAATTGAATGTATTGAATTTTGATGATCACTGGGTTTTTTATTTGTTTGGTTGTTATGGGAGTCACGTGGGTGCTAGCGGTGACATAAATGGGCGTTGTCAGTCTGTCATTCACTGGGTTTGATTTTGACAGAGAGGAGGGCTGGGTAGCCGTAGTTTTTGTTGACCGCTGCATTATATGTTCGCTTCGTTATATTAGAGCCTGTGATGTTGTAAGTAAAAATCGCAAAGCACTTTAATTAAACGAGCAAACTATTCCATCTCTCGCATTATTGCGTAACTTTGTCAGCGCGTCAGGCAAACAGGCAGGCTCCATCCCCGGCCTGTAGCGACTGTGGAAGTCGCTACACATCCTCTTCCACTTATCCTTATCAGGGT
Source organism: Simochromis diagramma (assembly GCF_900408965.1). Lineage (NCBI taxonomy): Eukaryota > Metazoa > Chordata > Actinopteri > Cichliformes > Cichlidae > Simochromis > Simochromis diagramma. The sequence continues at coordinate 1,510,454 of NW_024387477.1, forward strand.
GGTGGGGGGCTGGAGCTTATCTCAGCTCCCGTAGGGCAAGAGTTTCACCCTAAAACAGGGGCTAAGACAGAATAAGCACCGATGAGGAAGCTGGAGGAAGCAGGAGCAAACCCACTCAAACAGGAGAGAACATGCGTGTGAACTCCACACGGGAAGGTCAGACTTTGATTTCTTGCAAGTAAACAGTCTGAGTCGATTGTAAATGAACGATTCCTCCAATGCAATCTAAAAGCCAGCGGCTATGACAGTGATTTAGCTTGTATTAGCATGTTTTTCAATTTTATTTGCATTTATAATCATGTTCCTCAGCACAAAGAACAGAAAGGATTCTATCTATTATCTGTATATCCTGGCTACACTGCAAGCCTAGAAATAAAATGAGCAAGAGAGTCATGTGATTGCGAGCAGCAGCCAAGCAAGGAACTCCAACGCTTGCTCAGTGACAGCTGCCTCCGTGAAAATTGCAGCATTAAAACAACCAACAAATCTATAAGGCACGTGAGAGGGCAGCGCGTGACTGCTTCCAAAAACTGTCGCAATTAAGCCGCAAAATGCATGAAATCATGAAAATGATTATACTTGTGATTTTCAAATGCATGTTTGTGCATAAAGAAAGCAAAAGTAAGCAGTGAGAGTGGCATTGAGATGCTGCTGAGACATGCTGAAGCATTCTCGAGCTTGGATCATTAGACACAGCGAGAGTACAGGCCGGTAGGGGAGGGTGGACGGTCGTGCTTGGGCACGGTTACAGCAGCAATGCCCAGTGTGAATACACCCAAAGACACGTGGGCCTGGATGACAGAATGGCTGTCTCAGTAACTGCCTGGCCTTTGCTTCAGGTAAATAGCTGATGTTAAAATGGCTACTACTCCAGGTGACTGTGTCTGAGTAGATTAACTTGATGCTAATAAGACAACCTAACGTCAAAAAAGGGAATGATGAAATCTGATGATTGGAACAACACTGCAAGAAGTGACTCACCATCTCGGTGTGTGTGTGTGTGTGTGTGTACTTGTGTTTACGTGTGCATCCAGTTTGGTCTATAGTGAAATAATTGTAAACTTGTTCCTGTAATCTGTACTGACTAGCAATCAAGTGACTAATGCTGTGGTGAATGCTGAGAAATAGCCATTGATTTGTGCCTGCCTCCCCCCAGCGTGGGTCTAACTATGTCCCAGTCTCTGGCCTTGTAGGTCTTTTCTCCACTCCCTCTCTTCCATTCCTCTCCCTCCATATCTCTGTGTCCTTTTTGCGTTGCCTCCCATACGCACAAATCCTTTTTCTTTCGTTTTTCTGATGCTCTGCCTCCTCCTCTGTCTTTCACCACCCCTCACAGAGCCATGAGCATTTTAAGGAAAAATCCATTTCTCTTTACCCAGATTATCACATTGCTCCTCTTAGTAATAGAACCGGCCTGCCTAGTCAATAGGATTGTATTGGAATACAATACCCTGCTGAATGGAGCAGGGGTGGATCACGGATAGCCACTAAAACTGTCTCGGTGTTGTCCTGTGCAGTAAAAGAAACATTCCTCAATTTTCTTTAAACAAAGTCTCAATAGAAAGTAATTACTTTCCAAAGGCAAGTTTCCCTGATTTTCTTGCCTGTTTAAGCTTTTACCTTCTCTTCAATTAGCCTGAAATGTGTGGCCCTGCTATAGAAGCCATATTATTTTGCATGCATTGTTTTCCTAAAACACAAATCTGAGTTTTAATAATAGCTCTGTGACAAGTTAAAGCGCTCGTGTTCCAAGTGAAACTGCAGCAGAAATAGTAAAAGTCAGCCATGAGTTTTACAACAAAGTCATAGCTGTTTCTGCAATTGGCTGCTTGACTGGAAAAGGTTTTTTTTTTCACACCTATTTTGCTAAATGCAGTGTTTATTACACAACAAATCTTTGCTCGCCTCTCGGCGGTGGTAAACCCGTTAGCCAGGGGACTGTTGTTTGTCTTTTTAGCTGTTTTTCTTCACATTTTTAGACTTTTGTCCTTCTCGCAAGGAGATGGAGAGAATGTTTAGTTGTTTTGTGCTCGCTGGCGACTTCTATCCTTAGTTTATGTCAGCCATGGTGTGTCTGTACCCCAGATGCTGGGAAACAAGTAGCTGAAAATCATCTAGGGGAGACACCGACTGGGGTACAGAGCACAAAAAATTTGGCATCTGTCTGCCTGGTTTTGCCACAGATGGTGTGTGTGTGTGTGTGTGTGTGTGTGTGTGTGTGTGTGTGTGTGTGTGTGTGTCTTACCCTGGACTTTCGACCAGCTCAGCAGCTGCTGATTACACCGACAGAAAAATCTCTCTGTTTCTTCTCCCATCAATACTCACCTTCTTTCTCTTTATTTGACTTTCTCTCTGTCAGAGCTTGTTCTTCTCCTTCCTCTATTTCATTATTTTACCCTCATCACTCATTTCCATTATCCCTCCAACTTTTTTCTGTCTTTGTCCTTTCGACATTCCTGTATAATACCTACAGCTTCTTTCTCCGTGTGTCTTTTCTTCTCTCTTTTTCATTCAGCGGTAGATATCAGCACTATTTGGAATGGAAGCACACCTCTTTCTGTCCACCTCTAAACACGCCTTCGGCTCCATTTACTATTTGTACTCTTTTTTTTTTTTTTTGGACATCATTCCCTCCCATTACTCCCATTTGTTTCGGCTTTTTCTCTGAACCTTTAGGTCCATTTTGTTGCTATCTGCAGAAATTAAAAATGCATGCAGGGGAATTTTCAGGCACAAGAGTGAAAGTGCACATGACCAAAAACAAACCACTCATTGCTTTCCTGCTGCTCCTCTTCCTGTGTCTGTCAGGCTGTAGTTTTCTTACCTTCTCTCACGCCATCCCCTCCTTTGTCGATCTGATATGTGACATCATATTTAGAATCAAACTATAATGTGATATTTAAAAATCCCCATATACCAGTTTCTTTTCCTAAATGTTGCCAATACAAACACAGGCAGTAGAACTTTAAGCAAAGTTTTAAAGATACAATACATTTTATGAAATTTTGACCTTATTTGACCTTGAAGGAGAGGTTAGAGGTCAAATCCCACATGTATTGTAAATCTTAATACGGTACTTTCTACATGTTGACAACACACATGTAGGATCATAGCTTCAAAGTTCTTTTTTGTTTAAAGTCAGAATGACACCCAGACTAAACGCTACCAGAACCAGAACCTCCTTAGGGCAGGTAATTGAATAGAGGGTGTGTCTTGATGCATTCTTGATCATCCAGGTAAGGAAATCCCAGAAAGCTGATTCTGTTCAATAGATAACACTGTGGCTATTTTGGAGCCAGAGGTGATCATATTTGGCTGACAGGGTGGCTTTGTGTGGCCATCACAGACATACAGATCCCTGCTGATTAGAGTTAACATATGAATAAAATGATAAAAGTGTAATCACTGAATAAAATGGAGCATAGACTTCTTGGACAGGCTTTTAGTACAAATAATCAAACATCAGCTCATAATATTTGACAGAAAATTGCCTAAAAATGTTTAATAGGACATCAACACTATAAACACTATCTAGCAAAAATCCTACAGCTGCAGGAGCCTGACACTCAAAGAGGCCAAATATTGAAAATGGTAAAAATAATAATAATGATATTAATAGTCTGAATTAATTAGATCTTTATTGACTCTGACTCCTTAACTAAATGTTTTCAGCTTTTGCTTTCTGTCTAACAGCAGTCTAAGCTCATCTTTCACATGAGATAAGAAGCCTGGAACTTTGAGACAAAGCCTAATTAATGTTCACAACCTGCAGCTGGAAGCAGCATGAGATACAAAACACTGATTAAATATGTATATTACACTAAGGCCACAGTGAAGACAAATCAAAGAGTTTATTTTACCTCTGGCTTTTTTAGAAAACAGAAAATAACTATTTTACAAGGAGGGGTGAAAACTAAATGCTCCTTTTCTGCTCAGAGCTACAACTTCAATGCTGACTACTACGGACGCTACAGGCCTTTGTAATGTTTGACTTACAGTAAATGCAAATACCATCAGTCTTAGAGGTTTAAGTGACACATTAAGCTGTTTATTGAGAAACAATCAGAGTAGTAAAGAGTGAACTGAATCTCACACTCACTGCTGACCTATAGCTTAAAATAGCAGCTAAGAAACATGTCAAAAACACTAGTTTCCTCAGAGTTCCCTCATGTTACCCCCCAAAGGCTATGTCTTTACAGGGAATATGTATACTCATTCTGCTCGATGTTCCCATGAACTCATCATGACCTTCAATTTAAGACTACAGAAGTAGTAGGAAATTATATCTTACTTATATGTATCCCATGCCCCTACAATCAGATACGATAGATCACTATCTGCAGATGCTGGATTGTTATGTCCAGTGAGATGCTGCCATGTTATCCCTATAATGTTGTTTTGTTTAAACCCAGTATTCTTTTTTAGCTCTACTTTGGTCTCCACCATCTCCTCTAGCTTTATATCGGCTAAATCCTTTACTGCATTAACCAGCTAGTTGCTAACTTCACCTGCTCTTATGTGTTTAGTGCGTAGAATTGGGCTTTAAAAACCCTTTAAAATGGCTGCATTCTAAGACAACCAAAACAGCACCGTTCAGGTCCGTGAAAGCCCAAACATTTGGCTAAAACATGCTAAAACACAAAGAGCTCCCAGAAAATGATTCAGTTCATTTCATTGAGAGAAATGGATTATCGCTCATCCAAGTGACTTCTTTAGTATCAGTAGACCTCAGATTCGTGAAAACGACCAGTGGCATTGCATAACAACAGGCTACTTAGCTGACAGCAACTTGCAGTCAGCTAAGACTGACAAAGTTTCTCCCACTGAAAATATTACATCCAGAAGAACTGAATTAACTTTCTGGGATTTCTGGGAATTATTGAGCACGCATCAGGACACTTTGTATATTTTAGTCGACTGCTGTCAGATGGGACCGTAGCAACACATTTTAATTTACATACATGTATTTGTCTTCACAATGTTTTTCACCAATGTAATGAAGAAATGACAGGCGTTAGAGGAAATTCTTTTAAAGGCTGTTGTAAATCAGGTCATATTAAGTAAACAAAATAGAAGAAGAGTTGAGACACATTAGCTCCAGAGATTTTGTACTAGCACTCAAAACTTCCAGCCTCCAAATGGTTTTGTCATCTGTCACCAATTTTTTTTTTTTATCATAGTGTCATGTTGAGGCTATATTCAGGATCTGTAGCTCAATCTTGGATATCACATTAACCCAAAGTCTAGGTGCAGTTGCCTCTTATACACTGTTATGCATCAAATACACACTGAGCCCTATCCTCATCTTTTCTGAATCCAGATGAAGAAGCGATTTGCCAACTGCTTCTCAGATAGAACCTCAGAAAAAGGAGGTGAGAGTGAGGAGGAGGCGTGATATGCAGGCAGAGTCTTCTCTCTGTTCTTTCACCCTTGTGGGGGGAGAAGGGGGGGGGGGGTCCAATGTTCCGCTCTATTCTCCTCCTTTGACGCAACAGGAGTACGAAGAGAAATGAAGGGAAGGAGCAAGAGGAGGTGCCGTCTTGGCACACACTCACCCCCTCTCCTCTCCTCTCCTCCTGGCAGACAAGCTATCTGACACTACTGATTACTCATCTCATTACAGTCTGCACTTAACCTCTAAGTGTACGTGTATGTGTGTGTGTTTATGAATCACCTCGTAGCCACACTCGATTGTGTAAACATGCATCCACGCCTGCTCCCGTGTGACCTTTTTTATACATTTGAACGTGGCCCCAGTCGACTAAACAGACTCCAGGAAATACTTGAGGATGCCGTTTGATCAAATAGCATTTGATCTGATACATGTGCGTTTAGTGTGTTCAAGCGTGTGCTTACCAGCTGTGTTTGGCATGTGTCATATGATCATGTCATGCTAGCAGGAATACCTCAGGCTTATCAGTACTGTGAACTCAGCGGTACTTGTGTGTTTTTAGAGTTCATTTCTTTAGCATGGTGAGTTGAATGTCCTCAAGCTCTTGGCAGCAATAGTAAAAGAAACCCACTATCTGAATTTGGTGGGTAAACACCTCCAGGTCTTCTTGAGGAAACAGTGGAGTGTTTCCATGATAAAGGCTTAAGTCAGTAGGTTATGTTGTCTGTTCATATACACTGTGAAAAAGTCTTGAGCCACATCTTATGTCTTTATGTTTTGGTTTTAAGAAGTTAGACTTTGAAAGACCCTCTATGCCCAAGCAACTGTTTCTCAAAACTACTTTAAATAAACACTAGCAAGAAAGTCTGTCTTTGGACATTGGCTGCTTTTTCACTCGCTAGCAGTTCAGTCCTTGTACCCGACTGTTTTCAGAGGAATGTTTTGCTTCTTTAGTCAATTAATATTGATCTTTGAATCATCCCACATAGCACACAGGTCTGGCCCGGATCTGGTGTCAAGCCGGGACTTCTGACTGACTGGTGTCATGGCAGAGTGTATGTCAACCAGATGTGGGCCAGGTCTGGCAATAACAGCACTGTCTATTTTCCTATTTTAGTTAGAAGACCCAAATGCCATTTTGCAACACTATACTGCTATGGTAGCCAACGTTTCAAATGCAGGTTTGACAGGTTTGTGAGTGTACACTTTATCCAAAGCCTAGTGACGGTTTACTCATGTTTACCACTGGGTGGCTGTAGCTCAGGAGGTAGAGCAGGTCACCTACTGATCGGAAGATTAGCGATTCGATCCCTGGCTCCTCTAGTCTGCATGGCAAGAGTGTGAATGTGTATGAATGCAGTTAGGAAGCACTCAGTGTGTGATTGGGTGAATGTGGCATGTTGTACAGAGCACTGTGAGTGATTTGGGAGAGTAGAAAAGCGCTGTATAAGAATCTGTCCAGTCACTGTCTGAACAGAGATTCGCCATGTTAGTTTTGCACTATTATGTTCCGGCACATGTTGTTATTACATGGCTTGATTAGGGTACACATTAGGCTGACATCTGGGGCCAGAGCTGAAACTATTCTGGGCCAGCACAGGACCAGCAGTGTATCTGCAACTGGCCTTGTGCTGGCCCATGTGTGGGCCACCTCTGGCAAACCAGATCTGGGCCAGAACAGGGCCGTCATTCTTTGCGATATGTGGGCCATGTGTAAGCACATTGTGTGGGCCAGATCCGGGCCATACCAATTTTGCTATGTGGGATTCAGCATGAAAATTAGCCAAGTAGTGTGGTTTTAAATGATCCCAAATACTGTTAATGCTGTAAAAGCATAACTGAATAGAAAAACACCAGTGAAATGCTATCAGCCATAGACAGAGCCCGAACCTCAACAGTGTGGGAGCACGATCAGATATCAACAGAGAATGGAAGAAAAGTCAGCCAACATCCAAAGAACAGCTTTGAATATCCTTCAAGAAGCCTGGAACACCGGAGAGTTCAGGCTGTGTGGAAAACTAAAAGTGATCATACTTAACGTCGACTTTTAAGCTTGTTAAAATTTTACTATCTCTGTTTTTACATTCCAAATTTATATTAACTACATTGGACTATAAATTATATAGATTTGTATTAAATATTCTTATATATTTTTGTATACTCCAACTTTGTGGAAAACCCATGTTATCCCAGTGTGAACTGATTGTTTCAAAGAGCTCCTTATCATGTCCGGTGTTGTTTGCTCTTTTACATCCATCATTACTGTTCAAATAGATTGTGGTCAGTTTATTCTGATGTTTGGGGAATTTTATTTGGTTTTCAAATAGTTCTTGATACTTCTTCTTGTTAGGTAAACTTAATTTGGTCTAAATGTCCAACTTAGGTGTTAGGAAAACATTGTGAGATTTTAATATCCAACCGCTGTGTCTGATATAATCCGGTAGCATTATATTTACTGTCCATCCACTGACATTCTTCTGTTCTGAAATCAATCTAATTTTGGATTAATACTTGGGACAAAGACTTTATGATCTATTCAGTGAGTATATGGTCACTTTATAGCTGTCAAAATAATAAAATAAGTATGCTTGCAACATTATGAATGGTGGTTATGTAAACTTTGAAAAACAACCATGTCCCTATATGAATTGAAGGTCCACTTCAATTCGTTAACAGAAGTGACTCCTCTCCTGCTATCACCCTACTGTAAATGAGACATTTTCTATGTTTTGGGTAACACTGCCCAGTCAAATTACCAAACCCAAAAGAAAAACAATATTCTGTCGACCTGGTTGCACAAATTCTCTGTATGTGGACATGATATTTTGTCCTTCAGCTGAACTAGAATCTCGCCATCCCTCTCATCGTCAGCCAGAAGGTCACTTTCTACCTGCAGCCAGACAACATAATAATCTGAATCTGACATAGAAGCCTTGTGTGTGGATTTCTGAGTTTGTGTCTCTTTTGCACTACTTGTATGTTTGCATTTGTGTGCGCAGCTCGCAAAATTCAATTCAGGGAACCTAGATGGCCTGAATCTTGTTCAAACCAAATGTGAGTTTCCTCTTAGCCTTCGGTAGTAGATACCTCGGATTTGGCACTGGGAGCAGAAGCTGGTCTTTTTTGGCTCTAGCTGTCATTACAATGTTCCCTGATCCCCCCTAAATCCCCATGGGTTCTTCCATACAGTCGGCTCCACCATCTTTTCCAGTCCCATCACTAGGAGGCTGTACACTGACGTGACATTACAGATAAAGGGACGAGGCAAAACTCTCCTTTTGTTCGTGGCCAGGGGACACAATGTTAAATGTTCAGTTTTATCAAATCTGACTGCTGCAGTCATGTAGCGAGTGGCTGTAAAACACCTGCTAAATGCACAGCTCGTACTGCATTGTTGATTTGTATGTTAATGCCATAACTGGGGGTTAGGCTGATGGGAGAGGGAATAGGTGGATGCACAATAGCAGTGAATTGATATAAAGAGGCAAATGGATACAAGTGAACATTTTGTCCTTAAAATTGATGTGTTAGAAGTAGGAAAAATAGGCAAGCTTAAGGACTTGAGTAAGTCTGACTTGGCCTCGAAAGTTCAATCCAATGAGGCTCTGTTTTTAACATCTTGGTCCCAGATACCACAGCACAACTTCAGAGGTGCAAGCCTGGACCGATCAGGGTGTTTTGGCAGTAAAATTAGTCACAATATTCGTCAGCTGGTCAAAACTTTTCAGCCTGTGCTGTTTTGTTAGTCTAAATGAGCTAATTCTCAAACTTAGCTTTGGCACCTTCACAGGTCCTTTAGGTATTCAGTTTATTTGTGCTACTGCTGTTTAGAATAACTTTGTTTTTTACAGGATAATAGTAACATTAAACACAAAACACTATAGATGAGTCATCATTGGCTTCCACTTTTTTTTTTCTTAAGCCATTCATATGAATATTTTCTTATATGTGGCTGTACTGGTGAAAGGAGACAGACACCAAGTGAAAGACATCCACCACCTTTACACCCTACAGCCTTAACTGTGCTCCAAAATAGTCCCCCAGCAAATGCACATCTTTCAGCAAATCACTTGGCCTTTTATTTCAAAATCACATTTCCATGGCCCATCACAACCAAATGACCTGAGACTGAACACATTTTTACTGGATTTGTTGATATACTCATCAGGTTCACCTTCAAATAGTGTAATGAACGGAACTGAAATCTCTGTTTACATTGTTTGCATCTGTTTTTACTATATCCAGTCTTGGGGCTTCACCTTAACTAAGGCTAAAAACACTCAGGGATGGAAAAAGTGCCACCTCCTTTTAGATGGATGTGTTGAATCTTTAAACAACAAACCTTGGTTGCATGCAGGTAAAAGGTTTGTGCAAAGAGCAGTGGAGGGACTGAATCTGATAAAATACAGCCTTTTAACCATCGGCAATAGTCTGATGATGACTTCACTTTTCATGAGCTTTTCTTAAACTTTATTTAACAGAACAGGAAACCTTGGCTCACTACGGCATGTGTGTTCCCCGAATCTGTGATGCATAACTTTAATTATCTAACTATGGACCTAAATGTGAGTTTAAAGAAGAGTGAATTTATAATTTATCAAGCTCTTCACAAGTATTTTGGAAAGTAGGTCTGTGTGTTTAGTAAAAAATAGATGTGTGAATGAATACCTTGCATCAATTAGTTCCCCTCACTGTTTAAAACCACACTGGTGCTTGACTAATTTTCATTATTTAGAGTCTCAAAGCTATTTTAATGTGATTGTAATTCACTGTTGGAGCCTGCTGGGACATGGCTACTTTCTCTTTCCTGTGGCTGGACGGTTCAATGGCTGGTTGGCTCTGTGTTTCCGCTGTTGCTCATGTGTGGTGAAGTCTCACTTGGGACTTCTCAGCTACTTTCCGGAGGGTGGTTTTGGAGTTTGGAAAGCTAACTCTGCGTGGCTTAGAGCTATAACAGTAATTGAGTTGTTCTAAGGCACAGGAAAGACATATTAGAGAGCTGGAATTGTGTGGCATTCTCCTTTTGAGTTCTGCATGAACAGCCCTTTGCCATCATTTCTTTATTGATCGTCTTTTAACGCTCTAAGGAAGAATATTGACTGCTGAGTTAGCCTCTGATTTGTGTAACTCGGAACATAATGCGCCTGTGTGTGGGTGTGTGTATTAGTTGTGATTGCATCTCTGCCTGTGGCCACGCTGCATCCTAAATAAGACCAAATACATACAAAAAATGACTGCCTCAAAATTGTGTTGAATATAAAAGCTGCAGGTCTGCATAGGAATCAGTAAGATAGCGCGAGAACACGGAGAACGGGCTCGCCTGGAAATGCTTCAGAGCACACTTTTGTCTGCTTGGTACCTACACAACAAGTCAAACTCAGCAGTTCACAAGAGGTAACGTGTTCCTCTGTTGTGATTTCACTCTCCATTCTTCTCTCAGGTGTTTGAAAAATGTCTCAGATAAATATTAGATGAGCAAACATCAGCACAACAACTTCAAATGATTGGAAAGGGGTATTCAAACAAGCAACTGTGGCATTTTGGGTTGTTTCTGTTTCCCCATTTAAAAGCAGTAAATGGGGCTTGCCCCTAAAAGTACACTCCTGTTTTAGCTTTCGGAGCACTTGAAAGAAAATGCGAGCACTTCTATTTATTGTCACACACTCTGTTTTGTCCTTTGAATTTTGCAGTATTCACAGAGAGGGCTTTTTCCAGCAAAAAGTTTGTTTCACTGTTGACAGGAGAATGTGAAAGAAAGGCATGATGAAGCTTTCTCTCTGCTCTCATTAATTCACTTTAACTGTATGCACATTTGAAAGGCAAAGGAGGAAAAAGCTGAAGCTATAAAAACAGACAGGATAGGAACACTCAAAGAGAGAATTATTGTACAGCTGTTCTGAGTTCTCCCCTGTGCAAAGTACAACTATGGCAGCTTTGAAGCTGGACTTAAGCAGCAATATGTCTAAAAAACAAGTGTAGAGACTTGCTTGTCTCAGTTTACAAGGATGCCCAGTAGAAGTATCTGCAAATATCGGGGTTTTAAGCCAACAAAAGATTTGTTGAGACTGTGATTTTTCAACAGAAAAAAAAGAGATCTTAGGTCATAGTTATAACAGTATACGTCGACCAGGTGTAAAATTATGACCACCTGCCTAATATTGTGTTGGTCCCACTTTTACTGCCAAAACAGCCCTGACCCATCAAAGCTTGGACACCACTAGACCACAGCCATGAGGGAGTACTGTTTCGAAGAAAGGGTGTCCATGTCTGCAACAATGCTTATGTAGATGGTACGTGTCAAAGGAACATCCACATGGATGGAAAGACCCAAAGTTTCATCAGAACATTTCCCAAAGCATCACACTTCCTCTGCCGGCTTGCCTTTTTTTTTTTTTCTCATAATGCATCCTGGTAGCAGTTGTTCCCCAGGCAAGTGGCACAGACTCACCCAGCCATCCACAGGATGTAGAAGCAAAGATAATTCCTCAGACCAGGTCACCTTCTTCCATTGCTCCATGGTCCAGTTCTGATGCTGCTGGGTTCACTGTTGGTGCTTTCGGTGGTGGACATGGATCACCATGGGGACCCTGACTGGTCTGCAGCACCGAACACAACAAACTGTGATGCTCTGTGTATTCTGACACCTTTCTATCAGAACCAGCATTAACCTTTTCAGCAATTTGAGCTACAGTAGCTGGTCTGGATTGAACCACACAGGCCAGCCTTTGTTCGTCATGTGTCTTGGTTGTCCGTGAGGATGGTACAGTGGCTGGTTCACCAATGTTTCTTCCTTGGATCACTTTTGATACATACTGACTGCTACAGACTGGGAATACCACACAAAAGCTGCAGCTTGGAAATGTTCAGACCCAGCTGTCTGGTCGTTGCAGTTTGGCCCTTGTCAAACACGTCCGTATCCGTATGCTTGCATTTTTTACTTCCTTCTAACACATAAACTTTGACAACAAAATGTTCTTGCTCCCTTATATATCCGACCCACTGCAGGTGCCATGATGAAGAGATAATCCTTGTTATTCACTTAACTCCTCAGTGCTCATAATGTTGTGTCTGATCATTCTTTCTAAATCTGATAAGTTCTGAAAAAAAGATGCTGATAGTAAAAAAACAAAAAAAAAAGTTATTTATGATTTGAGCCTGTTTTCTTTGTTTCTTATGTTCTTTTTGAAAACAGTAACCTTTTACTCAGCACACATGTCAGCACATCAGCTTCTCATGCTGGTAGAAACTAGCTGGACCGATCGATATTCGATCGGTACGTCGATATGACCTAAATATGATCGGCTATCGAGAAAATAAAAATGTAATCCGATCATTAATATCACGAAACACTCACAAAACTTGCAACACGCCGTAACTCACTCAGCTAGCACGTCGAGAGTATGCATCACGGGATAGAGCGGCGTGGCATGGGGCTGTCGTGTTGGATGAGTGAGCTTGCTAGCACCCGCATTTCATCTCCGACAAAGTTATCCCGAGAGAAGTAAAGCAAGTGTGTAAGTCCATCTCTGAATGTTTGTAAAGCATTCCTGCGTTAAGCTTAACAAGCGACTGCCTCTTCTCGCTGCTACTTCAATCATGAAACTGCTTAACGATCAGCTGATCGGCTTTTCTGTCGGGACTCCGTCTCTCTTCTTTGCTTTTGGCCCACTTTGCACCAGAAAGAGGAAACCAGCGGCTGAACAACAGCAGCACGTTTAAGCTTGATCAGCTGTTGTTAGAATTTATTTAATATTACTTTCTACTCGAGGATCTTTTTCTACGTAGCTGACGGCTGGTAACTGTGCAGGGGCGGATCTAGCAAAGTTTAGCCAGGGGGGCCGATAGGGCATGAACAGGGAAAAGGGGGCACAAAGACATACTTTTCTTTCTTATTCTCATTTAAAATGTCTAGCTTTTAATAAATAATTATCCAAATCTTACACCCAAAGTTTTAATCTGATGTAAAATGAATAGAAGTCAATTACTGTATATAGTGACTATTAAGTCTAATATACCCTAGTAAGCTATAGTACTTTTTCCTTTGGGAAGGTACCATCTGTGCAGTCTGCAATTTTGTTGAAGAAAGATGTTGAGTCTATTTAATATTTCTTGAAAAATAATTGATTTCTGTGCATTTTTTTTCACACTGCATCAAATTAAGGTTGATTACGTCGATTAAGCATCATGAGGTGGAGCGTGAGGGGTGGTTCCCTATTTTTTATTTATTTATTTTTATTGTTGCTGGGAGTTGGAACCCTATTAGTTAGGTTGCTTAATATTTACGCTAAGTACTCTTTAAAATACCAGAATAGGGAGGATGGTGTAGGTTTAAGTTTATTAGATTGATCAGTATTGCTGAACTATGAAATTTTTTTTTTGCATACAGGTTTAAGAGAATAGCTTTAGTGTAGTTGTTGTTTTAAACTTGAGTATGAACTTATACAAAATGCAGCAAGATATTTAAAAAAACAGTTAACTGATGATGGATCTGTAAAAGTCCCTTACACTGCATGATTTTTGGCTGAGATGAAAGTTAACAGTCGTGACTGAAACATGGTAAAATCTTTAGGCATCATCCCAAAACAGTGGTCCTATGAGACTGTGAGACACATTATCAGAGACTTTAGAGCTTTGGTGACCAGCAGCAACATTCAAACACAAATTTAGGAATAAATTCTAACAATGTAACAACCAAGTAGAAAGAAAATGACAACATGTTCATATATAAAATGCATCTTGTGGAGGTGCATTGCCAAAACATACTAGTGACATGTCTAATGATGGACCTCTATACAACTACACTGTACCACCTTTAAAGACCTGAAGGAAAAGGCACTCCACTGCAGGTGCAGGTTTTTGATTGTGTGTATGAATCAATTTTATATTACACTATCTTCATCCATTTTCTTGGAACAGAAGCTACTGCAGAACCAGGACTGCCATTCAGCTCAAACTGCATCAATTTCTGATTGTTTAAAAGAGAACAGTGAAGCAAATGTAAGAACACAAAAAATCCAGACATTTCTTTGGGAGTGATTGATGCTTCTGGTTATTGTATCCTCTATCTGAGACAAAGGTAAATGCAGCATAATGAATATGAACACCATATATATACTGTTATTATCCTGTTATTGCGTGTCTGTCTTTGGCATGACTCTCACCACATTAACACAGCGTGTGCGGAAATGTGTGAGTGTGTCAGTTTGTCATGTTGAAGACTGAATACATAGTTTCTTTGATCACATCATATTGGCTTATGCAAATATTTGAAGCACAAAATCACACTCGTAATGAATAATTTCCCCTGGCGTCAGTGTGAAGTTTCTCATTCATATTTGTTTTGTTATTTCATCTTGGTATGAAGGCAAAGGGGAAGATTTTTGTGTCAAGAGGGTTGCTTTCATTTGTTGTGTATGGTTTCATTTCAGCGACTTGTTTTACATGTCTAATCATCAACAGGCAGACTCAGAGAGGCAGAAGCTGAGAGAAATGTACCGATGGTTCATTAATTCTATTGCAATAATGACAGTGGAGCATTAATAGGTTCAACACTCTAACATAGATGGGTACAACCTGACTACATCACCAGGTAAAAGCTCAATTAGCAGGTGTATAGCCACCAACACTCACACCACTCTCATGAGATTCTGCTCCGTGTTCACATGATTACATGACATAATTTCTTCTGATTAAATGCTGTCAATTGACTGTTCTACCATTTCCCAAAGGTCTTCTAATGGATTCAGCTGAACCAGTTTGAGCATCAGAGTCATTATAAGATGTTAAATGACCATAAAGACATGAACATTCACAGCAGCAACTCTCATGTTGCTGCATTCAAAGCACTGTTAAGAGCCCAAAATTGATCACAATAAAAAAACAGAAACATACTTTACAGCTTTACACCACTACTTACACTCTGGATATTAAATATAAGGCAGGTTAGGTCCATGGATGCATGCTGTTGAATCCAAGATCCTACCATCTACAGAAAATTTCATTTGTTAGGAAATATTATTCTAGTTTACCGTGTCCAGTTTTGTTGAGGCTGTCCTCAAACGTTTCTGCTTTTTCTTTGGAAGGAGTGGAAGATGGTACACACCATCAACTTGGTTGTTATAAATGTTTTGCATTGTGAGACACTTTTGTTCTTACTATAGTTGTAAAAAGTGATTATGTTGCAGATTCTAGTCTAGTTCAACTGAAACTGTTCTCTGTGACGATCCAATATCAAAGTTGGTGGGATTACATTGTAACTTAATGCTGTTGCAGTATCGGTTGTCCTGATTGAGATTGTGGGAATTTGTGTATTTACAAAGGACACCTACTTTAAAGTCAGATGATAATTTCTTTTTCATATTTGTCACACTTAAATGTTTCAGATCATAAACAGATTTTAATATTAAACAAATATGACTGTAGTAAATACAAAAGGAGATCCAAACCTGCCATACTCTTTGTGAAGAATCTGGTCTTAAAGCTGATTGAGATGCTGTGGCATGACCTTAAACAGGCCGGCGATGCTTGAAAACTCTCCACTATGGCTGAATTACAATAAATTTGCAAGAAGAGTTGGTCAAAAATTCCTCCACCTCTTGCTGCCAAGTGTGGCAGGAGCAGTTATTCGGTTTAGGAATAACTTAATTTAAAGTTATATTTTATATTTACTCAGGTTATCTTTGTCTAATATTGAAATTTGTTTAATGATCTGAGACAAAATCTGAAAAAAGGATGGGGGCACTTTATGTATATCCCTCAGGAAGTAAAAGGGAACAAAAAAAACACACACACAGAAAAAACGAATTGCACATTGATATCAAACAACATAGATTCAAGAGTAAGCTAACTATGGTAAAAGCCACGCATAGCTGTTGTGGGAGGTTTTTTGAAAAAAAAAAATTACAGTACAAGTTTTGGAATGTCTTAAACTTATAGCCGAGGCTGAGAAAAATCAATTGGCACACATACAGTATACAAGGCTTTCAGCTTTTAAGAGAGAAACCCCTTTGATCTCTGATTTCTTTTATGGCAGATGCTTCACATCTGCCTACACAAACACAGCACTGGATGTGTCTTCTGTATATTCATACAGTGTTTTCAGAAGACTGTATCTGTGCTTAAAGTGTGTTTCCTTGCCTGTTCCTTTGTATGATGTGTGTAGCGTGTATGCATGTGTGTGTGATTGTCAGTGGTGGGTCGAATCAGCGTGGCTGGTGCTTTGTGTGGGCGGACAGGCAGACAGCACCCTACTTCCAACCTGACAGCGAGTATCTAGAGAGAGAAGGAGAGCGATATGGAGGAGGTTGGGTTGGAGAAAGGTTCTCAAAATACTACAAAAAATCTTTAATGTAGTGTAAATTGTTTCATTCTAAATCAATCTGTAAATCTAATCAATATTTATCATTTTTCTTTCCTTCTTCTCTTCATCGTGTTTACTACAAGTGTTTGCAATCGACCTTTAATTACTACTACATGAAAACTTAACATTCCCTTGCACAATTATTTCACAATAACAGTCTCATTGACACATAAAGAGACCTTATTGGCCAGGCTTTTAATGTGACAGCTGAAGACTACAAATGGATTAAACATCTTTTTATACAATATCATCTGCAAATTATAGTCACTCATGCAGACGTGAGAGAGCATTATCACTATTATAACTATTAATAATAACTACAACTATTTATTATTACTAACTAACAACTATTATAATATTAAATTATTAGATGGCCATCTGCTGGTCACCGCAGATGGCCCCGCCCCTCCCTGAGCCTGGTTCTGTTGGAGGTTTCTTCCTGTTAAAAGGGAGTTTTTCCTTCCAACTGTCGCCAAAGAGCTTGCTCATAGGGGGTCATATGATTGTTGGGTTTTTCTCTGTATGTATTATTGTAGGGTCTACCTTATAATATAAAGCGCCTTGAGGCGACTGCTGTTGTGATTTGGCGCTGTATAAATAAAACTGAGTTGAACTGAATTGAATAGATGTAATATTACCAAAGCGGTTATGGTTACATTTTATATATTTTATTATATGCATTTTAATCCAGACTATATTAGACTTTTTAGCTTGAGTTTGATTTAATAACCTTTAAAGTGTAAGTATTGTGAAGTTCAAATAATTGTTTAAAAGCTCATTTTGAACTGGTGGAAAAAAAGTGCACTGATAGTCAGTAATAGAGTGAAGTGGTCTTCTGTGTTATTGCTTACTGTTACTATTATACTGCCTTTTTACACTGTTGGTGATTTTTTTTTTGTCTGGATGTGGTGATGTGACCCATGGAAGAAAAACAGGGATAAAAGGAGAGTGCATGGTTTCCTGGAGAGAGAAAGACAGTAGGAGGGAAAAATGGACGATGAAAATATTAAAGATGAAATGAGAGACCGAGCCAGAGAGAGAGGGGGGCTGCATTCGGCTTTGACAGCCCATATTGTATCACTCTGATCCCGGCTTGGCTCTGATTGATGGCATAATTACAATATGGATATGAGATATTTACATAAGGCAGCCACAGTTATTCACAGCCAAATACTTTTCGCTGAACACATGACCCCACAGCTCTACATAAACCATGTTGTCGGAACAAGAACGCTGTAAAGAGGCACTTGGTGTTAACATCAAAACACTTCCACTGAAAATATATGCTGTGCTTCTGTATAAGAGAGTATACAGGATCCTGTATACTCGCTACAGTACGTGTACATGTGATAAACACATGGAATTTTTCCTTGACTTCATGGCAACACTGTTTGGCATTTCCAAGATCATTGGCATTTTGCTGAGACGTTTTATGTCAAAACATGGAAAGATGCTGGGTATCCTGATTTGTATGTTTTTATATGCTGTCAGTGTGTCAACCTGGTTTTCGCTTTGAAGGAAGAATCTGGTAATAGCCACACTGGGGAAATACTGCAGCACCTTCTCAAAGCAACATTTTCATGTCTTAAAAGTGAGAGGATATTGTTTTATAACTTGATATCTTTTAACATGTTTCTTTAAAAAAGCAGTAGACAGGCAGTAATGACAAGTATTGGCAAATATCTACATGCTGACAGAAAATGCTAAGTTTATATGCCAAATATTAGAACAACTGTGCATTTTGGAAATTGCGCCGAATTGTTTTTGATCCATGATAACAAGACACCCTGCATACAAAGGGCTGTGTGCTTTCAGTTTGAGTATAAAGTGAAAAATGTCAAATATCCAAATGTCAGAGTTATCAGGGAAGGTTAGCAAGGAGCAGCAGCATGTTATTCCTACAGTCTTGGACAGGTCCAGTGGTATTTGTGTACATGAAGAAGCCTATCTTGGCCCGGTGCTATTTCAGGGAAGGTACCATGACAATAACTACTTATTTCTGTCATTTTACATTCTACAGACCTTCCTCCCGAGTCACACATTAGGAAAAAGGAATTGATGTGTCCGTAAAATAACACCCTGCTGCTGAACCTGACTAATATAGCCCCTAATTGTCCCACTGTTGCATCACTCATCATATTTCAGGAATGTAAAATGTTACCAATTACTCATCTTTAGTCATCCATCCATTTTTAAATGCTTTCTTAGCTGCTTCCAACTAGAGCTGAAACCTGGAAATGTATGTGTGTTAAGGCCTTTATACTGAACTCCAACGGCCAGGAGGCTGAAGAATATAGAATATACTCTGGCACTAGAGAGCAGCGTGTTTATCCGGTATCCCAGGTAGCTGAAATGGCAGCAGATATTGTCATCTCCTGGCCTTAATGAGGAGCTTTGAGTTGCCCAAGAAACTAGGGACATGGACACTGATATGTCCATGTCCCTATATGGCCATGTCACTGATATAATTAATTAAGTTAATTGCTCTTGCTCTTGACAAAGGCGGTCACACTTTTTCTCCTCCCCTCCTCCTCCTCTCCCTTAGCTTCCCTGCTTAGCCCTTGTCTAGTCTCGTGTTTTTTGTATTACTTTTCCCTGGAACACTCTCTCACAGTCTGTTCTCTAAAACCTAAAAGAGGAATTGTGGATTTGATCAACTGGTCCCTAAATGCAATTGACACCCTTTTCTCAACGAGAAGTCTGGGCTTGGGTGAGCCTGAGTGCTGAAGACATCTACCTATTCGGAACCATGATAACAGGGTTCTGGCTGATCGCAGCTGGCTTGGCCCTGGCTTATCGAAGATTTAAGGAAGCGGAACCGGCTGTTCAAACCCCCACAAGGCTGCCCGCTGGGATTGAAATGATGGGACGAGGCGTGAGTTTCTCAAAATGGGCTCATTGAGTGTAGCACGGAGAAGATCTTGGAGAAGCTTGCGGCTGCTGTGAATACTCAGAATAAGACCTCTGAGTGCAAACTGGATACATCTTGGAAGGGCTCGCTCGGAATAACACCTTTGAGCGCAAATTGATGACATCTTGGAGAAGCTCACTGCGGTCATGAGTTCTCAGAAATCGGCTCTTTGAGCACAAGAAGGACAACATCACAGAGCGCAAGTTTGATAACATCATGGAGAAGCTCACTGCTCTCCAACGGGAGATTGAGAGACCAGTGTCAGAACAGCTTTGAAATTCATATGAGTTGTTTGCACTAAAGTAAAAAACCACCATCCCTTCATGCGGATACCCCGTTTGGCGCCAGCTGCGGTCTCAAGGCTGGAGCTGAACAACAACACCCTGATAACGACTGTGTTTAGTCTGTTCTTCCCATTCTATGCAAGGCCACCTGGGTTGGCTGGAAGACTGTTTACTTAGCCTGGCAGGGCGAAGGACACTGTCTCAGCTGAACTCTGGACACACACACACACGCACACACAGACATATATACACATGCAGACATACACTCATCCCCCCTCCCTTTCCAAACGCCCTCGACGCTTATTCCCTTCTGATGCTGACAGTGGATCAAAGAGACCAGCGCACAGGCTGCAGGCCCGGATGTACTGTCTAAATTGGCTGTCTCTCACCCTTTACCCACCCCTGTTGCTTGTCATGTGTTTCTTTGGTGTATTAAGAGTTTTTGCAGAGGTGTTTTTTTTTCTGTTCTCAAACTGATCTCCCTGTTGGAGCTCAGTCTGGGGGGAGTTATTTTTTTCTCCTTATCTTTCCTCATGTGGTGCATTTTCCATTGTTATACCTCTCTGACCTGTCTTCCCCATGTGATGTTTGTGTCATGTATGTATGGTCGGAGGGTAAGATGGCGCCGCCATTGCGTGCAATAGGTCAGCAGCCTTATGAAATTTCCCCTTGTGGGACTAATAAAGGTATATCAAATCAAATCAAATCAAAGTTCAACTGATTTTAGCACTGTATAGTGCAGCGGTAGCACACATGCATGTGAAAAGGAAAGTATTCACACCCTAGATCAGCCTCAGCACAGCCTTACTGCTTCCAAAGAAATTAAGATGGTAAGTAGCAGTCAGGTGCTGACAATCAAACACCATTTAATTAACTGGTAATCAGTAAATGCAAGCACCTCTATAAAAGCAGAACTTTTGGGAGTTTGCTGATCTGGAGCATTTAGTTCAGGAGCTCTCCCAGACTCCACAGGCCTCAGTTAGCATGGTAACGGTTACAGTTCAAGATAGTAAAATTAGAAAAAGACTGGTTTGTTTAACAACTTTGGCTAGTTTGGAAGGGTTGCCAGATAAAAAAGCCTTTTCATTCCAAAAAGAACGTGGCAGCACAGCTTCGTTTTGCAAAGACGAATCTGAACAAACTGCAAGACTTCTGGAACAATCTCCTTTGGACAGACAAGATGTTTAGCAATAATTCACAGTGGCACCTCATACCAGCTATCAAGCATAGTGGTTTATGGACGATGATTTGGGCTTGTTTTGCAGCCACGGGACCGGGACACCTTGGAGTCATTGGCTCGACCGTGAACTACTCTTTATACCAAAATATTCTGGAGACAAATGTGAGGCCATCTGTCCCACAGCTAAAGCTTGGCTCAAATTCAGTTCTGTGATAAGAAAATGATCCCAAGCACAGCAGCAAATCTACAGCAGAATGGCTAAAAAAAATAAGAAGAGACACAACGTGTTGCAGTGGCTTAGTCAAAGTCCAGACTTCAACGCAACTCCAATATAGAGAGCTGTGCTTAAATAAATGCCCAGAAACCTGAATGAGCTAAAGCAACTTCCTAAAGAAGACTGGGACAGAATTCTTCCACAGTGATGCACAGTGTTGGGAAGGTTACTTTTAAAATGTATTCCACTACAGATTACAGATTACATGCCCCAAAATGTATTTTGTAACGTATTCCGTTACGTTACTCAATGAGAGTAACGTATTCTGAATACTTTGGATTAATTAATATATTTTCATGCTTTTTACAACTACATGAATGTACTATTGCTGTGTGATTTATTACTATTACTGAAGATCCACAGCTCCGAACCGTAGTAAAGGGACCTCTGTCTAATACGTCGGGTTCGTGTCGGGCTCGTAGCTGAAAACTATCTTTACTTGGTTGTCTGGGTCGACTTTGCTAGCGAGAGACAGAGAGAGGCGCTGAAAGGCTGCTCCAACGGAACTTATTGAAAACACGAACACGGTGTACAGTCGAGTCTTAATAGCTTACTTACAACTGGGCTCGTCAGGCACTCTTCTTGGCTGCAGTGGTTATTATTATATTTACATGCTTCCAGCTCCCATTTCTGCTCAATGACAACTCGTACTTTTCCACTCTCCTTTTTCTCCCTCCTCGCGCTCACAGACCCATAACGTGTATGGCAGTCCATTCTCCCTGCAGCACGGACTACACTGCCAATGAGGCTACATTCTTTAGGGCTATGCTTGTAGCATTCTGCCTATTAGCTTAGCACAACAACAACAACAAAATGGCGCTCTCTCACCCAGGAAACACACAGTCGCAGAGAGCGTCACCCTGTAACCATGGCAACCGTAACGCTGCCACCTGGAACAACAGAACGTAGCTGTCAAACAAAACCCAAGCAGTCCTGACCCGCCACAATATGAAACAGGAAAATACCGCCGTGTAATCCATTTATTTCAACAAAGTAACTGTATTCTAAATACCACCTTTTTAAACAGTAACTGTAACGGAATACAGTTACTCATATTTTGTATTTTAAATACGTAACGGTGGTACATGTATTCCGTTACTCCCCAACACTGGTGATGCAAGAGACTGTTAAAATCATACAGAAAATGATTATTTCAAGTTTTTGTTGTAAACGTGGTGCTACAAGTTCTACAAGAACTATACTTGACTTCACATAGCGCAGTGACACAATTAACTTTACGTTTCTTTATCCTATGGATTTTACTAACAAGTATGTTTTTGTGTATCCAAATTCTTCATCTCCATTACATCATTAACATCATTTTTTTTCTCATAGTTATACACAATGCAGCTCTATGGCAAATCAGTCAAAGTTTGAATACACCAACAATTCTTGTCATGCTGATGTTTTTGGGATTTATTGATAAGAAAAATATTATAGAAATATTTTTCAATTAAAAATGTAATTTATGGACCTTCGTTCTCATGCTGCATGTAGCTTGCCTGTGCATCCACCTTCGCCGTATTTTCTTTGATATATTTTATTTTCCCTCATACCTTTTTAGTTTCATTTTTCTACATTTCTTATCCACGTACTTCCTACCCCATGTGAAAGAGCAGCCGGTGCCCTCTGATGCGATGGGAGGTGCTGCTAAATGGCAAATCGGTAGTGTAATGGTGAGGGTGCCTCTCTGCAGCAACCTTTCTTACCTGCTAAATGGTGCTGTTAAACAGCGCAATAGTGAGGAAATGGGGATCTGCTGAGAGCAATTAGATCATTCACTGAACAGGTGGTGCTGCATTCATTAGCACACACCCTGTGCTGTGCATGTGTGGGTGCGTGCAGTCAGGCGTATGTGTTTCTGTCCTGCAACCTTACGATCAGGCATCACAACAGACATTGATTTATTTTTATTTATTTATTTTTTTGCATTTCTAAAAATCCTCCAGACAAACCAAAAACTCTGCTCTACTTCCCCACTCAAATAATTTGTAAATATTTATACTAATTTATTATTAAGTGTCCCTTTCCCACTAAAACTGGCCGCCACAGGAGACTCTTGTTCCCAGTGTGTTGACTAGAAGGCAGCTGCCTCCTCTGGTACCATCAGCATCGTATTAATAACCATGAGAAGTGGATTGAGCCTCATCTTTACATAAATTGTAGGCAAAAGTCAGTTGGAATCAATTCATAAAGATCTCGAGTTACTCCCGACGCAATTTATTCACCAATTTAAATTACAAAATGTGCTGTAGTAGTTACACATGCAAAAAAGTAACTAATATCCAAATGTGGAGTTTATTCATCGTATCATTCATTCATTCATGAGACTCATGTGGCTCAAAAGGATTAGTTTGCAAGCCGATGTGCATTTTTATTTCAAAGGGAAAGAACATAGACTACATAGCTGTCATGTACAGTGTCCAGTCACTTGTTACTAAATCAGTAATTTTATTAGTAAGCATAACAGTAAGTTGATTTTAAACTACATCTCACTGTTGGTGAAACATTTTAAAACTGTGTGACTGCAGTTCCTCTTTAGCTTTTCACATGGTTGATGTCATTCAGCCTGATGCATGGTTTTCACATGTTTTAAAAGCTTTGCATGCATATGAAGTACATGCTTTGCAAAAATGATGATGATGTTTAGAACATTTAAAACTGACACTTAAAATAGCTCCCAGTTTTTGTTTTATTAACACTTGAATGTTTGAGACATGGTTTTTCACAGAGGTGCTTTGTGATACGTGAGTTTTTTGCACTTATGAAGTTTATATGCATGCAATGCCATCAAAGAGGTCTCTGATTAGTCCCGAATTCATTCTGCATCATGACAATACGATATACAGTACGGAAGAACAAAGAACTTCATCGCTTTTCACTTGGGACAATTTCTTTGAAGCAGCTTTCTGTACCCAAAACACAGCAGCGAACACAAGGAACAAACAAGTAAGCTCAGTTTAAAATAAATCTAAATGTGGAATAAATTCCCTAACAGTCTGTTCATGCACATTTATTGGCAAATGGTAAGATCAAATAATAACATGTCAAGTGTCCTTGAGTGTTTTGAAAGGTGCTTTTAAATAAAATGTATTATTATTATTATTATTATTATTATTATTATTATTATTGTTGTTAAGAAGATAAAGTTCAGTACTGAAAACTTTTTATGCAGCCTGGAGTCAAAGTAGAGAGGGAATTATTAAACTAAATTAAAAATAACTAAATAAAAAAATCGTTAAAAAGAAGGTAAGACATGGTGACATCCTAATGGCAACACCAAGTATTCTAACAGGAAGTTAGAATACTTGGTGATTTCTGGGGGATTTGTTGGTTGCAAAAAGAATTCATATCTTTTCGCTTTACTCTGATGATCTTTAACAATGCAGATCAGACTGCTTTTAACTGTAAGGCTGTGGAACCAGCAGCTCAACAACAACAACAAAAAGCTCGGGAGACTTAATAAAAGATTGATAAACGTGAGAGAGGATGACAGAACTGACAGAAAAGGAATTTGCCAAGGAAGTGAATTCTCTTTTGCATCTGCTTAAAAAATAATCTCAGATTTCACATTAAATTCTCATCAGAGGTGATCACAGAAAAAAAAAGTATTTGTATGATCTAACCTTTTCCACCTTTGCATTATATGTGACGTACTTTGACCATTCAGCTCTTTGGTTTCAGATGCATTTTAGATACAGAAGAATTTTGTGGTCTGAATCCAGAGAAGGGTCATTAAGTGGTGGACAATCAGCTCAGTCACCCAGTCACAGTCAAAGAGACCTACCCCCACAGAGCCTTTCACCATCATGGATTTAGGCTGAAGTTACCGTACATGAACAGAGAGAAGACCCTGAAACAGCCAAAGATAATGGCTGCTGATTTAAATGCAAATGGACTCTCAAAGGATGTTTACTGCAGCTTTTATTTAACAGACCAATAAAAACCTGACATTTTGAAAGCATTTTCATTTTATGTTTATGTCAGGTGAATCAGAGAAAAAACATCCCCCAAAAATAAGCTGAGTAACAGTTTACTGTCATATTTTACAGTAAGACAGTGTCCTCGCAGATTACAGCAGGTGCGCCGTAAAAGAACGGCATCATCCTGGCAAATCTAATCTGCCAAAAACTGGCAGATTTTTGGCAGATAGCAGGTGCGACAGGTGCTGCAAGGTTCTTCATCTACCAACGCATTCACCCAGCAGCCTCACCCTTATCTACATAATTCCCGGTGTGATAAAATCAACCACACTTAAACCAGGTTTTTTCTTCTATAAACCATCGATGGCAGGTTACGTCCTCTGCCCCTCCATCAGAGTGAGAAGTTTAATTTACTAAGGAATCTAACTTCCCTGATTCTGAAGGCCATTTCTGGTGTCAGACATGCCAGTGTGAGGATATCAGAAATAGCTGCCGTTCTTGCTCTGCAATGTTTGGAATTTCCAGGGACTGGCGTGATAAGCATTTGCAGGCCTGAGGGCACAACTTGCTATGCTGATAAAGTAGAGAGAGTGACAAGAGCGAGAGAGTACAAATAAAACAACCCAACAGTGATGAGCAAAAACCGCAGCTGTCAGACCTCGAAGCGAACAGGTTCCAGCAGTAAAACATGATGCCGGCCTCTGGTCCTGTTAGTTTGATACAGACGACTACATGATCCTCATCCATTGAGAACAGACTGGAACGGGCTGCCTGGTCTTCCTGTAGCTACAGCTGATGATGAGGTTAGAAACTGGCATAAACTGCATAAATGATTCCAACCTTCCTGCTGTCAAACTCACAGGTTAATATTCTGGATCTATGTTTTAGGTAGTTCTTTACATCACTAACATTGGATATGTACTGCATTTAGTTCAAGACAATGGTATATATTATCGTAGTTTTTGGTATTGATGACCATAGATGACAAAATGCCATCTATGGTCTGTCTACAGAGGCTGGTAAGGAGGGAGCTGATGTAGAGTTTACATTTTTAAAGGCAGCCTGCAGAGTTTGTGACCATTGGTGGTGCTGTAGAGTAATGAGTGGATTTTTGTTTTGTATTACACACAATTACTGATAGATATTTGTCCAACATAACATCATTGCTGTGATTCACTTGATGGCAGTAATACACCAGAAGCTGCAGGCTTTAAGAAAGAATTTATAAAATGTATTTAATTTTTAAAAATGGTTTAATTTGAAAGAAAAGTCCATCATCCATCCATTCATCTTTTTCTGCTTTATCCGGGGCCGGGTCGCGGGGGCAGCAGCCTAAGCAGACGTGTCAGTGGGATTAAGGAGGTCCTCAAGTATTCCTTCCTTCCAGACCCTCGCCCTCGAGCACCCTTCCCGGGCCTGGCTCCAGGGCGGGGCCCCGGTAACCCTATCCCAGGCAGGGTAAACTTTTCCCTTGATGTTTTCCTCATAAGGGTCTTCTGAATCGCTCTTTGTCTGGTCCCTCACCCAGGACCAATTTGCCATGGGAGACCCTACCAGAGGGCAAAAGCCCTCGGACAACATAGCCCCTGGGATCCCTGGGACACACAAACCCCTCCACCACGATAAGGTAGTGATTCATGTAGTCATTCAGCGTAATTATTAAACCTCAAGTCATGTTCTCTTTGATTTCAAAGAATATCAACAGATTGCTGTAGTGTGATTATACACTTAAAGCTGGTCCACATATTCTGAACTACTATGTAAATACATAAGTCGGATTAGTCTTTAAAACTAGCTAGTCAAAAGCGTACTGAAGTACTGATGTCATACCAGCATGGTGAGTTATGTGCGTAAAATCTTTAGTGTCCATCTGTTAATTTTATCCTGTTCTAAGTTTAGAAAAAGCTTGCCGAGTTATAAACAACCAGCTTGCAGCACACACAAGCCACAGATGTTCCTGTGCTTTTTGTGTGTCAGAGCCTAGTGCTGCTTGTGCAAGATTTAATCAAGGTACTCACATTAGAAGAGGCGTGCATAATTGCACGGGGCTTGATGACTGTGCACCACATCTCTCAAATTAGGGACTGCAGATGGAACGGTCATACCTTTCACGCCTCATCCCGCTGCAGTTGAATGGATGTAGAGAGTTTTTCAACTAGAATGTATCCTAAAAGCATTTGTGAGTGGCAGATGGTGGTCAGAAGCAGTACCTGAGCTTGTTCTGTGGAGACTGTGGTTCATTTCTAGCTCCATGTAGCGTTCGAAAATGAATGCAGTCTGTGAGTGTATGTATATAGAGAAGCGTAGTGAATGTAAAAACTTGTGTGAAGTATATGTTTATAATTATGATACGCAGCAGTTGTAATATAATTAAACTTTTCATCACATTAACATAATGACAGCATCGTGTTTTCATGGCCCCTGCTCTAATCACAGTTTTAATTATAATCAAATAGTTTTTTACATGCATTTAAATATTGCAACAACTTCAGTTTGCACCATCTAAGCACGCGTCATCATGAAAAGCTAATGTTTATCATTTTAGATCTATTCTGCTCAGCTCTTTTCCTCAGACCGCTCAGAGTTTCTGTTCTGTTAGGAAATCGATTTATCTTTGGTATTTCAAATGTTACATTGTTGATAAGAGATGGCGATAGCAATTAAAAGGAAACAAATTTGTATTCATTTGCCTTCCATGACAGCATGTAGTGACAGACAGTGACAAGACAATTTGCTCCAGTGGCTTTGGATGAGAGTGGCACTTAGGCTGCAGTGGTTATCACTGTGGCCTCACCTGGCTGGCTGAGACCTTTCGATCTCCAGTCTGTGTTCTCTCGGAGAATATAAAAAACATCAGAGTCCATCAATCCAAATACAGGCTTGTTAGGTTAGCTGTTAATCCTAACTTGGCTGTAGGCAGGAATTTGGCCATAAATGTAACCATAAATGATTGTCTGTCTCCATGTGTTGGTTCTATGACGGATCCACCTCTCAACAAATGACAGCTGGGATGGGCTACAGGCCTAGTGCCAGTTCTGAATGGGTGCTAGATAGCCTCCCAGTTTTTAACATCTGGAGTTGTTGGAATGAATTGGCGCACATTCCACATATTGACCAAAATGCTTCCTGCTCCTGACCTTAAATGACTTCTTCCTCCTTGGAAGTTGCAAACTCTTCCACTGCAGTTAGTTTTTTTTCTCAGGGCTATAGTTAGTCATCAGTCCAACTCCAGTAACCAGTGATGGTTCTTAGCATGAAGGTTAGGTCATCCTGGTCTCATACACCGAGATTCTACCTTCATGACACAAATTAGGTGGACCTGCAAGTCGTTCCAAAGCTGTACATTTCATGGGAATCCTGACTAAAAAAGATACCAACACCTGATAATGTGTACTGATTGTGGACATACGTTTTAAATGGTTTACTGCACATATCCAATATTTTATGAGCTTGTCACCAAAAAGAAAGACGTTATTCATTATTACTGTTAGCTTTTATGGGGCTCTCACTAGACTTAAAAAAAGCTCTATTATATGGAGGAACTAAAACTCCAGGCAGAGTGGCTGCAGTTGTTATTAAATGGGAAATGGCTTTAAAAGTCAGTGCAAATCTGGTTTAGTGTGCACGGTTTCAAACAAAACAACAACATCAGTTGCTTTAAAAGAACCAGATCTGATCTGCAGACATATACTAACATTCATCACTGGAATGCAATAACAGTGGTGAGTCATTGGCTTGTTCTGTCTTCACATTTATTCACATTCCTTTTGTTTCTTTGTGCCATTCCTGTTTTCAGTGATTTCAGGACTGCCACAAAATTTGAGTTGAGGTCACACTCAACAGCTGAAACGCTTTTGTGTCACAGAATAAACTGCTTTGCTCAAGAATACTTTGGTGAAATGGGTACTTGACACAAAGATAAAGAACATGTTAAAAAAAAAAGTGTGTGTATATATATATATATATAATGTTCTAGTGTGTTTTGTGTGATTGCTGTAGAATGTTTTCTTTCACACATGCAATTATTTTCTCATATTATAAGAATTTTTTGGAAGCTGTATGAAAGAAAAACCCTGAAAAAAAGTGTAACAGACTCCAATAAGAGTGCACGACACCAGACTGAAACCAATTACACCTCCTCTAGCAGAGATTAAAAGGACGGATATCAAATCTTTCATAATGATGACGAGGCGGCTTATGTTTCCATGTAAAACACAGACTGCCTCTGTAACCAAACAGCATGACTCATGCACTTTGGGAGAGAGAGATAGTGTGACAGAATAGAGCTGCAGGCTGTCTTTAATATTGGATGTGTGGCTGAAGCGGCCTAATGGCTTAACACTAGCCTGTTTGGGACAAGAATAACCTCTTATCGGTGTGTGTGTGTATGTGGGCTGGGCTTAGCGGTGGAGGTCTGCAGTGTGTTTGTGTGTATTTTCATGCCTGTCCATCTAGTACTTTTAAGTTAATTAGGATTTGCATGTTGTTTACAATTAGACAAATACACAAAAAATGGACAAAATCTTGTCCGGATGAGATTATTATAATGACACACCTCTTGGTTTTGCAGGCATCACCTTTAAGCAAACGGAATATGGGCTCTACATTAAGAGCAGTATGTTTTTGGGACCTTTGGGTTGAAAGTTAAACACTTCTATCGCACACGTTTTATCCCCACAAAAGCACTTTAATATGCAACCTGCCTGAGTGCCGTGCAATGTGTGCCTCTGCATTATACACACACACTGACCCTGCTGAGAGCTCCCCGGGCTCCCGTGTTCGGATATCATTATCAGAGACAGACAGACAGAAAAGCAAAGCGACAGAGAGGATGAAAGATACGAGTAATGCTTTAATAGTGTTTGTTCTGCGCTGCACCCTCTCCTCTCTGTTTGTGCATTGATAGAGCTCACATTCACTTAACCCATCGCTGATGACAACTTTTTTTTTAAACAATTTCTTTTTTTCTCTCCCTCTCTGTCTTTTCATTTGCTTATTTATGGTCTAATTGTTTTCTTGATCACTGGGGCTTTGTTTAAATATCCTTACCTTCTTATCCTTGCTACCGTGCACACATGCATGGCATCAGCTTCCAGTGATGTGCTTGCATTCACGATGGATCAGACCTGAAAACGAGCTGCTGCCGTTCCTGCCTGAACAAATGTGTCAGGGTTCATGTGTGAAAGAGCAGAGAGACAGAAATTGACCTTGGTGAGGCAGTGTGTGTGTGTGTGTGTGTGTGTGTGTGTGTGTGTGTGTGTGTTTGTGTGTGAGAGATGGAGAGAGTGTTTGGTGATTGGGGGGTGGGGGGTTGGGTATGTGAGAAAAGGAGTGTTAGGCGAAGACTGCACCCTCTATGAGTCAAAGAAGGTTAGCTATGACGCGCTACCTTCTGGGGTAAGCAAGGCATCAAGTTATGAAATTATGCATGATAAGATTAAAACAGCTGTTTCTAAATTTTGAACTTCTTGATCAAAGCCTGATGGACTACAAACTGGAAATCAATCAATAAATAAATTGGATAATATTTGTTGTTTGTAATTCTTTATAAATACTGTGGTACCGTTTAGCCTCCTCGTAGATACAATGGTGTGAAAACATTTTGCCCCCTGCCTGATTTCCTAATGAGGTACCAGGATTCAATGGTACTCCAAAAGTCAGAAATGTGATGTCCATTTCAAGTTTACCAGGAACTGCTTCCTGAACATCCACACAGAATAAGGTATAAGGTATAAAAACACTGCGTGTGTAAATATGAATATATGAAGTTGATGATTGTTAAGATAGAACATTTTAATCCATTTCGTGTTTTCTCCCAAATCAACGCTATGACTATATACAGAAAAGCTTGACATGGTGCAGGGACAAGCAGTAAGGCATAGAGGACACAGGTGTTTAATTCAACAATTGGGTTTTATTGACCCCAAAATATGAAAGATAATTAACAAAGCCAAAATACTTAAACAGGCAGACCAATAAAAGAGGTCAGCTCAATAAACTAAATTCAAAATAACAACTAAAAAAACCTCAGACAAACAGACCTCCTGAAATGACACATGAGGAACTGGCTTAGCCAAACCAAATGACACACAAGGGGGACAATTTCAACCACCCCCCAGCTAATCAAGCATGTGGTTTAGTCCAATGAGGTTGTCAGCAGTATTTCAGATCCCCCAGCCCTTTGTCACACCTTTTGCCAACCAGGAAGGAGAAGCCAACCCCCAGGTAACTCAAACAAAGAAAGATGTATTCATATAACATAAAACAGAACTTTGACCTTGTAGTGTTGTTATGTGTGCACGCCATATAAACACTGGAAGGTGTGATGGAAAAAAGAATGAAAGTAGTGACTGCAAAGTAAAGTGAAGCAACTAGTGGTGAGGTGTGGAGCTTGCAAGAAAAGTATGCAAAATAAAAAATAAATGACTACACAAACAAAAAGTTTTCATCTAATTGCACAAATCTATTTTCCAGTATTTACTTATTTATCAGTATAGACTGTGTTATTGATATTAGCTTCCCTACTCTGAAGTTTAATGTGGTATTAACACAAAATATAATAGGCTGTACAACCCAGGGGGAATTGCCCAGATATTTTGAAAATTTAAGACTAGCATCATTTTTAAGCAACATTCATCATTATTCCAATACTCCTCTAGGACTCAGTGCTAGATTTCTCAGGTTTTTTAAGTCACGAGCGTTATACCCAGCACTCACAGGACTTATCTAAGTTTGTGTGGATTTTGATGTAGGTTTATAATCTAGATAACACCGTAGAAAATAATGCCTAATCAATTTGTCAGAATGTTGCCTTTTAGGTTTAAACTTGTCAAAGACTAAAAACACACAAAATCCAAAGCGTGGGTTTAACACTGGGACTATTTTGCATTCCTAAACTATGAGTAATTAATTAATTAATTTGTTTCATATTAAAAGTAGGTGTTCCCACATCTGAGAAAACGCAGCACGCTTCTGTTTTAAGTAAAAAAGCTGTCACAGTTTACTCTTCCATATTGTTAATGCTACGATGTCGGCGTGTTGGTGATGTAAAAGTCTTCAACATCTTTTATATCCATATCTTGTTGCAATAACATAAATTGTGAACAATAATAATGTAATGCCTAAATGTAAAATGAGTGCTATTGGTCATGAATTTCAGAATATATTTTATGGTTTGTCATCTTTAAATATTATAACAAACTCTTGAAATGTTGTCTTAAACTCTCAGTTAGGCTTTGGCAACAGTTTTGTCTGCTGAATTGTCCTGTAGCAGGACTGAGTAGCTTCAGGTTTTTTGCGTAGCTGATTCTCTAATCTTCCTCCTCTGGAAGGCAAAGGTAAAAGCTATCCTACAACTATTTGTTGAAGTTTATGTCTCAACAGTGTAATGCCTTGATGCCAGGCTCTATTGGGATTCCTCGTCTCCTTCTTTTTATGTTTTTTCTTTATCAGATAAAACTCACAAATACGTCTCACTTGTCAGCGCATGCCTTCTCTTCTCTGTCTTTACCTGAAGACAACAGCTCAATTTAGCTTCTCTGTTATAATAGAACATAACCTTCCAAACTATCTTCTTCAGGCTATGTTGCCTCTTCTTCACCCTAACAGGGTCAGGAAGAGACAGATTTATTCCATAAGTCCTGCTTGGTCTGTTCCTCACGTGTGCATGTAAATTTTAACGTTATGAGTTGAATGCTTTTGATTAAAAAAAAAAACACAAATAAGGATTCAACTTTATTGTCTTTTACACGTGTATAAATATGGGTAATGAAATACAGATTGCATCTCATCAGAAGTGCAAGAGCAGTAAGTGCAGTAGGAGCAGATAAGGAACATATAAGGGTAGTATAAAAGGTGAGAATAGTTATGAACAGATTATATGCAAGTAAGTTGAGAATACAGATGTTTATATTGATATACAGACAGCAAATATACAGATGTACTGATGTATACATATGTACAGATATACAGATATTCTATATTGCTGTACAGACGGGTAGATGTACAAATGTGCTATGAACAAATATACAGATGTGCTGCACATATACAGATGTATCGACATGTGGTAAACAGATCTACAGAGTGCTATAAATATATCTACAGTAGTGGAGGCGTAGCGCTTTGAACAGACTATAATAGTGAACAGTGTACGTTGTATTACAGAGACTATGCTATGTCAGTGTCCTTAACTATAGCAGTAACAAGTATCAATCACTTTAAAATGTCACCGTGAACTTGAGAAGTTCTCTGTGCAAGGTCACCGTAGTTTTGGTTGTGCTGTGGACTCTAGCATGACCAAAGCATAATAGAACATATATCACGTAGTGGAAAAAATGAAAGAATTTAAGACATGCAGTGTAATTGGACACAAAAAATAAAATGTTAAAATAAAGAACAAGTTTGCATTCGTACGGTGTGAGGAGAATTGGTGCTTTCATTATTTATTAGCACCACACTTTATATTTGCATAAATTGAAAATGTTCATTAAGTTTATTTTGGGCTTTTAAATAAATAACTGAATTAATTTGTTCCCCCAAGCAGTACAGCGTTGGACTAGAAGTCAGACAACATGGTTACAGAAGCAGCCACTCTGACTTGTTCAGCACAGGTGCACCCAGTGTTCATAATAATGGTACCACTCCAATTAGCTGTTTCAGTAGCTTGCCCTGGTACTGTTTGTGCTGGCTTATTGGAGCACTCCATATAACGTAGCCATCATTAGCATTATTAGATGCACCTGTGCTCTTCTTAGTGTGACAAATGTGTCAAAATGTTTGCTGTGAGAAACAATTATTGTATGTTGTTGTGTCCTTTTTAGACCTTCTTCTTTTCTAAAGTCAAAAAACAAAATTATGCTAGAGAGACTTTGTAATATCATGATAACTCCTTGAAATAAAGTAGAGCTGAGGAATTTCTAATTTACACACACACACACACACACACACACACACACACACACACACACACACACACACTCTTCATCTTATATGTGTTCACTTGGATTTGTTCCCATGGCTTTAGAGCTCATATGATATGACACACACATATCAGCAATATTCACGTGTCTCCTCAGCAGCTGCTTCATTGTTCAGGTGATTTCAAACTACAGTCATGATTCAGTTAATTCCAGCATCAAATGGATGAAAAGCACAACAGAATGAGTGCTGGTTTAGCTAATCTTCTATTTCAGTCTTACCCTCATTTACTCTGTATGTGGTAGGCACTGCAGTTTATGGGGGAAAAAAGAAATAAATAAATGTAAGAATTAAATATTGAAGTGATCTGAGCCCATATCTAAATCTAAATCAGTCTCAGTATTTTGAAATTGATATTTTGATTGATTTTTTTTATCATTTTTCATCAATAGAACATTTCATGAAGAAATTCATTCATCCAGCTCACAGTCACAACAATTTGCCTCTTTATATTGTAATGGAAAGACCTCACAATAATACAGAGAAAACTCCAACAACCAGACGAGCCCCTTTGAGCATGCACTTGGGGACAATGAAGGAAAAACTTTTAAGAAACCTCTGGCAGAACCGGGGCAGCCATCTGTTGATTGGTCCACACACGTCGTTTTTGTTGTTACTTTAACCCTAAATACATTCAAAATGTTGTCATGTAGCCTATAGAAGAAAGAGTAGACTAGAAACAGCATTTCTTTTCACTGTTGCTCTCTATAGATGTGGCAGATAAATCTAAAAACACTATTTGACTATTTACCGTTGTTTGAATCGACCTGTGACCAACATGCTTTTGATGATGATGGAATGGGAAACATTTTGAAAATCTGGAAATGTTTGTATTTTTGTAAATGGCCTTGCTGATTTCAATTCATTGTTGCGTGTGATTTTGATCAAAACACCAGTATTATTGATGAGAAACATGCTGGCCTGCAGGTTACTAACCAGTAACCCAAACCTCAGCACGGTGCTCACTCCCGCACAAAGTATGAACTTGTTCTGACGGTCTCTCTTTCTCACATTCCAAACAAATTAACACTCCTAGTGTCAAGTGTCGTACAGCACACCAGGAGCAACATTTTGCATAATTTGGTGTAAATTACTGTAAATTAGTATGATGCATTTAATTACTCTCCTCCCAAAATGTTGCACTTTGAAAATGCCCACCAATACATGTCTCGAGGGCAGCTGCAGAAATACCTGCGTGCACGCTTTTAGACACTGCAACGCTTTGATGAATCCCAGCAGTCTATTTCTAACCTCAAATTAGGATTTTGCACTTGTGCAGGCTGTTTGTAAAAACTACAGGCGTTTCTTATTTCCATACTCCATACTGTTTCCCACCTTGTCTTTCTCCATACTCCTGGTTGTGAACCAGAAATCAGTTTCAGTATGTCTGCTGTCCTCCACGTGCATTTCAGGAACTGAGACGTCCTACATCATGGCAGAGCACAGGACACAACACGTGACTTTGCAATTACACTGGGTGCTTGTTAGTGCCGGGTTTTAATGACAATGTTGCCTCCTGCGCTGTCTCTTACTCTTTCTCTCTGTCCTGTTTCCCAAAGGTGCCAGTGGAGAACAGAGAGATGAAGACTTTATCTCTCCTCTTCCTCCTCCTCCTCGCCTCGGGAGCCTGTGACGACGTCAAGTACATCTCCAAGAGGAACTCAGGTAGGATGAAGAGCCTCGGTGTTTGTTGTCTTGTGGCGTACTCTGCTTTGTTGAAAACGAGCCTTTCTCTCTTGAACATTCTCAGGCTTTTTATTTTTGGAGCTTATTGTTGCTTTGTTTTTCTTGCTTTGTTTCACTGCCAGCACTCTACAGTCTTCTCGCGATAATGCTAACTCTTGTCTTTTGTCATTATACTCCACCTCACTCTTATTCTCCTTTTTGCTGTCAAATATAGGGTGTCTCTCAATGTTCCCTTGCAATCTGCTCTGCTCTCATCCTTTATGATGTATTGACATCTCTTAAGTTGATGCAACGGACACTCACTCCCACAGCTTTTCCCCCTCATCCACAATCACCACCTCTGCCTTTCTTAGATAACACTCCTCTCCAAACTCTATCTCAAAGCTCAGAATGGCTGTCTCTCCATTTCTATCCCTCTCCTTTTTCTGCTGAGGGGGTGTAATGATCAGCCTGTCTGACTGCAGCTGTCATTGTTGCTGCTGCTGTGCTCATTTGTGTATCGGCAGGCCCGGTGATGACAGATCTGCTGATAGTCTTTTATTCATAATCGATTTGTTGTGTCACGCTAATCGTCTTGACAGAAGGAGCTTGATTGGGATATTGATGTATGGCATCAATAGTTTTGTGTGATACTATTCGGTGATCTTGGTACAGTGCCTTGCAGAAGTCTTGAGTAATGCCCCATTTCTTTATATTTTGCTCCCAAGGAGCCAGACTCTCTTATCATTTTTAAAATGGAGCAAAAGTTCTGCAGGTTTTCTCAAAGTTTTTCTTAGACAGCATTTGTTACCATTTCTTTAGCTGAATATAAAAGAAAGTGCCCAAAACTTGGCATATCTCACTTTCCAGTGTGTTCCTAAAAACAATTTCAGGAAACTGGACACGTTGAGGACAAACAAGTGGCAGGTCTTAAAACTATCTAAAGCAAATGAACAGTATCTGAAAGTAAAGGAAAAAAAATCCAGCAAATACCTGACCCCGATCCTGAAAGACATGCATCTGATCCTTCAACCGATCCATCTACTGTACACTAAAGCTTCATCAGACAGGGCCTCAGTGGAAGAGTGGCTGCCAAATGCCATTTTTAAGGAAGGAAAACTGGGAGAAAACGCTGAGGTATGTCCGATTACACAGGAACTGGACTGAAAATCAGTCCTAACAAGTTTGAACATTTTGGTTCAAATTATCATCAATATTTACAGATGAGCTCAGGAGATAGTCAAAACAGCGAGTGTCTGCAGGCATCTGTAAAATCATATCAGCTGGTGGTGTTTGAGATTTTGTCATAACTGAATGCAAAAAAGTAAGGTCAGATTTTGCATCCATAACATCTGGAAAGCATCAATGATCCCAAAGTAAAATCACACCTGGACTGAAAAACACACAGTTGAACACTATCAGTCATGGATTGGCCTCCCCAGAGCCGGACCTCAAATGTATTGATACTGTGTGGGATCATCTTGAACAGAACAACAACAGCCAAAGAAGAGCTTTGAACGTCTGCAGAAATAATCCTGAAGCAGCCTGAGAGAGAAGAAAGCGGTCTGAGAGAGTTCAGACTGTGCTGAAGAATAAAAGACTAACTAACTGTACAAACTCTGTTTTTGCCTTCCATACTATGTTTCTATTTATGTTTCCAAGTTTCCTAGTAACATATAAAGAAATGAGGAGTAACTCAAGACTTTTGCAGTATTGTATGTGTGACATAGAGGTGAGCTGTTTAGCATTTTGATTCACTTTCATGTTGCCTTCATACTTGAATGGAGCATTTCACCTGCGGTGTTACACTCAGAGAATCTTTCATTATAAATATTACCTACAGCATCTGTAATTTTATTCTCACACGCTCCTGCCAGATCCTGAAAGTGATAAAAACACAGAAAATTACCCAGCGATTTTTAGCAAGCTCAGGTCATCTAATTATAACAATCCAGTTAGAATTGATTCCCCTTTAATGTAATCCTGTCTCACTGTTTTGCTTGCTTATAAGTGAGTGTGTTGGTCCTGGTGCTTTAATCGAGGGGATACGAGGGCAAGCATAACAATACTTCAGAGATTCTTTGTAATTACACACACTCAGCATCTGAGAATTGCATTACAGCACTTCACCCAACCACTGTAAGAATAACACAATTGTGGTTTGTGTCTGCTTGCTATACTTGATGGAATATTGCAGGCAACACACTTCAATCATTTTCCTGGGAGACTTCATACCTGGTGGAGGACAGAACTGCATGGTGAAAGCATATGGTTTATGAGGTGCTGTTACACTACTATTATTACACACTGTGCATGCAACATTTACTTATATAAACAAAAAAAATCATATGACTATCAAATAGCTATTTTTGCCTTGGTTGCATAGTTTAACATAATTAAGCTGAAATGAAATCTGGGCAGAAAAATGCAGGACATGACAAAACTTGCAGGGAAACCCCAACCCCACCCTTACCCACTTTCTTCATCTGAGGTTGACTTTCTCTAAAAGGAGCTCAAAGGTCGAGGTCACCCACAGAACAGACCCTGCAGCTGGCAGCCAGTCACTGAGAGTTAACCTGAAAAGACGCTTGCCAAAATGCTTTCCAGCCCACCCTGAGATCCGCATAAAGTGCTTCTTCCTGGATACAATTTTATGGAATAAAAAAATAATCAAAAGCTTTTTGACAACAGCAACAAAAGAAATATCACAGTTTCTCAACGTTTGCTTCTTCGCGAGAATCAAACTTGGTGAAGATGTTTTTAAAACTAGTTAAATTGTTTTCTCTCCACGTCTGTCTTTGGCACGCTCGCCCCTCAGCCTGCTGACTGTGTGTGGGTAGGTGAGTTGGTGGGAGTCTTTGTTTGGTGTTTGCCATGTATGTGAGCGTGTGCGCGTGAATAGACCACTTCTTGACATACCAAACTGTGACTGTGTGTGTGCTGTATATATCCAGGTTCTAAGTGTATGTGTGTACAAACTCCCCGAGTGTGCTTCAGTGTATCCTTTCTGGATGTGTGCTCTACTTCTGTGCATGTGTGTGAGTGGGAGAGGTGTGCACAGAGCAATTATGTGATCAGAGCAGAGCCAAGCGGACATTTATGTGGGCGAGCGCTACAGTTGGCCAAAGATAGTCTGTTAGATTTTGTTTCTCTTTTGTTGTGTGTGTGTGTGTGTGTGTGTGTGTGTGCGTGTGCGTGTGTGTGTGTGCGTGTGTATAACTGGACACCATATGGATGGGAACTACCGTTTCCTTGTATCAGTCTCTGCATTGCTCTGATGCAGCACCTGCTGCAGTTAGAAGAGACACAATGTGATTGGAGAAAGCTCTACATCAAGGTTGTTTTTATACAAATCAACACATTCATGTAAAAATGGCAGTGTGAGACTTTATGATCCTTACACAGAAATCCTTGCCTAATTGTGCATAATGACAGGACATTAAATCATCCTCATTATTCCCATGAATCAGCTGATGGTGCCGCTGATTCATCTCTACTCACTGACTTGGTAAATCTCACACAGGGTGCACATTTAAACTGCTTTAGCCTGCACGAAGTTCTTGCAATTCTGCAAGCCACTCTGCAGCCCAGTCCACTGCAGTTCCTCTTTCATCGTGTAAACAATTTAGCCAGTGTCATGCATGTTGTTACTGCCTGCTCTGTTCTGATGGCTGATGCTCTCAGAGCTCATAAAAGCCAAATATAAATCACTACAGCTGGAAATAACAATCATCGTTTGATTATATTGGTCCTGACTGAACTGCAGTTAAATCCTCATGTACAGAAGCTGACACCTGACTGCCACTCAGAGGTCAGGTGTCAGCTAGTATATGCATCATCAGCGCTCAAGGTGCTCAGGTTCGGTCCTTGGCTGAGAACGCTTCAACGGGTCTGATATTTGCTGACAAGAAGATTTTTCACTCCAATATTATATAAATAGAAAAGTACAGGAGAGACTGACGGACATCTTTCTGCCCGCCGAGAGAGCTCAAATATGTTGGCAACCATCCATATGGGCAACTCTTTGAATGGAAGCTGCATTTTAAAGAATGATTATTACAATTTGGAGTAAATAAGCTGAAATACAATATGAGGAAAATGAGACTGAAATACAGAGAAGCTAAACAAGGAATCCTCATGTGAAGGGACAAACCTGACATACTTTGGCTCTACCAAGATTTAAAATGTCCTTTGTAACCTGTTACAGAGCCTGTTTAGAAATAACACAAATTTAGAATTCATATATTTTTTTTCTCAGTCTAGACTTGTTTTCACTGAGTCAGAACAGCAATTTCTAATTACAGCCACTTCTTTGGGTTATTGCACAGCTGAATGACAACGTTCGCCATGAAGGAGGTTGATTTGAAGTTTTTGGTAATAAGAAACTAAACCATTTGGGCACTTTTTGGAGCTGAGTCAATGCAGGCTAGCGAATGTGAATCCCTTACTAGCGGTAACTTCTATGGCTGTCAGCTGAGTGTATTTGACCTCTGTGCTTTTAAATGACCCGATTCATGAATATCAATGAGAACTATTCACCAAAGAAGATGCTGATCTGAATGAAAACTACTATAACAAACAGCTAAACAGAAAAACTGTCTGATTTTAGACAGA
Source organism: Simochromis diagramma (assembly GCF_900408965.1). Classification (NCBI taxonomy): domain Eukaryota; kingdom Metazoa; phylum Chordata; class Actinopteri; order Cichliformes; family Cichlidae; genus Simochromis; species Simochromis diagramma. The sequence goes on from NW_024387477.1 coordinate 1,551,032, forward strand.
CACTGAGACAACACTGCCACAATGCGGTCAAATAAAAATGACAACATTGCCGTCTGCAACATTGTTACAAGTATCTAATCATGAAATCACCAAAAAACAGTAATAATTTCGCACCACGAGACTGTTTACAAAACAGTTTAAGGAAGCTAAGTGAATATTTGAGGCAAAAAGGTAATTGTAGGGCTGCTCTTCACTTACTAACAGCTTGAGGTGTGCATGCAGATTCAAATCTTCCCTCGTAAGCTTTTCTGTAATCTTGTTTATTCTGCTGTACAGACTGTATGCACTTTGTGAAGCGGTGTACATTTAATATATCATCAGATGAAATCTTTCAGCACTTTGCTCTGGCTCCTCAGTCATTTCAGTATTTGATCTTACAATTCAATCATTCCTTATTTATCTGAAAGGCTATGCTATGAAAATCTATAAATCTGATAAAAGTTCTGTCTACAGCTCTGTTCACTTTGAAAAGTTTGAATTAGCTGCACATCTTCAAAGCTCTGTATGACTGAATCTGGGGGATAAATGCACTCGCAAAGTTACCTAAAAAGATCTTACATAATTTCATATGTTAGAGTTAGACCCAAAAAATATTTTATGTATAAATTAAACTTTATAATTTATATATTTTTTAATTATAATGTCAAATCTAGTTTATATTAATTGGTGAGTCAGTCGTTTCAAGCTTTAATTATGTTACATGTGCAGTTATTACTTTTTCAGAGGTTTAATGTTTTGTTAATTCGATTTTTTTCTAGATTTCATCTGAGCACCTGAAATTAAAATTAAACTGAGAGGTTCCAAACTAAATTTGCCTGTGATGTCACGTTCTATTAATAAGATAAGCACCTCGTGACTCAGAGATGGTTGGATCAAAACCTGAATATCTAAACAAGCTAACTACATACAGTATGTGATGCTATGTAGTTACTTATAGCACTTTTCATAGAGTCACAGCCAGTTTATCGTATACATCAGTGGAAATTAAACAATACAAAACCCTAAAAAGTAATGAGAACAAAAAGATTTGTATAAATACCATTTATAATTTCTAAGAATGAAAATAACAACACAGAACAACAATGAACCAAATGCAAATGTAAGGACTTTATGATTTAATGCTCTAAGCACAGATGCATAGATGGATGGGTTTATGCATCCATGGATACATTAAATATTAGGAGTGCGTATAAAAATGTGGATAATCTCAGAATGAAAACCTGTGAAGTAAAGTTGAAAGCAAAGTTCAAAATCAATCAAATATTGATTGTGGTGGTGAAATGAAGGAACTTTACAAAAAAATGTGTCATCATCCAAAATCTTTAAAACTGTATGCTTTACGTTTTTTACCAGCTCACCTAAAAGCTACGGTACCAGTGTTTTTGCATTTTAATACCTTCATTAGTAACACTTTAAAAATATATATATTTAAGTCTCTACCTTTCTAAATGATCTGTTCCTTACTTTTACTCCTAAGCTCTTTCTCTGCTGGGCTCATTCTGGCAGAGCCTCAGGAGTACCGCATGCATGTATGATTCATTTTCATATTCAACTTTTCAGTGACCTTGCTTTTTCATCTACCTGCACTTTTATTTCTAAAAATACATATTCAGGTACAGGACAGCTTTCCTTTACACAGCAGACATGCTGAATTGTTAAGGGAAATATCAGAGTGCAGCTAATGATGTTGAAGTAACTGCATTTATACACAGGCAGAAGTGCTTCTTAGATTAGCCCGTTTTGCTGAAAGTGCTAATGAGCTCGACAGTTGCTGCACAGGCATGACAATGCTGGAAACAATGCCTGGAAGTCATGAAGGCAGCTGCATAAACACACACGCAGTCACATGCACTGTTTTCATTCAAGCAGAATTTTGCATATAGCACGAGCCAAAACCACAGAACACACACACACAGCAGGAATGTCTACACAATAACACACTCACACAATAACACACATTATGTGCTTTAATGTGTTAAGCTGAATGCTGATCATTAACATCCTCCTCTCTTCATCATCCACATGTTATTTTAGGAAAACCCCACCAAACCAAGGGTAAACTATTAACCCAGATGGCGAACGGAAATACGATTACAACTCTATACATATTTTTATCCTACCTTTCTTATTTTGGAATTAGATGGAATGTATATGTCAAATCCAGGAAAGAAAAAGAAACCTTGCTTATACTGTTTATGCCTTACACTCTATATTCTACATCCATTCTCATTTACATGATACTCTTTAAAGACTCTTCATGGCTGGCCCCTTTATGAAGTGCAGTTACAGATGTTTTGCAGTGTTGCAGTGAGTGAATGTTTGTTTGTGTGTGTAGAGGTGACTGAATGCCCTTGTGTGCTTGCGTGTGTGTGTGTGTGTGTGTGTGTATGTGCGCCTGACGCAGCTAAAAGCTGAGATCAAAGAGTGATTAGATCTCAGAATGGTCTAATCTCAAATCATCTCCCATGCATGCAAAGCAGAGCAAAGACATTTTAGATGTGTGCTGGTGTGTGAGACAGACGATGCTTACTTCACTTTGGTGTGTAACATATCTGCATTGTACAGATTCAAAACACATGCTGCCCTTTGCTCTGAGAGCGCACTGCAGCTGATTTTGCACTAGGAAGCATCTGAAGTTGAGCAGAGTTTTAACTTCTGCTGCAGACAATTTTTCCACAGTGAAATGTTGACGCACGTGGTTTTCACACTTGGCTGTGATCGACTTTGCTGCACAATGAAGATGAATGTCAAACTCTGTAAAACAGCAACTTCTATGAAAAGAGACGTTGCCAGAAAAACAAAACGATACCACTTACTGATATTGTCCCATTTGCTTTATTAGCTCAAATGAATGGGTTTGTTTGCGGCAAATAAATCATTTATGGATGCTTTAAACATCTGCTGTGCAGTATTAAGAACTGGCATTGGCTCGTCAGAAAAGTCCTCCTCTAGTGCACCTACATTTAATAAAATAAAAAAGTTCAGTGAGCTGTTGATGTGATTGTTGTTGTTTCAGTTCCAGCCAGTCACACAAATCCGTTGGGCTTGTTTCAGGAATGGCACAAACCATTGGATGACATGAATGGCATCTAATAGCTTTCTTTGTTGTGAAGAGGCAGGCCACTATTAAACAGCAGCTACTGTATGTGTAGCTCAGGAGTATGTGTGAGCTGGGGAAATGCTGCAGGGCCCACGAGGCACAGTAGGAGGTGTCCAGCTCACGTGACATCATACCAGAGGTGTCAAACATAAGGCCTGGTGGCCAGAAAAAACCACCAAAGACTCCAATTTGGCCCACTGGACAGCTCCTGAAAGTGTCCAGTGTTGGTGAAGGAAGGCATCAATTTTGGACTTTTAACTGTTTGTCTCAGAAACAAAACTTAGGTAAAAAAAAAAAAAAATCTGGTAATTCTTTGTTTTTACATTCCTCAGGTCCCAATCAACCCAAATAGCAAAGAAAATTTTAAAATGCATGCCATGAAAGAGTTCGGGTCTTAGGAGGTTAAGGCTAACTGGGAGCCAATGCAAAGGAACCAGTGAAATGCGGTCTTGTGTGTGTGTGCCAGTTACAATGTGGAATAGAGATCATCAATGGACTGTTCTGGGAAAGAGCTGTGAAGACATGCATAAACAATTTAGAAAATTTAGAAAGAACTCAGAAAGTTGTGGAGAGTGTAACATCCACATCACAGTGCCTGGTAGAAGCCTAATCTTCTCCTGTGTGGTTGTTTAAGAAGCACTGTGAACGTCATTGCCACTTGTGTAGGCAGAAAAAATTCAAATGACTTATTCACCACTCTGGAGAGTGCAGACAGACAAAGAGAACAGGAGACGGAGCAATATTCAACATTTATTACATATTCTACTATAAGAGCTGGAGAGAGCCAAAAACAATGCTGTTAGCTCGAGACGCAAATATGAGACGAGTAACAAAATATCGTGATATCATTGCTGTTTTAGCTCCATCTCAGTTAGCAGACAAATGAATGCGTTTCACTAATCATCTGAAGTATTGACAGTGTCGACAACAGCAGGATAAAGGTTTAAAAGGCTGCATTTCAATGTTCAGACTTTCTCAGCTTCACATATTTTGGAATGATTAAATGAAAAGAAATGACATAACAGCTCGCTGCAAACATCTAATGAGGAGCAAAATGAACAGTAGCGGCTCATTTTCCACTGTGATCTGTCAGTGAAGGCCAGGTATTATAATATAGCAGAATATGTAGAAATTGTCTGTTTTTATAGAACGCTGCAACATCAGTTACCGTGTGCAGCCATGGCAAGCTGCAGCACAAAAGACACAGGTAATTACTGGTTGGCCAGTTTCCTTCCCTGACTTAAATGCCACATGCTCAGTTTATAAACTGTACATCTTGGGCGTTCAAGAAGCACCAGAAAGGGACTGAAATTCTATTGGTCAAACACCTTTGGGAGATGGATCCTGATGCTTTCTTGCCAAATGTAACAAAAAAAAAAAGTAATATGAAAATGAGTTCTCCAAAGTGTAACTAAGTCAGTCAGCATCCTGTAAAAGCTAAAGAATCTGAAGCCTGGTTAAACCAAGACAGATGCAAACTTTAACGGAGACGAGGAAGATGGACTAAGCTACATATAAAGCGACTTGAAGTGCAAATCAAGTATTCTGAAAAGTCTGCAGGTTCTCATGTGGATATGAAACACAGTGACTGTGTAAGATTTGAGTGATATTTAAACTTGTAAGATCGGCTCTTACAATGTGCTGATTGGGCATGCAGTACTTTTTAATAATCACAGAGATTGGGATATTTTTTTTAAATGTCAAATAACTCTTCAACCTGAATAAACATAAAGTGAAAAATATAAAATGTAAGGTTTATGTATCGAATTAATGAATAACTAAGGAAGTGTTTCCAAGTAAATTTCACTTGACCAGATTCCATCAAAAGTAACATTTTACATTATACTTACTGTATGTAACAAAATTATATGAAAAATTTTACATGTAATTAAATTAGTTAAAGTTAAGATTGGGCAGATTTTTATTTTATTTTATTTTTATTGGAAGAATGCAGAACTGGCAACAAATACGAAGAAAAGAAAAAAAATACAAGTAACAGTTTTTCAATCATCATTCTTAATATAAAGTATAAATCATGGATGAAGTTCTATGCCCTCATAAATATGAAGCAATATTTTTTAGTAAAATGCTACTGAAAAACTGAATGTATAACAATCATCATTAAATTGTATATTTTATATTATACTCATGTAGCAAATTACATGGAATATGCACATGTAATCAAATGACTTAAAATCAGTATTTTGGGTATAAATATTTTGTAAGTGTAAATCTGTTTGGTTAAATCAGTGGTTCCCAAACTTTTTTTGCTGCCCCCCCCCCCCCCGCGCACGCACACGCACAAACACATCCTCCAACCACACGCACCCATATTTTGCTCCATTGCGGTTTATTTCACACCTCAAACATTTAGTAAACAATTAGGCAAATACAAGTAATCTGCAATAAATTACAGGTAGTAAGAAAATAAACTACTAACTTTTTTATGCTACGTCCACACCTACACGGGTATTTTTGAAAACACAGCTGTTTCTATGTGTTTGGGCCTTTTGTCCACACGTAAACGGCGTTTCGAATCACCGAAAATGGAGTTTTTTTAAAACTCCTTTTTTGCATTTACATGTGGACAAGGAATACAGAGTTCGTCACACAATGTCAAAGATATGTGCCTTTTATCACGTTACGCTGTGCGCCACGTTATTGTTTACATGAGATGAATAGCAGAATGGCAGATAGAGACAAAATACTGTTAATCTGACTATCTGCAGTATTTACAGGCTTACACACACACACACACAGTTACTGTCTCTCCATTTACAAAGGCAGAGGCATCACGGTGTAATTATTTTACATGTAGTTGTTTTTTTCCTGTGTAATAATATTCAACATTGCTATCAATACATTTTTCAAAAAATGTCTCTCTGTGCAAAATGGGTTTAAAAACATAAACAGCTGTGGGATCCTGTTTGTCCGTGATTTGAACCGGGGGAACAAATCGTGGCAGGATCAGCCTGATGTTATTTGTATCCCACTGTAACTTTACTGTATAAAGAGCTAATATCTCCAAAATGTCAGGAGTAGTTAGTCATTACAACAAGTGTTTGTGAACTAAAAATCAAGAATGTGGGATCCTGTTTGTCCGTGATTTGAAGAGCCCGGCGCTGCTCCCGACGAAGGGAAAACCAATTCTGCAGGGAGACCTACCTTGGCACTTGTGCAGGTGAAGCCAAAGGGAAGATATGCTTCACCATATTTTCTAGTCTTTGGCTTAGAATGAAGTTGGTTTGGAAACATATTCAGCGATGCTTCATCTCCTGCTTTGCGTTTGTGTGGGAGCCCTGTGCTAGCAGTGTCCAAGTGTTGTTTTGTTTTTTCCCTTTTCATACCGCGTCCCCCCTGCAATGGCTCTGCGCCCCCCCTAGTGGGCGGGCCCCACACTTTGGGAAGGTCTGGGTTAAATGGGTAGAAGAGGTCCTGCGACAGTCTGCCTTCAGTTTTCACATTGCTCCCTTAGCTTTGGTTCATGTGAAGTAAAAGGCTCAAGTATTAACGGATTAGTTAATAAACAAAAATCTCAATTTTTACATATAGAAATGCAACAGGACATTTTGGGAACACAGCCCAAAAAGTATTAGTAACTACTTTGACCTTTACTCTTGTTACTGTGGAATTACTGAAGTGTGCAGTGTTAAATAAGTGCAGTGTGTATGTAAATATGTGTAGTTACCACTGGTTAAGTATAGATATGAAACAGAACATAATTGTCTTGTATGTGATTAAAAACATGATATTTAGTATAAAATGTTTTTACCTCAACACTGCTACCTAACATCTCTCCACAGCATGACTAATTAAGACGAGTGGCTTTGTCAGAGAAACGCGTCCACTTGACTTTTCTCCACTTTGCTTTCAGCTCTGCCTGTGTGTGTGTGTTTCTGCTCACACAATAACCACAATACTCTCTTCATGTCCTCTCACTACTTTCTCTCCCTCAGTTTCAGACGCACACAGACGCACACAGACACACACAGACACACACTCACACGAATTTGCCTCATATTTGCCCTTCTTAAATTAAAGATATCACACTCTTTGTGTGGCTTTTGTGTCATCGTGTGTGGCTTCTCTCTCTGTAGTGTCTCTGTCTACAGTCTACATTCATTTTAACTCAAATATATAACAATTAAGAACTGTACTTAACATCTGTCTCTGTTTCTAACATCGGTTTTGTTTCTCTGCCGTACTTGAATTCTAACTGCATCATATGTGTTTGACAACAGGTCTTCTTAGACCGGAGCAATATGATAACCAAATGTGTTCTGTCTTCCCACAATGGAGCTGGTGCTGTTTTCACACTGTTCCTGAACAAGGGCATGGGTTTTCTCTCAGGAGAAGCTTTTATTGCAAAGCCTGTCTGCCTGTGTGCTCTGGAGCACAGGAGAGGGAAAAAAGCTGCTTTGATTGGTGACTGACTCTAACCCCCTCCACATCCACACATAATGTGTTTCCAAACTTTTTTCTATTTGTACCAGAGGTATAAAAAGCCCAAAATATAACCAAAAGCCATCCCCACAGCCTGCTGTAACACTTCGTACCACTAAACTAGATGTCAAAACTTCTCTGGATATAACAGTAGTGGTTATATATACATAGTTAATTTAAGAAAAAATTAACATCTTGATACTGGTGAAAAAAAATGAAAATATTAAGACTCGTGGAAAGTACATTGACTAAGTGTTGGTACAATACTAAATACAATTCAATTAACTTTTATTTATACAGCGCCAAATCACAATAACAGTCGCCTCAAGGTGCTTTATGTTGTAAGGTAGACCCTACAATGATACATACAGAGAAAAACCCAACAATCATATGACCCCCTATGAACAAGCACATTGACGACAGTGAGAAGGAAAAACTCCCTTTTAACAGGAAGAAACCTCCAACAGAACCAGGCTCACGGAGGGGCGTGGCCATCTGCTGCGATTGGTAAATTATACTGTGCAGTCAATTATCAATCATAACATCCTAATCCAGAGATTCAGAAACTTTACATTTTTCCCAGTCTTCCCAATTATACCTTAAGGATTTCTGTCATCTTTGTCTCTCTCTGTTTATTATATTTTATTCCAGCATAGTTGGTGTGGAGCACCCACAATTTTGTTGTACATGTACAATGTCAACATAGAGCTATTTGATTCTATTCGATTCTATTTGATTCTATTTGATTCTATTCTTTCTTTGTCATTGTGTCACCGTCACAGTGAGAAACATGAGGTCCTCCTCATTGGTACAAAACCAGCACTATCCAAAATTGAAAGCTTTTCCTTAGTCATTGACAGTTCCTCTGTCAGCTCCTGCTCACAGGTTAAGATTCTGGGTGTCATCCCATTCCCAATTTAATAATATTTCCAGGTCAGCATATTTCTATTTCTATCTCTATCTTCTATTTCCATCTACATAAATTCAACCACCTTCCCCCTCACTCCCCATGCCACTGCTATCCTTGTTCATAGCCTTGTTACTTCTCAATGGATTATTGTAACTTCCTCCTCTTTGGTCTTCTTCACAAATCCCTTCTTCCCTTCTCAAGCTTCAGCTGATCCAGGATTCAGCTGCCCCTATTATACTTTCTACAGGCCACATCACTCCTTTTCTGCAACAGCTTCACTGACTCCCAGTTAAATTCCGAATTAACTTCAACACCATCTATGACCTCGTCCCCCCACATCTGTCTGATATCAGAAATACTGATTCACTGTCACTTTTCAAATCTAAGCTCATGATCACATTTGCACTAATTACAACTTTTTTGTTCTCTTTTACTTGTTTTTTGTTCATTTATTATACAAATATTATCATTATTGTCTGATTGGCTTCTTTGGGTCATTTAGTAACTGATAAGTAAAATTGTGAAAATAAAGTTCAGTTAGAATGATGAGAGCCTTTGTGGCTTTTCTCCCCACCCGACCCCACTGCATCCTCCGTATCTTCACCATGTCTTTGTTGTGCTCCAAGGTCATATTAAAGATTCATCCATTCGCTGGATCCACAGTCAAATATTGATAAAGGCTGACACCACTTTGACTCTGTACACCTAACGGTTCCCATTCTGCATGCACACCTATATTTGTATGCACATACAGACACACACAGCCTTGAATGTACTTATAGGGCACACAAATAGCAAAATGACTGCTACTGAAACAGGAGAGGCTAGTGTGATACCCCAACCTTTGCTGAATATATCATACATTAACACCCATTTTGCCCATTTCCTGCATCATAAAATGCTTTCATTTAGACCTTATCCACACTTGAGGATAATGTCACATTATAATGTAGGCAGAAATACAAACAAACAGCCAGAGAATAGGACGAACGTGAGCAATGGCTCAACACATTATCGAACAACTTGATAACACTGACCTGACACAAGTTTAAAGGCTGTTCTTAGAATCATTTTCAAGCAAAAAGCGTAATCCTTGCAAAACAACAAAATCCTCAAATTGAAGGCACCAGAAATGAAGTGCAATGATGCTACACTAATTTTAGCAATAGTGCATATTGCAAAAACTCTATATTGTATTTGTATTGTGGTGTTCTGCTACCACATCTGCAGTTGAATTCAGCATATTTTCATTCTATAAGTCTTTCTTAAGAGTGAAGTGCCCAGTCCAGGTCAGGGACCAGTTCCTGCCCCAAGTGCAGGAGTTTAAGTATCTCGTGGTCATGAGTGATGGGAGAAGGGAGGTTGATAGACGGATTGGTACTGTTGCTGCAGTGAAACCTGCGCTGTACTGGTCCATTGTGGTCAAGAGAGAGCTGAGTGTAAAAGCGAAGCTCTCAATTTCCCGGTTGAGCAATGTTCCTACCCTCACCTATGGTCACAAGGTTTGGGTAGTGACCGAAAGAACAAGATCACGGATACAAGCAGCAGAAATGAGCTTCCTCCGCAGGGTGGCTGGCCTCTCCCTTAGAGACAGGGTGAGAAGTTTGGCCATTCGGGAGGGGCTCAGAGTAGAACTGCTGCTCCTCCACATTGAAAGGAGCCAGTTGAGGTGGTTCGGGCATCTGACACGGATGGAATAACACCTGGGTGAGGTGTTCCTGGCATGTCCCACAGGGTGGAGGTCCCAGGCCAGACCGAGGACACTCTGGAGAGATTATGTCTCTCGGCTGGCCTGGGAACACCTTGGTAGCTGGGGAAAGGGAGGTCTCTTAGGCTCCTGCCCCCACGACCCGGCCCTGGATAACTGGAAGAAAATGGATGGATGGAGTCTTTATGTGTCTGGTCTACAAAGTCTTCAGACCCATGTTCCACACTCACAAAACTTATGATCTTGTTCCAGTATTTCTAAATAAGAAATGAGGTTCGTATGGAAGGTTTTAAAGGATAAACAAGTGTGACATCACAAGTATGGGAATTCAGTCAGTGAATGGAGACTTGGGGCAGGTAGAATATGTGCTGTATAGGCTATTTGGATCAGTAGTTTACTGAACTCTTTAGTTGGGAAACAATGGTTTTACAGTTTTCAGCTGTCCATGTTGTCCTTTTCTGGGACAAGAATACTAAACTTTGAATGACGTTATGATAATTTTCCTTTTTCATTTTGTGGCTCAGTTAAATAAAGCTACTACAATTCATGATAGATTTATTAGACGACCGCTTTATGTAAGGTTTATATCAAACCTGAAGCCCCCACACAGTCTGACCTGGCAACACTGTAAATGTTAAAGGAATGTTAACAGCCAGCTGACAGTTTGGCCATACTTGCATCATCATGCAATCTAGTTTTCTATTCAGCTTATCTGCCTCTTCTGTACTCTTCGCCCCTCTCGTCTCTTCCATACTTTTCCTTCTCCTCTCTCCCTTCTGTTTCTGTCACCTCTGCTCACATTTTAGTGTTTTTCTGTTTCTACTCCCCCTCCTCACCCATTCCTTCACCTTTTTCTTGCTAATTTCTCTTGAGTCATCTCCCCCGATAAAACTTCTAGCCCATCTCCTCTTCTTCCACCCTCACCGCGTTTCCTTCACTCTCTCCCTCCCCTCTTCTGTCCTGCTGTCCCTGCTCTCCCCTCCTCTGATCTGCTCTCCTGGCTCAGGCCCAGCTAAATTACCAGTTCTACAGAGCGATGGTGACAGAGTGCAGAACTTAATTACACACTGGCTGACAGCAAGGACTACGTGTTAGATTTTCTCTGTCTCCTTCTTCTCTCCTTTGTGCTCTTCCCCACCCCCACTGCCTCATCTCTTCCTTTCTCTTTGTGTCTTGTGTTTCCATTTTATTTCCATACTTGTTTTTTTTCTTTGCTTGACTCTTTTTTGTCTCTTCCGCTTATTAATTGCTGGTTAAGGCACTGTGCTCCATGTTGTCTCAGTGTGCTTATTATTGTGCGGCAGCCTTTGGGGGGAAACCAGCTAGCAGCATCTAGAATATGTGAGTAATAGTGTAATACGTGGTAATAGTCTAAGTTTCTATCTAAGATTTTGACGCTGAAACACAAAAGTTGCTTTATTTGAGTTTTTTTACTCTTTAAAATTTGACACCAAATTTTTTTTATATGAAACACACATATTTTTTTTCAGAATTAAAGAAAGAAGCAATCATTTTCACTTGGTGGAAGAATTTGCAGATGCTCTTAAGCAGACCTTCCTCCTGGGCGTGGAGTTAACATCACCCAGATCATGAGGCCTAATTTCAGCTGCAGCTTCACGCTCAACCAGCACCAGCTGAAGCTCTTCATGCATATAGAGAAGTGCCAATCAGCAAAACAGTAATTTCTGTGTTTCCAAAATTGGAAGCATCTGACCTTTCATGGTTAACCGTCACTGTTTTTGGTTCATCAGCAAGACAGCGGTAAATAAACCAACATCTTTATGTGACAATCCTGAATACAAATCCAAGGGAGAATTGCGTGATAATAGAGATGGCAGATGTCACCCCCACGCCTGCCTCCATAAAGCCAACCACGAAACATATGAGCAAATCCCAGAAAGTTGATTCTGTTCATCTGGATGTAGCGTTGTCACTCATCCAAGTGACTTCTTCAGTCTCAGCTGACTACAGGCTTCCCCAGCCTTATAAACCGTACATTTGCATAACAACTGAAACTACCACCATTGACTAACAATGAGCCATGGGCTCCATTTCATGATTGTTAATATGCAAATTGTCACAACCATGAGAAAATCACGTTGTTGCATTACTTTGTGCACAGCAGATGTTCACCACAGTTTCAACTGTGTGGTTGCAGCCACAGCAACTCATTGTTGTAGTACCATACCATACCATACCATACCACCTTTATTTATAAAGCACTTTAACATAAAACCAGAGTTCACAAAGTGCTGTACATGCTAAAAGCATAAGTAAAGAAAATTAAAATGAGATAAGATAAAATAAATAACTAAAAAACTAAAATAAATTGAAACATGTTAAAACAAATTGAGTCAACCCCTCTAATCAATGCCAAAGGCTTCAGCGAATAAATATGTTTTAAGAAGACTTTTAAATTCAGAGAGAGAAGAGGCCTGCCTAACATGCAAGGGTAGATCATTCCACAACTTTGGAGCAACTACAGCAAAAGCACGATCACCTTTAGATTTATACTTAGTTTTCGGTACCTTAAGGAGCTGCTGATTGGCGGACCTAAGGGAACGGGCAGGTGTATATGGTTGTAGTAGCTCCGAGAGGTAGGGGGGGGGCCAGGCCATTAAGAGATTTAAAAGCAAATAAGAGAATTTTAAAAACAATCCTAAAATGTACAGGTAGCCAGTGGAGTGAAATTAAAATTGGGGTAATGTGCTCAAACTTTTTTGTTCCAGTTAAAAGACGTGCTGCAGCATTTTGCACAACCTGCAGGCGCCTAATGGACGCATCACTAACCCCAAAATAAAGTGCGTTACAATAATCCAGCCTAGAAGTAACAAAGGCATGGATTACTGTCTCAAAATGCTGTTTCGATAAGATAGGCTTTATTTTGGCTAATTCCCTCAAATGAAAAAAGCTAGCTCTTACAACAGCTCTGACCTGGCTTTCAAGTTTAAGATTTGCCTGTATTTTAACTCCCAGATTAGTGATGACTGGTTTAACATACTGTGCCAGTGAACCAAGATCTATAATAGTGGCCTCAGAAGCGCCACCAAAAAACAGCACTTCTGTTTTCTGTTCATTAAAATGTAAAAAGTTCAAAGCCATCCAGGCCCTTATTTCATCAAGGCATCTGAGCAGCGGGTCTACTGAGAAGCCATTTATCTTTTTAAGTGGGAAATAAATCTGGGAGTCATCGGCGTAGCAGTGGAAAGAAATCCCATGTTTCCTGAAAATAGACCCAAGGGGTAGGAGATATAGAGAGAAAAGAAGCGGGCCTAAAACTGAACCCTGTGGGACCCCACATTGAAGAGAAGCAGCAGAGGATACAAACTCCCCTAGTTTCACAGAGAAAGTTTGCTCTGCCAAATAGGATCTGAGCCACTGCAGTGCGGTACTCCGCATACCCACCAACTGCTCTAAACGGGAAATTTATATATTATGATCCACTGTATCAAAAGCAGCAGTTAAATCTAACAGCACGATAATAACACAGTCACCTGAGTCATTTGCCAAAAATACATCATTAAAAACTCTTAAAAGGGCAGGTACTATGTAAAGCTTTAAAACCAGATTGGAAAACTTCTAAAATACCGTGTTCTTCTAGGAAGGACATTAATTGCTTGTAAACTACCCTTTCAAGAATCTTTGAGATAAAAGGCAGTTTGGAAATAGGTCTGTAATTCGCAATAATATCAGTAGTAGTAGTACAGATGTAGATGAGTGTATCTATGAAATCAGTTTTCCTCAATGCAAACGCAAAAGAAAGGCCTGAAGCCTCTAACTTCCCCCCAATGCATCCGTGTGTGTGTCTGTGTGAATGTTAGATACAAGTGTTTAGGTATAGATAAAAGCTCTGTGTGTGTGTGTGTGTGTTGTTGGCGGAATGAAATGTGTGGTAGAAAACACTTTGAGTGTTCAAATTAGAGGTGAAAGGTGCTATAAGTACCAATCTATTCACCAAATAGAACTATTATTATATTAAAGAACATTTTTTAAGTCATCCAACATAAACTTAAAGGTGATTCCGTACGTGTACTTTTATGACCTGAATTAACATCTCTTACATATTCAGTCACACTAAGGAAAACTGCAGTTGGAGACCTCAGAATAACCAAACTGTGCACAATGGATTTAGGAACTTGTTGCCTTTGAAATGGTTGCTTCACAGGCTGGGACCATATATGCAACCATATATGGGTGCATTGTCATAAAACAGTAATAAGAGGAAGTCAGTCTGCTATCAATCGCCATAAAATGTGGTCAAGCTGGCAATTACATGTAATCTATTTGGGAGAATAAAGCTATAAACTAGAAAGATTGGGAAAATTCACAACTCTGTAGTTTATTGCAAATATGTTTCTATTTACATGCACAGAGATTCATATTAAAAAGAAATTAACATTTACATTCAGAGTCCAGTTAGGTCACTAATTATAAACAAAAATTTAGAAATTCTTCCACAATAGTGACGTAGTCGCTGCAGGACTACATCATGTCTTGTGGAGACATAGGCACTTTGTTTTATATAGACATACAACCACAATACAACTAACAGAGTGGAGTTCCCTATTGCAAAGAGCTGCACTGCAGTTGTGTTGTGCTCACTGACAACAACTCAGATTGGTTGTAGTAATCATTGCAATAATTTGCAACTGGTCACCACATGGGAAAAAAATTCAGTCACTGGGCATTAACCAGTTTATATCAGTGAAAAGGGTGTTCTCATCCTATTTTTACTGTAGTGTAACGGAGAAATTAAATAAAGCCTTCATGGTAACTTCCCAAACAACTGCCCAAAGATACCAAGATGACTGCCAAGTGGCAAGATTTTCTTATATGTAGACTTTAATGCAAATATTACAGTGTGCAATGAGCACGATCAGAATTCAAGAATAGAATAGTTAGCAGCCTGATTTCAAGCAAAACAGAAGAAACCAAAGACATCAGCAATCAGAAAAGCTGAAGGATAGGAGAGCGATGTTTTAACTTAAGAAAACATAGAGAGAGAGAAATTAATAATCTTTCTCTGTGTGTGTGTGTATTTGTACTGGTATCTGTGGGTGTGACATTGTGAGAGTGTTTTTGGACATACTTGCATCTTTCTGCACATCTTAGCTGCGTGTGCGAGTTATGCTGGTAATTAATGGGGGCTGCGTATAGTCTGTTTCCCTTGGGCATCCTGTCAAAATTAATCATTGTCAAACGCATGCACACACACGCACACACACACACACACACATTCCAAGTGTTTCCTAAAATAGTCTTTATCCTAATTTTATGTGTGTTCTGCACATAAATACACAAAGATTCCCGTGTACGTTATATCATGATGTCAGCCTATAATCAGCCTGTGAGAAAGAATTACACACAGTGTTCACATAGTGCACACACAAACACACACACACGCACATGCACACACGCGTTTTCATATCTTAGTGAGGACATCTCATTGACATAATGCCTTCCCTAGCTGCTAACCCTAACTCTCAGCCTAAACCTAACCAAAACCTAATTGTTACCCTGACACCAAAACTTGTGGGGACGGGCATTTTGTCCACATAGGTGACTGCTGTTCCCCACAGGAATAGTAGCCTACCAATTTTCTGTCCTCACAAAGATGTCTAAATATGTGAATGCAGAGATCTTCCAGGTACAAGTTGGGATACAATCAAATGTTTATCCATACATTGAAAGTTAAATTAAAAACAAGTTAAAAACAGTTCTGCGTTCTCTTGCATTTAAAATTCTGAATTGTCTTGAATGTGCTCGTACATATTGTAGTTTTACACTTCAATTGTAAGGCTTTAATCATCTTTAGTTTAAGATATGGATGATTTATGACTTCAGAATGTGTGAGCCCTGGGACTGATTGTTGACCTGCTCATGGTACACCCTGCCTTTCGCCTTATGGCATCTGGGATAGACTCCAGGTTCAGATAAATATCATGATTTGAGTTATAATACAACTGTTGCCACGCCTCTTGAAACTTTGTTTTTTGTTTGCCATGTTGATGCATCCCCACTAGACAAAGTACTGGCTGTGCATGTGAAATATACCTCGATTAGGCATCACATACTGACCACTGACAGGTGAAGTGAGTAGCACTGATTATGTCCTCATCGTGGTACCTGTTTAGTACCATGGCACCCTGCCCACTGGCAAAAGTGTGGACCATGAAGCAGGGGATAAAGGTGGCCCAGTTTGTCTGCGTTTCTTACGTGGGAGCACCTGGCACTACAATGCACTATGGGAAGAAGGCACGCTGGCACAAGCAGTGTGATGCTTTGGGCAATGTTATTCTGGGAGAACATTGCAGACAACATATACCCTTTTAATGGAAACAGTTTTCACTGATCGCTGTGGCCTCTTTCAGCAAAATAATGTGATATTCCACAAAGTGGAATGGTTTGAGGAGCACAACAAGAAGTTTGAGGTGTTGACTTCTTCAAATTCTCCAGATCTCAATCCAATCGAGTATCCTATGGGATGTGCTGAACAAACAGGTCCGATTCATGGAGGCCGCACCTCGCAGCTTACAGAACTTAAAGGGTCTGTTGCTTACATCTTGGTGCCAGATACCACAGCACTAGTGATGTGTGGATCGATCCTGAAATATCGATTCCTCCGATACCAGTCATTTATGTTCTAGAATCGATTCTCACATTAAAATATCGATATTTTTAGTAATTTAGGGTTAATTTGTAGTTTATCATTAACAGCAACACAGTGGAAAGAAACTATAACATTCGGATTGTCTACATTCAAAGGAACTACTTCTTCTTCCGCCTTTCATAGTCATGTGCGAAATACGGCTGTATAAATGTCTCGCAGCCCCTTGGCGCGCGCACTCACAACAATGGCTGAGCGTAATTGTGCGGACGTATTTTACCTCCACAAACAGCTGAGACATGGTTTACGATACATGTGGCAAAAAAGTGAGGTGTTGTGGCCATACTTTCCCAACCTTGAGACCTCAGAATTAGGGAGACATTCAAAAGGGCTGTTGGAGGGGGGGGGGGTCATAAATACATTTTACAGTGTTTATTTATCGGATAAAATACGTTAAATGTCACCGTTATTATTAGCCGGTCCGGAAACAGCGGGGGTGTCCAAATTCAGAGGCTGCTTCCACCTGAGGACCCGGCCTTCACGGTCTAAACAAAGCCGGGTAGTACGGCACGAGCTCCCTCAGTGTAGTGAAACTTAGCCGTCTGCTCCTTGCTATCTAAAATATAACTGGGCGCTGGCGTAAACTCTCGACCGTCTCACACTTTCTTTAATTAGTTTTCTGTTTGATGTTTATTCAGCTGTGTGAAAACCCCGGAGGAACCCACCCGAGGGATTAATAAAGTTAAATTTCATTTAATCTAATCTAATAACTTTAATCTCAGCCAAACCGATTTACTCACGAACAAATAAAACACTGAAAAAGCCAAACAATAACATTTTTAAGTTATCAAAGTGACTTATATATCATGTTTAACCCGAGTAGCGAAAGGCAGCGGGGGTTTGAAAACGATGTGTCGATCGGCTCAGATATTTGAAGTTTACACAGCTACATTCTCACCTGAAAACATGTTAGAATAGAATAGAATAGAATTCAACTTTATTGTCATTGCACATGCACAGGTACAGGGCAACGAAATGCAGTTTGCATCCATCCAGAAGTGCTTTAGTGATATAGATATATTACAATATATATTAGCAATAATATAGATATGTGAGTATATTACAGAAATGGGTCTATTATGGTATGTTATAATGTACACGGTATGAAGTATGTTGTGAATATTCTATAACTATAAGTATGTACAGGCTGTAGTGAGTACAAGCTATGTACAGGCTATGAACAGGATATAAATATGAAAAACTATACAGAATATGAAATAAATAACTTTACAGAATCTGAGATATACAGCTATATAGAAATGGGAACTATGCAAGTTGTAAACAGTTGTAGGGTTAAAGATTATCGAATGTACAGAATGATTATTTACACAGAGCTATACAGTAGTGCAGTTAAGATAAGTGAGGGTGTAGATAGTTTCTACAGAGGCTAGCTTAGTGCTAGTGGTTGTGAGTGGTGGTTCAGTCCATGTTATTATTGTGTGTTTGAGGGTACAGTTGTCCATTGTGGGTGTGTGTATGTTCAGTCCATGAGTTAACGTGGGTCAGATGTCAGGAGGCAGAGTTCAGGAGTCTGACAGCTGTGGGGAAGAAGCTGTTCCGGTATGTTAAAAGTTGTTGTTGTTTTTTTGCGACCCAGAAAGAGAAATAAGAGTAATATTAAAACTAAGTAGCTGCCGCCATTGTTGGAAACTGGAATTGGCTCGGCTGCGCTATGAATTCTGCAATATGGTTTTTCAATTTTGTTGTCCGGGTGGAAATTCGGGAGAATGGTGGCTCCGGGATTCTCCCTGAGAAATCGCGAGGGTTGGCATGTATGGTTGTGGCAACATCACTAACCTTGTCAAACACCTCAGAGTAAATCATATCACAGAATATGAGGCGCGTATGTTGAGACGAACTGAAGAGGAGGATAGGGACAGGTGCTGCTAGGGCGAGACACACCTCTCTCATGGAGTCCTTTAGTGCTGCAGGCAGGCAAGGTGTTCAAATAGCGCACAACTTCAGTTTTTTTTATTTCTATATGATGAACTCTGCATTATTAAGTGATAAGAACAAGTAATCTGATGTCCTGTAATCATTATGACGCTATAATTTGAGATACAATAAATAAAATACGTTTTTGTATAAAGTATCGTATCAGATCAGTATCGTCGATACCACCCTGAATATTACTTGGTATCGGATCGGAAAGGAAATCAGTGGTATTTTTTGTGCCACTTATTCAAACTCTTTCTTTTCTTTTCTTCTGGTCTGCTTTCACTGCTCTGAAATCAGTTACAATCTATGTGGAAAGGTGTTTTTATATTTTTTTATTCTTTCTTTTCCTAAAGGAATGATTTGATAAATTAATCTACCAATTCTCATTTTCATCTAATAACAAGTTTTTTGTAATGTAGTAAATGTTTATTTAACTATAGTAGTATAAATGTTTTACAGTGTGCAGAAAGGTGAAGATGTTCGTGTAGAGTAAAGGCAAGCAGCACAAATGGTATGTTTTAAAATGCAACTTGTTGAACTGGTGGAGGAAGATGTTTTTGTTTGTGTGGCATCGTCTCTGCTTGCCTTTCTGTAAAAGTCACTGCATTAGATGCATGAACAACATAATTGGTCATGCATCAGTAACAGAATACATTTACAGTTACAGAACAAAAGAACATAAAATGCGACATTGTGCAGAACAACTAGCCGTTCCCCTGACACCACAATAAGTACAGCGCCTATCTCAGTTTAAATTAGACAGAATGAAGAACAAATAGCACATAATAGCCTGTAGCACATATTCACGCCTCTATGTTTTAGTCCCATTTGTCTCCATTCCATTGCTAATTTCATTGTCCTCGTGTTTCTTTAATGGGTTAAATCGCAGAGAAGTGATTACTGTAATAGACTGTCCAGAGAGTGAAGTCAGATGGCACATTAGAGCCAGCATGGTCAATGGCATCAAAAAGCAAAGGATAAGGAAAAATGAAGATGATAAACAGAAGGCAGGGAGAGAGCAGCAACCAGCAAGAAAGCGTGAATAAAGATCAGAGTAAGAGCTGTAGTTAAATGGTCGAGTAAATGACTTTTCAATGTGAGAGTCTCCAAGGACGAGACAGAGAACGATGTGAGATAATAATGAACTCTCAACAAAGCCTGTGACCTTGCGTGCAAGCCTATATGTACATGTGTGTGTGCTGGTGTGTTTCAAAAACACAGTACGAGGGTGGCAAGAGTATGGCAGATTGACTCCATAGGGAGTCTGAATGGACGAATGCACAAGTGGGACTGTGTGTGTGAAAGTAAGTGCTAAAGCATTTGAATGAAGGGCAATTAAAGGTTGGCGTAAAAGTCCCTGTTTAAATGATGGCTGTAGTGTGAGGCCACACTGCTGTGTAGCTCTGTATTGACATTGTAATTACCAGTGAATAATGTGGGTCTTATGTGTGCATTAATGCATGTGTGTGTTAGCATGTGTATCAAGTATATTCACTTGGGGAAGCCTGCTATTGGCATTCTAATTAGACTGAATGATATACTCTCCCTCTTAACACCAACGCAGAGCTGTAGATAGTGCTGGTTAGGCTGTATTGCAGAGCCATTTGGTTCCAATGCAATGCCTATGGCTGTTACTGGATTATTATATAAAAGAGTAAACTACTCTTATACCTTTACAAATTCTTTTTCGCAGTGAACTGTAAAAAAGCCAAACGTTCTCTCTCTAAGTTATCACTTTACTTTATTATTGCACTTTATCATGAATGCACTTGATACCCATTATGTAAAATTTTTAAATGTTTCAGGTAGTCAGATATGTCATTTGTTGTGTCAGTATCTTAAATGCAACATCAATTAAAAAAATGGGACACTTAGCAAATATGTTTAAATATAACCATTAGCACTGTGGTTAGCACTGTCTGGTTAGCACTGCAGTTGCCGCAATTCCACCATCAGGCCGAGGCATTTCTGTGTGGAGTTTGCACGTTCTCCCGCTTTGCGTGGGTTCTCTCCGGGTACTTCGGCTTCCTCCCACAGTCCAAACACATGCAGTTTGTTGGGTTAGGTTAATTGATTCATCTAAATTGTCCATAGGTGTGAATGTGAGCGCAAATGGTTGTCTGTCTCTGTGTGTTGGCCCTGCGACAGCCTGGCGACCTGTCCAGGGTGTACCCTGCCTCTCGCCCTATGCCAGCTGGGATAGGCTCCAGCAACCCCCGCGACCCTGAAAAGGATAAGTGGAAGCGAATGGATGGACGGATGGATATAAACATATTTCTGTTTAAATATAAACAGAAAGCAAAAATTTGCCCATTCAAAAAATCCATATTTCATTCACAATGGAAAATAGAAAACATATCAAATGTTTAAACGGTGAAAACGCAGCTTTTTAAGAAAAAGAAAGGTAATTTTGAATTTGATGGCAGCAACTTGTCTCAGAGAAGTTGGGATAGACCCATGTTTACCATCTTCTTTTCACTACAGTCCATAAAAGGCAGGCAGACTCAACCGTTTTAATACTTGCAGTATGAGGTTTAGCCTCATCTCTCTGAAATATGCAAAGCCTTCTCTGAAAAAGGCATGGGAGGACAGAAAAATATGTCGCTTTAAAAGCGATACATATCTTTCAGCATTCATAGTGCTTTTCCAGATGTGCAAACTGCCAGTTCTGTAGGCACTAATCAGCCCCCGTACCGTCAGAGGTGGAGGTTTTTGAACTGAGCGCTGATAACAAGCTGGATGGTCCCTCTTCCCTTAAGTTTGGGGGACGTGGTGTCCATGTTTTCCAAAAAAGAATGTCAAATTTTGATTCATCTGACCATAGAACAGTTTTCCTTTGGCCCAGAGAAGACAGAAATGTTTCTAGATCATGCTCATGGCTTCTTCTTCATGCATTTGTGGAGGTTACAGTGAACTGTGTTCACACCAAATTATTTTGTGTGGGTTTATGAAATTTGCAAATCATTCCATTTTATTTTTATTTGCATTTTATACAGGATCCCAGCTTTTTGAGAACTTGGGTTATAGTTGCCACAAGACTGCATGCAAATTTTCTGTGCTCGTTATGCCACTGTCATGGGAGTGAAGTTTCTTGCACACAGCCAAAATAATGTGTAAAATGCTTATGCCTTCTTCGACAGAAATCTGGATATGAACTCCCAGGTTACATTCCAAACGGAAGAAAATGCAATGCAAAAACCAAATCCAAATTACTAATGCAAGTTACCAGAGACCCTGAGAGACTTTAGTGTTGGTTATAGATGCCTAGAAATGTGACATAAGGATTTTGTTGAGCTTGTGCAGCTTTTGACTGAAACTCATCGGCAACAAAATGAAACATTCTGTTTCTTCCCCTCTGCTGTTGAACACATGAACAATAACCGTATGACTGTTCCCACCACTAACACATGACCCTACGCTGTGTTCACTGCATCATTCCATGTTTGCACTGATCACCACCTGCACTCATGTATATATCATGTATATATCTATCTACTTAGCACTTTTAATTCTTATTCTCATTTTTATTTTCATGTCTATTTAAGCTTAATTTATAACAGTATGTTTGCACTGAAGCACCGCAGCAATTTCCTAATGTTGTAAACCCGCTCAACATTTGGCAATAAAACCCTTTCTGATTCTGATTCTGAAATTCAAATTCAAATTTGGAAAAGCAAATGCTGGTCTTTTGGGTTCTTTAATTCAGAAAAGTTGTATGGATTAACCAGGACACAGTTACACCTTCATCTTGGAAGTGAGCCTGTATCCTTTTATTTGCTCTTTCCACTATTTGAACCTTTCTTCTTAATCTTGGTTCAGAGTTGGCTTTGGTCCCGTGGACTTTAACCTTGTTGATAAGGTTAACAACTATGGTGAAAGGAGCATCAGGCTGTTTGTGGGTCGTCCTCTAGCATTTATGTTGATAAAGCTTTGCAATAGTTTTTCTTTCTTATTTGCTGCGCACATTGATACCAGATGGCACTTATCTCTGTTTATAAAAGCTGAATGACATTTTTGAAACATCACCACTTCTCTAATTTTGTCCAGGAAAGATGAAAAGAATCCAACTCGACTCAAAGCATCTTTGCTTCATGTTTTGGCAAACAACCAAGCATGCAGGTACAACTGACAATATTGCTTTTAATTTCAACATTTTTCCAAATAGATGTGAGTCTTGGATTGTAAGGGCGCTGAATACTTTTGCTCATGTTTTTGATGTTATCTTCCTCGCGCACCCTCTTTCTCTGTCTCTCCTTTGTGTCTTCCCGTCTCTGCCCTCCCACTCTCTTTCTTTGCCCCTCGTTCATTTTCAATAGAACTTGACAGGGAATCATTAGCTGCATAATGAAAAGCAGCAGACCAGTAATATATACCGTCACTGTCTATTACAGCCTCCTTAGCCTAAAGACCCTGACTGTTAATGAGGCTATATTATGGTCTTTTAAAGTCAGAGTGGAGGGTATAAGTATCTCAGAAATGCTTTTAGATTGGAACACAGACAGTAATTGTTGTTGCCTAGAAAGTGATGAAAAAGCTGTGTGATATATGCAGCAATGTGCTGGCTCCTGAAAATGGTTTAATAATTATTGTCCCCTTTGTACGCTAATGAATGGATTGGTAATGCAGGTTTGGGTGAGTCAAGGAAAAAGTTCTATTAAGGTAAAAGCACTTCATTTAATCACAAATTCAATCAAATAGATCTGTGCACTTTATTTCAACCCAGCTTTTAAATATCTAAATAATTTAAGTACAAATCTCTTAA
Source organism: Simochromis diagramma (assembly GCF_900408965.1). Classification (NCBI taxonomy): domain Eukaryota; kingdom Metazoa; phylum Chordata; class Actinopteri; order Cichliformes; family Cichlidae; genus Simochromis; species Simochromis diagramma. The sequence goes on from NW_024387477.1 coordinate 1,574,560, forward strand.
CTTTGTCCCTTTTCAAAGCTCACATAAATGAAATACTCTCAACCTGTTTAGCTAAAGCTCAAAATGTGAATTTTTTTTTTTTACCTGTGCTGTTTTATAGTTTTCCAAAAACTTCCCAAACAAGTCCCCGGTGTTTGCTTGATAATGTTGGGAGGTTCTGTTAGCGCATGCATCCATATGAGTGCAATGCATAGAAATAATTACCTGCTAATGAATACCAAAAGGACCAACACCACAAACACTGGTCAGTAAAAGTGTCCTAAAAAGTTTAAGCCTAAAAAAATTCCCAAAAATATTCACATAATCCAAATCAGCTTTAATGCCTAATTTTTGTACTTAGCTGGAAACATGCTCATTTATTTGCTAAAGCTGGTCATTTTAACTTAACAGTCTGGGAGTCTGCATTGTTAAACACAAGAAAACAAGCTTATTTTTCTTTGTCACTAAGATGCAATAACATGTGACATTTTATACCATAATGTGTAAAAATGAACGATAACAGCGCTGTATCTTGAAAGCATGCTTTGCCTTGCTAGCAGGGTGTTTTCATTTGCATAGTACACTGTTTTCATCCTACCAGAAAAAAAGCAAACCACAGTTCTTTTTGCACCTAAACATAAGGGGACACATGCACCATAAATCCACTGACAGTTACACAAAATCTCCAAGAAGCCTCAAATCTTAGCTTTAAGTCCTCAATCAAAATACAAGTCACATAACGGGCCACAGGTTAAGTTGAATGTCTGTTTGTGCAAAATGTTCCTCTCCAAACAATTTCACAATCTCTAGCATAATATCAGTGTGCATGGGTCCAGTTGCATTAAAAAAAATTAAACTGTTTCCATTTCTGTGTCCATTTGGATTTATTCTTCAGTAATTCACCAAAATTGAAAGATAACCAAAATTCAAAGACCCGAGTACAATCTGTACTTTTCCTTGGCTGAGTGAATGGTAAAGTCCAAGTAAAGTCACAAGCTGCTGGTACTGAATTTAGTGTCCAGTTTTCGAAAGTCACCACATTCATGACTCAAGTCTAGGTCATGTGATTACTGGTAGGAATTCTGCAAAAACAAGGGTAGAAGTTATTAAAAGGAAGTCAGATTTTCTACTTATAGAACAATGTTTGCCTGTTAGCCAAGTTAGAACCACCAGCTTTTACCACCCACGGTATTTCCAGTTCCACCTGCTGAGTCTATATCTTCTTGCCAATTCTGCTTGGAACAAAACTTTAAGGCAAAGTTCAGATTAACTTAAAAAGCAATTGTTTAAAATTAAACTTGCGCATTTAGGACGCCCCACACCACCAACTGTTCTTTCAAGATTTAGACTGTGTAAATTTACAGCATCTTTGAATTATGTAAAGGATCATGTTGTTACATGTAGCCAAATGTGTGCCTGATTAGCTCCAGAAAGAACTAAAAATGTCCTTACATGCAAACCGTAGTCAAGATCTTGGTGTATATAGTCTTATTTGTACAGATGCCTATGTGTGTGAAGAAGATACACACTGGACCCAGAAAAGTGGGGACGGAGGAACAGATAACTTTTCACAGCTGACAACAGTTGGAGATTGGAAACGTAATAGAGATATCAGCAAAAGCTATCATGTTCACTGTAGTGGAATACACATTCACATAGATGCATGGACTGCTATATTGCATGTGTGTGTGCAGATACACATTGAGTGGACTGAACTGGTGCCGGAGAAAGAAAGATTGGAAAACTATTAGCTGAAATGTGATTTTAGTGTCTCCAAACGCATTGCAATCTTTTTCTCTGTGGTTCTGCACTCCCTCTTGCAATCTTTCTGCATGCACACATATGTTCACATTGACATACACACTCACACGTGTGCACAAACAAATTCTTTTTTCTTCCTCTGAACATCCCCGTATTACAGGGCTGCTATTGAGATGCCAACGGCCTTGGGGAAAGTGAGACTGAAGAGGTTGGTGGGTTGAGAGAGGTGGCGATCACATTTAACAGAGAGCAGAGTGTGACAGGTTTTTGATTTGGGACTTTCATACAGATGTAACATTACATCTAGGGCCTGGGAACAGAAAACAGCAGCCAACATGTACCCATCTGTTTGCTGAGGACTCAGGTCAATAGACGATAACTTCTCAGGAATCACAGTTGCTCCAGAAACAGCCACTGAAAAATCATTTTGTATGGGGAAAAAAATCCTAAGAGGCATCAGTAGAGTGTTTGGTGTTCACTTTAGAGAGTGTTTATGGCTTATATGGAGGGAACTATTCTTGGGGTAGGTATAAGAGTCAAGTTTAAGAGCTAAATTCAGCTTGAGCAACTGGAAGTGAGACTCTTCACTCCTCCATACTTGGTTGTTATGAAACCTCATCATTGTGTAATAGACTAAAAATAGTTTTGTATAAAACTCTGTCTGCATATGGCAGCTTTGAAATATCTAAACAAAAAATGTATCTGAAAAGTTTAGCTTGTAGAGCTGGAGCGCTGATTATTTCTGAGAAACCCAAGCTAAGCACATTCACCACTGGGTCCAGACTGAGGGTTAAAAAACATTTTAAGACACACATTCCGAGATATACAGTTAAAGGAGACCATTATCAGATATTGCCTAGAACCCAGGTGCCACAGGGTTTTAAACATTTTACGGTGACACATTTTAATACCCAGATAACAGGATGTCTCTGTTTAGTTTTTGTCATACTATAACAGAACAGCTGTACTCCTGCCTTTGCTACTGAAAAGCCATTATTATTATTATTGGCATTGCTGTAAATCACATTTCTTTGGACTTTGGACTGAGCTGTGTCACGTTCAGTTTCACTGATGACCACACTGGGAAAAAAGAGTCACATGGAGGATCAGAACCTATACTGTGTAGTGGCATGGCAATGCAAAATAAATGCCTCTCAGAGCTTTGTCAAGTATAATTGGGCCTACAATACAGCCAGCTCAAAACATCCTAGGCCACATATTCAAACAGCTGACAGCTAAAGGTAGTGAGGAGCAGTGTTGGGACTAACGCGTTATTAAGTAACGCGTTACAGTAACTACGTTATTATTGTGGTAACGAGCACGGTAACTAGTTATTATGCCAAAACCGGGAACGCGTTACTCGTTACTGGGATTTAGATAGGCTCGTTATTCGTTACTTCGTGTGGTGGCCTATCGCGGAGCTTCTACAGATTCAATAACATTAGCAAGTGGTGGAAGCCAGCAGGTGGATGAAGGAAAAGGGAGGCAAGAGGAGAGACCCGAAGCGGCTGCTGGTCCGAGAGTGTCAGGTGAACTGAACTTCAGGTAAGAAGTTATAACCTGCAGTCCATCTGGGTCAGATATGAACCAAGTTTAGGTGGAGTTTATTCTCGTTATGCTGACTTTTTCGTACTGCGTGCTAGCTAGCATGACAGAGTTTCTATACAGCTGGGTGGTGCTATGTTACTGATGTTGAACTTTATTTTGTTCATAAGGTTAATTATTAGAGTTGCCAACCGTCCCGTAAAAAACGGAATCGTCTCGTATTCAGAGGTTTCGTATTGAGGTGAAAAGAAACACAGTTTGTCCCAGACTTCAACTAGAATGGAAAAAGACACAAAGCTGGAGTTTTTCTGCGTCTTTACGCTATCAGCTGCCTCTTCTCCTCTCATCCTCTCCTCCCTCTCCCGTTTCTACTTCAATCATGAAACTGATCAATGATCAGCTGATTGGCTTTTCTCTCTCATTTATTTATCGCCCACTTTGCGCCAGAAAGAGGAAACCAGCGGATGTCGCGCTAAACAACAGCAGCACTTTTAAGCTTGATCAGCTGTTGTTAGAATTTATTTAATATTAATTTCTAGTACAGCTGATGTTGGCTGGAGCCACAGCTGTAAAGCTGCTGGTCATGATGTCGGTTTGGTTATGTGGTGAGAGGGAAACATGAAGATGAAACCAGGAGATGTCCTTACTGAATCATCAGAGCTGTGATGGAGAAACAGGTTTACCTTTTAGGTGACATGAATGAGTTGAAGGGAAGTTATGAACTGTTTCTGAGAGACAAATAACACCAGGATCCTTTTCTAAGTAGCTGACAGCTGGTAACTGTGCAGGGGCGGGTCTAGCAAAGTGTTGCCAGGGGTCCATGTAGGGCATTAAAAGGGAAAGGGGGGCACAAGGAAATACTTTGTTATTCTCATTTAAAATGTCTCACTTTTAAAAAAATAATTATCTGAGTCTTACGACAAACAATTGATAGATTGATACATATATACCATCAGAACAGTGTACATCACTGTCACAACAGTGTTTATTTTCATTCAAAGGCTTTATGATTTTTCCTATAATGGTGGGCCGGTCTCTAGTCAAAATGCCCGGGACGATTTTTTTGTCCCAGTCCAGCTCTGCATGCAGCTCATCTGCAGTCTGGTGTTACCTACATCTTCCTATTCAGAAGGCAGAATTTCCGAGTTCTGAGTACAATCGAAAGCACCACGACTGCAGTTTTTGTGTTGGATGTAAAAAGCAGGCTAGGATAGAATCAGGCGTGGGATTTCTCTTGTGGAAATGTGCACATTATTTTTTCCTTTCTATAGGTGGCACAGTGCACTTGTGGCAAGTAAGCAAGCTAGAAGACTAGCACTCTTGCTGGGTATCCAGTTACGGAAGCAACACATTAAAATTCTGAGTAAAACCAAAGATACTTTCCCTCGTAACTAGTTACTCTGAAAGTAACGAGTAACTTGAAGTAACTGAGTTACTTTTGATAGAAGTAACTAGTAATGTAACTAAGTTACTAATTTAAAGTAACTTACCCAACACTGGTGAGGAGCAAAATAAATCCTCATGTTTGTTCTTCTCACGTGAGTCTCAAATAACCAGTGTTACACCCTCAACATCACAACACAGTGGCATGAATGACAGTGAAAAGTTGATCACATGAAACAAAAAAAGAAACAAATATTTCTGTCTCTGTTTCCTGTCACTGTCATTTTAGAGTTTTGATGGTTTTGTGGATTCAAAATTATGATGCGAATTATTACTTCTTTACAACAATTACCATCTCATGTGCAAATGGATACACAGGCCTGTCTTTATGATCCATAAAGGCATCATCATCATTGTTAGGTTGCTTTCTAGCTTGTATGTACAATGAAGGTTGGAATTTTGAATTTAGCACATGCACTGGGCAAACCTTGATGCACTTGGCTAGCCAAACTAAACTAGGTGGATCAAACTTCATGAAAACCTACAATAACAGGGATAAGGGTGTGGTAATAATATTTGCACAACAGTCAAAGTCAACAGGACACTGTCAAAGTTCAAGATTTCATTAACATCAGCATCTCTTTGAACCCGTCAAACAAGTCGGATAAATGACAAACAAACAAAAAGTTTCTATGCAGTTTAGACGTTTACTGATCAGTTTTAAATATTAGCAGGACACTATTTTTCTCTGCCTTTCAAAATTGTTATTTTGGCAACAAAAATGATGAAATTAGAGATATCCCCTTGAAGTGGTGATGTTTCAAATGGTTAAGTTTTGTTGTTACATTTACATTTTTGTTGTTTACACACTCCTCACATTTACAAGAAAATAATGAATTGTGCTCTAATTTTAGGTAAGCACTGAGTGAAAGTTGTATCAAAAGGATAATGCTAACATTATTTTGGTTGTAATGAACACTGGGGCATTTTTTAAATTTTCAACCTCTTCAGCTCAAAAAAATGTCAACATTCACGTTACACTGGTCCCTCAGTTCAAGCTCAGCTTCGTCCAGTGGCCATGCTCATTTCCAGCTCGTCAGCTTCTGAAAACTGTCCTTCTACGGATGTAACGGTGTTCCAGAGCAAGCATGTGTTGAGAAGGACTGGATATCTAACTTAAAAATTTCTCAGGCTTACCTGAATAAAAGTTGTCCATCTGGCATATGAGCGCCAAAACAGTTTTCTAGCCCCAGGTTTTCTTCCATCTTGTACAAGCGAATGCACTGTGAAGGATCTTTTTGTAAGATGGAATCTAAAGGGGTCTGTGCTGGGGTCCCACAGAGGCCACTTGCTAGTGTGACTCACCAGTGTTCCTTACCTTTAGAGTGTATGCAAGGATGACTCAGCATCAGTCTGTGTACGTGGCACTGAACACGAACTATTTTAAGCTATCTAAGCATTGTTGTACGTGCTGTGTTTAAACCTTATGGCTACACGAGTACAGATTGAGAATTAACACACTTTGCTAGAATGGGAGAGGGGTTTATGTCAGCTCGTATTGCTGTTTTGTATCCCTCTTGGGTGAGCTTATCTTGCACATGCTGACTCGGTCACACTGAAATGGCATCATATTTTAGAAGCACTGGAGAAATTTTTTAAACATAAAACCTTCCTTGTTTTTAGTTGGGGTCATCTTGTCTCATTTGATAATCGTATTACAAGATAAAAAAAAAATTACTTTGGAGTAAAAATGATAATTCCTCTGCCATTCATTCATCTGGGCTTCAACAGCTTGAAAGCTAACAAAATAGTTGCTACCTTACCGTTGCCTCTTGGAAATCAACATTTAATCAAAATATCGACTTTACGATAAATTTACATGTTTATGTTGAAAAGCTTCCTTAACACTCTTGGGAGAAATGCTAGCAACAACGGCTAAAAGGGAAGTTTAGCTAACACTGAAACTGTGGCTGTAAAATCAGGCTGGAACCGAGGTTTGAACTTGCAAACAGAATTTTTAAATATGTTCACCTCAAGCTTTGGAATACTAATAAAGTAAAATGTGCATGTACAGACAGTGAACGTCATTATTAGTTTGTGATCAATTTGGATTGTTTTTCAAAGTGATTTCTTACCATTAGATTGGTCAGTTATTCTGTTTTGTTTCTCAGTTCATCAAGTTCTCCTGGTTTTGTGTAGCAAACAAGAAGCCTGATAGATTCATTTATATTTAAAAACCTTTGTAAGTAACCTTTAGTCCATTTCAAGTTGGTGGTTGAACATGTCACAGCAATATATCATGACAGTGACACAAAAGTAAGGACTCTCTGTCAGCCTCTGTTAATATGTTTTTACTTTTTTTTTCTGGTCAATGTTTTAAAACAATCTGTTTGATGATGAAGCATTATCTTCTTAAGACCTAAAGGTCCATGGGTCACACGGAGCTGAATATCTTTTAGTTGTTTTGCTCTTCTATTATTATGGAAACACAGTGGAATAAACTCGCATCATTAGAAGACTAGGCAGCCATGTTTCTGCTGAAACTTGCATATGGTGTCTGTATTTTGGCTTTTGGTTGTCCAACCAGTCCAGTCCTGTTAAAGGAGGAAACACTTTGATGACTGCACAGTTAAATCTTCTACGATCGCTCAAGTAGAGGTTTATAAGAATTATTGCTATGAGGTGATGCTCTGAGGTGGCTATGCTTCACTGTGTGTGTGTTTATTAAGCTGTTTCCTGGCTATTTTCTCCTTCTTTGTGTCAGGGCCTCCCAGGCAGCATCAGACTGTTGCTGGTCTTCAGTTCTGATTACACACTTCCTTAATCAAGGCTTCACATGCTCTTTGAACCACTTCTTTCTTCCTTGGGCATCACACACTCATCGACAAACAGTCGGTGAGGCCATTTTTAGCTAGATACCTTGCACTTTAAGAGAAAAGTAGAAAACGCACATTCCTATTTCCCATGTAGAAATGAAAGATGCGCACAAAATGATGTTGATAGAACATATTATACTGGCAAGACCCCACCAGAGCCACGATGCTGGTGTTGCCGGTGATAACCACCAAAAACGTACATGTGTAAGCTGTCATTTTAAAAAGAGAGATAGGAACATTTAAGGGACATCGTACATGTAGTGATTTCTATGGTTAATAACACATTTTGATTTACATTGTATCCAGTTGGATTCACATCTTGACTAATGATCCAATTTACCAGCGGTAACAGCTGACTTCTTAGTACTTAATTGAGAGAGATCTTCACAACATCTATAAGCCTAGGATATTTAATTTGAGATTGGGTTAAAGAGGAAATCGAGTACATAAAGACATTTATTCATACAAATCAATATAGTAAGATTAACAATGGAATAGAATAGACACATAGGTGGGAAATAATAGGGGTGATCAAGCTTTAGCTTTTTTTAAATTTAAGCTGGGCATATGTCGAACCTGTGGTTGCTGCAAACCAACAAATGCTAGCTTTACAAGTGCAACAACTTTAGAAGAACAATCGTAGTAAACCTTCACGTTTTACCATAGGTTGAAACCTTGTCCTGAAAATTACATTGATATACAGTAATATTCCCACTAGCTTATGAAATTTAGTGATAAATGTAATGCTGTTCAGATCATATACTGAACATAACAGCTTGTATAAACAGGTGGTGTTTGTGCTCATGACGGTTTTATATTTCACTCTTGCTTTATGTGGATAAACATATCCAAGAGCACTCCAGTCTATTTTCTTCCATTGTAGGCATACACTTTTAATTATTTTGTTTTGGTATCTAAGTGCTGCCAAAACACAGGTGACCTATGCAGCGATACTGCTCCTGAATGCATATTGTGTTGACACTGACAGAGGGGCTGCTGCTTCTGCACTGCTTTCACTTCGCAGCATGTGTCTGTGTCTTTGTTAACAAATCAGCAAAGCAAATAATCTTAAGATATTTTCTTTGTTTTCTTTACAGTGTCCACGCCTGGCAACTAAAGCATAATTGACATTCATGTAGTTTAGGCAACACAGCACATGGTAAAGTCAGCCTCTTGAATGCATATGAACAGAAGGATAGATGCATTGTCAAGGACTCTAAACTGTCAGCCAACGATAAAGTAAATTAAAACTGAGGCATGAACTTAGTTTCATTGTGATTCAGTATGTTATCAGTAGCCCTGTGCAGTGTGTGTAATTGTTCTGTCTCCTAATACTTGCAGTTAATACATCTAATATATGTCCTGATTTGAATTGTATATCTGGATAAATAGTGTTTACCCCTTTGTGTACTTTGTGTGTGGGTGTGTGCAAATGCTCTGTCTTGCTTTTCCCTTCTGACCATTTTTCAATTAAAAAACACTAATATCCCCAAGACTGCTCTGCCCTAGTTATTAGACAGATGCGCACACACACACACACACACACACACACACACACACACACACACACACACACACACACACACACACACACACACACACACACACACACTTTCCAGTTTTTCTGAGTCCTGCCTACAGCATCATCCCCCACTCATCTTGATTGTATAAGAGCACTAAGTCTGTGTTTGTATGTCCCTGTCTGTGTGTGTGTGTTTTCATTTTTTGTTTGATATATTTCCACCTGTGTGCATTTGCTACATAGTAACTTGATGATTTTGAACTCCTGAACCCTGCAGTCAGGATCTAGTAGCTCTTGTATCATGTGTGGAGGGTTTTGCTTGCATGGTTTTTATCCACTTGTTACCTTAGACATAAGGGTCACTGCAAATCCAAATAAAATTGTTACGATGAGCTTTATCCTATGATGAAACGTTTTTATCCTGATAAAAATGGTCTATTCCATCCATGAGGGATGGTGTACTGAGAATTTTCTGGTTGTATTTGATAGCCCATCACCCGTCAAGAGAAAGCTAGAGACAGAGTGATGTCTGTATGTTGCCTGAATATGTTTCATTGCAGGTTCCTTGCATTTACTGGGACACGAATCTCAAAATGTTCCTGAAGTCAGACTTGTTCTTAAATTGTAGCTCTCTAAATGAGAAAGGCCCTATGAAAGATCTTAACTATATACTGAACCTCAGCATTTTTTCACTGCTATGCAGATGACACCCAGCTCTTCCTGTCCATGAAGCCAGATAACACACACCAATTAGTTAAACTGCAGGAATGTCTTAAAGACATAAAGACCTGGATGGCCGCTAACTTTCTGCTTCTAAATTCAGATCAAACTGACGTTATTGTACTCAGTGCTAAAAATCTTAGAAATATGGTATCTAACCAGATTCTCACTCTGGATGGCATTACCTTGGCCTCCAGTAACACTGTGAGGAACCTTGGAGTCATTTTTGACCAGGACATGTCCTTCAATGCACATATTATTGTCCTTCAATATTCAAATTCAGGTAATATTTTAAATAGTAGAATTGCTTAGTTATAACATCTGATATGTTTACTATGTTCTATGGAAAAATGGATTACGAGATTTCCAAATCACTGCTTTATAGTTTGATTTAAGTTCTACACTATAACCTAGATACCAAGAAAATAGTGTTTGAACACTTAGTGAAACAATTGCTCAATTGTAGGTAGTACTTGATAATGAGAAGAATAAAGATGGATGCATAGTATCGGTGGTAGGAGCATCCTTTTTCTAAAGATGTTAGAGTTTCATAAAGTGCCTCCTACTTCTACTCTCTGCAATATTACAAAGCAGTTATGGTGTCCTTAAAAACACCAAGTTCCATTGGCTTGAACCCTTTTTGTTTGTTTTCAAAGGAAATTTAACAAAAACTGAAACCCCACAGTTAGAACAAGTTACAAATAGTAAAACAAAATAACTTTATCAAGTATAAAGAATATTCATGCAATGAAAAGCAAATAAGTTCTTGTCACCTTTTCGCTCCCAGTACTGCTGCCTGGTCAGGTATCAGAAAAAAATAAGATAAGAGCAAAATATAAATGGTTAATGCAAAGCTTATACGAGGACACTTACAAACACCAACCCAGTCCCATTCACTATCAGTCAACAGTCATCTACATATGAGTCACAACCTCTTTTATTGAGTAAAGTGACAAATTCCGATTGAGTGAAACTAACTAACTCCAAGTCTGCCCCTGCTGTTTTCATTTCTGAGCGGGTGCTGTTTGGCAGATGAAAAGGAAAACAAAATCCCACACTTTTGAAAAAGACTGATTGACTGGGAAGGAGGATTATTAATCTTTTCAAGTGCCAAACTGGATTCAGAACATTATGTCTTTTCTGCCAAACGATCTGCTCAAATCTAATTAGCATCACAGAACCAGACAGCACTTGGGATTTCTTTTTTTTCCCCTGCCTTTCAAAGTGTTTACGAGAAATAAACTGATGGTTTTCTGTCCAGATGAGTGATAAAGTAGACAGCAGAAAACAGTTTATTTCTCGATCTCCCCATCGCTCTCTCTGTCTTTCTCAGTAATGAGGTTCTCCTTAATTACATTTTAATGGGCTGGAAACAGCTGCTGCTGGTTTATATCTCCACTCACTCCTCGCTCCTCCTTCATCTCTCGCTCTTCTTCATCCCTTTGCTCAGTCATCTCCACCTTCTGTCAGCTTCCTTGCTCACCTCTGCCTTTGCTCGATGTCACTTTGTGTTTGTACACTCAGATCCAGGCAGATTAAAAGTCTAAGTGTTTGGAAACACTCTTTAACTTTTATATTATCTACAAACACTACATTAGAATAAACAAAAAGATATTAGGTTTTAGCAGCATTGGGTCTCAAATACTGAATGAGTAAATCCTCTAAGCTAATTTGATTGGGAGGGAAAAAAAACAACAATCAAAGGTAAAATTGGATCAAATGAGTGACTCATAAGCTAAGCACGGTGAGTGAAAAAGAGACTAATTATTTTAAAGGTCTTTAAAAAAAAGCTCTTTGGAAACTATTTAATTATTTTTCCAATACAATTTAGTGGAGTTAAAAAAATGAAAGGCCTAAACACTCCACTGCTGACAGACACACACAAACTCTGTGTTCGATGAATGTAAGAAGTGAGGGAATATTCAGAAACTGTGGGCATCAGCTACAGTTTGGATTCCTGATACACGAGCATTAGTAAGTGTTTCCTCGGGCTACTGGTGAATAATTGGACATTTAGGCTGTACTGACACCACTAATAATACTGCTCCTTATGAAATGTGTCAAAAGCTTTGATGTTTTTAACAGATGACATCCTAGCAGTGACTTGAGCTCTTGACATGGATGACTTTTTAATGTTCCAGTCGGTTATCTCTTAGTTTTCTAACTGAACAGAGTGGAGGATTGGGGAGAACAACAAGAGGTCGCAGATTGTGACTGAAGGTTATGTTTGGATCCTTGAAAGAAAGACTTTTGTCTTGTTCATACCATGATTCAGTAGCTTGTGGAACCGCCTTTAGCAGCAAGAGCTTGAATTAATTGCTTTCTGTATGGTTTTATCAGTCACATCGTTGTAAAGGGTTAGAGTTATAATCATTTTCCTGTTGTATGACCCAATTTACCATTGGCTGTCAGAAAGATGGCCTTATATTTGTCTCTAGAATACCATCATCGCCCTTCACGACCCACTCCACTCGTGCCCACCCACCTCACCAATTTGAGCCAGCGTGTGAGTACCTTCATCAGTCAGGCCACACACATACAGACTTTATATTCAGCCCAAGTCCTTTTGCACTGCTTCCAAGCACTTTGCTCTCCAATGTGTTCTGTTGTTTTGAATATATTCCACTAGAATGTATATATTTCTTTTGCTTGCTATTTATTGCTGATGTCTTTGCTATTTATATTTTTTTTACTCGTGCACAGCTGGTGTGCAGGACCCATAATTTCATTATACATGTACAATAACAATAAAGAGCTTTTCCATTCACGTTAAGATTGTGAGTCACGTGGACATGATTACATCACAACATGTATCAGCTATGCTTTCACCCTTCCACATCCCAGTGGCCTTCCTTTGGCTGAACTGCACAGCAAATCCAGCATATCCAAATTAACACTGTCAGATTTGATTTCAACACTATTAAAGTGTCTATAGGGCTTTGGAGTTGACGTCACGCCGCAATGCATTGTGGGAGCGCAGCGCCATTTTCGGGGTCTACGAATCAAAACAAACACACTGTGTTGGAACGATGACTACAAGAAAGATGCTTAAAAGCAGCTCAAAAGAGAATGAACTGTATAGAGACCGATTGCGTCCAGAGGCGAAGCAGCTGTACTTGCAGAAAATAGCATGCATTGGAAATGTGGACCTGTATGAAATACGGCCGTGGAGTAGAAACCCTGAAGACCAACCGCTATTGACGTAGCCTGACATATTTTCGTACCTTGTCTGTGGAGTCAGCGCGTACAAGTCGTCATTCAAACAAAGGTAAGTCAGCTCGAGTACTGCGAGTGAAATGCGTTTGATTTCCCTGCAAACATTCAGATTAGTGCAGCATAAATTCATTCATGAGGGGAAATTACAGTGAGAACATGTGGAGGCTGTTAGGTGGATAACATAGTGAGTTCAGTGCATTGATGTGACATTGTCCTGAAGGATTTAGTTATTCTTTATGGTTAAAGAAATTGCACTAATTTATTCATATTTATTATAAATAATCCTAATTATACATCTTGCTTCTATGTTTGTATCTTGTGTCACTAAAAATACATTTTATTTTAGTTTTATACATTGATTAATGACCTGCAGAATCTCCTTATCATATTAAGTGATTCATAATTGTCACTTTATGCTTTCTCCATCTTGAAAGTGATGACATCCTTGCATTACATACTTTAGGTTCATTTTCTGCAGGCATGTTTCTAACAGAACAGACAGATTTAGAATATAACATGCAGCGTTCTATAGATGGACACATAAAGGAATGAAAAATTACATGTATATGCTAACTTTCTAAACACTTTGTTACATTTATGATAAAGTAGATAAAACACATTTACGTCGGCCTTGGCTCATAGTTCTTGTCTTTAAATTAACTTTGTCTGTGTGTGTTTCAGGTACTGCACTCTCAAAGACTGAATGAACCAGCATTGCAGCCATGAGTCACTGTGAGCATCACAGGGAAGGTTGAAGCCGCCCACTGCACCTATATGGCCGGAGTCGCAGAGACCTGCAGCCATGTCGCTGCTCTTCTGTTTAATGTAGAAGCAACAGTGTTGATCTGTGGCACAAGGACTGTTACAGATGAACCTGCATACTGGGTTTTGCTGGGTAATATGACCAAGATACAGCCAGAGGTTGGCCATAAGATAGACTTCTCCTCTTCAGCTGCCCAAAAAAAGGCTCTTGATCAAAACATAAACAGACCATACATATTGCAAGGTAAAAGGAGCCGTCCTCAAAACAGAAAAATCCCACCTGCTACATCGGAGGAGTTGTCACTGCTATTGGATACTTTGCTGGAACACAGTAAAGCTGTGGGTTGTGGGAATGACCCATAATGTTTTATCTAGGGGTCTAGATTTATGCCTGTTGTGCACTGCCATGTAAATAATTTGCATTTACTGAATATGTACTGACTGAGTACCACTGTTCAAAAGTTGAATAAAGAAACAAACTAATTTTTGCCTCTTTTGTTTTTTTTATTAAAACCACCTTATAGAACATCACATCAGTTACAATGTAGAATCCATATCAGTTTACAAATGACAAAATGTTTACACAAAATCATGAGTGTTTACATGATATCACCCACTACTAACATTACTTTATTTACTGTATCTTTTGAAAAAATACAGCAATTTTAACAGCACAAGACTTAAGAATATTTAACAAGAGCAGGTTTCATTCTTCCCTGGTTTTATTATCACACTGTTCACCAAAACGCAGCAAACCTTCACCATCTTATCCAGGAGGGTCACCTCTTCACCCTCACATGGAAGAAGTATTCTGATTGGCATGGTGGTATGTTTGAAGCAGGTCCCTTGTGTAGCGCTGGAACTCAGTCACGATGTGTTTCATCCATTTCATAGGCTGGTTTGCTGCAATAATGCCAAATAATTAGCAACTCTATAAATAGAAGGTAGTTCTGCAAAATCAGTCAGTAGGATGTTTGTTCTAATTTGCTATGAGCTCAGAGCGCATAGAAAATAAAACTAATAGGCTATAAAGAGTGATAGGAACATATTTAGAACTTACCGGAATGAAAATGTCTGGAGCACCAACAGATATCTGGAGATGGAAGAGAACTGCAGGTCAGCTCGTCTCACAGCTGCTATCCAGGCTAGACGCCTTCGTTTGGTAACATCCGATACACGAGCTGCCTCATGTCGCTTCCAGGTTGGGAAAGAATGAAAAGACAAACAATTTTCAAGCTTATTCTGTTGCCGGTTGTGTGATCGAACATTGCAGCCGACCACACGTCAAATACGAACCATGGCTGTTGTGTGTGCCTTCGCTCCCTTTTCACTTGCGCTAGACCCCCAAAATGGCGGATCGGGCCAAAATCCTTTCCACGCCCACCCCCGTGACATCACGCTCCAAAGCGCTATATGGGTCCACACCAGAGAGTGTTAATTTAACTCTTTTTGGAGAGTTGGTACGTTAACTCTGATTTAGTGTTAAACACCAAATCTGTCTGGAGTTGATAATTTAACACTTACTAATGCTAACTAGGTGTTAAGAGTAGGGATGGGTACCGGTGTCCGGTGCCATGATGGCACCGGTTCTGACATAAACGGTAGTAACCAGACCGAAAAGCAGCACACATTTCGGTGCTTTTTTTTCCTGAGCTGTGATACACTTTAGATTCTAGCCAATCATTTTATGTTTCCGAGGATAGTAGGCGGGTCCAGGTACGTACGTTCTTTCAGAGCAGAGCTACAGATTAAAAATGCCCAAGGCGAAGCGGTCAAAAGTCTGGCTGTACTTCACAGCAAAAGATGAAAACTCAGCAGCAACAAGTGCTTTAAGGTGATACTGTCAAAGGAGGTAACACCTCAATTCCGATGAAACACCTGGCGACGCATAGCGTTTTTTTTTAAAAGCCGAGAAATGCACCGTATTTGATAGCTTGCTGCGAGACCTCACACCGAGCGCATCTACTGCGGGTGGGTTGCCTGTTATCTGACCCGGAGCAACATCCCCCAAAAACCCGAAGAGGAGAGTCCTGGCCCCTAGCCCTGCCAGTGTAGCAGAAATGATGACGGATGGTGATGGCAGCAGCAGCCGTTCTTCTCTGCGTGAGTAGCTTAATGTTGTTCGTGTGTAATTTACGTTTAGTAGGCTAACCACGTTATTACATTAATGCATGTAAGGTGAACTAGCAAACATCATCATAGCTGCATGCGGCTGTCCTCTTGTTTGATGGCAGATACTCCCTTCACCCTGGCTAAAAAGGCTAAAATGACCAAAGAAGAAGTGGAAAACAGTTAAACATGAGAGGTTTTTGGACAAAGTTTGTGTTTTTTCCATTGTTTAAGCACTGCTTCCAGCCAAGAGTGATGCCATATATGACCCATAGCTGCAGAAAAGGCTAACATTGTTATCTTTTTACAAAAAAACAGCTGAACATGAGAGGTTTTTGGACCAATTTTGTGTTCTCCATTCTTTAAGCACCGGTTTGAGCACCGTTTAAGCACCGGCACCGTTTCAAAAGTACCGGTTTGGCACCGGTATCGGATAAAACCTAAACGATACCCATCCCTAGTTAAGAGTTTATATATTAACTCTCAAAGAGTATTTTAGTTTAACTACGTAAGAGTTATCTTCTACTTAATTCTAAAAAGCGGGAATTTTCCTGTTCTGAACTTCTAGAAATTTCTTTTGGAAATAAACATTTACTAAAAAGACGCAATGGTTTTTGAAAAACATTTATTCTGAACTGTGCACCACAATTTCAAAACATTTTCTGAAAGATGTAACAGTGTACATGTTCTCACTTTCATTGGAATTTTGTTTATCAAAAGGTCTGACATAGGTGAGCTGGTAAATGCAAATAACAGCATTCTCATCACTTATTTCTTCAATACAATATGCATGTCCTTCATTCATCACTTTGTGGAACTTCAACGCACTTCTGCTCTCCCCCATATTCCATCTTCATATTCACAGCATATTCTGTGTGGAGATTGATTAAAAATTGATTAAAAATTAGTTGACACTAATTAATTGCACAAATAATCTGGTAATCAATTGCAGCACAGTAAAAAAAAAAAGGAAACATTTTTGAGCCATTACTTGTGTAAAGTATTTTCCCAAAAGACAAAGACACAGGCAACAGGTAATACTGAACTAAATGTAAAACCTCAACCTTTTTCATTTTTACCTAAACCATGTGCACAAAACTCTGGAGGGATCTAAATACTAACGTAGAACCCAGTCAGGACATCTGCTACTGCTGTTTGCTCGTTTGTTTTTTAATGGGAGATCATTTTCAGGCTTCAAGTATAGCACCATTATACCAACATTTCACATTCTAGACATTGTTTTAGGTGTATTTGACCAAAAATTTGACTGAAAATTCACATGCAAGCTTTTTTTCAAGGCTGTGGTATTTGCCCGCAAACAATACCTTTCAGCTAGCTAAAACAGAATATTATGCTATCACCGAGCAACATGGCTAATGCCTTTCACACAGCTTTGTCTCAACTCCAAAGAGCCACAGGAGTAAAAGCTCATAATAATAATTGAAACAATCTTTGAAAAAATGACTTACCAAGCATGGCAAACAACTCAAATATGTAGAGCAAAATGTTCTGAAACGGCTTCACTTCAGCTTCGATTGGAGCCTATGGTGCTGGGGGCGGAGTCTGTGAATTTACTCTATTGGTGTCATAGCCCCTGTAGGAGTTCAGAGTTGAGTGGTCAAGAGTTAATGTTTCCATTGTAACACCTCCAGATTTGACATAGAAACACTCATTTTTAACGCTCGGTTTTAACTACTATCATTTTACACCTCAGAGTTACATTAAAAGAATGTGACTCTGCTTAGAGTAAAATTAACTCTACTTTTGCAAGAAGACTACTAACACCAAAACATTTAACACTTTTGAATTTGCTGTGTGGATATGGTCTTTTGCTGTAGCAACAAATCCGTCCCTATGTTCAACAAGTGCTCACCACAGTTGCAAAAAATGATTATGTGTGTAACTGTAACACTGTAACCTTTAATGTCAGCTCCTACTAGTCTGACCTTTCTCATCTGACTTCTTGAGTTTGTTCTTATTGAACACAGACAGTGAAAAATACCAAGGAATACAGCGGCAAGTTGAAGAAAGGACCAGAGTGTCTCCCCAACAAAAACGGCATATAGTATAATCACTCAAATCCTTTTCAGTAACTGAAACCAATTTGACTCCCATGAAAGTTTTTATTTTATTTTATCCTACTTATTTACTTATATTGATTGACAACTTCTGTACATTCATTAATAGTGACTTTCTGGCTTGTCTCTCTAATTATCTGGTGAGAAAATTAGAAGACTTATGTACTGTATATACACCATATATATAATTTTGAAAGGGTTGTGATGTCTCAAAACAAACACAGCAAACTGTGCAGTTATCGGAAGTGGTGATTTAAGGATTTGACTGTGATTATCACACTTGATCCACTGTTTTGTGAAAATTTTTAACTTGTACAGAAATGCTTTCTTCAATTCAACACACATGACAACCAACCAACATTTAATCCAGAGCCTAAAAATAACCTTCAGCTGGTTGCTAGCTATAATTCACATTACTCTTGGTGATGGTGATGTTTTTTTAACCTATCCGAGATGCTGTCCAGCAGGTGTGAGAACTTTCATAAAATCATTGACTGTTGTGGATACTCCATCATTGTAGAGCTCTTTATGTCAGTGTGAATGAACTTTTAATTCAAAATAGCAAATGTGGTATGGAGTTAGTCTCTACATAATTTATTTAGAGACTAACTCCATACATAAGTAAAAAAATAGCAGTAATAGGGGATGACCCATTTTCCCGGACACATAGTAAAATATAAAATAAACAAGACTTCACCCAGTCGATGATTTTGCTATTCATTTATAACTGGGACATTTTTTGGCAATAAAATGCTAAATGGGTGTACTTAGGAGGTAAGTACTAAAATTCTGCATCTTCTGACTCTCCCTTTGTCCCAACACACACACACTGGAGCAGTTTTTCTAACTTCTTAAACTTTTTTTTTTTTTTTGTAGTTGCATGTTTATGGGTGATGGTCAGGCAAAAGAAGACCAATAGTAGGAACAGGGGGAAACTGTAGTGGGATACATACAAGATTATGAGCAAAAGCTAAATAAGAAAAGACACTCAACATGTTTATTCCTTAATGAAGAGAAAACTTCAGCCTGTTGTGATTAAATGGATGCATTTCTGGTCCAAAAAAACCCTAAAAAACCCAAAACAAAAAAGGGTGTATACACACACACAGACACACACACACACACACACACACACACACACACACACACACACACACACACACAAAGCAGGAAGAGCAAGTTTGATGGTCTTAATTAGGGACTCCAGGGAAAAGAAGACAGAAGTCTCTGATGCTCCGTAGCAATTAGCCTGTATCGATCTACCAAAGGAGAGAGAAAGGGTTGGAAAAGTGACAAATCAGGAAGAAGACTACATAAATGCTCATTTGAGATAAATGACAAACAACTAAAGAGAAAGGAAAGGGGATAATAGGTGGTACAGAATAAATGAAAAGGAGGGAAAGGGGAAAAAATGCCACATAAAGACACTCAGTAGTCCATAGACATTAACATCGTCAGCTCTTACTGTCTCTTTCAGCAGATTAGCTGATTAGCTTCATGATAACAACTATGAACTGCATCAAATCGTCTCATATCCACACACACACAAACAAATCAAGTGAAAATCCCTTTTTCTTTTTAATTGTCCAACTCTACAAACTTTTCTCCAGCTCATATCTCATAAAGTGACTCTCCACTTTAGAAACTCTTCACTTTTATCTTGTTGTTCTTCAAGTATTAAGAGACGATTTTGCCCAATTAGATTTAATTATGCTCTTAATCCATCCCCACTATGTGCGTGTCTTCCCTGTTCCTTTGAAATGGACCGTACAGAAACATCACAGACAGAATAATTTTCCCTCGGCAATGATGTGATAACCTTTAAGTGTCACTTTAAATGGACTAATCTGAACTAAGCTGCTAATCTTAAAATGAGGGGATAATCTCTGACTGTCTGATAATCCAATATTAGGATTAGCACTTCGTGCCAATTCAAGTGGAGGCCTGGGTCACAGTGGACTGATAAATATGGTGTGTGTGTCTGAGAGCGTTTGTAGAGGAGGTGAGCGTGTGTGCACGCATACGAATGGGTCACTTCTTTTTCCGTGTGTGTGGGTGTGCCAGTGTTTCTTTGTGTGCGAGAGGGAGTGAGTCAAGGTGACTGTCTGGGGGTTAATAACTACTGACCCATAGATGGGACCAGAATGAGGGGCTTAAAATACACACGCTCAGAAAGTCTTGCTTAATTCCTGTATTTTGTGTTTCTCCTCAGTCGTATCGTCATGGCCTGTCCAAATTGACTTGACAATATTCTCACCAGGAATTAACACAGATGTGTGTGATTTAAGGGGCATCAACACAGAAAGTGGTGTGACGGCCAGAGATGATAGAAAGGCAGTGGCAATCAGCAACTACAACTGGTGATGGGGGAAATAACCACAAGGAATATAATGTGGGCGGGCAACCTGTCAAACTTTTCTCAACCTTGTCCTGAGTGATTAAAGTGAAAGATAACAGTGAAAGATATTGCTGATTGACATATGAGAAGAGACCAAATGGAGGCCACTCGCCCATCGGTCACCAACAGGTGTTTAGGCCTGCACGCATCGGGCTTTAGGAGGTGATTTCACATCTACTCTCAGCAGCCTCTGACAACCATTCGCAACCAGTTTGGGAATACATTTTTCCTTTGAGACCATTTGTTGCCAGATGGTTGCCAGCTCCTCCAGCTTATCCGGGGGAACACCAAGGCGTTCCCAGGCCAGCCGAGAGATATAATCTCTCCAGAGTGTCCTGGGTCTGCCCCGGGGCCTCCTCCCGGTGGGACATGCCCGGAACACCTCACCCAGGAGGCATCCATGTCAGATGCCCGAACCACCTCAACTGGCTCCTTTCGATGTAGAGGAGCAGCGGCTCTACTCTGAGCCCCTCCTGGATGGCTGAACTTCTCACCCTATCTCTAAGGGAGGAAGCTCATTTCTGTCGCTTGTATTCGTGATCTCGTTCTTTCGGTCACTACCCACAGCTTGTGGCCATAGGTGAGGGTAGGGACGTAGATCAAGGTTCAAGGTTCTTTATTTGTCACATGCATAGTTATACAAGTATAACACACAGTGAAATGTAGCCTGACACGCTCCTCGACGTGTGCAAAAATGGGGGAGGGGGGGGGGGGTAGAGGAAGAACATTATATATATATGTATATGTAGTATATACATTGGGTGAATGTGCAGTAGTAGCAGCAAGCAGGTGAATTCTGTACATTAATATGAATATACATCTGACTATTTTACAGAATAGACAATATAAACATATTTAAAATTAAAGGAATTTGGAATGTACATTGTGCCTGGGTTTAGAGTGTCTGGAAGTCAATTATAGATGATGTGAGAGGGCGGGTGTGTGTGTTTAGGGCCCGGATGGCTTAGGGATAGAAGCTCCTCTTGAGTCTCTCTGTCCTTGCCCGGATGATGCGGAACCTTCTACCAGATTGCAGAAGTTGGAACAGTTTGTTGCCAGGATGGGACGGGTCCTTCAGTATCTGCGCTGCTCTAGTCCGGCATCTTCTGGTGTAGGTGTCCTGAAGCGGGGGGAGAGCAATCCTGCAGCAGCGTTCTGCTGTACGGATCA
This sequence comes from Simochromis diagramma, assembly GCF_900408965.1. Taxonomy (NCBI): domain Eukaryota; kingdom Metazoa; phylum Chordata; class Actinopteri; order Cichliformes; family Cichlidae; genus Simochromis; species Simochromis diagramma. Next base: position 1,596,079 of record NW_024387477.1, read on the forward strand.
CTCTCTGGAGAGCTTTTTGGTCCTTCACACAGCTGTTCCCAAACCACGATGTCATGTTCTGTGTGAGGATGCTCTCCACAGCGCCTGTATAGAAAATCCTGAGGATCTTTGGAGAGACCCTGAACTTCCTCAGTTGTCGTAGGTGATACAGGCGCTGCATAGCCTTTTTGGTCTGGACATGAATGTGGGCAGCCCATGTCAGGTCTGAGGAGATGTGGACACCAAGATACTTGAAGGACTGCACCCTCTCCACTGGAGCTCCATTGATGATAATGGGCTTGTAGTCTCTCTGCTGACTCCTTCTGAAGTCCACCACCAGCTCCTTGGTCTTGCCGACGTTCAGCTGGAGGTGGTCGACCGGTAAATTGAGAGCTTTGCTTTTGCACTCAGCGTCTGCATCACTGCGGCCGCTGCACCAATCCGTCTGTCGATCTCCAGTCCCAGGAGATTTTTTTCTCCACTTTTTTTAAACATGGGAAATCAGTATTGTATGTTATCGTGGACCTTGATGTGTGTGTGTGTGTGTGTGTGTGTGTGTGTGTGTGTGTTGAGAGGGGGTTTGCACCATGAAAAGCATACACACATGCGCACAGAAGCAGTGCAATTAGGTACATGCCATAGTACAAGCTTTTTCATCAGAAACCCCAGAGTCCATTTAACACTGGAAAACGCTGCAGGTTACAGAGCTAAAACATGAGCTTAGATGTGTGGGTTTGTGTATATTTGTGTGCTTTTGTGAGTGTGTGTTGGTAGGTTCTGCCCCCCAGTCTAATTGAGTTTTCAAGGAGCTCTTATCCTTTAAAAGAATAGTGGTGTGTGCTTGTTTGTGTGAGTGGGGCATGGTTGGAGGTTATCATTTTCATGGTGTATGTGTTTGTGTGTCCGTCTTTCCATACAAATATGCCATTGTGTGTATTTGTACCCTATATAATTTTGTACCCATAGCTCATAATCTTAATGACTTACATAGTTACTTTAAATCAAATTGTCACGCGTTACCATTTTGCTTTTTCTCTCTTCATATCTCTGCAGTGTCTTTTACTCAAAATGGTTCAAATACCTCATTGCAAACCTGTATGTTTATAAAAACGCACAATTCAAATCTTAATTATGATCACAATCTTACAATCCTGGGGTGTTTTGGTGTAGCTATCCTAAAGAGTCATATGTTTAGTGTTTGAGGAGAATGTGCGATTTTTGTAGCACCGTGGTTTGAATGTCATTCTTGCTATGACTTGGCCACGGGCACCTGCTAAACTGAGTGTCCTGTGTGGATGACTGTAGCAGACCCGCACGCACAAACTCTTAGACACTCAAAGGTCATTGTCTACCCCCAATTGTTCTACTGGCAAACACTCCTCCCACTGTTTTCTAGTATCATCTTGTGGCCCCTCTGAATAGTAACTGACACTAAAGCAGACTCCATTTGCTCGTCACCGTCCTCGGCTACCAAATAAGCACCTCAAATTTCAAGAAAAACTCTGGAAGCCATACTACATTTGGTCTAGATTTCATTTTGTAAAGTTATACAAACAAAAGTTTTGTGAGACTAAACACTGACACAGCGAAAAAAGCTATAAAACTATGAATAAAATTGTAGAAATGCTTTCATGAAAATGATGATGATCATCATCATCTCTTAAAATATTTTCTCTTCAACAGCCATATATAATATGACCAGTGAGTGCAACATGGTATATTCTAATCTTTGCCTAAATAAAATCCATCCATCCATCTTCTTCCTCTTATTAGGGGCCGGGTCGTAGGGACAGCAGCCTAAGCAGAGAAGCCCAGACCTTGCCCTCTTCAGAGCCACCTCCTCTAGCTTGTATAGGGTGAACGCCAAGGCGTTCCCAGGCCAACCGAGAGATATAATCTTTCCACCGTGTCCTGGGTCTGCCCTGGGGCCTGCTACCTGTAAGATATGCCCAGAACACCTCACCCAGGAGGCATCCTTATCAGATGCCTGAACCACCTTAAGTGGTTCCTTTCATTGTGAAGGAGCAGCGGTTCTACTCTGAGCCCCTCCCGGATGGCTGAATTCTTCACCCTATCCTATCTCCAAGGGAGAGGCCTCTTTCTTTCGGTCACTACCCACAGCTCGTGACTGTAGGCGAGGATGGGGACATAGATCGACTGATAAATTGACACCACGACGGAGCAGTACAGTGTTCGCATCACTGCACCCGCAGCACCAATCCGTCTCTCAATCTCCTGCTTCCTTCTCCAATCACTCGTGAATAGGGATGGGTATTGATAAGATTTTCACGATTCCGATTCCATTTTTGATTCTGTTTAACGATCCGATTCTTTATCGATTCTCTTATCGATTCTTTTTAAAAAAGGAGAACACTAAAGTCGATTAGCTTAGAACTTTGTTTTATATCTTCTCTTTGAACAAGATAGAAATTTAGGAGTAACATGGCCTTACAAACCCAACAGTGAGATCTTAAGAGATCCACAGCCTACGGCTCTTCAATGGGGTGTCACAGGGTCCCCGGGGAAAAAAAATTGTAAATGTAAAATAATAAAATAAATATTCTTCTGTTGCAATAACAAAGTATAACATAAATTATTCTGTAGCAATTACACAAGAATATCCAGTAATGTCCCTGCCTACAATTAAACACATTCACTTACCGAAAATCGGGGGCATCTGCTGTGGCAAATGGGTGCAAGCCTTTGACCACAAACTTAGTCACTGCTCGGTGACATTCGTCTATCCTGGCCTGAAAGGAGATGCTACCGGTAGACTGCAGCGAGAACTGCCAGCATCTGAGCCAGACTCTGTCTGTCTCTCTCATCATGGTCACCTAAATGCACAGTAATGGCAGGTTTTGTAATAAGGCAGATCGCGCTAACATAATATGCACTGTTAGTTGATTATTTACCTGCCGCATTAACGGGAGAGGACGTGCAAACGTTACCGCTGCTGCTGGGTTGAGATTCACGAGTCCGGAGCGGAATTAAAAACACGACATTCATTTAAGGTCATCGTGTGTTTTGTGAGCAAATGCTTTTGCATATTCGTAGTGTTTCCTCCCTTAAATGAAATATCTACTTTGCAAGTATTGCAAGTTGCCCTGTTGTCATCAGTTCTCGTAAAGTATAACCAAACTTTTGAGCGTTTGATCCGCCATGTTTCCTGCCAGGTAAATGACGCTCCGCAACGTGGTGATGTCATTCGGGGCGACTGGAATCGATAAGGGAATCGTTTGCAAAAATGGCAAACAATTCCAAGGAATTGAAACAGTGGGAACCGGTTCTCAACAAGAACCGGTTTTCGATACCCATCCCTACTTGTGAACAAGTAAAATTCATTTTTAAAATTATATTTTCCATAAGGAACACTTTTGTTTAAAAAATAGAGCTGCTGTGTTATTTTAAAAATGAAATATAATCAGAAGGTACCAAGAAAATGCCCTTGATTAACTGATCACCAGTAAGTGTGAGCACCTCTGTAACAACAGGGATGTTGGCAGTTTGCTGGTTTGGAGCATCCTGGTGTGTGTTAACACAATGCCACCATCTTCCCAGTAGTTGATGTCTCAGAAAATTCACACCAACCATCAGACCGTGCAAAAACAAAACAAAAACAGAAGCTAGAGTTAGCCATCTAAACGAGCACGACACTGAACAAACGTGTCTTGCTTGAAATGTCCCGTCTCTTCCCTCTAAGAAGAACATTGTGGAGCAACTTAGGTTCATACAGTTGAATCTGAACACACCACACAATTTCCTTTGGACATACAAGACCAAAGTGGAGAAGCATGACCGTAATGCAGAGAACCATGGCACCAGGACAAACACTGCACATTAACTTTCAAGCACGGTGGGGGAAGGCTAATGATTTGAGCTCTTTTTGCAGCCACAGGACCTGGATACCAAGTCAAATATGAGGCCATCTGTCATCCAAAATGATCCAAATTGATCAGAAAATTTACGGAAGAATCACAGCGCTGCAACAACCCAGTCAAAGTCCAGACCTCAGCCGAGTCCAGGCTTTAAAAGAGCTCTACATAAAAAAAATGTTCAGCGCTTCTCCACACCAACGTGAGAAACTGATAAAGTCATACAGAAAATCTTTATGCCAAGTTATTGCTTCTTAAAGGTGTTCTACAAGGTACTGAATCGTGGGGTGTAATTAGTTGTTCACATGGCTGCATACAGTCTTGTATAAAGTTTCATTTTCATAGGGCTGTATTTTGTCCTCCTGGATGTAGCTTTGGGTGGGTCGGGGGGAGGAGAAGAAAGGAGAGCAGGCATTTTCTGGGATGATTCATTACCATGCTGGATTACTGTTTTATCAAATCAAAGTCCTTTCTAAGCCCCTTTTATTCACCCATTATTTAGCTCACATTAAATCACCCCTGCTGTAAGTCCGGTTGATGGGAAACATATTAACTTACTAGCTTCTACACCCCTGTTGGCTATTGATCAACAGCATTCAATTAATCTGATTAATTAGACCGCCGTGGCAACACAGAGGAGCGGTCAGCAAGTCTTTATGTCTGCTCAGAGGGTCGTTAAGATACACACCTGTGCACATAATTGGAGCTGGTTTAGATTTTGCTCAGCATGCAAATATCCAACACAAAAGCACAGTCCACATAAAAACAGAGCACACACACACACACACACACACACACACACACACACACACACACAAAGAGAACCAATCACACATAGCAAGAGAAAACATATTTAGAAGTTAAATAATGACTGGAAACTACTTTGATTCAGGATTTGAGAAGAAAAAAGCGAGCTCTCAGTGCAGCCGTTTGTTTTATGGCTTTGACACTACTAATAATCTGACACCATTAACAAGATGTGGATGAGCTGCTAAGTGCCTCCTGACATCTGCTGACATCTAACTCTGCCTCCTGACATCTGACCCACGTTAAACTCATGGACTGAACATACACACACCCACAATGGACAACTGTACCCTCAAACACACAATAATAACATGGACTGAACCACCACTCACACCACCAGCACTTTATAGCCTCTGTAGAAACTATCTACACCCTCACTTATCTTAACTGCACTACTGTATAGCTCTGTGTAAATAATCATTCTGTACATTCGATAATCTTTAATCCTACAACTGTTTACAACTTGCATAGTTCCCATTTCTGTATAGCTGTATATCTCAGATTCTGTAAAGTTATTTATTTCATATTCTGTATAGTTTTTCATATTTATATCCTGTTCATATCCGTACATAGCTTGTACTCACTACAGCCTGTACATACTTATAGTTATAGAATATTCACAACATACTTCATACCGTGTACATTTAACATACCATAATAGACCCATTTCTGTATATACTCACATATCTATATTATTGCTAATATATATTGTAATATATCTATATCACTAAAGCACTTCTGGATGGATGCAAACTGCATTTCGTTGCCCTGTACCTGTGCATGTGCAATGACAATAAAGTTGAATTCTATTCTATTCTAAGTGTTTGGGGGAGTGAGGTTAACTGAACTAATAAGCTGAAGTCTTTGATTTTGTAATACTCGTGCTAATGCTATGCCCTCCCCAGCTTTAAGTCGTTGTAGATATGTTCATCAGTAAATTGTGCCAAATAATGAAAGCTTTCCAAAAAGTTTGGATTATTAAAGTAAAATAAATCTTATTTCACTAACTTTTAACGAAGCTTTTGATTTGCCTTAGTAGAAGCAGCTGTCAGATAGTCTGTTAGGTTTTATATTTCATCTGTATGTTCAGTTTTGGGGGATTTGAGCAAATTTCATTGTCATTGTTTTCAAGGAAACTGTGAGAAAACTCTGGAGGGAAGCACAATTAGAGCATCATTTAAATGAGTTCATCTAATAATACAATCAAAAGGAACAAACAAAGAAAACAAAAATACTTGAAAAAAAAAATAAATCAGTTGATATTACCACCATAAACTGAAAGTGAAGTAAAATGTGCTTTTAACCGATAGAGCCCAAAGTAAAAGAACAAAAAATAAACCAAGGCCAAAATCTAATCAGGAGAACTTAAAGGCAAAATGCAAAAACAAAAATTTTAAATACATAACATCAAAAAAAAAACCCCAAAACAAACAAACCCAAAAAGTAATAAAAGAAAGGATTATCAATAAACTGGGAGCTGTTTTATTATCACACTGGGAAATACTGTACATGTTTTAATGAAAGAATACAGAGAAGGATAAATAACTTGGGGTTAAAATTGGTTAGTTTAGTTACATTAAACATGGCATGGAAGTCAAAACTGGAACACTGAACATATCAAGAACAAAAAGGAAACAAATAAAAAGAAATGACAATTGACTGAGAAGTACAGAAAGAGTTCAGGAACATCAAAGAAAACTGCATGAACAAAGACTCACAATGTAACAAAATAAAGATGTGAGGATTCAGACAAACAAATGGAAGCAACAAAGAAGTAAGAGCAGATTCCCACAGTGGAGTCACAATAATCAGTCTAGGACTACACATTTACTTGGTTTCTCACTGTTTAATGGGCTGTTGTATTTACCAGAAGAGTTACACTGTAACTGCCTTTTTCTTTGTACATATGGAATTAACTGTCACTCCTGTCCACTGAAAACAAGAAGCTGAGGCTACAGTTTGCATTGGCTCACCAAAAGTAGACAGTAGAAGTTTGGTCACCACTACTCCGAGGTTTTGTAAGGATTTTTGTAAGGATGTAACCTGTCCTTACACACCATGTCACAAAGCTCAAATCATACCGGTTTCTTGAACAAGACAATGGATTCATTGTGCTCAATAGGTCCCCACAGTCACCAGATCACTTGGATTTGGTGAAAATGGAGATTCTCAACATGGAATCCGGAGTAGCTAAAAGTTATACTGTCAACGCGGACCAAAATATTTGAAGATTGTGTTAAAGATTTAACAAGTTGCTGTGAACAAAGGATTAACATGGTTAATCATGGTTAACATGATTAACATTTTGAATCCTCTGAATTATTATTGTTTCAATGAGAAACTGAGTCATCATAGTTCCTCCACACCTCTCACATCTTCAAAACATGGGCTGACTAAACCATATAAACTTTTATCTGGTTGCCATTATTAACACTTGCATGTTTGGGGTTGTTCTGTCGAGTCGGTGCTTTGAGTGACTGATTATTTCATCTCCTGTTTCCTTTCAAGACACTGCCTTGATCATTTTGGCTGCTGTCACTTCTCTTACAGTTTCCTATTTGAATCTCAGTGGCGCTCCACATTAGTGTACCATCACTGTACAGTTTTCTGGGAAAAAGCAACAACCCTGCGCAGGTATAGACCTTAATGGATTTCAAAGGGGTTTTTTTCTTACCTGTATTATTTCATTTTCAAACTACAGAGGTAACCGAGCGCAGCAGGAATGCTTGTTGCTATAAAATGAAATGTCACACTGTGGCATCAAAAGAGCTTTGGACATAGTGCCATCTACAAAAATCTAAGAAAGATCAGAAGTCTGAAGAACATGCAGTGAGCTGTGTGACACAGTCACCACACAGGTACAAGAAGTCATTAAAAGAGCAATCGTGTTCCGTGTCAGAGGGATGAGTGCACGCACACACACACACGCACACACACACACACACAGGAAGTTATAATGAGGGCAGGAGATTGTGTGTGCAGAAAACTCCCACTAACACACATGCTGCAAAGTGGCGCACACATGTAAATGCCTAAAAACTATTTACATTTTGGCTACGCCACATGACCACCACCATGTCATTCATATGCTTGCACACAGGCACTGATGCATGGCGGGTTTTGAAATGCAGCCTCCAGCTATGAGACGGGAATACGAGTCAGACATCGCTGAAAACTGTGAACAGAGTTTAACCCCCTGCTGTTAATAGAGAGAAAGCCAAAGAAATAGAAACATTGCTCCAGCTGGGAGAGGTAAGAAAGTGAGACAAGAACTCAAACTCCGGGAAGGGGAAATAAAATGAAGAAAATTAGAAAGAAGGAAAGTTGCAGGCAGTGTCTGACAGGTGTGATGTCATTGATTGAGAGAAATGAATGGAAAAAGAAGAAGAGGCACAGAAAGAGAGAGAGGGCCAAAGGGAGTAGGTGTTCTTTTGGCGGCAAATATTTCTCATGAACACACACACACACACACACCTACAGTACACACATGCACACAAGACCACTTAAAGACACATACAAACCTTGGGTCATTCTGACACCCAGCGAGGTGTTATTTTGGCATCTAAATCTTGGTCAGAGAAAAGAGATAAAAAGATTAAGGTCACATTTGTGCCTCCCTCAGGTGTTTTAGAGGGAAAAGTTACAGTAAGACCAGTTCAGACATGCATTCTATTCTGTTAATCTGAGGGAATCTGAGTGTGTCGCCTTCATGTTTGAATGCACCCTGATCACGCTTCCTCACAAGCCAGGTTGGGAGTCTTACTATCTGGGTTAAACCCAGTCACAGGGCAAGAACAGCAGCAAAAAACGGAATATTTGGGGACTCAAACTGGGATTGAAAACTGTTTTCAAAATGTTATATATCACTGATATCATTATTATCATTATTTACATATTATCATCAAATTGTTAAAATCAATGACCAATTAATACAAGCTACTGTGCAAAAGTCTTTATGAAAGTCTTTCAAAGTTTTGCTTTGGACACGGGGTGTCAAGTGTTAGCTGAAAACTTGTCATATCTCATAAATTCTGACCAGGACAGATGGACTACAAAAAAGGGAAGTGTGGCAGGCCTATGAACAGCAGCATCAGTAACAGAAACAGTATTTGAAAGTCATGTCCTTAAGAAATAGAAAAGAAGGACCTTACACAGGGCGTGAGAAATGCATCTCATCCTTCAGTTGATCTAGCAAATGTTCTCTGTGGCTATCAAGAAGCCATTTTTAAGGAAGGGAACCAATAAGAGAGTATGCCAAGTTAAAGACAAACTGAACTGATAACCAGCAGAGACTAGTCTTATGGATCAACAATACAAATGTGATTTTTCTGGCTCGAAAAACACCTGCATTCATATGTACATCAAAACTGATGTACTGTCACAGCGGCCACAGGCCGATAACAAAACTGGACTCAAACACACTCAAGACCCACAACAGAGACAGTACGTCCATTTAACAGTTTTTTATTGAGAAAACAGCTCAATAGCAGGGTGGTGGGTGAAGGACTCTTAGGAAGGGTGAGTATGACTGATATTGCTTACTGGTAGCCAGGATGAGCTTGGCTTTGAAGGAGAGGATCCGGGTGAGTAATGGCAAAGACTGGCTGACCTGAGTTCCACTGTGTCCGAGATGGTGAGAGATAGCTGGAGGGCAGGCAGGTGAGTTATTTGTATTTTCCAGAATGTAGCGATAATCGTTGAAGTTGAAGGTAAGTGGCAAGGAAGGTCCAAGGGAACTGTGGTACAGGAAAGGAGAGTCTGAGTGGAGATTAAATCCTCAACCTGCTTACCCAGGATCAGCTTCAGGTGTGCAGGACTGCAGGATAGATGATGGCTCCGCCCGGGGGTGGAGACCAAGGGAACTCAGGTGCCTGGTGGAATTTTCCAGTCATACCTCCAGATGTATATATGCAGTATAGTAGTGTCATATTTTGATCCACCATACGATATCATCTGGAAAGCATCTGATTGGCAGCAGCTCCATTTTTCGGGATGAAAATGTTCCCAAACATACTTCCAATGCAGTAAAAGCATACTTGGACAGAAGAGCATGCAGTGGAACACTATAAACGATGGACTGGCCTCCCCAGACCCCAGGACTTAACATTATTGAAGCTGTGTGGGATCAAGTTGATAGGGAAGAGAGCAAAAGGAGGCAACATCCAAAGAAGAACTTTGAATGTTCTTCAAGAAGCCGTGAGAGCTATTCCTGAAAACCAGATCTGTAATTAATATAAGATTTTAATAAGATTTTCTCCCCATGATGGAGCAAAACAGTTTGACTTGTTTTAAAACTCAACAATTTTTAGATGCTAAATGTTGTAACTATTGTTTTAGTTTAGTTAACTGCAATCTTAGCTTCTTTTCAACATGCATTATTCAGAGTATTCACTTGGAAAATTCAGTAGTTTTGAGTTTTTAAAGAAAAAGCACCTACGATCAAAGACAGGTTTATGTTAAGGCTCACAATATAACATCCGCCCACTGAATGCAGCTGTGATTTAACAGGTCAAACAAGTTCCTCCAGCTGGAGGAAAATCACCAGTTACCACTAGCTACCAAAGCACTCACATGTATGCTTTTGTTCTTTCGCCAGAATCACTCCCGGGATGTGTAATTTAACAGAAAATTTATTTTGATATAAAATGTCATTACTAAGAGAACCATTTAAACCATTTAAAAGGGCAGCCTCAACACCCACTACATCAGTTTAGCTTCTGTATGCCTGAGGCTAAATGAGATTGTCAAACTGGAGGCAGATTGTGGCCACAAATTGTTGGAGTTAAGAGGCCAGCAGCCACAGATGATATGGGAGGTGGTGCGTGGCAGCAAATGAAAGAGGCAAAATCACAGCCGAAGGGCTGAAAAAGTGACAACACTGTAGCATTTTTACATTTTAAGCAGCTTTCATATATTCACATTGTTTGTTATAACAAGTAAAATTAGCATAAACCATGTTAAAAGGAGGGCTGCTACTACATAAAATCATGGCTGTAATCACAAATATGCATAATATTGTTTCAGTTTAGACACATGTGTTTTTCCTTTCTTTCCTTTTTTGCAGATCTTACATGAGCGACACATTTTTGGAAAACTGCTGGAGAAACTACTGTTGTTTTTTTGTTTTGTTTTTTTACAGCTTTATCGTTTATATCTGCAGATATGGCTTTTAAACATCAAACTGTATAAGATTTCAACTTAAATTTAGGCTGAGGCTAAAAATAACTTTTATCAGAAGAACCCTCTTTGACATGAGCTCGAAGGACTACAGTGTATCTGTCACTGTACGTCTGTGTTTGTTGGTGAAAAAGTTAAGCGTGCATGTTTGAGTGAACAACGTAATCACTAAAAACTGAAGAATTTTAATCTAGATACGAATTCTCGGGCGCGAGGGCTGCATTTGAAGGCACGAGTAGTGCTATGAGTAGTCCTAGCAGAGAGTCAGCGACGGAGCAGACTCTGAGTTAAAAATGGAAGCTGTTCATTCCTGTGAGACCTTATATACTGTATGTGCGTGTAGTCATCCACGGTATCAGTGTGAAGTACACCTCTACAGATCCATTAGAGAACTGAGGAGTATATTTTCAACCTCTCTTGCATACAGTATATGGTCAGCACTGAGAGTGTATACACATATACATATAGGTTATCAGTGAGTGCGCTTACAGCTGCAAGCTAGTCCTACTTGCTGCTCTTACACAGCATCCTTCACAAGCAAAAACACTGATATAAAACACAATACATTACATAATAATTCAATGTGATAAACAAACTTGAGTGGAAAATGTTGGGATCAATAAAGAAAAAATGGGGCAAAAGCTCAGCAGTCGAACTTACATACATGTTAGGCCAACTTTAACTCTAAAGCTACAAACAGATATCACTGACAATGGCTGACATCGTGGCAAACTCGACTGATTGTTAATGCGTTCATGAAAATATTGACATATTGCATTTTAACTAACATTACCTTACAATCTGTTCAGAACAAATACAAAGTATTTCTACAGCACCATTACACACAGTGTCTATGCAAACCAGCAGAATGTTGTGCCATGCACCTCGAAGAGTGAACTCGCATCAGTTTGAGTCGTAACATGTTTCACTTTCAACAAATGCTTTTGACACCTCATCAGCTGACCTTCTCCTACACTGCCTCCTAAGCTCCTGTACTGTAGGTGACAGAAATAGAAGACTAGTGTATTGGAGAGACGTGTGAACAGCTGGAGGTGTATTAATAAACTCTCCATAAGGCCTTGGAGAAAATTAATCAAAGTCACTTCATAGGTAAGTAATAAAAGCATTGTAGTGTTAGTTCCATCTATTGGAAGTTGATGTTGGGGGTGAATGATCCAAGTACATTCCAACAACTGAAGTCCATATTTTAGAGATCCATTGCTGTAATCTTTGGATGAAGTTAGCGTCTTTCTTGATGTCGAGTCTAGGACTTCATAGAAGCTTTTTATGTTAATGCTGAATTGAAAAATGTGTGTATGTTAATATGTTTTCAGATTATGTCTCATAGTGTTTCTCTGTCTGCTCATATTTCTCCCACAAAAATGCAAATATGAAACAAACAACAGCATGACAAGAGCAACAAGAGCATCAACAGCCAAGCAAATTTACAAATGTGTGCACTGTAATAATTGTATTGGAAACAGAAGACTCTCTGAATGACAGCTGGTTTGTTCTAAATAAAAGACTAGACTGTATTGATTTCTGAAAAACACTTGATAAAGCATTGAAGTTAGACAAAAGCACAGCCATGGGCTAATGTTGCATGTCTGTGGCATTCAATTATACTACAGCCAGTGGATATTTATTCTGAGCATCTTCCAGAAAAACCTCTAATACCCCGCCTGCTTCAGCGTATCAGCCAGTGTTGTGTGCAGAGTTGGCAGTTTTCTGTACAAAACCAACACGATGCCTTTAAGAGACCAAGCTGTAGGAAGTAAGTTATCAGCAGTGTGTACAGGGTTGGAGGAAGAATTGTATTTTATTTGGAGTCCAGTGACTGATGGAGCTCCTGCAAAAATAACTGATTTATATAGATTTTTTTTATACGGATACTGAAAGGAAGAAGGCTGATAATTTGTCATTATTATCAGAATGTGTTGGCATCCATGCAAAGGTACAATCAGACACTTAATGGACACAGCTAAGAGACGGGAAGATATGCTGGGAAGTATTGAACAGTATTTTGATGCCTTTACATATCTCACAACCTCAACTTGGATCACACAGGCAGAGAGTGGAAGGTGGGTGGACAAATTACACTACTCAAGATTCAATGTTGCTACTCAAAGTGTAGCAACACACTAACACGTGGCTAAAAGAAACTTTGATGTTGAATTCAATTGGCTGTTTTGTGCTAATAATTTAAAAAATTCTGTTCAATTTTACCACAGTACAATGCACTCACCACACCTAATTTGTATCCCTACTTTATTTCACTTAGGGAAGCAAAGTGCTCTGTGTGGAGGTAACCTAATTCATCTGCAGTTTAACATATGCCAGTAGCTTATCCCTCTCTCACACACACACACACACACACACACACACACACACACACACACACACACACACACACACACACACACACACACACACATATGCACAAGCTCCAGTAAAAGATAAATTGGATGCATATAAATTTATGGGGAAGACAATAAGTCTTTGTTTCACAATATTCTGGCATGGGCTACACATGCACACAAATACCCACAGAGCAGCATTAAAGCCCTGATGCTTACACACACACACACACACACACACACACACATATATACATCCACATGTACGCAGAATGATTTGTCTACTGCCAGATTCACATTCAAAGTTAATTTGTTACAAGGGAAATCCTGATCCCTAATGCGCGTGTTTGTCTGATTTAAACATTTGATGGACGCGTTTCAAAGCAACCTCTGACCTCAAACTTCCCCACACATGCAACGTGTGTTTTTCAAAATTAAAACTGCAATTGCATGTGTTTTAACAGTAGTAATACAACTCTTGTTACTAGCATTTTAAAGTTGGATTTAATTTACTCTTTGCTACCATGGCAATTTCATGGAACTGTGTATGGACAAGCTAGTGGAAAGAAATCAACACGTTCCACAAAACATAATCAGGAATAAGAGGATGTGTAGCTAAAAATGAGAGAGTGGCTCATCTGCCCAACACGTTGTAACAGACGTTTGAGTCACGCACGTTTTTGTGCAAATTTAACTTTCTTTAAATTTGCAGTTGTTGATCAGATGTTTCCATGGTAGTCACAAGCATTCAAACACTCAAAGCAGATGTTTAAATTGAGGTCATTGGTTAGCTGCTCTACTCATATTTCATAAAGAAGTAATAGCTCCAGAGAGTTCAGGGTGTAAAATTTAAGCAGCTATCTTCAGGGATGAGCTCGTCTGATGGCTTTTCTGCCAATTTGGAGCAGCCTGAGAAATCTCAACATCTCTTGGATGGATTAATATGAAGGCCTGTACAGAAATTCATGGTCTCTGGATGATTTATCTTAATGGCTGAAGCCTTTGTCCTTTTGTCCAGCAGGCAATTTAGCAAAAGGAAGACAAATTTAAGTCTAAACATGTAGATAGATTGGAAAAAGATGGCGACTGTCACAGTTATTTATTTCACCTTAGTGATGAATTCTGGTCAGTTTTCTGTCTAGCAGTAGTTACCAGACATTTACCATTTCATCTGTTTATCTGTCCATCCATCCATCCATCCATCCATCTTCATCTGCTTTATCCGGGGCCGGGTCGCGGGGGCAGCAGCCTAAGCAAAGAGGCCCAGACCTCCCTCTCCCCAGCCACCTCCTCCAGCTTATCCGGGGGAATACCAAGACGTTCCCAGGCCAGCCGAGAGATATAATCTCTCCAGCGTGTCCTGGGTCTGCCCCGGGGCCTCCTCCCGGTGGGACATGCCTGGAACACCTCACCCAGGAGGCGCCCAGGGGGCATCTTTGTCAGATGCCCGAACCACCTCAGCTGGCTCCTTTCGATGTGGAGCAGCAGCTGCTCTACTCTGAGCCCCTCCCGGATGGCCGAACTTCTCACCCTATCTCTAAGGGAGAGGCCAGCCACCCTTCGGAGGAAGCTCATTTCTGCCGCTTGTATCCGCGATCTCGTTCTTTCGGTCACTACCCACAGCTCGTGGCCATAGGTGAGGGTAGGGACGTAGATCGACCGGTAAATTGAGAGCTTCGCTTTTACACTCAGCTCCCTCTTCACCACGACAGACCGGTGCAGCGTCCGCATTACTGCAGCTGCAGCCCCAATCCGTCTTTCGATCTCCGGCTCCCTTCTCCCATCACTCGCGAACAAGACCCCGAGATACTTGAACTCCTCCACTTGGGGCAGGAACTCATCCCCGACCCGGAGTGGGCACTCCACCCTTTTCCGGCTGAGAACCATGGCCTCAGATTTGGAGGTGCTGATCCTCATTCCCGCTGCTTCACACTCGGCTGCGAACCGTTCCAGTGCGAGCTGGAGGCCCTCACCCGATGAAGCCAACAGAACCACATCATCTGCAAAAATCAGAGATGAGATTCTGAGGCCACCAAAGCGAAAGCCCTCCGCCACTTGGCTGCGCCTAGAAATTCTGTCCATAAAAATTATGAACAGAACCGGAGACAAAGGGCAGCCCTGTCCATCCATATTTTCAAATGATCTAATTCAGGGCCACGGGGACGCAGCTGCCATGGGGTGAGAGGCGGGGTAGACCCTAGTCAAGTCTATGAGGCTAAAGGCTAACAAAGTGGGACAGACAACCATTCATATTTATATTTACACCTACATCCAATTTAGAATAAGAAGTTAACCAAACCCTGTGAATGTCTTTAGACTGGAAGTACTCAGAGTAGCCCACACAGATAAGCTCCATACAGAAAAGCCCCAGGCTTGATTCAAACCCTGGGTCTTCTTGCTGTGAGGTGATCATCAGTGGCGGCTGGCCCATAGGGGGCGCTCGGGCTCCGCCCCCCCAAATGTGGAGGAGTAAAAATATATATTTTTAAAAAATTCATCAATGATAGTTTTACTATGTGTGTGCCCATATACAGCCAGGCGTATTTTAACATTTTCACCAGCTGACTCATTAAAGTTCAACCAACAAACGGTGTTTTTCTTCTTCTGGGGCGCTCGTCAAAGCGCCCTTGATATGCAGCGAAATAGCCTATCATTAAATGGTTGCCAGGGGAAAATAATAAATATTTGACCTATCAGCGTCGCTGAATTAAATGGTTTGGGGGCGCTTAAAATTGCGCCCCTGCAGAAAACGCGCGAAGATTTGCTGTTCTAGAATTTTACCTCAGTCAGTAGCCTAAGTGAGCTATAAGGTCAGAGAGAGACGATGGCAGCGGTATTGTTAACGGTTGAGGCACAGCCTCCCCCAAATTCGGTTAGATCGCTTCTAACCTACCCTTTTGCCAGAAGGACAATGGCAGAAAAACTGCAAGTTAAAGAGTTGGGACCTGACAAGCCCGAAATTCAACTAACCCAGGCAACGAAGGAGAAGTCAAAAGCATACAACAGGACTTTTTGTCGGAGTTGGTTCCAGCGCAAGTCGTGGCTGACAGGCTGTGCATATTGATTTATATGATGCAGCCGGCTTTATATTGTTGCTTGATTACACCACACAACATTGGATTGATGTAGCCTAAGTAATGAGTAAGTGGACACATTCATTTTTGCTTAAAGGCTACTGGATGCTAATTTCTTTCGCTTTCTACCTGTAACTTATGTAGCTAGAGGAAAGCTTTCTGTTGTGTGTTGCCATCTAGTGGGCATGAGGTATCACTGTATGAGTTAATCACCTAGCAACAAATTAAAATTGTGTTGTTTGATGTACTCATTAAATGGGTCATTTTAGTCGATATCATAAAAATTGCCCCCCCTGAGATTTTTTTCAGGAGCCGCCACTGGTGATCATGCTAGTTTTTCTCTTTTGTTCCATTATTCATGAGGCCTTTTTGACTCAAACTGAGATTTATATATTTGTAGGACTTTTTTTCATTCAGTTATAGCATCACCAGAATCTGTAGGTAAGAATTCTGACCATAATTATTAACCTTACAGTGTAAACTGAACTATCAGCTTGTTAGAACTGTTAATGTGAGCCTGCTAGTACCCAACTCAAAGCACTGCTGTGCAACTTAACAGCAGCACTAGCATGGCTCAAGACTTGAATTTGAATGTTATTTACTTTTTGTCACAAATTAAGAGAAAAACAAGACACAACATGACCGCTGCTTTTCTGAATAAGGCTATCCGTTCATCTCTATCATATTATGTGCATTAATACTGGTATTAAATATGATGTGATATAAAATTGTCACGGCAAAACATCAGTGATATACTGATGCCATGCATTGGGTTAGACAGCCAGCGATAGCCATGTCAGGGAATGATGATCATTTACAGTAGTACAAAGAGAGCTCTGTCATTTACCTACAATGCTTTGCAAAATATAGAAGAAAAAAATATTTTCCTGCTAAAGATGGAAAATACCAACTTGTTTCATAACTTGAGGCACAAGCACACCATCGAGTATAGCCAGGCCATGAAGGCAGTGGAAGGAGGGGACACTAGCAGCTGGTGATGTGGGATGCAGAACTAAACAAATGACTCCACTGAGCATCGCTGGAACACTCGTTAGTTGAACTCCATATGACAGGAAGAGGAAGCGATAAATGAAAATTACTGATGCAGTTACATGGTGGAAAAGCAGGCCTTTAAGCAGCTGGTTAAAAATGCTCAACCCCAGTTACAACATCCCATTTTGAAAATATGTTTCACTTTTACTGTGCAGGCTCCTGGTGAAGTCATTATTGTTGTTAAAGTGTCACGCAGCTATGTTATAGCTTCACTTCAAATTCCTGGGGAAAATACAGCCCAGGTTACTTGTGTGCTGTGACTTGTGCTGTGTCACTGGATACATTGCTGTGTCACTACTATTGCACTGTATTGCCACTTCTGCTGGCCTGGCAGCAGCATTGTGACAACAGAGTCACACTTTGAATTAGGTGATCTGTCATCAGTGACAGTTGCTCATTGGAAAAGAAGGCTGGGAAATGTTCTTGATTTTTTTTGCACTAATAAATGCTGCTGTCTGCACGCTGCAATCACAGATAACATGTTGTTTAGTATTATTTTTTCCTATATTGTCAGAAATGTTATTTTCCAAATTTCCAAGAGATATTGTGATACAACTTTAGAGCCCTATCGCCCACCTTTTTTCTTCACAGTGGTTTTGTTCTTCTGCCTTAAAATTCCCTTAAATCATAAATAAGGCATAACTGGAATAATATGATTGCATGCACTTTATGTACATCTAGTGGCAGCAAGAGGTGATTTGTGTGAGTGTGTGTGCGTGCATGCATGCGTGTGTGTGTGTGTGTGTGTGTTCATTGCATCTGAAGTTGTAAACATAAACAGGGAACCTGCCAAAAAAGAACTTCATTACAAAAAACAGTCTGGGTGGGGAGGTCAAAACATTGCTAATATCTCAAAAAAATTGCTTTAAAAGTTACTATTTAGTTTCTGCTTGAAGTCACAGAAGTGAAAAAATGATCCTTTCCAAGTTTTCTTGGAAGTTTTTTTTCTTTTTCACAGAATAAAGAGTGCAGAGTGAGTCGTCGCTGCTAGTGGAAGCCAACTGCTTTGCTAACGTTCTATACGTTTTCAGCAGCCAACTTTTCCTGTGAAACCAAACACAAAGATACTTTTGGATCTGTGTGTGTGTGAGTGCATGTTTAATACTTCAAAGGCTTCTGTGGCTGCATTTTTGAGTGCTGGGTGTGTAGCATATGAGTGTGCGTGCACGCTTGGACGCAGCATGGAAACAATGACGTCAGCTCAATTAGCTGTATCTCTTTCAGCCCTTACACACGTGTGTGTTAAAGCATGGATATGGAGGTAACACACCGTGCAGTGAGAGAATTGCAAAGTCAGGCAGGTGTGCGTTCCCTCTCACACTTTCACACACGCACAATGTGCGCTCAGTCACCCTCGGTTACATTTGGTCAGAGCTGAGTACATCTAACAGCCGAATGGAAGATTTTTTGTGAGGTGTGTGTGCATGTGAGTGTGTTTGATTATGTCTGGTGTGAAACACAATGTTTGGCCCACGGCCTGGCAGATTTTAGCGGAAGCCTTGGATCCAGATCACACTCACGCTGGGAGTGAGAACAATTCTATGAGGACACACCCACACAAACACACATAGACTACACACATGCACATGTAACAGTGTGGGAGGAACACTTTTGTCTTTGTCTTACCCTTTCCTACTCATACCGCAAAGCATTGTCCTTCCTTCCTTCCTTCCTTCCTTCCTTCCTTGTCTCCAATTTAACTCTACTTTTTCATGCACATCTGTAAAACTAAATCCTTTGCCAATCTGAGAATATTAGAAGGAACCTTTGTGTTAATTAAAATGAGGACTCAGGCTACACAGCAATTTAAAGAACTAACAAACTACCAGTGGTCATTTTTATATCCCAGAGTATGCATCCAATTAAAAACAACCTCAATATCAATGACAGAAAATGCATACACACTCATTAGGTGAAAAGAAATGTTGTATTTAAGCCACACATAAACTGGAAATTCTGCATTCAAACATTGCAGTTAAATGCCTGGAAAGGTCATGACAGAGAGAGGAAAATGGTTTCACGTGCCTGTGTCTGTAGGAGGAGGATATTCAATGACCACATCAACAAATAATTAAGCTCCTTAAGTGTTAGATGCCTTAGTCTTTGAAGACTGACTGCGTGGTTGCCACTTGGATGAAGCTTTGAAACATTAAGAGGGTTTATTTGAAAATACTGGTGCACGTGCATCTTCATGCATGCCTTTGATTTCAGTCTCACTGTACTGTAATGACTGGTACACTCCTGCTGCTGTCTTTTAAAACAGTGATTGGTAGGAACTTGTGGTTTTTCCAATAGTGGTCCCAACAGTTCGCTACAGTGTTTTCTACAAGCTTCAGCATTGCATTAGTATGCACTTCAGTAAAACCCATTAGTACTGAGAAAATTTCCACTGAAAAATTCACAGATTGGTCTCTAAGGTCCATCTTTGTGTCAAAGTTTCATGCCAGGAATGTGCCAGGGAATGTCAGCCCATCTATTAGTTTGGTGCAGGTCTTTTTTTACTTCTGTTTTTCTTTAAAACTTCTGTTGTTTTGGGCAACACCTAAAAAAAATCTTTACCTGATTTAAATTTGGCCAAACTTACATTAATTGTTATGGTCTTGGCAACACTATTGTATCACCATCTAAGGCTACATTCACACTGCAGGTGAAAGCGCATCAAATCTGATTTTTTTGACCCTATGCGACCCATATTCGATCATGGTATGACAGTGTAAACGGCACAAATCCGATATTTTCAAATCCGATCTGGGTCACTTTCGTATGTGGTACTGAATCCGATACATATCCGATGTTTCAGAAAGCGACTGCTGTTTGAATGGTCAAGTCGCATTAAATCCGTCTTTTACGTCACTGACACAAGACAGACGCCAATTATCAGCGCCGGAGAAGCTCCCGAGAAGACATCGCGAACGCTTCCTGGCCATCCAGCGTAGATGTCAGTGAAACTGTTGGGAAGACAACGTTGGAGAAACGTGAACATTTTATTTGTACTGTATAATCTGCAGATTCTGACAGAAATCTGCAACTATCCTTTGACGCACCGCTCCCCTAAAACAGCAATGAGGATAATTATTAGGTTATCTACATTATTATGTAAATAACAAAATAACTTAAAGCAAAAATTGGGAAACGTGAAGTCCGAAGTCTTTATATTAACAGCCATCAGTCAAACAATATTGTTTGCTCTGGGTCTAAACAGAGCGCGTTGTGTGTGACATCTTCTTTTGCGCATGCGGGCCGCTTTGAGCGTTCACACTAGAGCGGCGTTTGCTGTCGCATTTTATTTGTAGTGTGAACGAGCAGACAAAAAAATCGGATTTGATCAAAAAATCGGAATCGGTCACACATTAAGACCTGCAGTGTGAACGTAGCCTAAAAGTTCTGTTGGAACCACGTTCTCATGTTCTCTGCAGTGTCTCAGTATTTTCAAGCACAAAGTACTTTCCACAGGGAGAATGACTGTCATTGCTGTATTCCTTTCAGTGAGTTGATTTAAGGCATTAACATTTAGATGTGTCTAGGAGAGAACATTCAGAGGAACTATAGTGAGTGCCAGTGTACCATCTTTTCAGAGCACAATCACAATGTGGCACAATTTTGTGCCACAAAATTTAAAAAGTGTATAGATCTTTTCTCACTATCTGGGCCACTCGCCAGATTTGCCTCATTGCAAGTAGAAGATCACTATTTTGATACACTGCAAAGACACAAGTTCATGGGGACATAACACGACTTCCACTAAGGGATCTACACCAGTCAGGATGTCCATCATAACCCTTGTCCACTGCTGAAAGCACCAACACATAAGCAGAACTGGACCATGGAACAATGGAAGAAGGTGAGCTGATCTGATGAATCATACTTTCTTTTACTTCACATGGAAGAGGGTGTGCATCTCTTACCTGAGGAACACCTAGCACACCTGGATAACATCTTGGTGCCAGATACAAAGCACATCTTCAGGGGTCTAGTGGAGGTCAGGGCTGTGGGACCAACACAATATTAGACAGGTTCTCCTGTTATATCTGATCAGTGTGGGTTAGTTTTAGTCCATATGTTGGTCCCCAATAAAATGACTGTAATGAGTCTTTAATGCCTTTAATGCCATGACAATGGATTATCATGGCTTTTTTTTTTTTTGCTCATGTTGGCCAGAGGCTCTATCGTAATGATGCTGTCTGAAGAAAAACTGATTAACTTTTGTAGTTAGTCTTTCACCATGAGGTCCGTCCACTGACTTTCACAGTGGTTGCCAGGCTCTACACAACCTTTCCTGTCTTCCACACACAAGTTTTTTCCTTCAGTATACATCCAGGCAAGCATGTCAGTGTCTTGGTCTACATGTGTCTGTGTGCGTGCGGAATGAGCCGCTGCTGTTAGTAGCAGCCAACTGCTTTGCTAATGTTCTATATGTTTTCTGCAGCCAACTTTTGCTGTGAAACCATACACAAAGACACGTTTGTATATGCGTGTGCGTGTGTGTGTCTGTGTGTGTGCAGAGCTGTCTTTTCCTTTGCAGACAGGTGCACCAATTATCTCACTATCTTTCTCTTCCTCAGTCTTCCTCTCTCGCTTTCTCCCTCTGCCGCTTCCTGCCCGATACCCTCTATTCACACCTGCTAATTATCCCTGCACGGCTATGGGTATGTGTGCGTTTGCATGTGCACATGCGTGACATTCTGCCTCCCGCTGAAGCAACCTGTTAGGTCCAGCAGTAACAATATATCCACTGCCACATCCACACGTGCACGCGTGCATATACCAGATACATTTATTCTTCTGGTGTCACCGCAGGATCGATGCAAGATGTTAATTAGGAAAAGCTGTTTTCACACCACTGGTAGCTCGAAGCTCATACCCTCCTGATTGCAGCGCACAAACATTTACCAGCATATTCATTGCAAATTAAACAAGAGAAAACACTGCAAAGGGTCATGCCGCTCGCCACACAGTGACAAACATCTCTCAGTGAAGAAGTACATCAAAGACAGCCTGTTTGAGTTCTCTAGAAAGGAGCGGCTTGATTCATTTGTTTTTGCAATGGGTTAGTGTTTTCTGTCAGTTGTGGCTGGGGTCAGGTTCACACACTCTATATGTTATTCTTGATGGTGGGGTGTTTTGTGCCGGAGAAACAGAAAAACACCATCTGATGTTGTTCACTTTGTCACGAGCTGAGCAGATGGACAAACAGAACAGTCAACTAGTGTTTTTTCAGACACTTGAAATATCGAGCACACGGACGTGGGTGACAAATTAAATACAAGCGCTGGATAAGTAAGGTAGAGAGGCGCAGAAGAAGCTACTTTCAGCTGCTCCCTTACTCAGTGAATGTAATTTAAAGATAACAAAACTGTTATCCTTTTATACAGATAACGGGGAAACAGTTACAAGACCTCAAGCAAAAGAGTCGTGTGCTCAGACTGCGAGCGTGTACGAACTAACCAGCACCACCATTTTTAATGATTAAGTGTTTGCACCGTTGTGTGATGGCTGAAGGCCTTTAGACGTTTTAAATATTGTGTATTATCTGTGCCTACACCTTCACTTTTTTACAACTATAAATAGCCACATATCTGAAGCTGAAGCAAGGCTTTTAATTCATCACCACCTCCGCCTCCCGAAAAATCCTGACAATAGGTTGGAGCTTCTGTACAGGTGTTCACCTTCCCTCAAAAGGTTGTCCTTCCTTTTGGGTGGGAATTCATTTACAGCCCCACCCTCCTCCCATTATCAAGTGCAGTTTCAGCATTATAATTAGAGGGTTTTGAATTAATTTCTGAGCACTGTCGTACAGCAGGTTGCCTGTACTGCAAAATAATGTCCCTGAAAGCATCTCTGTGCAGATACGGCTGCTAACAGGCTGCTAACAGGCTGCTTGTGCTGCGCCGTTAGTACCAATAAATAAATCATTCTTTTTTTAAGAGATGTATATTTCATTCAACAAAATAGAGTATTAAAGTTCTTGTATTGTGGGATTAGATTTGACTCATAGGAGAAATAATTGATAAATAAATGTGTCAGCACTGCGACAAACAGGAGACCTGTCCATGCTGTACTCTCTCTTTCCCTAAGACTGCTGGGAATTGAATCTTGGATAAGTGAAAGAGAGTGGATGGATGCATTGTAACTGAGGAACAAATAGTTAATTCCCTAAAATAATTTAAAGAGAAAAACTTCATCAGTCGGGGTGCTATCAGCGATCCAGGAGTGTGATATCTCTGAAGTAGGCAGAGTTAAACCGAATGTGACGGTCAGTTTGAAAACTAAATGTCAGCGACTGAAAATGTGTTGAATGACATACAAAAACACACACAAGTCATACCATCTCCTCTCGCCCTCTTCATCTTTTCCCTCCATCTCCGAGGTGCCACCTTGTCCTCCTCATTAGATCATCACTGTCTTTTTCTCTCATTAAAGGTCACTGTGAATAAGAGCGGTTGGTAAATAAGTTCAGTCTTTGCTGACTGCGAGCAAATGCTTACAAGTCTGAATGTTTTCTGCAAAAAGAAGAAAGAAGGATTAGAAAAGTGGTGTGTGTGTGTGTGTGTGTGTGTGTGTGTGTGTGTGTGTGTGTGTGTGTGTGTGTGTGTGTGTGTGTGTGTGTTTGGGGGGGTAATGAAATAAAAAAAAAGATTGGCATTTTCATTTTCTTGCAGAGACATACGGGGGACAGAAAGACGCAATTACAGACAACAACCAGACCGTGTGTGTGTGCACGCAGACACACACACACCCTTAGTCACAGAGAGATATGGCATTTAGCAGCCATTGTCTTTTATAAGCAGAGTAAATCTAATTCATGGACTGGAGTGCGACGCCGAGCAATGTTAGTTTGTCATCCAAATGTCAGCTGTTGGAACGCAGTATGCAAATTCTGAAGATCGGAAGATAGACAGAAAGGCAGAAAGCAGTTTAAGTCTCTTAAGGTCTGTCCCACTCCCAGCTGGGGGTGGGGAAGGGAGGAAAATGAGGGGCTTGGTTACCGCAGTACACCGAGCCTCATGTTTATGTCCAACCCTTCCCAAACCCGGCGTGGAGCAGGAGGGCCAAAGAGCGTCACAAATCAAACCTGCAGCGGCGGCGAGACGGAGAGACGGAGCGGGTCACAAATCAAACGCGCTCTATTGCGGGGACAGAGGGTCAGTGCACGTTACAAATCAAAGCAGCTCCGTCAGTGGGATGGCGGGTGAAACAAATCACGGTGACCCCATCTCGTCTGCTGCTTGTCCGAGTGTGAGAAGGGAAAAAATAAAAAGTTGGGCCGTCGTTGAGCCTGACATTAAAAAGACAGAACGAAAGATCAAATGACAGACAGCGAGAGTCGAGTGTAGCGTGACTGCTGACAGTAACAGAGAGGAAGAGCTCAGAGACACACATGCTTAGTCTTGTTACCGTTATTACAGACATGTTTGTCATTTTCTGTGTATGGGCTGATGTCGGTGTGTGCACCTCCATGCGTGAGGTTGACTGTAATAGTATTCCAATTGGGGGGCAGTCATGCAGAGCCGGCACATAACTGTGTGGAGATTCTCAACCCAACGAGCTGTCGATTACCCAAAGAAAGCGTTTGTTGATTTTTACATGCGGACGAAATTCTTCCACCCGCTTCCCTTTCTCGCTCACCCTTCACATTTCCCTCGAGGCTCAGTGTGTGTGTGTGTGTGTGTGTGTGTGTGTGTGTGTGTGTGTGTGTGTGTGTGTGTGTGTGTGTGTGTGTGTGTGTGTGTTTGTTTGAGAGTGTATTCACCTGTGAAATACCTTCTATGTACCCACCACCATGCTTGACATGCTGCAGAGATAGCACAGCCCTGCTGACCCCTTCATCCATGCTGGTTTGTGCTTCTCCAGCACACACAGAGAAGTTAAATCATCTTTATATGGAGACGGGGATCGTTAACAAGAATAAATCTTTCCTGAAAAGAAAAAATATTAAAAAGGATGATAGAAGGTAGAAATAGCTGTAAAGTTCATGAATTTCAATTTTAGTCGTGGTAAATGTAGGAATCTTTATTGTTGACATAATGGACTGTAATTTTTCACTTGTCTTCAGCGGGACAAACGCAGGTGAATCAAATTTCAGTTTAACAATGGCCCTATTCCATCACATGTCTCACTGAGCCATAACAGAAAGTGAACATACGCCAGGAACGAGGATTGCTGGCCTTAATGGAATCCATTAGATTTTAGTTCAATCATTTGAAGTGGAAAGGCTCTATCGGACTGAAAGAACAGAGATCTAAAGGGGCCAAAATGGATACACAAATCCTATGACTATAAACCCTTAAGAAAAGAGGGAAGGCAGACTAAAGTAGGAGATACAAATGTATATTTGAAAAGCAAAAATCATTATTATTACTTCATTGGGTAACCAAATAATAAGCACACTTGCTGAATAGCTTGGTCTAAGTGCTCTGTTTTTAAAATATCGTATTGTAGAATAATAAGTGCCAAACCTTCAAGTTTGACCAGCAGACTGCTTAAATATGGCAGACAAATGTCAATGTTGGGTTGAAACAATTTTTTTTTTTTTTTTTTTTTTTTTTTTTTTTTGTGCAGATGTAGCAGGTATTCTCCATGTGTGAGTACCACTAACATGTTTCTGGCCTTGATCCCAAAGCAGAACAAGATAATCCCACATGAAATGAATAAATGAAAGGGTAGGGATAACATGATGAGATTATCAAGCTTACCAGTCTACTCTGAGTGGACCACCAGATGACCATATGTCCAAGAGTGCTGAGGCTTATCAGCTGCCTGTTAAGTCTACGGAAATTGTAACAGTGCAGATTTGATATCTAAGAAGGAATCGCTGAATGGACGTTTTCATTACTCCTATCTATAGAAAAGAAGTGTGTGTGCATGTGTGTCTTTGGTTTGGAGCCATGCCTTAACAAATCCCCCGTCATTACATCCAGTCAATACAGCAGATAATTGGGCCAAATCATATCCATATAAAAGCTTGAATCAGAATTGTTGCATCACTGACACTAACCAGGGTGCTGGACTCTATTTTATTCTTTCTCTATTTATTTTTTATCTGCTTGTGACCCAAAAGAGAATTTTCTCGTCTCCGTGGTTGGGCATTTCAATTTCGTTCTAATATACTATATATCTGACTGTGCACTGGACTCACTTATTTACGAGGATCCAAATTAGTTTGAATGTAGTTCATGCTTTCTTTGAACACATTTTAAACGGTCTTTCAAAGCTAAGCTCATGCTGCTACTCAGATCTCAACCTAATAAGCGGTGACATGAATGTGGTGGAAATTAATTCAGCTTACTCCTCTTTTTAAGAACATTTACTCATCAGTTTTGTTTGAAATGCACCCTATTAGTACAAAGTCATAATAAACAGAGTGAAACTCATCGAAATTAAAGGAGTTCGGGCTCTTGATGAGCACCAACTTCTGATTTATTTCCAAGCTGATTTTGTAGCAGAGCTTGATGTTCTCTTCTATTGGAGTGCAGTTTAGTCCAAAACAAACAATCAGGGCAGTCAGTTAGTTTTTGAGTTTATTTAATAGAAAAAAATATTATACTTATAAATCAAATCAAATCAAATCAAATCACTTTTATTGTCACATCACATGTGCAGGTACATTGGTACAGCACATGTGAGTGAAATTCTTGTGTGCGAGCTTCACAAGCAACAGAGTTGTGCAAAATACAATAATGTAAACAAGCAAAATACAAGAATGGCTACATCTGAAACTAATAAATATATGTACAATATATAATAGTATATGCATTTCTGGATGTGTATACTAAATATTTTTCTACGTGTGTGTGTGTACACATATTTTACAAATTAAATAGAGTAAACAATAAATAAAATATATAAAAATATACAGAGTTGAGACATGTGCAAAACAGTGGCATTACTGTACAGTATGGAGTGCATAATGTTAAAGTTCCAGTAGTGAAGCTGAGGTGTCTATGACGTGTTCAGCAGTCTGATGGCCTGATGGAAGAAGCTGTCTCTCAGTCTGCTGGTACGGGACCGGATGCTGCAGAACCTCCTTCCTGATGGAAGTAGTCTGAACAGTTTATGGCTGGGGTGACTGGAGTCCTTGATGATCCTCCCCGCTTTCCTCAGGCACCGCTTCCTGTAGATGTCTTGGAGGGAGGGAAGCTCACCTCCAATTATCCGTTCAGAGCACCGCACTACTCGCTGGAGAGCTTTGCAGTTGTAGGCGGTGCTGTTGCCATACCAGGTGGTGATGCATCCAGTGAGGATGCTCTCAATGGCACAGTGATAGAAGGTCCTGAGGATGCTGGGGCTCATGCCGAATCTTTTCAGTCTCCTGAGAAAGAAGAGGCGCTGCTGCGCCTTCTTCACTGTTTTGTTTGTGTGTACTGACCACGTAAGATCCTCAGCCAGATGTACACCAAGGAACCGGAAGCTGCTCACTCTCTCCACAGCAGCGCCGTTGATGGTGATGGGGGTGTGTACTTCTCTGCACCTCCGGAAGTCCACTATCAACTCCTTTGTCTTTGCGACGTTGAGGGTGAGATGGTTGTCTTGACACCAGTGGGTCAGGGCGCTGACCTCCTCCCTGTAAGCTGTCTCATCACTGTTGGTGATAAGACCCACCACTGTAGTGTCGTCCGCAAACTTCACAATGATGTTGGAGTTGTTAGTGGCCGTGCAGTCGTAGGTGTAGAGTGAGTACAGGAGAGGGCTCAGTACACACCCCTGTGGAGCACCAGTGTTCAGTGTGATGGGGGATGAGGTGATGCTGCCCAGTCTGACCACTTGGCGTCTGTCAGACAGGAAGCTAAGGATCCAGCTGCAGAGGGAGCTGCTCAGTCCTAGATCCTGCAGTTTCCTGTCCAGCTTCGAGGGAACGATGGTATTGAATGCTGAGCTGTAATCTACAAACAGCATTCTCACATACGTGTCTCTCTTCTCCAGGTGTGACAGGGCAGTGTGTAGTGTCAGGGCTATGGCATCATCAGTGGACCTGTTGTGGTGGTATGCGAACTGTAGAGGGTCCAGTGAGTCGGGTAGTGCAGAGCAGATGAAGTCCCTGACCAGCTTCTCGAAGCATTTGCTTACGATGGGGGTCAGGGCTACAGGTCGCCAGTCGTTCAATGAGGAGATGGTGGAGGATTTGGGTACAGGGACGATGGTGGCCATTTTGAAGCAGGCTGGGACTACAGACAGAGAGAGGGAAAGGTTGAAGATGTGCGTGAACACTCCAGCCAGCTGAGCCGCGCATGATTTGAGGACGCGGCCGGGAATCCCGTCCGGACCAGTAGCTTTGCGTGCATTCACCTTCCTGAAGCACCTCCGCACATCCTCCTCAGACACAGTGTGCGCACTGACGTCATCCGCGGTGCGCACACTGTCCGGTCTCATGGTGTTTGCTGTGTCGAATCTAGCGTAGAATACGTTTAGATCCTCACACAGAGAGGCCGTGGTCTGCGGTGTGCTGGTTTTCCCTCTAAAGTCTGTGATCGTGTTTAGTCCCTGCCACATACTCCGAGGGTTGTCAAACTGTTGCTCCACCCTGTCCCTGTACTCACGTTTGGCTGCTTTGATCGTCTTCCGGAGTTGGTAATGTGCGTGTTTGTAGTCCAATGTGTTCGCGGAGGCAAAGGCGGTGCTCCGTGCCGCGCGAACATCTCCGTTAATCCAGGGTTTTTGATTTGGGAAGGATTTAACTGTTCTGGATGGGACGACATCTTCCACGCATTTCCTGATAAATCCACAGACTGAGTCTGTGTACTCGTCAATGTCCCTAGCAGCCACGTGAAACATTTCCCAGTCCGCGTGATCAAAACAGTCCCGCAGCGCAGACTCCGATTGGTCCGTCCAACAGTGCACCGCCCTCCGGGTTGGAGCTTCCTGTTTCAGCTTCTGCCTGTAGGCGGGCAGGAGCAGGATGGAGCGGTGATCTGATTGGCCGAATGGGGCGCGGGGGAGGGCTTTGTACGCATCCCGGAAAGAGGTGTAGCAGTGGTCGAGTAGCCGATCTCCACGCGTGTTAAAATGGATGTGTTGGTGGAGTTTGGGTGAGACTTTCTTCAGGTTTCCCTTATTAAAGTCTCCGGCTGTGATAAACGCTGCCTCTGGGTGTGCGGTTTCCTCGCTGCTGATCGCGCTGTACAGTTCCCTGAGTGCTCGGTCAGTGTCGGCTTGTGGGGGAATGTAAACAGCCGTAATAATCACTGCTGTAAATTCCCTCGGTAGCCAGAATGGCCGGCACTTAATCATCAGGTACTCCAGGTCCGGTGAGCAGAAGGATTTGACCGGGTGCACGTTCGCATAATCACACCAGCTGTTGTTGATCATGAAACACACACCACCGCCTCTGCTTTTCCCAGTAAGATCCTGTGACCTGTCCGCGCGATGCACGGAGAACCCCGGTAGTTGTATTGCGGAGTCCGGTACCTTGTCCGATAGCCAGGTTTCTGTGAGGCAGATCACGCAGCAGTCCCGCATCTCTCACTGGAATGAGATCCGTGCCCGAAGCTCGCACAGCTTGTTCTCCAGAGACTGCACATTAGCCAGTAATAAACTGGGTAACGGTGGTCTGTTAGTGCGCCGTCTCAGTCGAACCAGAACGCCAGATCTTCTCCCTCTGCGTCGGCGTTTGCGGCCTCCAGGGCCAGAGAACAAAGGTGTCTCAGGTGAGATGAATGGGGGGTCTGCAAACGGAGCGTCCGTGTTGCAAAACTTGAACTCCGGAAAGTTATAAGAAAGACCGTCTTTTATGTCCAGTAAGGTTTGTCGGTCGTACACAAGGAGACATGTGCTACTCGCGAAAAAATGAAGGAAAAGTAAAATTAAACACAGAAAAAAGCTGTTGCTTGGGGGAGCTCGCGACGAGGCTGCCATACTCGGCGCCATCTTGAGGTCATGCCAAATATACATATGTTATTATTTAATAGTGTGTTTGATTACATCTTTCAAAAATGTATTCATTCTCATAAATGAATAACAAGTTATTAAAAGAAATATAGAAGCAGGTGTGAGTTTCTGAAAACTGCCATGTTCTCCCACCTTGTTTCAATACAATCACTGTGAAGGACGTCTCCCTTCTGACTAATGTAGTTTTATATTACTCACTATGTGCAGCCAGATACGGGCATATATGTAGTACACCAAATGTGGGGGAGAGGTGATTTTGTAGGTGTTTTTGTCCATGGGGGGACATTGAAATTCATGCTTTCACCTTCATAAGCAAGACACAGTATGAAGGTTCATACCTATGTTTTATCACCGGAGAAGGAGTGCTCTTTACTAAAAAACAATGCAATGGAAAGGACAGACACAACACGACCGACATCTTAATAAGATGTCATTCTCTTCCTAGCTAGAGAACACTTACAGCTGATCAAGTTCAGCTGCTAAAGAATTATGAAACTTTCAGTGTGAGCAAATAAAATATCTGCATTATCGCAGAGAATTATGCTTAATTTATAATTTATACCTATAATTTGACATTTTTTATGTATATTTATCTGAAATATGGCAAAATTTACTACCAGGAACTTTGTGGAAGTGGTTTTGGGCTTTAGGAGCCAATTACTCAACCTTAAAAGAAACTTAGTAATGCTGCTTGGTTCAGCTGGTACTGAACTTAGTGGGATAAATGCACTTTAATAGTTGTACCAACAGCAGAGATAGTAATAACTAGAGGATTATTTGCAATTTGTAAATCAGTAAAGCACACGTGAGCCATATTACATAACTCTGATGTAAGCGTCGTGCTTAACTCTCTGAACCTTCTTAAACTGTTTCTCATGGACAGATGGACACAAACGGCACACACCGGCCAACATCAGTCACAGTGAGGTGTACATGTGCACATGGTTAGCTGCCATGGCTAAACTATTACTGAATAAAGAGGGCCGCTATGCCTCTTACTCTTCTGCATTACACACCCAGTCCATCACTGAGTGCAATAAATAACATCTTTGAACAGAGGCGGTGGTTTACGACACCAACTCTCTGCCATCTATAATCCAGTTTTGAGATCCCTTCCCAGACGCCTTAACGCCCACTCACATCCTGGGCCATCTGATCTCAGGAATTCGCATGATAAGGTGGGGCCAGGTTTCATAATGAACTCACCCGAAACTCTGGCTGACTGGGACCCACACCCAGTTTCACACCTTGGCTCAGGCGATTAGAGGATCATCAGGGGTCCTTTTGTCCCTCTGTGGGGGGTTACTCCCACTAGGTTTATATCTGGGACTCTCCACCATTTAACCTTAGAACTGAAGAAGCTTCTCGGATGAGAGGTGAAACGTCTTCAAGCAACTTAAAGAAGTCCAGACGCTTTTCTTTGCAAGCTCCTTTGACTACGATGACCTGGATGACTGAGAACCTTCACAGACAAATAAATAACATGTTCACCAATTGGGATATTATGCGCCTACTAGGGGTGCAACAATACTCGTATCGATATTGAACCGTTCGATACAGTGCTTTCGGTTCGGTACGCATATGTATCGAACAATACAAATTTTTAAATTTATTTTATCAACTTTCCTTCTGACGATGCTGTCTGTGTTGAGTGCTCAGTGGATCTGCGCTCGACAGTGCAGCCTAGGCGGAGTAGTTGAACGCAGATTCACTGAGCGCAGGGCAAGCTAGCGAGACAGAAGTTAAGCTCTCCTTGCAACATGGCAAATTGAACCTCCCCCACCCTAATTCAGATCTGGCGTTTGGAACTATTTTGGTTTTCATGTGACGTATGACCCTGAAGGTAAGCGCGTCATGGACAAAAGTAAAACAGTATGTTGGATTTGCCACGCAATGCTCAATTACATTGGTGGGAACTAGTGCGTTAGCTTAGTTTGCTCATTAACGTGTTGGCCGTCCAGCCCCACGCATGGGGGGATCCGCGGTAGCTCGTTAACGGAGATATGCCGTGTTGTGGCGTTAACGTCATTTCAGATTAACGCTGACAGCACTAGTGGGAACAAAATGAATATGACTGCACATTTACTCCGACATCATCCTAGTGCAAAGACAAGTGGAAGCAGACAAAAACAACAAGCACGCATGCTACAAACTTTACCCGACTCATTTAGACAGCCGTTAGCACATGATTCTCCTCATGGGGACCTGATATGTTTAATAAGCTGCTGAGAATATAGCCCAGAAGAAGCGTATAGTATAGCTTTTAGTTTGGAAAGAGACATTTCTCTGTAATAAACTCTTTTCCAAAGATGAGTGATTTCTCCATCAGATTAATTTTTTTTATTACTTTGTTGTTTCAGCAACATTACATTTAAAAATTGTACGTTTGAGTTAAAATATATATTTATAATTTTAATAAATGACAAATTAAAAAAGCATGAAAAATTTTTTTTGTATCGAAAAAATATCGAACCGTGAATTTTGTGTATCGTTGCACCCCTAGCGCCTACTGTTAATTACTTTGTACCCTCAATATAAAGTTTGGACCATTTAATTGAATTTACCGGGCCATAATCTTAATGCCTCTTTCCTCCCATTCAGTCATTCATTCATCCGTCTTCTAGTCACTTATCTTGGCCTGTGTGAAAACAGCAAGCAGAGCATAAAAACTGAGATAGGAGACGTAAGCCCTCCAGCATATCCAGGGTCTGCCCTCAGCCGTTCCTGCCTGTAACACAGAACCACCTATATGACTCCTCTCAACATGATGTAGCTGCGGCTCGATAACTAAGCTTCTCCCAAATTGCTGAGCTATTCAGCCTTTTCCACAGAGCGTGACCAGCTGCCCCATGGAGTATCCTCATCCCTGCTGCTTGTTTCTGCCATCAGATTTGTTTATGATTACTAAAATCCTGTGTTCCACAGAAAAGTGTTGGAGCTACAGATTCTAAATCCTCTCTTACCTTTTGTGTTTTGTGTGCGCAAAGACAAAGATGTGTCTGATGCTACAGTAAATATTCCATCCACCCATTTTTTTTCACTTATGCTAACCTCACTAATTGCATGTGCTTAAGAGTACCTGGTGAGAACCTGCAAACTACACACAGGAAGGTCCTGGCCAGATTTGAACCTATAGGACCTTGTTGATGTGAAGCAGCAGTGCTAATCACTGCATCACTGTGCATGCTATGCAGCATTTAATACCAATGAAAGAAGAAAAATGCTATACTTGAACCTTTAAGTTTAGCTTTTGTTTCTTAGTCGATCAGCATTACACTTTGCTTATAAAGTTCAATCTTTAGAAAAGTTCATGATTTATTTTCTGAGGGCTAGGTGAAACTTGACTCTGGAGGTGATCAGAAGGAGTAGAGCTCAGAGGGAAAAACTTACTCTATCAAGAAACTACAAACTGTGCCTGCCAGTGCCTTTAGAGCTTACTAAGTAGTTGACTTATTCATTGTTCCTGCAAAGAGCTGCAGGTGCCAGTAACGTCTGTCAGCTTTGATTATACTGTGATATGAATATTGCCCTCCCACTAGTGGACAAAACACGATACATTTTCTAAAAGGAAATGGATATCGAGACTGCTATCTGCTGACTTGACTGATTCAGATGAAAAATACATTTCATTTGCTATATGGTGTGTACCATAAAGCTGTATGCAGTATGACAACTTAACAGTGGCAAATTCATGAAAGTTTAAATGAAGAGGGACTAAT
Organism: Simochromis diagramma; assembly: GCF_900408965.1. Classification (NCBI taxonomy): domain Eukaryota; kingdom Metazoa; phylum Chordata; class Actinopteri; order Cichliformes; family Cichlidae; genus Simochromis; species Simochromis diagramma. The sequence goes on from NW_024387477.1 coordinate 1,629,999, forward strand.
CTTTTACTTTTATACTTTTAGGATCAATAATTTGTGGTGACATTGTCATAAGAAATGAAAGAAATATGCGTACCATATTGCATAAAACATGTTCTCCCCGTGTTTGCGTGGGTTCCCTCCGGGTACTCCGGCTTCCTCCCACCGTCCAAAGACATGCAGCTTGTGGGGATAGGTTAATTGGAAAATCCAAATTGTCACTAGGTGTGAATGTGAGTATGAATGGTTGTCTGTCCTTGTGTGTTAGCCCTGTGACAGACTGGCGACCTGTCCAGGGTGTATATGCATAAAACAAACTATGGGTCAGACATCTGCTTACCTTCAGATTGGACAGGCTGCCTGTTACTTAATAAATGATGAGATATGACAAATAATACATGTACTGTAATTGTTGGCGTGAGATGACTGGCACAATATAAATGTGCTCATTATTCCTCAAGACACAGTTGTGATAGAGTTGAATTAGCATGTGCATCTCACCTCTCCCTGTGTGCTTCATCTTCCTGTTTCCATTCATGTCCGCTTTTGTCTCTCCCTCCCTCCATCCCTTTATTTTACCACCACTCTACCTCACTCCCATCACTTCTTCTCAGCCCCTCTCTCTCATCCCTGCTGTTTGGTAAAGATGACTGAGTGTGAAGATATGATGAAATATTTCCTGTCATCATTATGAATTAGCCTTTGCACGAACCAGCACGCACACACTCCTGCAGATGTGCATACACGCATGTATGCACACACACAGCAAGGCCCATGTATCATATCAAGGTCTCTTGAGACAGTTTAACAGTGATGTCATTGATCTCAGCTGGCTATCATCACAGAAGCTGACACATACTGCAACAAAGCACAGCCAGGATACTTTCATGAGGCCATATCTGGGTCTAAGAACATACATTTGAGCTGAAGTGAAGAAACTGATGACTAATGCAAATGGCTTAAACACCTGCTGCATATATAAGCTATGGCTGACATGTAGTACAGAAGACGTATTTTTTTTTTCTTCTTTTAAAAAAAAGCTATTTATACTGTAGTACCTTTGTGCCATTGCTGGAAGAACTAGATAGCCTGTCTCTGTAGGTTTGTGATATTGATGTAAACCTACACAGAGGCTCAGGAGGTGGAGCAGGTCATCTACTGATTGGAAGGTTGGTGGTTTGATCCCTGGCTCCTCCATTGCTGTCTCCAACACGCTCTCATCCCAAAACGTAACATATTACGCTATGTGACAAATCATCAGTATGTTACGCTTTCAGCCACTCCACACATCTCTATGTTATGCGTTCGGAAACATGAGAACCGTTTGGACTTAATCTACACATGTACATTTATTTTACTATCATGAATCGCTTTGGAAAACACTAACTAACACGATTAAGGTTGAGGCTGGAACGTGTGTTACTGCTGAGAGCGTCATTCTATTGGATTCCAACCACAATCCGGCACATATCACGTGGACGTGGAAGGTTACCTTTCACGTTCTACTTGAATACAAATAATCTGAACATTTAAACCTTGAACCTTTCACTTTGCATTTGTTCATACTTAAAATTTATATTTTAATCATTGAAGTTAAAAATGGAAAAGAAAATTTGACACATAATCTGCTGCTAGAAAATAAATGCCTTTTAAAATATCAAAATATAATAAAACAGGTTTGATTAAATCTGGGAGTCTGTAATCATTTGCCCCTTAAGTGCAAACAGGCGTGGATGGTTCGGATGGTTCAAGGTAACCTGGACAACAGTTAGTCTTCACAAGCCAGGGCATGTATCGTGTGTTACATGAAACTGATCTAGGCACTGTTATCTGTACAAGTTTAACCAACAACTGGCAAATGAATAATACCAGATAGCACACAATAACACAATATAACAATAACACAATATTCTTATCTAAAAGCCTTAAACATCTCAGGGCAGAATTTCAATGTGATTCTGGTTCGACGGTCAAGTCAAAGTAAACATAGCTGAGACGTCTCCATAGCTGACACAGGGAAGCGGGCTACTTCAGAACCCTCTGAAAGAGTAATACACTCTGACTTGTACCATCTGCTGCTGTCTACCAGCCCCCCGCCAAAGCTGAGCACACTGCAATGAAGGAAAGTGGAGCAACTCAAGAGAAAAGCAATCGTCATGATGGAGAAAATGTCTTTCTGGTTACTATGCTGTTATTTTACTTCAGTGCTGAGCAATGCTCCTCTCATTTCCAAATGAAGAGGCTGTGTTGTGTTATCCTTAAATATAGATGAGAAAAAAAACTATAATAGCCTCACAAATCAATATTATTTTGTCATTTTGGAGAATAATGGATATATTAATATGGATCCCGAACAGAACTGGACACAAATCCAGCTACAGGCAGAGGCAGATTCTTTATAAACTCCAAAGCAAAAACTCAAATTATTCAGGCCACTCTAGAGGCTGGCTCTAAAAGCCACAACACAATAGCTCATTCACTCATGCATGCTTTGTTAGCCACAACATGCAACGCCTTTGGCATGCAACAACTGCTGCACTGCAATACACACAGTTGTGATTTTGAAGCAGAGGCCTTAGTTTTCGACAAGAAAACAGGATCTTGTCATGCAACGTCTGGGCGTTTGCTCGGGGTCGATTGAGTTTAGACTGGAAATGGAGGGAATAAAAAAATGGGAATAATAAATGCTTTGTTTTGTGTGATTAGAACTTCTTTTGCACTGAGCGTTGACTTAAATGTTAAATCTAGATCTCTTGAGGCAAAGTGATACAAACCTGCTGCATTGTAAATTAGATTGTTAACTGTAATGTCATTTCGGGTGGTTACTATGCAGTCCTCTTTGTCTGCCAAACCAAGTCAACATGAGAGAAATGTCTACATTTGCAATGTAACAAAAATATACTACGTGAATGACCAATAATAAATGAGTAATATGTGAATAAGTCAATAATGTGGAACTTAAACTGGGCTTTTGTTTAAGCACTGACAGACTGTTAACTTCAGTGTTAGCAGCAAGTATGACTGAAATAAATCCCATTTCTTGTTTATAGATATTTGTTATTTCATTGCAACACTTTCTAAAACTAACATTTCTCTGTTAGTTATGGACGAACTCATATTCATTGCAAATGATATCATATCATTACATAACAAAGCTTTCCTATAGGACAGTAGCACATAGAGGAAGTCTATACTGTCTCTGCAGGTGTTGTGTACTACTTTCAACATGACCTGACAATTGGTTCTTATCACATATACAGGGAGTGCAGAATTATTAGGCAAATGAGTATTTTGTCCACATCATCCTCTTCATGCATGTTGTCTTACTCCAAGCTGTATAGGCTCGAAAGCCTACTACCAATTAAGCATATTAGGTGATGTGCATCTCTGTAATGAGAAGGGGTGTGGTCTAATGACATCAACACCCTATATCAGGTGTGCATAATTATTAGGCAACGTCCTTTCCTTTGGCAAAATGGGTCAAAAGAAGGACTTGACAGGCTCAGAAAAGTCAAAAATAGTGAGATATCTTGCAGAGGGATGCAGCAGTCTCAAAATTGCAAAGCTTCTGAAGCGTGATCATCGAACAATCAAGCGTTTCATTCAAAATAGTCAACAGGGTTGCAAGAAGCGTGTGGAAAAACCAAGGCGCAAAATGACTGCCCATGAACTGAGAAAAGTCAAGCGTGCAGCTGCCAAGATGCCACTTGCCACCAGTTTGGCCATATTTCAGAGCTGCAACATCACTGGAGTGCCCAAAAGCACAAGGTGTGCAATACTCAGAGACATGGCCAAGGTAAGAAAGGCTGAAAGACGACCACCACTGAACAAGACACACAAGCTGAAACGTCAAGACTGGGCCAAGAAATATCTCAAGACTGATTTTTCTAAGGTTTTATGGACTGATGAAATGAGAGTGAGTCTTGATGGGCCAGATGGATGGGCCCGTGGCTGGATTGGTAAAGGGCAGAGACTGGACCCCATTGAGAACCTGTGGTCCATCATCAAATGTGAGATTTACAAGGAGGGAAAACAGTACACCTCTCTGAACAGTGTCTGGGAGGCTGTGGTTGCTGCTGCACGCAATGTTGATGGTGAACAGATCAAAACACTGACAGAATCCATGGATGGCAGGCTTTTGAGTGTCCTTGCAAAGAAAGGTGGCTATATTGGTCGCTGATTTGTTTTTGTTTTGTTTTTGAATGTCAGAAATGTATATTTGTGAATGTGGAGATGTTATATTGGTGTCACTGGTAAAAATAAATAATTGAAATGGGTATATATTTGTTTTTTGTTAAGTTGCCAAATAATTATGCACAGTAATAGTCACCTGCACACACAGATATCCCCCTAAAATAGCTAAAACTAAAAACTACTTCCAAAAACATTCAGCTTTGATATTAATGAGTTTTTTGGGTTCATTGAGAACATGGTTGTTGTTCAATAATAAAATTATTCCTCAAAAATACAACTTGCCTAATAATTCTGCACTCCCTGTACGGTCTTATGTTACAATATTTTATGAAGTCACACCATTTACAGTCTTTAACCGAGTGAGTTCACTGACCTATACATGGACTATTAGCCTCTACAGAAGAAATGTCAGAATTTCTAACCTTAGGCATACAACAGAGCAACAATTTTCACACAGTTCATTGGATAAACATTGTCCTTTGCATATATCCATATATTGAACTTTTTTGAAGACGTCTTTCTGACTAAATTTCCTTCCTATACTTGTACATTTTTATGAAAATGGGCATCTTTCAACACATCTTTTCTAAACAGCTGCTCAACACTGGTAGGATCTCATGTGATGTTCAGCATTGTTTTGTGCTGAAAAAAATATCTCATTACTTTCAGAGAGTCGAAAGATGAGTTTAAACTCTGAATCTTAGAACACATGACTGAGCATCACCAGAATCTCTGCACGACCCCGTTTTCCACATCACTTGGTTATAAAACAGAAGTTAAAAGTCAGCGCTATCGATGGACACGGCTCCACAAAACAAGAAAAAGTTTTAAAAAAATCCCAACAGATTAGATAATAGAAATGCACGAGAGCTAGAAAGCTCTTAGGGTCAGTGGTTATGTTAATGTCAGCTGTCAGAACCAATCCATATGTCTGTCCGATAAGCAGTGATGTTGATGGAGGGTATGCATGTGACATACCCAGATAGCAAAAATTATGACAACGCTTCACTGCCTTATTCCTAGAAACTGAAAGCTTGTATACATATAGTCAATACATGCTGCAGGATAATCTGCAGCATATGCTGTTTTTTAAGCAATGGTAGATTTGCAACAATATTTGGAAGTACACATCCTGGTTCAATATAAAAGCACCAGTTTGAGTTGTGTGGTTTTTTTGTTCTGTTTTTTTGTTTTGTTATTGGCATTAACAGATCAATTCTAATTTGTCAATGCTTAGAAGCCTAAAAGGCTTTGTTCCAGTAGGGAACTGCAAAACTGTGACTACGTCCAATGAGGTCAATCAGATAATAAGCTGTCTAAGGTGAACTTTCATTTTTAACTCGGTATTTGTTTCAAGATGAGTTGGTTGGATGATGGGTTAGAGCATGGCTATTCAACTACGAAGTTAGTTGGGCCAGATTTTCAAACCGAGGAATTTATCTGGGCCAGATATTTTTTTTGAAGCCAGTAAGCAGCAGATCATGATCAATTTCAAACCCACACAACTGTATTGAAAAACAAGTAATTTTTTTATTCCTTTTCCCCTGTAAATCTGGTGACCTCTCACAAATGCACACCAAAAGGTCCATTTAAAAAAAGGGAGCTATAACTAAACTATTTTTTGCACATTTGAAATAATAATAATAATAACAAAAAACAGTTTGATCATTCCCTTTCAAATTAAAATAAATATTTTGCTGACCACTCACTTTTCCTGCCATGGATGGAGCCCCATCCGTCACAAGTATACAGACACGCTTCATATCCAGACCATTTTCCTCAAAAAGAGCTTAAATCTTCTCAAACATTATTTTGCCAGCTGTGTGTCCCTCTAACGGTAGTAAACCGAGCAATTTCCCATCCAAAAAACGGACATATACGCACAACTGTGCATTATCAGTTCTGTCTGTGATCTCCTGCTATAGACATTACATCAGTTTTCTTCAGGTCATCTAACAGCATTTCAAACTCGTCTGACGCCAGAACTTCAACTCTACGAATATTTGAACTGTCCTACAGGGGTACGTTTTTAATAGCAGATGTCACACTCACTTTTCCCCGCATCCACCACGGCCAGCATGCAGTATTTCATTGTTTCAGAATCTGTGAAAGGCCTTTTCTTCTTCGCCAAGAAGCAAACACGAAGGGAAGATGCTGCAGCTCTCTCTTGGGCTGTACAGGACCCTCACCATGGTAGTACAACTCCGGTTGTAAGATTATTAAACTCGGTAAAATGAATAAGTATTTGTCAGTCCAGGCAGGGTTAAACCGACAGTTTTCATTGTCAATTTTGCGCTTTTGGAGTGAGAAAGACTTGCTGTTGTCGCATCATATATTACTATGATTGTTTAATATGTTTACATCACGGTGCATTGTGGGTTAAATATTGCTAGCCTACTAGGAGTGTTCCATTCACAGTCTACACTACGCTGTAGGAATTTTTAATTTTTTTTAAATTAATGAATGAATCAATTTTTTGCTTTTTCTCTGTGTTTCTGCCAGGACCACAGGCAGGGCCACTCGCAGGTTGCTTCTGGGCCGCATTTGGCCCGCAGGCCGCCATTTGAATAGGCTTGGGTTAGAGTATCTTCTCTCTGATAAAGCGTAGTATAATAACAGCAAACATCCTCACATGAAGGCCTTGCATGAAGACCAAGTCATTTATCTATAAGACACTAAAGTTTAGAACCGCTGACATAGAGCCGCTCACATGAGCAAGTTTGGCTATGTCTCGGTGCTTTCTATTTACCATTCACCGTCCAATGAGTGCATCAGGAGCAACTTGAGGGTCAATATCTTACCTACATATACTTGGACTTAGACTCTGGAGGAGCCAGGGATTGAACCTCCAACCGTCTGATTAGTAGATTCAATTCAATTCAATTCAATTTTATTTATATAGCGCCAAATCACAACAAAAGTTGCCTCAAGGCGCTTCATAGGTACAGAGAAAAACCCAACAATCATATGACCCCCTATGAGCAAGCACTTTGGCGACAGTGGGAAGGAAAAACTCCCTTTTAACAGGAAGAAACCTCCAGCAGAACCAGGCTCAGGGAGGGGCGGGGCCATCTGCTGCGACCAGTTGGGGTGAGAGAAGGAAGACAGGATAAAAGACATGCTGTGGAAGAGAGACAGAGATTAATAACAGATATGATTCGATGCAGAGAGGTCTGTTAACACATAGTGAGTGAGAAAGGTGACTGGAAAGGAAAAACTCAATGCATCATGGGAATCCCCAGCAGCCTACGTCTATTGCAGCATAACTAAGGGAGGATTCAGGGTCACCTGGTCCAGCCCTAACTATATGCTTTAGCAAAAAGGAAAGTTTGAAGCCTAATCTTAAAAGTAGAGATAGTGTCTGTCTCCTGAGTCCAAACTGGAAGCTGGTTCCACAGAAGAGGGGCCTGAAAACTGAAGGCTCTGCCTCCCATTCTACTTTTAAATACTCTAGGAACAACAAGTAAGCCTGCAGTGTGAGAGCGACCTAGATGACCTGTTTGACCTACTAAGCCCTCTTCAAGATACTTGACCTGAAGACAATAGTTTGAGACATGACTGGGGCAGTGTTTTGTTTATTTTTATATTGATGATAAGCTGGCTCTGCTCAGTGGTTAGCACTGTCACTTTACAGTAAGAAGGTTATTCAGTCAAACCTTCTGGTTTGTTTGGTCCTTTTTTGGAGGGAGTTTGCATCTTCCCCCATAACCTGCCGTGGTTTCCTCCAGGTTCTCCAGTTTATTCACACAGTCAAAAGGTTTGTTTGAGTGATTTGACTTTAAGTTGGTTATGGACATGAATATGAACATCTAATGTTGTCCGTGTAAACTTTTTGATGAACTGGTGACCTGTCCATGTTTAAGAACAATGCACATTAAGGTTTCTCCCACACGAGCACAGCAGATGTCCCAGATGTTGAAGGAACCCTGCTGAAATGACTAAGGTGCAGTTGCACTAAAATGGTACTCAACACATGATAATGTGAAGTTTATCTGACCTGATGTGTCAGTTTGTATGGACTGTCAGCGTCCTGAGATTCCCTATAGAAAATCTGTCAAGCTAAGGAGAATTTATTTAAGAAAGACTGGAAGCTCAACACACTACCAATACAACCCATTTTCAAAAGACTTTTATCCTGGTTTGAGTCTTAATAACACTAAAATGTTTTCTTGATTGCTGTAATATAACAAGTGAAGCATTCTACCAAATTATACTTTGTTTATACAACAGCTGCCAAAATGTGGTTGATTTTTCAAGTTCCAAAAAGATGGAGTACCATATTGTAATGACTAAAGTACCTTGTAATAATAAATCAAGCCTCTGTCTTCTTTCTAGTTCCTATTTTGCTGGATGAAATTGTCAAAACACAGAAGGTTTCTCTGGGAGGAAACTCTAAGCAAAGTGACACAGTATGTTTTGACGTCACTGAGGGTGTGTGACCTAGCCTGACCTGAAGGTATGGGGCTTAAAATTAGAGCAGGAAGCAGATGATCTGTATTTCAGGCTGACCCCACGAGAGCTACACAATCTGCCACTACAGGAGAGTTTGTCATTTCAGCTATCATTTGTACCTGATTTGGACTTTTGCATGGCATCGTGACTGTTTCTGAATTTAATAACGTACTCACAAACAATGTGCAGAAAGTAGCGGGTCACAGCGACATTTTGATTCACCACTAAGAGTAATACTGTAGGTACAGCCGTTTACTACAGCGCCACCCAGAGTTTGGACTGAAAAGCACCAAATGTAGAGCAAGCATCTGAATGTGCAAAGTGACTATACCTTGAAAGTGGATATATCAGAGGCTATGCTCTTGGTGCAGCAAAATGTATACATGTTTTTTCCAGTGGTTGATTGTCCATTTTAGTCATATTTTTATTATTTAAAAGAAATATAAAAATATAAAAATCCTTTCCTATGTGCAGCTGAGCTGAATCAGTTGTCTTTGTTGTCCTGCATTTATAAGAAAAAAACCCATTACAATATTTTATGTATCAAAATGTCTACACACTCCTAATAGTGACCTGCACTGTAACAGTGAATCACCTTTTAGCCGTTCTTTATTTATGTAGCTTCATAACTCCTCCTCCTCATCATCACCGAGGTATTTTCAGAGATAAGGCACCACTGCCAACGTTCCTCTGACTCTTTCTAATGACTTTGTAGTTGTTGCCGTTTTCCGCAAACTTTGAAAGACTTTGAAAGACCAAACAACACGTACGTCCAAACTTGAATTTAATTAGGGTCACAAACGCTCTATTGAACCATGTAATTTTTCAAGCGTTGTGTGACAGGACCAAAAGACAAACAGAAGTTATTGTGAGGGCAAAGCATCACAGAGATGGCTCTTTTTTCATACAACCCTGACTACTTGTTTTACGAATGTCAAACATGTATTTTTATTCCAACTGTCCACTCATCTGCAGTTGATACAGATGTTGTCTGTATTATTGTAGGGTTTTACAGTGCAGTATAACGACTGTGAGGTGGCTGTTGTTGTAATTTGGCACTATATGAATAAGACTGGATTGAATTGAATTATGTGTATATCTTGGGTTTTTTAAATTTGCAGAGTGAGTTTTTGCTTTCATCTTCAGTGGTGCTGTTTCTGACAAATGGACACAACAATGGAGCCATTTTGGTCAAGAGTAGCTCCCGTGGCTTGCGTCCCATCTCTTTTAAGCCTCAGGCAGAAATCTAAAAGCTGTTGTACCGTGGTTTGATAACCTACCAGGGAGCAAGTGGGCTGAAGGTGGGTGAGGTAGAAAAAACACTGTCACACTGTCATCAGCAGGCCAGCTTGGCTCTTTTGCAGAAATCTGAATGCTTTCTCATAATACCAGACAACACACCAACACATACAGTGAAAAGTTCCTTAGTGTTGCTGATCATAAGGAGCAGTCACATGCTGCTGTATGATCTGTGATTTATGCTCTCATCTGATTTGCTCCAAGCAGAGTCAGCAGATACAGAATGAAGCACACGTTCAGGTACCACACTTCTTTGATATGACAGCAGAAACAACACGTATGTGACTGGACAACTGGAAATAGATAGGAAAGAGAAAATGTACAATATCATTCAGAGGTTTAAGGAACTTTATAAGTTCATATATTTATTCATCATTGTGTCTTATTGGGCAGCACGGTGGTTAGCACTGTTGCCGCACAGCAAGAAGGTCCTGAGTTCAATTCCACCATCAGGCCGGGGTCTTTCTGTGAGGAGTTTGCATGTTCTCCCCGTGTTTGCGTGGGTTCCCTCCGGGTACTCCGGCTTCCTCCCACCGTCCAAAGACATGCAGCTTGTGGGGATAGGTTAATTGGATAATCCAAATTGTCACTAGGTGTGAATGTGCGAATGAATGTGAGTGCGAATGGTTGTCTGTCCCTGTGTGTTGGCCCTGCGACAGACTGGCGACCTGTCCAGGGTGTACCCCGCCTCTCGCCCTATGACAGCTGGGATAGGCTCCAGCGCCCCCCGCGACCCTGAAAAGGATAAGCGGAAGCGAATGGATGGATGGTGTCTTATTGGTTGAAAACTCAACTTTTTCATAACCCTTGGAGACCAAACTAAAAAGAAGTGAAAGTTCTAATTTCCATAGGTGTGTCCCAGATTGAGGTTTTTTTTGGATGAGCCCTTCCTACTAATATAAGGACACGGAGGTCACATACAGTTTCTTTGCACTCACACTGTCACAGACCCACACCATGCCATGCCCTTTCAGAGAGATTAATGTTTACCTGCACACATCTAGATCAAGTTTAGACACACACACACAACAATCACTAAACACTTACTCTGGTTTTACTTTACCTATTTTTATTGTGTCTCATGTTTATTTTTTCTTTCTTTGTTCTTTTTGAAGAATGCATTGACCTTCCTACCTACCCATCTCCTCCGTCTGACTAAAAGAGATCTTTTTCTTTTTGGCTGTCATCTACGAATAAAGCTCTTAGCTGTATTTCATGATGTGTTTACATGAATATAATAAATTCCCCATTTGACACGTCTTCCCAGATTATCTGTTGTTTGCTAGAGGCTTATCAGAAGTGACACAGGAGGGTTGGTGACTGTGGCAATCAAGCCCAGAACCCTGGCAGCATGAATATCGAGCAGTGTGTGCTGAAATGCACCTCTAAGCGTTACAGTGTGGCTCTCCACTCTTTCACTTCTTTTGTTTTCGCTGTGAACTGATGAGTTGTGTCAAAGTCCAGTTTGTGTTGTTTATTTTGTCATGTGTGACGCTGAGTAGCATTGACTGCTGTCTGTCTGTGGGCGACTCTTGTCCAGACCTCATGACGTCCTCGCTAATGGACCCCTATCAGCTTCGGTCACATCACAGCAGACTGGCTGTGCACTTCAGCATTCAGCTTTTCCTCTCTCTGCTCCTCCAGGGGAGAGTAGGTTTGGATTTAGCAGTGGTACGTGGATAAACTCACATGTACAGACGAACCTCGTGACAGAATGCCTAATGACATTATAACCATGCCCCTGTTTTAATCACAGCACTGTAATATATGAACCTACTTGTTGCATATGTAAAAGAATAGAAGCAGAACCGCTGACTTTTTCAAATCACTAATTGTGTTCACTCTGTTTTTTAACATTCACTATATAATTGGCACTTAATTAAGAGATTTCTGGCTTTTTGTCATTATTTTGCAACACTGCTATCAGCTGACTCATATTTTTTTTTTCTTCATCAGTAATTACACACCTGGCTTTTGGAGTCTGGTAGCTTGAAAGCAGTGTACTTGCCATGCACACTTTCAGTCACTTTGACTTGCAATTAAAAGCATCGGGTACTCCAGAGTCTGTTTAATCTAATGTGTACGGGGGCTGTATTTAACACAAGTCACAGTCTTCTCCAAAAACCTGAGTGTAAAACTCAAAGTTTCCACCAAGCAACATTTGGGGCTAAAAAAATGAAGCCAATGATTGGCCATCAAGTTGATGCCATTAAAGGCAACTCAAGGCAGTCCCCATAGGGTCCAAATGTCCAAACGACTTTAAATAATTAACAGCATGTTTACAGCCTGGTACCAAAAACAATTGCATGTTTAGATAGTTTTCTCATTCATAACACAACACAACCAAGTCATTACAATTGTAGTTCATTACTCAGAATGAACAAGCAGATATACTGTTTATATGTCTGTGCATTGCACCTGTTCAGCCTTTCAATGCAGCTTGCTAACCAACCTTTGCTTTCTCTATTAACCAAATATAGTAACTTCTGCCACCGAGAAACCAGTGTGGTGGATGGAGTTCAATATGTTAATGTGTAGACTTCAAAATGTAAAATCCAGAAACTAATGGGTGGTGTTTAGACAGGACATGAGTCCATGTTCTGACTTGTCATTTCTGCCTGCTGCTTCTGCCTTCATATGCAGATGCAGATCTTTAAAAAGGGACAGTTAGCAACTACATGCAACTTTTCCACAGAGAGCACACTGTTGTACCAACTCCAAAAAACAACTTCAGATGTTTCTGTGACGCCAGGGACTTTTAGCAAATTGTTAGTTTAAACTTTTGATGCACCTAACATCCACTATAATGTTTTATTTAATCTGAAGTAAAAGATGGAATGTTTAGTTTTGCTGTTAGATTTCTGGTTTCCTGCAAAAGAAAAAAAAAACCCGGAGATCCAAATTTTAAAGGAAATGACAGCACTTACCTGCAGGATAATAGCATGTGTTGAAGTCATTTACAGTGAACACCTAGGTGATGGCTTTAAAACCTAATGCTCTCAGTTATACTGTATTGCTTATATAGCTAGCTGAACCTTTATTGAAGGCCAAAGGAAATGAAAAGTTGAAGGAAGAAATTTAGGTTTGATTTGCTGATGAAAGCAGCAAGTCCTTACTGGCATAAGGATGATTTTTTTTATAGACAAACTGTTGGTAGAAGAAAGTAGAGCATATAAAAGTAACAATTTCTCACTTTATTTTCATTGTTCGCTGGGTGTTCGATTGATGATATGTGCTGTGAATATCGTTTAGTCCGTCAGTCTCCTGAAGTGGGTTATTACTTTTTTTTACTCCAATTGTAAAACACGCACAAAAGGTGTATCAGTCATTTTTGCCACAGTTTGTCATTTTGTCTTTCATGCTCATCAAATGTCTTATGATCTTTAGATGCTTCGAAGTGGAAAAAATGCCGTCCCAGTAATGTTATGCAGCTCTATATGCTTTTCTTCCTGAGAGGCTGTAATAAAATTTGCAGTCAGGCTGTGAAAACGTCTGACTGAAGTCATTTTCCAAACGCTGGTTCATATTTTTCTTAAGCCTTGTTGTACTGCAAAGTTTTGAGAGAACAGTAAGAAGACGTTGGTGGGGCTGCATTTTGATTCTGATTCAGGGAGTTAATGAATCAGAGTGGATTGATTGGGTGCATGTTAGACGAGAATGGTTTTGACACCAGGGTTTTCAATGGAGGTGATTTGTAAGATGCTACTCTGTTTCCATAACTCTGGTATAACACATAAAATAAAAAAAATTAAAAAAAAGCACCAATTAGTGCACTTTGTTGAAGCCGGGTGTCTTTTGGTGTCTGTGCCCAGAGGCACTGGAGTACAGTATCAGTGAAAGGAATCTATCACTCCTAATGTGTCATTTGTCACTGAGCAGGGTTATCCTTGTGATGTTTGAACCCAAACCACAATCTTTTCCTAAACCCAGCCGAGTATCCTAGTTTTCAGCACCTCAACCTAAAAAGCAGCTGAAGCGAAATTCAAAATTGATTCCACAGCAAAACAAATCAGCAAGTGGGGAAAAAAAGAGTCAAACTGTGAAACACAAACGTCTCAACTGCATGCAACCCACCTGCTCCCACCTGAAAAACTGGTAGTTTATGCCTCTGGCACTCCATCCCTACTAATGCAGACTTTGGGGTCTCTAAAAAGAAGCTTTTATCTTGTGGCAGCTGATGTTGCAACTGCTGCAGCCTCAGTGAGATACTGTACTGGACCTATAATGGGGGATGCAGGGTGAGAATGCTGTGGGATAAACAGTGGATGTATCAAAGTACTAGAATGCTATGTGTGGTCAGCACTGCTAACAGTTACTGTATCAAGTAATTAGGCTGAACAAAAATATCTTCTTTGTGTGGATGTAAGACCTCTGAATTGAGATTATTTAGCTGGGAAAGTTTCACAAGTGGTGCAGTTATTGTTATCCCTGATTTTTACAATGTGTAATTCTTCATGAGTAATTGATTACATTTTTTTATTACCCTCATCGGTACACAGCAAAATCTCCAGTGTTAAATTAACACTGGAGAGTGTCTATATGGGTCCACACCTCTGAGTGTTAAATACAACACTGTTGAGTGTTAAATTAACACTTTTGACAGTGTTATATGTTTAAAAGTAACCTAGTCAGTTTTGAAGATTAACAATGGCTAACACTGAGCAGTGCTGATTTTCTAACACTGGAATATTTCTAACATTTTGAGTTATTTTCCAGTGTTAGAAAATCAGCACTGCTCAGTGTTAGCCATTGTTAATCTTCAAAACTGACTAGGTTACTTTTAAACATATAACACTGTCAAAAGTGTTAATTTAACACTCAACAGTGTTGTATTTAACACTCAGAGGTGTGGACCCATATAGACACTCTCCAGTGTTAATTTAACACTGGAGATTTTGCTGTGTAGTGTTTGCATTTAAAAAGGATCTTTCTACATATTCTACTCTATCCTACATCAGTTTCACAACAAGGACTCAAATCATTTCACATTCGTTTAATGTGCAGTCATTGTAAGGCAGCTCCTCACTCAGATCACGGGCTGGAACCCACTAAGAGGTTACCCTGTGATCTGACATATCGTATACATGTGTGGAGCATATTATCAGGTTATTATGCATATGAATCCGTTTCATACATGAACCAATTACCCACCAAGCTGTCACTGGGAAAGGAAGAAAAAAGAAGACTGGGGAAGAGAGGAGGAAAAAAGGTAAGATGAAGGAAAGCAGGAAAATGTGCTGTTGGCTAAGCGAGCATATAGAGGAAAAGTGGCAGAAGAGGAAGCAATATATGAGAAAAAGGCAAGAGTAGGCAAAAGAGGAGAGAACTATAGTAAATGGGAAGAAAGGTAAAAAGAGTACAGGGATTAAAAGACGGAGATGGAATAGAGGGAACAGGGAATGAAGAAGGGCATGAAGATGGACAGTGAAGGAGAAATGGAAAGTGGAGCGTGCACAATTTCTTGTCTGCTCCACATTATTTAAATAACAGCATTGATCTGCTGAGACCACAGCACCCCTATGTTAGCTTCATATGAACACACACACACAAACATTTACACGGGAGGACAGATGTGATCAGTGGAGTGCACTCGTGGCCGTGTCAAACCAATGAGCACAGCAGTGTATTTGTGTGTTTGTGTGTGACCCCAGAGGAAGAGGGCAGCCTCAGGGCAAACTGATATCCATCTAATGAATGATACAGACCTGTGTCAGCATTTAGACAGGGGCACACAGACACGACAAGCACATGTAGGGCAGCGTTTGTGTTTTGAAGCACATGTGGGATGGAATGAGGAGTGTATTTGTAACTGTGTCAGTGTTACTGCTCATTCATCAAGACCTATTAGAAGCACCAGGATGAAATGTGCAGACAATCATGCCCCCCAAAATCCTTACAGTGACTTTTAATCCCGCACCATGAGCAGATCAATTGTTTCATTCATTTGGAATTTTTTTTTTTTTATTAAAAAATAAAAAATATAAATAAATACATGTGATAAGTAGTTTGGACTGTACTCTGGATAAATACTGGATGGATTGTCTCAATTTTGACACAGAAATCTTCCTCTTGCTGTGAATGTTGATGACATTAGTACTGTAACTTTTCAGATTCTGCCATCATAATGCTGGTTTACGAAAATAGCTCCAGCAAAGAATTGCACTGCAGTTGCCCCGTCCAAGCCAGGGTAATCCAGCCACTGAGGAGGCTAGGACTAGGATGTGTGTGTGCGAGGCCCCGGGTAGACCCAGGAGATACTAGAAAGATGACATCTTTTGGATGTTAACATCTCGGTGAGCTGGAGGAGGTGGCTGGGGGATTGGCTTCGCTGTTTAGGCCACTGAGCCCACATCACAGCCTTGAGTAAGCAGAAGGAAATGCACGGATGGATCCATTCATTCGTTTTTGATGACTGGATTAGCTTTAGTTGGTCATTGTGTCTTTGTAAGTTCCATTTCAATTTAACTGTGAAAGCAAAAAACACATGTAAAACATTTTTGTTATTCATTTTTTAGGAAGTAATTATTCAGCAGCGTCTATAGGGCCTACATCTTCAGTTATATAAAACTATAACTGGGCAAAAATAACCATTGCAACATTCAGGGTGAACTTCTGTTGAGCAGAGAAGTCATGGGTTCGTAACATGCGTGAAGGCTGATTGGAACATGTTGTACAAGTTGACACACAGTGCAAAAATAATAAAAACAGACAAAAGAGAACCTTGAAAAGACAGCCGCAGGCTGGTAAGCATGGCTTAGATGTGTAATTCAGTCTTTATTACAGTTTAAAGGTGATGCGTGTAACAGAATTCCTTTATAAATGCGTCCCTTTCCTTTTGTTCTTTGTTTGGTTCAATTTCTCCTTAATTGCTTGTTAATGTATTATATATTCTTTATGAATGTAAAAACTTAAAAACAAGCGCTCTGGATACAGTAGAGACTTGATCGTTGGTTACTTATTGCGTGAATGTAGTTATGATTTTATTCTGAAAAGTGAAAATTGGAACTTGCATTGAAATGTTTCAACATGTTGTGATTTAGAAATGTCTACTTGTTCCACTCTGTTAAAAAAATAAAGGCAAAAAAACTCAACAACAGTAGAGGTTTCTGGACCGAGCCAATATCTTGCGAGTGTGTGCTTTTGTCACAGAGAGACAGTGTCAATCTTACGGGAAGATAGCGTCTCCCTAAAAGATTGACACAATCTCTTGTCAAAATATATCTGGCTCTCTTCTGTGTCAGTTTTGGTTTATCTCCCCCAAACACAGAGTGTGCTTCTGCACAGAAATGAAGAGCTCCATGTCAGACATCTTTCCACTGTTCATCAGTTTAACCTCCATTACTGTGATATGACCAAGACATGCAAGATACACACAGACACACACGCACCAACAACCAGAAAGCTACTGAAAGACACATGCATCCACTCTGAAACATTATCTTTCTTTTGTCTCTGCTGCACACACACACACACACACACACACACACACACACAACACACACACACACACACACACACACAGAGAGAGAGAGAGAGAGATATGAACCCACTAAGTCTAGTGGGAGGCTGGTTGACTGGTAGAGATTCTGTCAGGGCTGTCTTTACCAATCAGGATCAAACTCCGCCCCCAAACCTCTGACCTCATCATCTTCGTGGGGCTGTCAGACAAGTCTGCTGAGACAGCAACTTTACTGAGGCGTGGACTTGTGGGTGTGGGTGTTTGCATTTATGCGTATTTGTGTGTGTGAATAAAAGTACGAGTGTGAACCAGGAAAAAAGCTAAATATATGTATTTATCTCAGTATTGTCTCTAAATGGTTTTAAGAACTGCAGTGGTGTAATTTGTGATCATGAATCATTCGGACTCAAGTTTTTTTCTTAGTTTTGTTCAATCAAGCGTGTCATTTCAGCATTTAACCTGTCTTGATTTGAAGTATGTCGCTCTACAGAAAGTTAATCTCACACAGTGTCCATCCAAGTTTTTATTGGCAAGTGTGCTGTTGTAAATTCTTAACAGTCTAACTTGAAAACATTGGCAGAATGCTAGGTTGGTTTTTTTTTTTAGCAAAACACTATTTCATTACAATTTGAATACATTATTGTATCAACGACAAGACAAAGAGAAAACAATGTGTTGGAATTTTTGGCTATAAGGTAGAAATAATTACTGTAGAATAAGATTAACATAAAGTAGAATTGCTCTTCTCTTGTTTTCAGGTAGTCAAAGATTATCCCTGAATCAGGAGATACTTATGTTGAAAAGATGAGCATTTTCTTATATAATTAAAAAACCAAGCTGCCTGACACATGTGTGCCGTAGCTGTCCTCAGTTCTGTGACCTACTGTACCTCACTGCAGTATTTCAGTGGGTCTTTAGAACTGTTCCAGTAGCATTCAGGTTTTGCAAAAAAAAAAAAAAAAATGCAAATAATTTGTCTCGTGTTGTTGTCAAGTTGGTCTCAGGCTCTGAGTGACCTTTGAATTGGCCCCGTGCACCACTGCTATCTCTGCCTTAGTATGAAAAACAATAATTAAAGGGGTATTTCTCGTATTTCCTGGGAGCTTTGGCACTACATTACCCAGACATGTCATGTTATGCAATCAGCACTTTTGCAACACCGCGTATTTTGTTCTCTTTGTCTTTGTACATTTCTCCTGTTGTCTTCAAATTAGATTTTCTATCTTCTTCTTTTTGTTGTAAGATCTGTTGTATTTTGTCTTTTGCCTCCTTTTTTATTATTTCCTACATCGCTCTGAGCTCACCTATTAAAATACATGATGGCACCATTGCAGATCACATTGTCTTCTCACGTGTTTACTCTGAATAACCTTAGGCCAGATAGCTGTGTTTGAACCACCATGTGACCTACAGTATTTTTAGCACTACTAAGTTTTTTACATATGAATAGCTAATGTGATGCTGTTAATCTGTGCTTATGCCTCTTGTTGACTGGTTGTTTCATGTTAACGGGCTAGCATGCTCCCTCTTTATATTTGTGTGGCAGGAAAGCAAGCTGTGTTTTCAATGCTAGCATGAAACAGAAACACAAAACTGGGCCTGGTTTTCTGTTGAGCCCCCTAGGCAAAAACTCTGAGTCAGTGTGAGCCCTTTTTTTTTTCTTCCTCCAAACATCTTTGCATCAAATACCATCATGCTTCTTTTAAATGTTGCGCTTAACGAGCATGCCAAATTCTTATGTACCCTGACGGTGTTAGAACAATTGAAAACAACATGTCATGTGTGGTGATCTTAGGCTTCTTTTGTTCCACTTTGTCTTCAGATAGGTTAAATGAGCTACCCTATTTCATAATTCAGTGCTCCAAAGGCCAAATTATGAGTAACTCCTTCAACCTAGTTTCTAAAAGCATCACAGCCCTAAAGGCCTTGTTACACCGGCAGTTTTATCCTGTTCAATGAAACTGCTCAGTAGCCAACAGCAGAGGAGTGTGACTGTGGAGCTTTGATTAGACAACAGTAAAAGACTAGCTAGCCACTTACTGTCTCCCATGGATGAATTAATGCATATGACTGTGAGGCAGGATGCTGTATTTGTCACCTATATGGGGCATTTTCTTGAACAAGCTGGGTGGAAAATAAAGTTTTGATAGCAATGTGGAAATCCATAGATGTGTGGGTCAATTTTACTTTGATAGGGGTTTTGATGCAGTGAGTATTTGGTATTCCATTTGAATCCATTTCTACTTTGAATGCCAAGAAATCTGATGGGGTTAGTATGAGATCAGCTATGACAAGGGAGATGAGTTCTAGATGCTGGCAATGCTTTATCTCAGCTTAACAAAATGGGCAAGCAACCAGATCTGAGTTAAATCAAATTACCAAGTGACAAAGCTGACCTGTAATACTCCAGCTGCCATGTGGAATCTACTCAGTGTACCGAACGTACTGAGTTTCTTGAAGGTGAAATGGTGCATACAAAAGACTGTGTGTTCAGTAGGGGCCTGTAGTTCATTTCTGGCTTACCATGCCCTCATGAGTTAATCCTGCCACGTTCACTAGAGAGCGTCTGGCCTGTTAGATACAGTTTGTCTTGGAGCGGAAAGCCACAGGGGACACAGCAGCATCACACCCAGACACTCTTTACATGCTTAACTTAAGATTAATTTAAGAGGTAATCTTATTTTGACGTTAATATAAAAATCTGCACGGCTTAACATTGTACCTCCTATTATTCATCTTAATAGCCACTAGATGTAATTAGTTAATTGATGTGTTTATTTGTGATTGTAATGAAAGTCAAAGACTTTGTGGTAAATCAGTGACCTACACTGTAAAAGGAAGCCTGCTCAGAATACTAACACATAAACACACCACAGTCCAGGCTGTGGGAATGACTGTATGTACTACACCTGTTTGCTTATCTTGCTAAATTTTACCATTGACCACAAGCGATATGGTTGAAGTCTCGGTGCACGCTCAATCATCCAGGTATGTAAATCCCAAAAAGGTTGATTCTGTTCATCTGGATGATTTCAGTGGCAGAAACGTTTCGTCACTCATCCCAGTGACGTCTCAGCTGACTGCAGGTCTTTGATGAGCTTTGATCAGTGGTTGCTGATCAATAGTCATGACAATTTGTATATTAATGATCAAGGAAGTGAGGAAATTGTTCATTCAGTGGGCTGGTTTCAGTTATTGTGCAAATGTACTGTTTATGAGGTTGGAAACCTGCAGTCAGCTGAGACTGAAGACGTCGCTGGGTTTCCTTACATTTGTAATGTCTTAGTAATTTACCTTTTTATTTGTTACACATTGCAAGTATTTACTCAGCTATCTGTTTGTCTAACAAATGTTTTTCTGAAATTCGTACATGGTACAGCCGGGTACCAAACGTAGTCGTTTGGCACCGGGCCGCATGAGTTGAGGCTCGGGTGTGAAATTTATGGTTTTCAGGGTTTTTATCGTTATTTTTTTAATCGTTTTTATTGTTAACTTGGTTTCCCTGGGTCTTTTCCTGTGTGTTACTAATGAATCTTATATTCTTTGGTACCAGTACTGGTTTTATTTTGTTGTATTTATCCGCGACACCTTAAAGGCTGGTCCGTGAAAATATTGTCGGACATAAACTGGTCTGTGGCGCAAAAAAGTTTGGGGACCGCTGGTCTAGCCCATATACCTGTCTCACACATTTCCATGTGAACATTACGCTCAACGTCTTATGACGCAATTTACAACGCTCAGGCCATAGCTGAACCTCGCAGATGTGGAGGATAATCAATCCTTAAGGAAACAGTGCGCTTGAATCTTGTCTACACTTTTGCAAAGATACTCAGATTCAACAGCACTGACTTCATACATTATAGATTAACTATTCTGGTAGTCTTGACACTTGCTTCCTTTCTTTAATGACCTTTCTCGCTGCACAAGGGATTGTACCTAACTTTTTAGAGTTGTGCTATATATATTCTTCACTTCACTTGCTTACACAGTCACGTACACATGCATGTGTATGTGTACGCACACACAAACATAACATACAGTTAGCTCTGTGTCTACCCTCTCATCCTCATGTTTCCCAAAAGGCAGAGTTGAGTAAAACTGAAAAATCCCACAGATGCAGTGGTGTGCCAGGCTGGATGGTAGACACTCCAGGGATATGTACGCACACACACACACACACACGCACACACACACACATCAACCCAGAGTGCCGAGGTAAGCGGGTATTTGACAGTAGACCTTCAGGGAGATGGAAGAGCTTTCACTGTCCGGAGGGAGGAAGCGATGGTGAGGGGGAAAGATAAAGATGAGGGAAAGAAAATGACAGAGAAGCAGGAAGTGAAAGGATGAAAGCTGTACAATTAAGAGGAGAGTTACAGTGACTCAGTGAAACAGTTGCCCTGTTTTACGCAAATTTTCATCATACCCAGAGAGAGGCTTTTTTTTTTTTTAGATTTTTACCATGTTTCTGTCCCAGTGTAACAGTACTGTTGGTTACATTCTCTTGTTTGTCTTCAGTACTACGTCAAGCAAAAGCTCAGGAAATGATTTGATTGACGAGTGTTCTGTGTTGTATTTTTTGTCTGGGACCATGTGTTCAGAAACATACTTAACAAGCTGAACACTTCGAATGTTAAAGAGTCCTTGAGGCAAAGTGTGGAGTAGTTACCAAAATGAATGAAACAGATTGGGTATGTTATTTGTTCTCAAGGTTTTACAATCACTACTATTGTACCATCACTGCCTGAAGTTATGATTATATTTCATTAATGAACCAGTGAAAAACTCTTTTCCTGTTAGATTCACATTTTAAAACAGATCAGATTTATTTTTATATTTGAATTTAAAAAAAGAACATCATCATCATTTTAACTTACCACATCCAGACCTGATTGCTGCAGACCTGAAGGACCCAAAAATCACCTTAATGACAAAGTGAAAAAGGCTAAAAGATCTCAAGGAGAAACACATCATGCCATGATTTAAAGAAACTTAAGAGTAGATGAGAAACACATCTATCAGTCAAAGACGTTCCAGTCTGGAAAGGTTTAAAAAGCCATTTCTAAGGTTTGATCAGTGAACCACAGTAAAAAGCCACAAATGGAGAAAACTTGGAAAATGGGGGAAGCTTCCCATGAGTGGGTACTTCAACCAAAACAACTCATCCATGTGGTCTCAAAAGAACCCAGAACAACATCTAAAGAACTCACATGACTCAGTTAAGGTCAGAGTTCATAATTCAACAATAAGAAAGATGCCTGGCATGGTGGTGGCAGTGTGCTGGTGCTTCAAGACCTGGGCGGCCTGGCATGAATTTTGAAGTACAATCTCTGGCCGTCATTCGTGTCTTGAAGCTCAAACACATTTGGGTTATGCAGCAGAACAATGATTCGAAACACATCAGCAAATCCACCTCTGAGTGGCTCAAAGAGAGAGAGAGTCAGAATACTGTACTGAAAACAAGCTGAAACTGTACTGAAAAACCATGAGAGCTGCTACTGTTGTGTTGATGAAAGCGGGACTTAGAAATGGGGTTCAAGGAGGAAGCGAGTCATAGTGTGTGTGTGTCTGTGTGTGTGCGCTTTACACCCCCACAGTGTCAGGCTTCTGTCCTCCACCTGTGTCCTGAATATAAATGAGAAGCTGAGCGCTGACTCTGTCTGGGTTGTTGATTTGGCTCTTTTTTTAATGATGTTCTTTCTAGTTTTTGTGTTTGAGCCACTGAATCAGGAGCCAGGTGATGGTTGAAACGTGTCATCAGTAACTAAAACCACACAATCTACTTTATACAAGTGGCAAATTAAATGACTGACAATTTCTTTATTTTCAGGTTTCATTCGTGCAGACATCCACTTTCACTATTTGGAAAGTAATTTGACCAAACATTCATGCTACCATGCTTATGTTTTTTTAATTAGTTACATGTTATTCAAACATGTCTAAAAATTTGTTATTTATTCTCTGGTTTTTGGTTGCTTTCCAAATGTAAATATGCACAAGGAGTCCTTTGATATCTGCGTCTATGCAGTGATGTCCAGCTTAGCATGAAGTCTACATGAGGAGGCTTTTTTTAAAATTTACATTAAATGTATTACACAAGTCTGGTCTGCTGTAGCATTTTTTAATGTAGAAAAATGTATACCTGTGGAATGTAGTTTGTTGCAAACATACAAAGAAAAAATTCTCATATGCCAGCACATAAAAAATCATTATCGACATGGTGAATAAGCACAGAAATAAATACATGTTTTTTGATCTGGGCACAGTGGAGTGGTATTTAACACTCATAACAGGAAGGTCCTGGTCCTCTCTTTAATTAGCCCTGTGAGCTTTCCAGGGTCTGCGCCGCCTCTTGCCCCACAGCAGCTGGGATAGGCTCCAGCCCTCTCAAGATAAGTGGAAGACGATGAATGGATTTTATGGTCTCCCCCTTAAAATATGATGCTGTACCACCCATAGTGACAATTGTTGTGTAAAAATATATATGCTTGTTGTGACCATTTCAATTTCAGTCCCTTGAATGTTTACTAATCTCAGGCTGTTTAGATGACAACGCTGTCCTATTTGAGAATGACGTGAATTTGGATTTCCCTGCATTTAACACAATCTAACAACGTGAGGACCCCTAACCTTGACATGACAGGCTTAAGACAAAAAATCTAAGATAGATAGTTGGTTACTGAGTGATGTTAAAGCCTGTAGGGGTAACAAAGCATTTAGAACAGGAGCCCTCAAACCAATTGACTCTGTTACCACCATGATCAATCCAAAAGCTGAATGCTTACATTATTATTGTGACTACAGCATATAGTTGGCCTAAACACTGCCTGAACCGAAAAGTAAATCCCTCACAGATAAGCAGGAGTTGGTCATTACATAAGAACATTTAAGAAATAGATGGAGGAACAGGCTTTTAACCAAAGTTGAAACAAAAGCAAAAAAAAGTCTGGAGAGAGGGAGAGAGAGAGGGTGAGACTCCATCCTGTCTTTATGAACCTCGTAGCTTTTCTTTCCCTCCTTCCTCTCCTTCTTCTCCTTCCGCTCCTTCTTTCCGTTTGCCATTTAACCTTGCAGTATTGTGTGACTTTTATCCCCGGAAACTTTATAGGTTCATAAACTCTGTCCGACCATGTGAAGTGAACACACACGCACACACCCCACCAACTGCCAAGTTGAGACGCACACATACACACAAACAAATACACACACATTGGTCTGGGCTGAAAATCTCTGTCTTTATGGAGCTATCTATCGGTCTGTCCAGTGGCAATAAAAGACTCTACATCTCTCATCTCTGTGAGGAATGGATAGGAAGTTAACTTCCAGTGGGTGGAGGTGTTAGAGAGGCCAGTCAGACTGGCATGTTGTTACAATTTACTACTTCATCACGCATTACTCTTGCAAAGTGTGGCCCTGCTACTATTGAGTAGGAGAGCAGAAGAACAGTGAGGACAATCCATTCTGAGATTTTGTCAGAGCAGTTACTGCTAGCGTGTGATACGCTGACTCTCAACGTCACATCTGCCATTTATTTGATTGTAGAATTTACTTGCTTTGCAATTCTCAAAACTTGTGATGTGATGAACTGAAATTTAGCCTAAACAGTAGCAAACAGTCATTTGTCAGCATATTATATGCGCACATAAGATAAGATAAGATAAGATAACCTTTATTAGTCCCACACGTGGGAAATTTGTTTTGTCACAGCAGGAAGTGGACAGTGCAAAAGTTATGAGGCAAAAATTAGAATACAATAAGAATAAATACAGTACACAACTGTACAGAATAGAATAAAATACTATATACAGTAGAATAAAATAAAATAAATATACAATAAGATAAAAATAGAATACAAATACAAATACTATATACAACTGAGTAAAAAATACAACGATGACAGAAAGGATTATTGCACTTAGTATTATTGCATATGTATGGATGTGTGTGCTTGATCAGTTAAAGTCTTTATTATGGAGTCTGACAGCAGTGGGGAGGAAAGACCTGCGAAATCTCTCCGTCCCACACCGTGGGTGCCGCAGCCTGCCACTGAAGGAGCTGCTCAGTGCTGTCACAGTCTGCTGCATGGGGTGGGAGATGTTGTCCAACAGGGATGACAGCTTAGCCGCCGTTCTCCTGTCACTCACCACCTCCACTGGGTCCAGAGGGCATCCTAGAACAGAGCTGGCCCTTCGGATCACCCTGTTCAGTCTCTTCCTGTCCCCAGCAGAGATGCTGCCGCCCCAGCAGACCACGCCATAAAAGATAGCAGAAGCCACAACAGAGTCATAGAAGGTCTTCAGGAGTGGGCCCTCCACTCCAAACGACCTGAGTCTCCGCAGCAGGTACAGCCTGCTCTGCCCTTTCCTGTAGAGGGCGTCTGAGTTATGAGTCCAGTCCACATGTTGTTCTAAATCCATATGCTTCTATAACTTGCACTGCAAGAGTCCAAATTACAAAGAATCATATTTACTCTCCTGCCTCTTGTGGATCTATCTGTGCAAATATCCATCTCTCCACTCACAGGAAATAATGTCAATATTGGGAAATTGTGCAAACACAGAATTATGTTCACCATGCTGAATGAACAAAGAGGTTTTTTTTCCCCTCCAGCACTTACTGCTGTCATAACCCTATTATGTAATTATGCCTTTAAATGATGATAGTTGTGGTTGCTCGTGGCAGGGCTCAATATTCTTCTGCTTGGTTCAAATTGACTCTGGATTCAGAGGAAAGTTTGTGACGATAAAATTTTAGTCACTGGCAACCTCATGTGGTCTGTCACTAACTGAATCTCCAAAAGTTGATTCTGTTCATCTGGACGTAACGTTTTCAGTGGGAGAAACATTTCGTCACTCATCCAAGTGACTTCTTCAATCATAAGCAGCAATAGATGTTTGATGCGTCTTCAGCTTCAAATATATTTGTTATGGTTGTAGGACAGACAACAGTAACCACTGTGGCTGCTCAATCCATCACAATAAAATCACAAATTACAATATATGTTTAAATGCATGAATAGTGGTCAAACTGCAATGTATACAGCAGTACAAATGTTGACAAAGATGAATAAAGGAAACATTACAGAAATATCATGATTTTTCTGTTTCTAAGCAACATTTCAAATTCAGTATTGTTCTCATTAATAGAATACAAAATCTTTTCCCTGGGCACCAACAAAAACAAACAATCTCGGCACTGAATGAAACTTTTACAATCAGATTGTTCCCTGGACCAAAGGACATTTTATTTTCTTAATATGAGTTGCTCGCACATTTAACACTATCTGCTGTGGCTTGATGATAAAATCATGCCAGACCACAGAATTGTCTTTTTTTTCTCATGTGCTGTTTGTGTCCAGTTGGTTTGTTAAAGCCTCACAGTGAGTTGTCTGGTCCAAGCAGCCCGTGTGTGTTTGTGTGTTTGTGTGTGTTTTGGCGGCAGCCATTAGACCACTCTGAAACAAGAACTAGAAGAGGCCAGAGGCTCTCTCACTATCCTTTGTTTCTATCTTTGCTCTCCCCTGTCCCTCTCTTCCATGTTTTATTTATGCTTGCTCTCTCCCCCTTTCCCTCTCTTTCTGTATTCCCTCCCACTTCTCATTCACATATCCATCCGCTCCCTACATCAACTCGCTCTTCCCCGCTCCACCCTTCAAGCTATTTCCAGAAGAGTGACACAAGACAAAAGTGCCTCGCCGAGTTCATGTATTTTTAGAGCACGCACACAAGCACGAGTCAATTGTGGTGCCGGAACAGGACTTATGAGAAGCCTTTCACTTAGTTTGACATGATTTCACCTCAAAGCCTCATAAACCTCTCTCTCACACACGTTGCATTCAGGTGCTGCGGGATAGGTGACAATTACATAGGCATTACATGAAACTGAAGAATAATGGGGTGTAATAATTTACAGTGAAACATCCTCTGCATGAATCCTGCATCACAGCATTCCGGAGCATTTGGATTTCCAATGGATAATGGCTTCCTGCACATATGTCCATCACAGGAGGAGAAAATAAATAAATGAATAAATAGAAGCTCTACTGGTGGCCGGGACCTTCAGTTGGGATTATGTTGTGAAGCTTCACAAATGCTGTTTTATTAATTTCAGGTGTTTTTAGCTGTCAGGAGGAAACCACACATGCAAACGTTGCCTTCTTTATTTAAATAACCTGCACACGCTTCAGTCTGCAGTGGTTGACCTCACTGACTGTAGGGCGGCTTCCAAAGTCAAGACAGATTATTTCTACTAAATGCATTTTAGCACACCTCCCCCCATCCCGTAACAACCTTCCTAATTCTGATGAACCTGTGAACCTGAACAAGAGAGTGGGAAGAGCTGCTTACGTCTCCTCCCATTTGTTGTTTGTTCTCACCACCGGGTTAAGCCTTGTTAGCATTGTAATAATATTTAGTGTATTTATGCATAACTGGGATATGGAAATTCATATGTAAACAGATTAGCTTGTGCAGGACTCTAGAGGAATATTAGCTTTTATGTGAAAGTGTGCGCTCGCTGAAACTAACTGCATGCTAATGTTTTACAGACGTTTGTTGTTGTGGGAAAAGCCATTTCCTTAGTGACTATAACGAAGTCTGCTGTATATCCTCTGGCCTATCACTATATGTAATCCAACCCCCCCACCCCCTGCACAAACCGGCCCACAGCCATCCGAAGTTAAAGCCTTACTGGTTGTTGGGGCCGTCAGATAGCATTATGTACTGAGTCCTTTATACCGGATGTTTTATTCACTAAAGGTGTTTTTAGCTGTCAGAGAAAACACGGCCGAGAGAGGAGGTCACACACATCTACGTGCCTACACTTAAAACCACAAAGGTAGACAAGATGTTCTTACCTTTATCAAATTATTAGTACACACACACACACACACACACACACACACAAGAGAACAAGCTGCTCGATCACTTTAAAAATCATTTAAAATGCAGGCGAAGAGTGGACCCCATTTCAAATGGAGCAAGCTGAAAAGCGGAGGATGCCAAGTTGAAAGAAGCAAACGCACATACGTACACACAAATCATAAAAGCAGCAGCAGCATGAGAACAACTTCACAGTCAAGTGCAGAGCATGATGTTATTTGGCTGTCAGGGAAATGTGTGATGTAGAAGTAAATATTAGCTGATTTAAG
Source organism: Simochromis diagramma (assembly GCF_900408965.1). Taxonomy (NCBI): domain Eukaryota; kingdom Metazoa; phylum Chordata; class Actinopteri; order Cichliformes; family Cichlidae; genus Simochromis; species Simochromis diagramma. The sequence continues at coordinate 1,658,528 of NW_024387477.1, forward strand.
AGAATTCCACTCTGGTTGCAACATATTTAGAATAAATGCCTGTTTTCATATAGGAGTCTGATCTTGTTTGCTTTCAGAAAACTTTGTAGTTGCAAAGTTGGCAACAAAAATCAGATGGAAATAGTTTGTAACAGTGGTCTAACAGCATTAGGTCTCTGGTTCAGTTCTAACTTGACTGCTCTCTTTGGCCACATTTCCCCTCTGTGTGCATTGCACTGTCTGAATAAGATGCAACATAAATGCCAAATAATAAACTTCAGTGTTAGAGGACGGATTATTTGGGAAGGCTCACTGACAATAAGCTTAGAATAAGGTGCTGTGGCTTTGTGCCACTGGGGAATGGATCTTTGCAGCTGTGATCATTCTGTCAGAATCAACCATTTCAGCAGCGGCACTGTAAATAAAACCTGCTTTATTGCTTGCTCAGCACTTCCTTTATTGGAACCAAAGCTGACTAGAAGTTTTATTTGAACTTAATCACCCTCCTCCGCCCTTTGTTTGGACGTTGCTTGGTAGGATATCGCAGCTTTATTGTAACTGATGGAATTTAATGAAGGTGCTCCGTTACTGTTTGTTACGTGTTTATTCAATTTAGATGACAGCCTTTGTATAAGATTCAAGAGTGTGCTCCTATTATAGATGAATCCCCATTTCACTCATATCATGGAAATATCACTTATACAGACTTACAGACAGGGGACATACAGTTGTGTAAAAAGCTAACTTTTATTCTGTTAGGTTTAATCAAAAATCTACCTGAGATTAAAAAAAATCAAATATGACACAGAATTTGTTTTTTTTTCTTCAGTTTAGTCAAAGTGCATACTTTTCCTCTACAACATTATATTAGGGGATATTCTTCTAGCCTCCCAACGTTACCTGAGGCACTAGCTTTCCTTTCAAAATATCACCAGCTTGTTGTCTCACTGGATTTGTGGGGACCTATAGATAAAGGTAAATGACCTTTAGTGTGGCTCTTAGCTGGTAACCAGTTTTTCTGTCAACAATTAGATTAAGCGACTAATACATCTGGTACCAAGTAGTGAGAATAGCGACAATTAGTTGTCTAGCTGCACACATCCCTGATCGTTGTTCCTTTGTAGAAGTGGTCAGTAACTGCCTCAGTAATAACTGGACTATCCAGACACATTTTCAGCTGCTGTAGTTACTCATGTTGGCATACACTTCCACAGGGCTCAGACGACATGCTGCTACTGTTGCTCTCACTCACACACCAAACAGGGGGGCATCCCTCACTTCTACAACAGTGGACCTATGTCTCACACATGTTTTCCATCAGGGTACTTTCACAAAGAAAAAGACTCTGCCCGAAGTAAAAAAGTACTAAACACTGAATATAATTTTTGTTTTAAATGTAACTGAGAATGTGTTTTTCTTTAAGTGTGCGTACTTGAGGAAATAATTGATTTTTTGCCACACGAGGTTTATATGGAGTACCTCTCAGTACTTCTTTCACTGCTTTGAGCAGCACCTGTTAAAACCACCACCTTCCATGTGCACAAACAGGCACCATACACTTTGAATATTTAAGGCTGTCTTTCCCGTCAAAGCCACACTTCATTACTCCTATTCTTTTCCTGAGGCAAACTGATAAGGCATCCCTCTGCTAATGGATTAGGGTTTAGAAAGTATGCGTGCAGGTATTTGCCGAGCAGACGCTTGTGGACATACTGACCAATACAACCTAATGATGTATTCAAATTAAACCTTTGGTCTGTGGGCTTGGTATTGAGTATGTGCAAATTACAGAGGGGATCTGCTGTATATACATGCATTCTGAGCCATGGATATGTCTAAGGAAAGCGGAAAAGGGGTGTACTCTGTCAAGAGGTTGGGGTTTATATGCAGAGCCTGTCAGGATTAAATTTATGGGACTCTGTTCTTTTAATTGATTCATGTTTGCTTTCAGGTGAAGCCCTTACCTCTTGTGTTGTGTTTAAACTTTAGCTTTAGTCTGGACCTTTGCATTGCCCAAAGGCCCATGAACCTATGTAAAACCTGTGTAAAAGCTCTTGCGCGTCTAGGCCGTATTTGTGTTGATGCTTATTTTTGTGCGTCAGAATACTTTAAGTTGATTGTAGTGGCGTGCAGGACCTCTCTCATAATAATTAGCATTGCAAATCTCTGAGCTTGTTTAGGAAAATCAGCTCATTTTGTTGCTTTTAATTTGATGTGTCATGCTCTCTACCCCTTCCTCCCCGCCTCATCTTCCTCTTCCTCCTCCTCCATTACCACTTCTGCTTTTGAATTAGCTGGTGTCCAATTCCAAAGGCAGGGTTTGTTTAGCTAATCGGATCATTTAGCTGTTTTAATTTCAAACCTCAAAACGAATTTACCCACTCCTCTCCATTCTTTTCTTTTATCCGGGGCTGTCTTCTTCCCTCTGGGCATTCAGTTACTCCCTCTCCCCTCACTCTGTGTTTTCCTCTCAAATTTCAAAGCTTATTTATATAATCAGCTCATTTAGCTGGTTTTATTTTAACAGCATTTGGAGACCTTTTTTTTTTTCGCTCTCTATCTGGATGTTTCCTCAGTCTTTTCCTTTCATGAGTCACAATGTAGTAGCCATTTTCTGTTCCTCTATTTCTGTCCTCTCTGCTTTCTTGTTTTCCCTGCTTCTCCTCTCTTTGCATCTGTGGGTCTCTTGTCATATTGAATAATGCACCAAAGGATCCGCATCGTTACGACAGTCTGTTTAGCTTCGATAGGGTCTAATTACGTACATTACATACGTAACACTCATCTCTGATGTCGCTTTTAAGCTGTCAGATGTGTTTCATCTCGGGGCAGTGAGAGATGCTTTTTGTGGTTAGGATTATGTTGTCATCAAGGGAGAGAGACTGCATGGAACAAATCCCAATCATGACAAAGTAATGCTTTTACCCAAGCGAAAGAAGATTAACAGGTATAAAGACGACTTTTAGAATTTCGAACATCGGGATCATTTTACTGATCGTAGAAAGTACTAAACAGGCAACAAAATTAGTTGTGTCACAACTTTTGTTAGCTGTCGAGATTTCCTGAAAAAAGAACTCCAGCGATATCACAGAGATGCCATCATGACTCTGGGATTCATTTAGAAAAAAAATCCTGCCTTACAAAAGCAGGGGCATGAAATTTTGAAAAGTTTGGACATTTGGAGGCAGAGATGTTTTAACAAAAGTCCACAGACTGTATGTAAAAGAGAAATGTATCCCCTGTGACGCCATCAGATTGTTGTCTTCTGTTTTTGAAGCATCGGCTTTTGTTGTTCTGACACATTTGTGTCATTCTGGTTCTTGACAACTGGAAAAGACAAAACTAAAGAAGCAAGGACAATGCACAGTCTCAATTACAAAATAACCACGCCCTGAAGGACACATGACTGTGACTGTCTCAACCCAGTCCCCAATGTCTTAAGAGGAAAAGAGCAGCACATGAACCAGCTCTCAGCCAGCGTCAGGTTCTGGTTGGACTCACAGATGAGTCTCATAACACCCGATGAGTTCTGTTCATGTTCTGTTGGTTTTCTATACAGTCTGAGGTCTTTTTGCAATTTGCCCCCTGCTGGCTATTCAAAAGAATACAGCTTTAAGCTACAAGCATCGGCTGGACTTTTCATACCCAGAGGCTACATACATCTTTTATGTACAGCCTGTGGAAAATTCTGAAATATTGAATTGTATCTTGGGAAGTGCAGTATCCAGGCACTTTGGAAGTCATTCTAGATTAGGTTAGGGTAAAAATGCAGATATTCTGGCTTGTGTTATGTTGATATTCTCCATTCTTTTGCTAATCCATGTGGACACTATCACAATCTTAACACACACATACACAATCTTTTCAGGAAGTTAATATGAATGTAAATCAAATTCAGTCTTATCATCTAAAGCTGAGGAGATTTGCAGTTTGCATTTCTTAATATACTGAGACTACTGAAAAATACTTCAAGACCACTTACACGGGCAATTTCAGGAACTATGAACAAGCTCTTATTCCGTTGGAGGGCTTACTGGTCAGTCATCATCAGCTGTATTTTACTGGCAGTTTGAAACATCTGTTTCAGTTACAAAGAATTATTCTAATGAGCTCTGCCTATAAGAGCCTTGAGAAAACTAAGTGCCATGGATAGTTCCCTCTTGTTCAGCACCTTGGACAGCAGCCCTTACACACTTTGTACAGCTGTGCTGCACTTTTTCTACATTCGCTAACAGAGTGTTGTACTTCTTGATCCTTGTGAGGATGAAAAAAAACAGAGATGTCCTAATGCCATTATCTGTAATTTAATTTAAAAATATTGGAAGTCATTCACATTAAACTTAATAGTTAAAATCTCTACAGGAATCTCTGATGGAGAGGAGGAGCTGCTCTAGCTCAGCCTAAAAGCTTGCATGATTTCAACAGGCCTTTATATGCATTCATAATTAGTATTTGTTTCTGGTTCACAGAATTTAGCACAACACACACACTCACGCAGCTCTAGATGTTTTGTTGTTACAGAGCCAGAAGTGTATTTTATTCTGTCTGCTGCTTGTAAAAAGCCTAGCTCATCCACAGGGTCGAAACCATCTATGAGGCTATAGAATTTGATCTGACCCACTGCCCGTTCCTCACTTTTATTTTTGTGACATACAAACACGCTTTTGAGGGTCTAAATACTCTTTACCATTAAGAAAACTACATTTTCTTAAGATTCCACATGCAGCTGCTTTACTATGGGCATCTAATAGGAACAAGATGGTACAAAATAATACACTGCCAGTATCCTAATCCCTCCAATCTGTGGATGTAGCCCAGACTGCCAAGTATGACAAATTCTGTCCAAGCTGTGACACAGTATTTAGCTCCCAATGCTGTCCAGTGTAGCTAAGACTGAGAATTCATGCTGGCTTTTCTTCAAGATTTCTATTACATATCTGTTCTCTAAGTCTTAAGCCCTGCTGTATTTCCACACACACACGCACACACACACACACACACACACACACCTTATTGCATCTTAGGTCACAGTAGCTATGCACATGCTGAGGTCATGCAAGTGGCTGAGGTCAGGGTCATACTTGGCCTTAAGCAATTCAAACGCGCACACACTCAGTCTGTCTACATATGGCATACACACAGAAATACACACATTGTCTGTCTCATGCACACACACACACCTATTGTCTGCATCCATTAGCTTTGCTTTGCTGCACTGACCTAGCACAGGCTAGACCTACTTTGTTTTTTGTGTGTGTGTGTGTGTGTATGTGTGTGTGTGTCTCCTTTGGTCTGCTTCCCAAGTGGAGCATATCTGAAGGTATAAGGCACTGTTACTTCCTGCACATGCACAGACCCACCTCTCCTGGTTAGATAATTGTCTGTTTCGATAAAGAAATGCTGTACCTGAAGGGAAGCATCGCTCTGTGTGTGTGTGTGTGTGTGTGTGTGTGTGTGTGTGTGTGTGTGTGTGTGTGTGTGTGTTGTTGGTGAAGTGGCTTTGAGAGCGGAGAAACTTGCTCTAGTTAAAAGCTTTTCTTAACCTCTGATGCTGTTGTTTAACTGTGGTGAGAACACATGAGCTGATTAAAAGATGTCTGTAAGTCTGATTAGCCAAAGGTGCCAAAGGTGGACAGGTTGTATTTTGCCTCCATGTTCCTCCAGCCCGTGTATGCACACACTAAATGTAGCTGCAGCTATCAGGAGGCTCTTAACAAGCAGCTATTATTTTTTTATTGCAACAGCTTTGGGAGCTTTTGTGCAGGAAAAGCTGCAAAGAGATCCTCAATAGAATACACTTGTGTCACTTAAGTGTTTGCTGTTTGAAGTTTTAGCATCTTGGCAAGCTGTAAATATCTTTAGATTGCATATCTGTGGCATTTTGAATGCCTGTGCTAAGCCGGATTAGATCTTTTGATGCAAATGGTTTTCACATGAACTGTCAGGCATGGGGAAAGTTTTGCTGTTTTGGATGGCGACTAATTCCTGGTTCTAGCCAGCTTCCTGTGGGAGCCTAAACCTAATATGTCTACAGAGTTCACTGGATCTTACATTGTAAATAAGCTGTACATTTCATCTTCAATAGTCAATATGTATATCTTCATAATAGATGTTCTATTATTCAATTGTCCTTTTATGTTACCAATATAAATGTGATAAGGACTGTTCTCGCTTACCAATTTACAAGAAGAAGAAACCAAATACCAAATACCTTATAGTGATGGAGCCAAGTCTAAATTGTTTTTTTTTTCTTTTTAAAGTCACTGTTTAAATATAACTTTCAAAATTATTGTACAGGAAAAGAATGTCTGCTTCCTTGTAAAGTGCCTGAAAATTAGGCAAGGTTAATAGACTCCAAAATGTAGCCCGCACCCCAAAAGGTACTTACAGTATAAGATGGGGAAATCTTTGTTTTTCTGTAAAATTACCAAGTAAATAAAATTACTTATAGTATAATTTGTGTCTCCTTTCATCTAAAATATATGAAGTTATCCATTTCTTAAAATTAGTCATAAACTACCTAAAATTACTTAGATGCTATTTAACTTTACTGACAGTTTAATTGTTACCGCTCGTTATTCTTGTTATTCTAGTGGACCTAAGTATTTGTACATACATTTATCTGCATATATTTACGTTGTACTTCCAAATAAAATACACTGAAATTTCACTCGATTCATTATGCCCTTAGTCGTGTTACCAAAAAGTCATTCTTGTGTCACTCCTGTCGTGTTGTGCGACAAATTCAATTTACAGATTATCCTCCTAACAAACAGTCGGTGTTCCAATGGCTGCTTCACCTGTCAAGCATCCCAACGTTTCCACAGGGGCAAAGCAGAGGAAGCAATCATGAATCATTTTGGTTATTCAAAATCACTCCATTCACTTCTCTTCAAAGATTCATAATTGCTTATTAAGTTGTTCATTCACTTCTTCCCCTGAGCTAAGCCTTTACAGCACTGTTTAAACGCACTTCAGTGAACACATCGGTGCTCACATGGTCCTAACACTGATTCACAATGTCTTCAAATCCTTTGGTGTGGTGCTAGTTGCAGTTATCTTCATTCAAGTACAAAAATCTAGCAGCCAGAGATCCAGTAGTATATGTACTAAACACTGAGCTTCACTGAAAAAGCAGAATGAGATATCGCTATCTGGTATGTTATCATTTTTTTTTGTATTGTGGAAGAAGACAGCTTTGACCGAGCATGAGACCTGTTTGTCCTTCCTTATCAGACACAATGCAATGCACACTGTCACAGCCTCTGATTCAGATCCAACACTTGATCAAAGTTTCCTCTTAGAAGTGATGTTTGGTTCAGGTGTTCAAGACAGGAAACACTCACCAAACTGTTCCTCCCGTGTACAGGCTGTGGGTCATCATTTCCCCTCACACTGTCTCATAATTCCTTCAATACGGCACTTTATTCTTTCATTTATCGTCCCCGATAAAGAACAGCTACACGATGTCTGCCCCCCCTCCCCCCTCCCGTGGTTAGTGACACGTTAGGGACAAAATGATACACACACCTTCACTTTATTCATCAATGCTGCGGTTAATGCAACACTGCTCTGAGGTGAGTCTCATCTCCAGAGATCATACACTCGTTGATTGGATTATTAATGGTATAGATTAGTTTATAGCTGTAATCTGAATGCAGGATTGATTCCAAAATAACTTTAATGGGAATAGCATTATTGATTACTTAATAACCCTGACTGTCCCCACGGGAGGAATGCATTGATTGTGCATACATTGGAAGAAGCACTGTGTTCCAGCCACCGGACAGAAGAAGACGAATATCACCGTTTTGCATGCCTGATCCAGCTGATTTCTGCAGATCGAGTAATGTCTTTAGTGCCACCGATTACGCGGGTTAAAGCTAAAGGAAACGCGACACAGGCTGAACGAAGCAGCTCTCACAGGAGCTTGTGGTCTTTCCCCAAATGAGCCACAGTAAGCCAGGGCCTGAGAGTGAGGAATGAAACCTGGGATGTTTTACGGGGTCTAACATTTTAGCGTGAATTAATGTTCGACTTTCACACTAGCGCTGTTTCAGGGCGCCACTGAAATGCGGAGCGGGACTTTGCGAATGCAATTAAAGTCAAGGAAGTTAAGAGCTGTGAACCTCTTCTGCTCCCCTGAGAGAACAAGACAACAATACCCAGTGAGCTAGCAGACAGACAGAAATTTACACACACAGGCTCAACGTGCCATAAAAGTATTATTGTTCTTTGGTTTATTGTTACTTTGACATTTATCTCTTCACTTTGCTCTCTTACCTTTTTTCTGTCCTACCTTACTTATTGTTGGCTTTACTTCTGCATTCCTAGTACTGACATTACACATACCATTACATTTACTTCTGCTGTAGAAAAAAGGCTTCCTTGAATGACACCGAGGTGAAATGAAGGAAGCAAGAAAACTGAGAGAGGAGAAAGGCAAGGCAGGCTGAATGAGACATAATAGGAAATAGATGGGGTATGGCAACAGACACAAGGGTAAGGGAAGAAAGCTTCAAGGAGAAAATGGGAAATGAAGTATAAAAGAAGAGGAAAAAAGTTTTAATATTGGTGCCTATATCTATCCGGCCCTGGGAGGAGAGGAAGGATCGGCACTTCAGAGAGTTACGAAGGTAAATGAGGAGCTGCTGTCGATACAGTCGATATAGTTAAATCCTTTTAAATAACATACACTGAGTCAAGCCAAGAATTTGGGGAGCATCAAATACTCCTTGCACAGCTAGTTTGTTAGAAATACACTATAAAATTAACACAGCTGGTGTATCTGCGTATGCTAGGCAGTTAAGGTATTAGAACAAAACAAAAGTCTCCTGACTGTTCCAATAACTATTCTGTTCATTTTATTTTCTGTATCCATAATGTGGATAAACAACAACTGTCCACTTTGCCCTTGATGACAAAGTCCCAGTTGCATTGTCACAAAATAGTAAGGGTGATACAAACAATGACACTTGTTTATGTAAAGGTTATCTGCAGCACGGGGTGAGAATAGTATGTTACTATTCGTTAAACAAATCCACAGAACAATTATTGTCCAAACATTTCATGAACATCATGTTTTTACCTTACAGCAAGACATCTGTTTATATAAGTTGGTGGTCAAGTTTTTCTTTCAGGCGTCTTCAGGATTTCTCTTCATTGCAAACGGTATTGAAAAAAAAGATGCAATGCTTGGATCCAGACAGACACACCCTGTGAGCTCGTGCACTTCTGTGGAGACGTAAAAAAAGAGAAATGCTCTTATTAAACTGAAATGAGAAGATGCCAACTTTCCTCAGCTTTAACGTTTTCCTTTCACTTAACAGCTTAAATTAATCAGGATACTTTACACACCTTTTCATGCTGTAGACTTTTTATTATTTTACTACTGAATTGAAATGAATAATGTTACCTTTTCTTTGTGTTTCCTGCAGATATAGCCAGAATGATTGAAATGTTCTGTTATTCAGCCGGTTTGATTCTTGTCTGTAAAATTACACCAACTCCCAAAGACAAAACTAAATAAGAGGAAGAACTAAGTGCTTTAAGCTCTTCTAAAAAACTAATTAGTCGGTCATTCTGAAAAGCTTTTGACATTTAAAATTGAGTTGGATTTGTGTTAGTCAGCATCTGCAGTCAAGATGAAATAAATTGTTGGAAATGGTTGAGTAACATGCACGTCCACAGAACTTTAGTCCCTAACTAGTTAAACCAAATGTGGCATAAATAGTGTTTGAGCCAGAGGACCACAGTCACTACCCTCATCTGAGAACACTCCTCTGATCCCTTTCTCTCTAATATCAAACTATTATTTAAAAAAAAACTACAAAACTCACAAACACACTATTCCTAATTAAATTATTTGATTTAATGGAACCGAAAACAATGTAAATGCTTTTAGCAAGACTCCATATGTACTTTTAATCAAGAAAAAAAGTCTAGCAAATTTGAAAACATAGCTGTATGTTATAGTAAAAATGTATTATATAGTATTATATTATATTTTGTTTATATTATATATAGTTTCAGTATATATTGTAATATATAGTATTATACCAGAAATGCTAGCATGGATAGCCCTTTAGCTGAAGTTAAATAGCAATTAGTGTCTCTTTGTCTTTGCTGGTTTAGCGTTAGCTAACTGCACCTATGTGTGATTAACACCCTTATTAGTAGGTACATAATTAATTAGTTAGTTTTTTACATTATTTTAATTCTTAACTTGGATTGGTGAAAATCACAGATCACCTTGTAAAGTCCATCTGTGTAACTTCAGCTATCTTCTTCTTCTTCTTTTTTCTTTTTTTTTTTAGCTCAGCAGTAAAAAAAGACCTAGTCCTCCCAGCCACGCCTCCTTAATTAACACTTACTGGTCTGAATGCAGGCTCAGTGAAAATTGTTGTCTTGTAGTTTGTCTTCAAATTTAAAAACATAAAACTGAACAATTCAAATGAGGCAAGTTTAAATAGCATTCACAAAAGCCACAACAACAATAGCAGGAACAATAGTTCTAGCTACTTGTTTCACATCCAGTGAACAAAATGCTTTTCAGCTAAAAGCATGTTGAATGCTATATGCTATACATGAATTACCAAAAGGTAAAGTAACAAGAAAAGTGTTCAAGATAAAGTTGTTTACATCCCCCATCAAACTTAGTTTGATATTTATTTACCTTATTTGGTTAAAGAGTTTATAATTTTCTAAAGTGTGTTAGTGCCATCAAACATCAATCTTCCTTCCTTTTACCACTTTTATTGCAGTCAGTGGGCACAGTAGTGACTCTCTGGAAAAGGCCAACTGGGCTAATTTGACCTTGCTCCTGGTCAGTCCTGGCTCAGAAATTGTCTGTTTCTTATTGCCAATGTTATTTGGAAAATAACAATCTTGATTGGAATTTGAAGTTTGCCTTTATGAATCTGAGAATACTTTGCTGCATATCCAGACCTCAGGGCTCTGCGGCTGTTTAAAAAATAGACTCATAGCTCTGTTTGGAGAAGTGTAAGTGACAGTAGCCTTGAAACTTTAGGACTTACATGTTTGCTTGGATTGGCTTGTGTTACTGATCTTATATTGCTGCTCTCGCTGTTTTTGTCACTGTGACACACACAAAACGACACAAATAACAGAGGTTGTCTCTTTTTCAACCCCCCTGCTCTCTGGCTCATTATCACTCTCTCTCTCTCTCTCTGCTTTGCTTTGGATAGAAATCGTTGTGTCTTTCCTGTCAATACGTTGTCTACCCACGCTCACCGCTATATATAGGAGCTGCCATCTTCCCACAGTCCCCACATCCTCTCCTCCTCCACCTCTTCTATTCAGCTTCCCATCAAACACACTCATTTCACTTCAAAACAAACGTGGAGTGATAAGGAAAAATGAAGGGAAAGAGAAAAAGAAGGAAGAAAAGGAGAAGGATTTGAGAAGAGAGATGAAATGGAACAATATGTAATAAAACTGAAGAGACAAGGTGAAAATGAGAGCGACTTAATGAGATTTTTATGGAAAGGGTTAAAATAGTGAGTTACCTGGAGTGAACAAAAGCAAACGCTCTGACAGGATCATACCACAGTCACCTCAGGCCTTCCAGCTTTTGACTGCCTGCACTGTTGCTGATCAAGGAGCTAAAACATAGCCGACTCGTATGTGTGTTGTAACTGTATCTGCATGTGCAGCACCATGTGAATGACTTCAGAAGACGACAGAGCAGAGCTGTTAGCTGTTAGATGCTGGGAGATTGCTGAAGCGCAGGAGCGTAGCATGTAATTAAGAACCTCGGTTCAAACCCTGGTGCTGGCAAACATCTGACTTGCTGAAGTGTCCTTGAGCAACAATCTCTCGCCTCTCCAGGGTGCTGTTCTGTAGCTCAGTGGTTCCTAAATGGTGGGCTGTGAAACAAGTCCAGATGTGACATTTTTACATATCATTATGATGTACAACTGCACAAAGAGGTGATTTCAGTCCCTCATTTTCTTCTTGCTAATACAGGATGGTTTGAATTAGAAGAGCTTGACATATGACAGAAGTCCCTGGGAACTTTCTTCAACTACTACCGACACAAAATCTACCCAGATTTTGGGTTTGTGCAGACCTAGTATGTCAGCTGTGCTAAGCAAACGAAACAGGTGCTTGGAAACAGAGCATCCCTTCTGAGAGACATTTGCTTCAGCAGGTTGCATATTTGGAGTAGGCATTGTAATACAGCAGTAGAGTTGCAACATTTTTACATAAACTTAATCGCAGGTGCTTCAAATGGAGCATCCAATAAAAAGAAACACTTTTGATTGCATGAATGAAAGCAGACATGCCTTTTGATTTTAGCTTACCTCTTTTTTTAAATCCACAGTTATAACTGAAGCCAAACTCCTCCTGTGCTTTTAATTAGTGAGATCCCTGCAGAAGCTATCATGGATCAGATGTGACTGTGGCTATTTTAGCTTGTGGTGTCTCAAAGGCACCAGGGCTTCAACTTCTGCATTGTACAACAACCTAATTATGAAAGAAAGAAATAAAATAATTGCATGAACAGGACAGCTTGGTTGTGCATTGGTTAACACTGTTGTCTCACAACAAGAAGGTCCTGGGTTTGAGTCACTAGCTTGTTGCTTCTGTCCTGCCTGTGCTTTCATGGGTTCTTTCTGAGTACTCCAACTTTCTTCCTTAGTCCAAAGACATGCATGTCTATTAGGGGTGCAACGATACTCGTATTGAACCGTTTGATACAGTGCTTTCGGTTCGGTACGCATATGTATCGAACAATACAAAATTTTTAATTTATTTTATCAACTTTCCTTCTGATGATGCTGACTGTGTTGAGAGCTCAGTGGATCTGCGCTCGACAGTGCAGCCTAGGCGGAGTAGTCGAACGCAGATTCACTGAGCGCAGGGCAAGCTAGCGAGACAGAAGTTAAGCTCTCCTTGCAACATGGCAAATTGAGCCTCCCCCACCCTCATTCAGATCTGGCGTTTGGAACTATTTTGGTTTTCATGTGACGTATGACCCTGAAGGTAAGCGCATCATGGACAAAAGTAAAACAGTATGTTGGATGTGCCACGCAATGCTCAGTTACATTGGTGGGAACTAGTGTGTTAGCGCAGTAAGCTCGTTAACGTGTTGGCCGTCCAGCTCCACGCACGGGGCGATCCGCAGTAGCTCGTTAACGGAGATTTGCGTATAGTATAGCTTTTATTTTGGAAAGAGCCATTTCTCTGTAATAAACTCTCTTTTCCAAAGATGAGTGATTTCTCCATCAGATAGATTTATTTTTTTTATTACTTTGTTGTATCAGCAAGTTAAATTTAAAAACTGTACTTTTGAGTTAAAATAGATATTTATAATTTTAATAAATGACAAATTAAAAAGGAATGAACATTTTTTTGTATCGGAAAAATATCGAACCGTGACACCAAAGTATCGTACCGAACCGTGAATTTTGTGTATCGTTGCACCCCTAATGTCTATCTCTCTGTGTCAGCTCTATGTGTACCCCGCCTTTCGCCTTATGACAGCAGGGGTAACTTGACAAGCAAATGAAAATAGAATCACAAAATAGAATCACTTTGCAGCGTTCTTTGCAGGAACTCTCTGTTGCTTCGGCACTAACTTTATTTTATATTAGAATCAGGTTGATTGGCCACGAACATGTTCTGTTCCATTCCTTTCAAGTGTTCATATATTATATAAGTATGTGCGTCATCTGAAACATCGGTGGTTGGACGAGGTACCAGAAGGTGCCAAATCTTCATTACGTCAGCCCAGTGCTGGGATCCCTGCAGAAAGACATAATAAGACAAGGAGGATTAAGAGACAAGGAGTGGGAAGTGAGGAAAGGAATCAAGGATGTACAAACTAAGATATAAGAAGAAGTAAAATCTGGTGCATAAAATGATATTTGGCCACAGTGTGTCACATTTAGTCTTTTTGGTTAACCAGTCTATTGGAAGAGATTAAAATAAAAGGTCAGTGTATGAGACTGTTTAAATAAACCACTCGTGGATGTGGATCAAGATGTATTTGCATATATAAAACAAATCTACTGAAAAATACAGAAAAAAAAGAATTGTAAATGTGCACCAGAGCTGAAGAAATCCAAATGGACATGTAAATGCATTTCAGGAGAAGAATAAACATAACAATGACAGCCATATGCTCGACTGGATAACAGGAGTTAAATGTCAGGACAGGAAAAAAGATGCGGCACAATGCAAAACTGTTAGAACGCGGCATGTAGTGGTGGTATAGTTTATGCTTGAGTGAAATATTCAGCGATTTTTTAAATCCTTCTTTTACCGAAGCAGCTGTGTGGGACACTGGGCTCAATGTGGGAGTGCTTTTTATTCCCGGTGATTTTTTCTAGTGTAGAACCAGAGAAAACTTCTAGAGTGTGATTTCTATAATTAACGTGGGAGGTTAAAGTAACCCTGGAAGTACAGTGTGTTAACCTCTCTCAATAATGAACACACCAAGACCGGTGTCTGCTGCTGTTTGTGTGTGGAGCCATGTGCAGGCTCGAACACTCTGTGTTCTTATGTTTATTCTTAGGTCACAAACGCCACTCTGTTACCGGGGTGTAGCTGCTCGTCCACCACATGTTTCTGTAAATGAGAGGAGCAGGGATGATGTTAGGGCGGAAAACTTGTACACACAGTAACACATGCACCTGCTTTCTGTACTGACATACTGAAACTGCTTCCACTAACTTTGGTATAAAAACAGCTGCTTTTTCGTATCCACTGTATTACATAACTTTAATATTCATAATGTGTCCGGAGCTCTTGGCTTTGTGTTGTGAATCTAAAGCAAGAACATGTTGCTATTTTTAAGCAAGGTCTGGTAATTTAATATAGAGTTGTAACATCAGTTCACTGACCAAGTGATCACAGAACCTGAAAGGATAAAAAAAGATTAAAAAGATAACGTTTTTCTGATTGCAATGCATTTAACAAGTTTAAATTAGCAATATTTGAACTTACTGCATTCATTTTTCAAAAAGCGCTACACGTCTTTGTTCGATTGCTCTTTAAATTATTTGTATTTTTTGTTGCCACATTCTGTTTCTTCATGTATCACACGCAGCATCTCAGCTTTTCTAGAAACTGGGTTTTACTCTGAGGGGAAAATTGATATTTTCGGTGGGTTTACAGAGACGCCCACAACATTTAATGCACCACACACTTTTATGGCACTTTGAAATGTGTGTATGACATGCCAGTCTCACAAATACAATCACACAAAAGCTTATATTAACTAAATAGTGACTCAGTAAACCACTTGTCTGAACAGTCTGTGCGTAGCTGAAACGTGCAAGCTATAACCTGTATCATGTTAGCTCTAGCTAACTAGCTGTTTTTTTTGTACAATCTGAAGCAAAAATGTACTCATTGAGTTTCTTTATGGAGAAATATATTTTTATATTTCGATTTATTTTATTTATTTATTTTAAATAAGAAAACACCTCCTAAGATTTGTTTTAACTAGTTCTAAAATTGTCCCGTATCATGCTGGACATGGAAACAGGAACAATTTGAGTTGACATGAATACTGTTTACATATGACCTTAGTTAATATTAAATCTATCAGAACCTATGAAACATGTATGCAGCGTTCACTTTAATAAAACAGAAGAGGGGTCAGTACGGTGCACTTGAATACTCACCTACATATATGTGTGGAAAAGCTGAGAGTGATGCTAAAGTGGTTAAATATTGAGAGGGAAGCCTCTAAGAAACAGCCTTGTTTCTCCACTTGAATCTCAATAAGCAGCGGAGCTCCTTGAAAGGATTTTGCTCTCTGATATTTTCTTTTTACACCACGTAACACTTGAACCAGTCTGAGTGATATACCAGATCCCTAATGATACATCTCTATAATTAGTGGAGCTTAAGCGATTCTAAATGACATAATGATAAACGTTTTCACCTGAATCATGTGATGAACACACTTATGATCAATTCTAGATGTTGAGGGAAACTCAATATAGGATGGCTGAAGTAATTCAGCACGTCAGAATATGTATGACGGACCAAACTGTCATGATGTGTGTGAGACAAGATTTCTGTATAAACCAATCACATCAAGGGCAAAATCTCTTTTGAATGACAATACAGCAGAAAAATAAAGGAACCAAAGGAATCCACTCAGGCACAGGTAGACTTAAAGTCAGTTTCAATTAACTGGGAAGGACAATTTCTCAAATAACAGCATATCTTTGATATGGACACTTTGTAAGAACTATTTGAAACAAGGTGATCACAAAAATGACACAGAGCTCTGAGCTCAGCTAGAGACTTGCTTTGACTTTTGCTGTTTTCTACCTAAAGAGCTCACTACAAAACAGAGGGCAAAGTGAATGAAAACCAGCTCTGAGGAGATAGCAGGCCTCACAGGCAAGTGACATTTAAACACAGACTAGACTGTCTGTGTTTTAGTTTAATATTCACGACTGAGATTTGTTTCTTGGACATAACGTTCATGAACTCAACCCTGAGGTGAACGGATGACCCAGAAAACCTGACCAGATGCACAGTCAGCTCTCCACTCAGCCTGAAGATGTGATGTGAGTGATGTACATTCAAAAAGGTAATGCTTCCTAAAAGGTCTCCAGTGGTACTGCATGATATTTAAAGGGCCTGAAACATTTACCAAGTGCTGTACATGACAAACATCTGGGATTTATTCAAGCATGGATCCATATTTAACTATAAGCTCACGTCAAAGCCTCTGGTTATCTTTTCTAATCTGCCTTTTATTTTGATAGTGGGTTATGATTGAAAAGTCTTTACCCTTACAGCTAAAGCTATTTAACTGGGTCACAGAGAAAGACGGCTAGGAAAATGAAGAAAGTAAAAGAAATCCCACTGTATTTCTAACTTTTTTCCTGGGTGCCAGTTGTTTAGCGTATTTCCTCTTTTTTTCTGCAGTGACGTGCAAGTGCACTTTGGGTTGTGGCAGCTGTTGCATCACTGTTGGTTAAAGGGGGGCATCGTTCTGACCATGACAAGCCTACCTGGAGGTGCAACACATTGGAAAGAATTGTCTAAATAGCTAAAGTTGCATTTCTTATCTTTTTTTTTTTTTTTTGTAGCTTCCAGCTTCAAGTGTGTTTCTCTCAGACAGTATGCTGTACATGTGCAATCTTCTGCTGTTAAATACTTCACTACATTCACTGGCTGTTTGCTAACTTACGGTAGATCAACAGTTAAACAGAACAGAGCTTGTGGAGGAGGCGATAACCTGCACACTGCAGACATTTAGCTGAGGGTTTCAGTGAATATTTACTGGTTACCAATTGGATCCACTGCTAAAGACAGATAAGTTGAGCTATCTATGCTAAGATAGTTCTAGACTAGTAGATTCGACACTTAGTTGCATCTGACTCTGCAACCTTAAAGATAACACCACTTGTATTATCTCAGCTTTAGCTACCTTTTTTGCTAGGACTGAGTGTATACTAAAATATGTGTTGAAGGACATATATAAAGTCCAAATCTAGGCCATCTGTGATATCAGCACAGCTCACCTATTGGTTTGAAGATGCATAGACAGATGCGGATTTTGATTCCCTGGAAGGCATCTACTTAAAGTTATTGAAGAGCAGTCACTGGACTTGCAGTTTGTAGCAGAGCACAACCCAGTGAGTGCTTTCCATTTCAAGCTTGACTTTGCTGACATGACACATTGCTAAATTACCCACTAGCTTGTTAGCATGCATAACCCTCCCAGCTAAAAAAAATGTTATAGCTTGAATATTATTAGCCACAGAAGCTGGGATGAAATGACCCACAGGAGAATTTTGGTTCTCGTTCGTTTCTTAAGGACTGTGCTCAAAGCAGTTGCAATATTAAGAAGCTGAAACATTGTTCGGTTTATTAAAACGTGTCCAGAAAATAATTCTGCAAGTCACAATATGGTATCTCTGCAGATTTAAAATCACTGCAGAGCTGCAGGCTGGCGCAGGGTAGAGTGGAAGTAAATATGACACAAAAATGCTTTTGTGTGTTTTAAAGAGACGATGCTCGAGTCGACACCTTATTACATCATGAAAGTGTGAACTTGTGTATGACGATGTCAAAATGTTCAAATGTTTCCACAGCTTTTTGCCTCGACGGTGGAAACGGGTTCATCCGAGGATTTCATACACAGATTGTTCCAGCGTAGATTTCTGAGAGTGATCACCAATATGTGTGTGTGTGTGCGCACCCACACACACACACACACTCACGCTGTGTAAAACAATAGAAAACATAATGCCTCAGTGGAGGGGAGAGTGAAATGAATAGAGAAAATAGATTGGGGTTGAACAGGGATAACATTTCTCTCTCTGTGTGTGTGTGTGTGTGTGTGTGTGTGTGTGTGTGCGCGCGCATGTGTGTGCGTGTGTGTGTGTGTGCACAGTCCTGCTGGATGGGCTGATATATTTATTTAAAATAGACCAGCTAGTTGTTAGATTCCTTTGGAGCTTAATGACATCAAATGAGCAAAACATATTGACCAAGCCTTTCCTCCCTCTCTCTGTTTCTCCATCTGTTAGTTGTTTTTCCTCTCCTTTAATAGTATCTCTCTACAAATCCCTGGCTGCCTCTCTTATTATCTTTTCCCTCCTTGTCTCATGCCCTTTCACTCGAGGTTTCCTCTTCTTGTGTCCCTGCTGCCGTCCAGTGTTGCTTAAAAGAAAGCAGCTTCTTGAAAAGCAGCGACTATTTCTTTTTTGTGTAAATGCTGAACAAATATTGACCTCTTCTGTGATTTTTTTTAGTCATCCTTCTTTGAGTATGCACACGTGAGGTAGAGTGAATGTGTGTTACTCTGCATAAGTGTTAGCTCCCCTGTGTTTGTGTGTCTGTGTATTCTTTCACTTGTTGTGTGGGTGTATGCACATCTGAATCTGTGTGCAAATGTGTGTGCCTGCTTCGATTGCTGGGGAGAATCACTCCTTGGAAACAGAGACAGTAATCACTCGCACACACACACACACACACGCACACACAGACAAGCCTATTCTCTCTGTTCACAGTGTAATGAGGCAGAAATCAGAGTCAAGCTGTGAACTTATGAAAAAAGATGTAGATGAATGGAGGCCTTGCCAAGACTAGAAGGCCATCAAGCTGTTCTGTTTATTGCTGTCTCATCCCACTCACATATACACGACTGTATTGTCAGTGAAATGGCTGTTAGTCTTTAAAGGCGCAATCTGGAGAGCCTTTGGATTGAAGTATTTCCCACTTGGATTTCTTCATTTTGGGTTGCACTCAGAAAATGAGCTTTTGGAAACTTTCCTGTCCATTGTGACTGAAGCTGTCAGTTTAATCCATACTGCAAGCACAAGGGAACATTTCTCAGCCACAGGATGAGTGAACAGTGAAAATGTCTCGCAGCGTGGATGAATGATGAGCTGTATATGTGGCCATCATCATAACGCATCATAAGAAATAGCTAATTGTAGAGCAGTGGTTCTCAAACTGTGGAGTAGGCCCTCTAGTGGGGCGTTGAGTCAATGTGGTTCTTCTGGTATTACAATTTTATTTGAATACCATAGGAAGGATATGGACGGAGCATGGGTGTGTGAAGCAGGAGTTGCTCCACTATCCTCAGGCAAGGAAAAGATGAAGAAGAAAGAGGCACCTCATGAAGACACAAAGGCTGTGAGGATAAGCATGTTCATGGTCCAATACTGAATGAATCGCACATCGGTGTGACGGAGGACCGTGATGATTCTGAGCTGTGACAATCTGAGCTATCGATAGAGTGTGAAGCTTGAACTTGCAGTCTCCCCATCACAGGGAGTCCTGTGCAACCATATATACAAACCATATGAGAAAGTGAGTGTAGACTGGTGGAGCTCCTACGGGCGTCGTAGTTCGGTCCCTCTCACAAAATAAAGCAGGGTTAGAATAACATGCAAACTCCTGTGAGTGAAGAGTCCCAGTCAGCAAAATTAAAAATGAGGAATTTCACATGCTGGATATTAAATGCATTAATGATATAAACTCATCATTATACTAACAAATCTACACGAATAAATTACATTTAAAAAACATCTCCAGTACCAGCACAATGAGGTCCATGTAATTATACTGATAATAATACAACAAGTACAGCAAACAGAAACTTTGTTTTACTGTGAATATTATAGCCTAACTATACTGGTTACACTAAATCTGATTATATTTACATAAACATTACAAACTTAACACAAAAAGGAAGGAAATTTGTGTTTGGTCAATTAATTCTTTTTTGTAACAATGCTTCTTCGCAATAAATCTTATACTGGTGGAAAGCCTGTTTATTGCACCTTAAATGGTGCCACATTTGTAAAGAAAAGACATTTGTGGGTTGAGCAGCAGAGTTCAGTTTGTGGGCTGAACTGCTTGTTCCACTATTGACTCTGACAATCAGGAGCATGATTAGCAGGAAATGGTTGGCGTCTGTTCCAAGCATGCCACATTTGACCGAGCAGGATACGGCAATGCAGCAACTTCAAGCTGATGCTCCACACAACCAAGTTGCAGTGTTATGTGGAGTGAGCCCTTGTACTATCTCCAAATTGAAGGCCAGGTTCCATATAATATATAACAGCAGATGTCAAAGACAGTCTTCTTGTGGTGTCGTCCTCTTGGGAGGCCCATTTTGCAGCCTGTTTTCCTCACCTTCTCAGAACTTAGGAGCTGTATGTAGTCTTCTACAGATTTGCAGGACAATATGGCTGATGGCTTTCCACCTAGACAATCCAGAACAGAGTGCACACACCAATTTCTTGTCTGACAGGGCTGCCAGGAGGCCTGCAAACTTCATGCTTCAATCATCCAATCCAACAAAAAAAAAAAAACACCCAACAAGAGTCAATAGCATAGTAAGCTGTTTGGCAATGGCAGAACTGATTTGTTTTTTCATGGGTGCAACCCACATACTCAACTTTGCTGCTCAACCCACAAATGCATTTTTCTTACAAACGTGGTTCCATTTAAGGGGGAATTACAGGCTTTCCAACAATATAAGATTTACTGTCAAGAAGCATTGCTACATGTAATGGACCAAGCACAAATTTCCTTACTTCATTATGCTAAGTTTATATAAAAGTCCAACCCTATACAATCAAACTACAAGAACAATAGTGTCTTGTGTTTTCTTTTTTTCTTTAAGTTGGAGATTAACACTGCTTTTAACTGCATGAGCAGTTTTTTTTGTTTGTTTTTGCATAAGGAAAAAGAATGATTCAAAAAGGAAAATCAAGCAAAAAGTTTTAGATTATAATACTCTGTAGACTTGCTGTTATTTTGCACGTGAAGCCTAAATGTGTGTTGTTTCAGCCTGCCCATTTTTTCTCTTTATTCCTTTTAGAATTTCTGCAACACGCACACTGTAAATCAAGTAAAGGCTAAATGCCAAGGTAAATAAATAAATAATCAAAAAAACAAGAAAAAGCAAAAAATCAAAAAACTTTCAGCCAGTCAATTTCAACTACCACTGTGCTATCTGAGTAAAAAAATAACAGAAACTGTAAACAGCTAGCCTCTGAGGTATAAACTCTTGAAATTATACACTGCAGACTCATCTCCCCCACTGTTCTCACCATGGCTACTTATGTGAGCAACATGACTAGTGCCTGTCAAAGTGAGTCATAATGATTAGTTCTCTGCTTCCAGCTTCAGTGGTAACAGGAGCTGTTAAAACACAGAGATGATTAAAACATTTCTACAGAACTATATGAGGCATTTATTTGGTGTTTAGGAGGACAGGAGATCCATATCTAGTTACATTTTTAAGAAAATAATATATAATAAAAAAATAATATGTATAATCCATAATGAGTTTCACAGTTACATGTATCCCATCTTTACAAATATGCACTGTTGTACTCATTTAAAAAAAAAAACTCAAATTGGACATTTTTAGGTACCTTAAACGAGGTCAATGAATCACTACTTGTCGATGATGCTTAAACTATGTTATTAATATCTAATAACTAATAACTGATAACTTATGTTATTTAAAAATTCTGTTAATGTCTCTCTTTTGGTGATGTTTCTTCAGTACACAGGATTTAAAATTCCACTGCAGGTTCCTCAGCTAAAGGTCCTCATGTATGGTTGTAGAATCATTTATACAACATATACTAGGCAATAACTAAAAAGGCTTTCCTTCTCTCTACGCCTCTGTTTTCCCGCGCCTCCAGAGCAAGTGTTTCATGACCCTCTAGCAGACTGCAAAGCTGGATCAATGCTCACAGCGTGTGTGCGCTCAATAGCCAATCTGATTATAATTAATGTGTGACTGAGTGGGGTTCGAGTATACACATATATGTATATATATGCAGGATAGTGTAAAATATGATTTGGTAAGAAAGAAGGAGGGGGTGCAAGCTATGAGCAAATCTATATCTTTCCTTTCATCCCTCTTCTGATGCTGGTTGTGGGCAGATCTCACACAGTTCTTTATTTTTTTAAATTTTTTATTTAAGCCACAAATACGTATACAGCACATTTACCCTCCCTACACCTGCCTTGTTCACCAAGCGAGAAATAGGAACTCATCATAATGATGAAACAATTGTGCAATAATTTCCCAAATTGCCCTCATGAAACTCCACAGTTTTGCTGGACAGCTAACTTGTTCAATATGTATCATCTTTATTTGCAACACTGCAAAGCAAATGACACATTTCACTTCGTTCCATAACTAAAAGAAGATTGCAATCTCATGAGTTATATTTATATTCAGGGAGCTCTACGAATGTACACGTGTGCCCATGAAAAGGATAATAGCTTTCCTCTTGAGGTGTGCAGCAGGGAATGATAGCAAAGGGGTGTAAGTGAATAGATCATCCATGACAGCAGATATATTCTTCATGCATCAACGGGACTGAGGTGAAGGTGGATTGCAAAGCAGCTTGCAGAGGAGGCAGCGAGTGCAGAACAAGCTAAAGCTACTTAAAAGCATGCCCTATATCAAACTGAGATCAGCTGGTCTGCAAAAATAACACCCAGCTGATGTAAAGTGGCATTTTCTTATATACAAAACATAAAAAGAAGTGTTAAATTATGTTCCTGCTCGCAGTTTATAGTAAGCGTAGTAAATTGTCCTTTTTCAAACAATATTACAGTTGCATGACTTACTAAGTTACAGAGTTGAGAGGCCACAGTTACTGCACAGGAAAATGGGAAAGCCTGAACCCAGAGCTATGGGAGTCGTGATAGTTGAGGGTTCATAACTGGTTTAAATGGTTAATGTATTTTATACTTCTGGGAGAAGAGAAAAGGTCACGACTGATTAAAGAATCATAGGACTGATCAATAAAGCATGGAGGGGAGAGAGGGGAAGAATTAAAAAAGGAATGGTGAAGATGAGAAGTAGAGGTCATAATTTAATCCTTAGGGAAGGATGGACTTCTGTTGAACGTTACAGGACATGAGTGTGTGTGTGTGTGAGAGAGAGATGGAGGGAGGGAGAGATTTACCAAACATGGGTTAAACATGTGCATCTTTCCTTAATGTTGCAGAATTTCATGATAACACTCACACAAGCGCTTCCACACAGTCAAAGTCAGCAAAGCAGCCTGTGAAACGGTCGCTTTTCTAGTTTTTTTTTTTACTTCCATTTTCTTCCCCTTTGCTTTTAATCCATCTTTTTTCTTTCTTTTTTTTGGTGAGTGTTCATTCTTTCTCATCTTCATTTTTTCTTCTTTTTGTCCCCCAGAGGCTTTTCCCCATTTCCTTCTCACCTCTTTTTTTCCCCCTCAACAGACATAAAGTATTTCTTTTCTCTTGCTTTTCTTGTGCCAGTCTGTCTCATATTGCCAGAGAAAAGTATGTTAGAAAAGAACCGACAGCCTATAAGATATTTTCTGTACTCAGAGCCAAATCCAGCCCATGTCGGTACTTATGTTAACATTTCCTTCAGGTCACAGCTAAGACAGCTGAAGTCTTCTAAGGAAATGTTAATATTATACGGAAGAGAAACAAAGACCTTTCCTTGTTAAATACTAAAGATCAAATAATTCCAGATTTCTCAGATGTTTCTCATATGTCATACATGTTTGCAAATTCTTTCCCACCATCTCTTCTTTGAGGGATGACGTTTTTATTTGGATGCACAACAATGGAGGACACAAGAAGAACTGGTAAGTCTAAAAACCATCTACAGCAGATGGACATTGTGTGAAAGTTTGTCCTTAAGAAACAGGAAAACACCCAGCAAAGACCAGACAGAGTTTCAGTATCGATATATCAATATAGAAGACGGGCGTATCTTCTGACCACCCATTGGTTTGGGGACTGGCATTCTGAAGGAGTTAAGCATTTTCTATTTCTATCATATGGAAAGTAGCACTATGGCATCACGGATTGGTTTTGAATCTTCACCATTACTATTATACAAAAACATCTGTCACGTGTTAATCGATTTAGGAGTTAATGACCAGATGATTTTCCACTTTTAACAAAACTGACTGACTTTAGGAAGATTACAGTAAAACACATGGATAATGTAGAGTAAGCATTCAGAAACAAAAATGAAATGTGAAGGATTTATTTGATACTTAACACAACATATCCCAAAAGTTGATTCTGTTCATCTGGGCGCTTTCACTGAGAGAAACTTGTCGTGACTTCTTCAGTCTCCGCTGACTGCAGGTTTCCCCAACCTCATAAACCGTACATTTGCACAATGTCAGAAACCTGCACCACTGAATGAACAATGGCTGACCTTTGGATACCCTGGCTGAGGCTGAAATATTGTTTCATGCATCTTTAAGCTGACATCTTCAAATTGCTGCTCATGTAAGACACGAAGGATCTTTGTGATGTTTATGTTTTAATTTCAGCCGTTGGATCGTGTCATGTGGCTGACAAATAACATACATTCAATCAAATCTTATCAAACCTATTTACATTCTCTGAATATTCCTCATAACTCACCATTAACTTAAAATTGGGGACTATTTTCTTTTTGATTTGTGAGAACAGACCATTTTGATGATGTGATAGTTTCTCTTGTCATCTTTCTCATTACTTTCTTTCTTTTGTCTGTTATGTGCAGCACTTTCTGTCTGAGAACAAACAACCTCCTTCATCACGTTTGCCTCGCAATCTGTCAGCAGGTCATTTATCTAAGTGTGTGTGTGTGTGTGTGTGTGTGTGTGGTAGTTTTTGTGTCCCAGCATTTGTGTGCCCTTGCTGCTGATATAGGTGAGACATTTTTTGGTCCTTACAGTGTCTGGGGATACGATATGTGTTATCACCTATAAAAATGTACAAATGTTTAGTTTAATGTGTTTGTTATCTCTTAGCATGTTATTGCAGTACGCTCTTGACATAACTCCAGAAATTCCGCTCGCCCCTCTTTTTCCAGAGCAAGTTTAAAATTAAGCACCATTGGATTCAATTACAAGGCAGATCGCACACAAAGCTTGTGAGAATAAATATGCTAACTTTCACATACTGACACACGGGCACAAAAACCACACACACATGCACTGACATATGCTCTTAACAATAAAGAGCACATCTTTGCAGCTGGGGTAAAAATAAACACACACTGTTTGAGTGTGTGGTGCATATCTTAAAATATATTTTGTGTTCCAAGTGAAAAGCTTCCAAACACCAGTTTCAGCACAACACATATAAACAGCTTCCAAATGCATATGTATGTGTTTGTGTCATACCACTATGTGAATATGTTTACCCCTCCAATCCTTTAAAATCTGCAGAAATCTTTTTCTGTTGCATAATTATTTCTTTATTTTTGGAAGATTTTCTATCAGCACTAAGACTCTAAAATCAATGAGAATGATTTAATTATTGATGTTTATGCAAAATAACTGGTTTGTCCCAGTAGCCGAGGTTTCCTCTGAGCAGCGAAACCAACATAACGATAACAACATTTATCTAAATAAACAACAAATGAAGATAGTGGTGGGACTTCATAAAATATCTGTGCACATGGGGTTAAATGGCTATAAGGTATAAGAAAAAAACTGACTTTTAAATGCTATTAATGGGGATGTTAAATAATAAAATACAACAATCCCGAGTATCTTAAGAGGTTTCCACTCTCAAATGGAAATGATATATTTCCTACCAACAAGCTGGGAGAATTCATCATGGTTTCTTCATAGCTGAATATCAGTCCTGCCAACGGGCATCCTAGTTAGATGTAACTAATTGGCTGTTCCACTTTAATCTCCTCCCCACTGCTCGAGCTTCTCACCCTGTCCTTGAGGGTAAATGAAGGAAACTCCTTCCTTACACATATATCTTATAATCTTATTCTTTCTGGACTGAACAGCCTGTGCAAACGTGCCCAGGTGTCCTTTAGCATCAGTTTCTGTTACACACCAGGTTATGGCAATAATACAATGACTTTCACTCCCAATTCATTACATACGGAGCTTTGTCAGGACTACTTTGCTTCATAAGGAGCTGGGAAAGAAAACGATTGGAGATGTTTCATCTCTCATCCAAGAGGTTTCTTCTGTTCAACCTAAAGCTGGAGGAGATTGCCGGGTATTTAAACATAGTAGGATTTGTCCCTTAAGAAGGTCATTGACCCACTATTAATCATGTGGCTTGAAACGAAGTGGTTTTTAAAAAAAAAAAAAAAAAAAAATAGTTAGGGCATGTATCATTACCACCAGAGATTTCATGTGGAGTCACAGAGAGATCTCGTCCCACCCTGTCATGTGACATGTTTCTCTGACAAGTTTCTCCCTAGTTGGTGTCTAACTTTCTCTCCTTTGCATCTTCACTGATCTGATGAAGACCTAGCAAATAGCAACCAGATAATGCTTGTTTTTAGTATCACTTATGTGTTGATAGAAGACCGGTGTATCCCTTGAGTTAGCCTTTTTTATTTAATGCTTTAATGATGATACATAGCTGAAAAAAACACATTCCTGTGAAAATGATCTGATTGGTGGACTGAACTTAGGATGAATGATGAAGCAGAATACCTTCAGAAAGCCTTGATCAAAGACATTGAAGAAGACACCTTAAAATGACAAAGGGCTCCTAGAAGCTTCATTTCTTGTCTTCTAGGAAGCCAAGAAATGAGGAGTGGCTCAAGACTTTAGTTTGGTACTTTATGAAGCCTTTATCCAACCTGTGTCCTAATGTAGAGTTCTCTGAAAATGGATATCTCTTGGCATAAGGCACTGGATGATGTGTCGAGCCACTGACAGTAAAGGACACCTTGTGTGTATCTTTGTGCAGCAGCATCTGAAATTAAGTCTGACGTCTAAGTAGGAACGTATCCCCCCAAAAATTCATAAACATATTGCTCCTGGTGTTCTCCTCTATTATAGGACCACTCAGTGCCTCTGCTCCTACACTGGAAGATATTTTTCATGGGAACTAACTTTGAGCTACCTTAGTTTTTTTTATTCCACTTACATGTCTCTCTGCTGTCTAACATTTTCTTTGACATTCAGTCTCCTCTGGCCTGCTGTTATTAAATGCCTGTCTGAACTAGACTGTTACATCTTCAACCTAAGACTGAGACCACTCACTGCAGAAGTATAGTCCACCACCTGCATTAGCTGAATTTAAGTAGGTTTCAAATTATGTGTGTCTGCACAGTGACAAAGATTGTGCAAGAACAACTAAAATGAGCGTGAAAGCGTGAAAGTCTGAACAAAGAATAAAAATAAACTTCTCAGAAATCTGCTGTCTTTGTTCATGGTGGACGTTTGGGCTGAAGAGAACTGGAAGCAAAGGTTTTCTTCAGGCCAGTGGTGTTTCTTTTTGTCAGTTACACAAGCAGCAGCTGCCAGATTTAGCCCCCAGTTTGTCTGCTGCTCACTTGAGAAGCAGTGTTGTTGTATAACCACAGCTAGGCCTTTTCAACTATTTAAGTGTATTTCTAGTGTACGTACACACTCAACTGTACCTCCATAAGGCAACTACCCAAGTCAAGGGCCTTTTTCACCTGCATGGCCACTGTTCTCCCCTCTTCTTCTTCTCACCAACCTACACTTTGTAGCACAAGGGACTATAACAATCCTTACAGGAAACACAAAAGTCCACACTTTATGTTTAGATGCAGGTTTGTTTTTCTTCTCATTTCTAATTCAAGAGCATTATGATGTACTGTGGTGGATGCACCATGCTAGAACTTTTGTTTGCTGCACTTGGGGTAAGATTCAAAGTAGAACTGCGAAAGGATACCAGATGGCCACAGGGTACAAGTGAGAGGTGTCACTTTATTCAATGGTTTTTATGTCTCAATTTGTGAATATTAAAACTTCAGTAGCATAGAATAATACATTCAACATGATCTTTAGCCATCACAAATGCATAGTTCCAGATTTATAACTGAGGAGTTTTGCTATCATGATCCCTCACGAGTGATGTCAGGAAAACAGTGAATGAATCTCAGATAAAAAAAGAGAAGAGGGAAAGAAATGAGAGTCATCCACAGTAATTTTGTCCCCTGAGAGGCCAGCGTCTTCTTTGTGAAAAGATGAGTCAAGGGTTTAAACAGTGGAGGCTGTGAAAAAAGAGCGGTCGGCAAGTGGAGAAAGAAATTTGAGTGGAGCCATAACGTGAGTCAGAGATGGATGATATGTGGGTCATGACTCCATGGTTTTCTGTGAATCTGTCTCTTCCTCTTCATTACTCACATGACCTGATCCGACTGGTTGTTTCAACCAGACTCGGCACTCGCTGACTGGATGGATGGATGGCTAATTGACTGGCTAACTGATGAATGGATGACCGATCCAGTGTCTGAATGAGTTTATTCTGGGTGGATGGATGATGATGATGGATGATAGACTGATGAATAATCAGGGATGCACAGATTAATGGTTAATGAAGAACTTAGCATAAGGTCAACACACATCAATAAATGAATCACCAGATAGTCTCTGCTGATATCCAGCATCATCCAGCATCTAGTGTTGTAATTTGTCTCTTGTTTAGTCAAAGATAAACATTTTGTGTTAATTCAATTACAAACTTCTCTCATTAATTTGCTACAGCTTCATCTGCAATACCCTTCACACCAGTGATTTTAAGGATGAAAAGTAATATTTTCAGGTAACACCTTTTCCTAATAGGACAAAAGTCATTGCCTACACAAATTCGCTCCAGTCACAGTACTCTGATCTAACTGATCTAACTGTCCATGCAGACAGTTTAAATAGTTAAACAGCTAAAGGTCTATATTAATTTTGTTCTGTAGCAGTTTCACTGATACAATGAACTCTATGAAAAAGATGGAAGTAGTCAGTTTCTTCACTTCATATTGTAAGACCTTAATGTTAGCATTTTGATTTAGTTCATCTTAGCATGTTAGCTAATGTTAATTTTAGCTGCTGCTGGCATGTTGATTAGCAAGCTGCATCCATGAAATAAAATAAGACAGATTTTCACTCACCAAGTCAAGGATTTTAAAATTGTGTTAAATTCAGAAAGTGCGGATCCTGGCAAATTTCCTTTTTCCCTGATTAGATGGAGTGGTAATTTTTTTCAAACAAGTTAAAGCCAAAACACATAACTCCTGAGAACCACGACAAACCACGACAAATGATTTTGCTCCGTTAGACCCAAAGTGCACTTTGGGTCTAACGGAGCAAAATCATTTGTTTATATTATATTTATTTGTTACCTGTAAAGTTGGCATTTTTAATATGGGGGTTGATTAGGATTCACTTGTGGGTCTAGCTTCACCTGGGACTTTGGGGAGCTGCTTTTCATACTTGGCCTTGGCCTCATATTTCAGCATCAGATGTTGCTGCGTTAGAACCCAATCCTCAGACTGAACAATCAAACTGATTAACATGTTGGATAAAGTTCAGTCTCTACATGCTATAACATTCCCATTCCCACCTGAATCCCATTATAATATAATTGTTTCTATAATAATGGTGCATTACTTTTATGGTAAAGTTATTGTTAAAAGATTACGATTATCAGCTGAATCACCTGAGCATCAAAGACAGAAGCCTTTAAAGCCCAGGAGTCTCTCTCTGTGACCAGTTTTTTATGAAATCTTACGTATATAAAGGGTTCTTATTTTAATACCTAATCTTGTGGCTTCATTTTGGGATTATATGATAAGATATGCATTGTACCTGTGTCGATAGCACATACTGTTAGAAAAGGAAAGTATCGTTTGGAGTACTGGCTGAATTCTGCATCTTTGTATAAAGTTCCCGTGACGTGTGGTTAATGGGTACTTGGCTATAGCAGGCCCCTAATTGTCACCATTAATGCGGCCATAATGGCTAATGACTGAAAAGTATGGTTATGATATAGCTAGGGTATGGGAATTACTGGGGTCGTGGTTATAAAATTAGACCTCAACCCTCCAGTCTACATAGAGGATTCTCAATGAAAAATCTTATTATAGTATAGTACTTATAGTACTTGGCAGTAGCTACAAAGTGGAGAATATCACTTCTGTTCAAATAAAAACATGCTGTAGTGCATCAGCTTTTTACAGAGGAACAGAGGTAAATGCCAAATTACAAAGTGCTGTGATTTCCCTTTCTATTTGTTGATGTGCTCTCTTTTGCTTGCTTAAGATAAATAATTTCCCTCCAGTCAAGCCTTTCCTGCTACAGGAGTTTACTCAGGTATTGTAATGATTCAATCTGTGCCGTATTTCTCAGCAGTACTACGATACCTCACCGCACAGTCTGTTGGGGCTTCCATCCAAGTGTTAATGTAAATGCCACGAATTGGCAGAATGAAAAACAAATTTCAACTGCAAAACAAAAAACATTTGCTTCAGTTTCAAATGTTTGGTGTTTTTGTTAAATAAAGTCAGAGACATAGGCTACTGTAAGACTTGCCCATCATACCTTCCTAAGATGATGGCTGTTCATCTCTACCATTGCTTGTATCATATTTCTTGTGTGCATTAGACTGTAAGCAGTGTCAGAGTTCACTTCAAGTCTGCCTGGCAGTTGGATGGAAACTTGCTTTGTGCCAGTTTGCTGCAATGGCTAAAGGGGGGGGGGGGATTAGTGGGCTGCTGTCCCTGGCTGTGAGGCCCTGACCTGTGTGAGGACAGCAGCCCTGTCCCCTCTCTGCCCTTCACCATGAAAGAAAACAGGCTACTAAAGAGGTAGAGGGATAGCTCATTAGCAAGGCACTGCACACATTTCTCTTTATTCCCTATCTTCCTACATCGCTCCCTCGTTTGCCTCTGGCCCCACATTTCTCTGGGCATCTCCTGATCCTGGCCTATTATCAGACACCCGCGATCAGTAAGTTCATCCAGACAGGTAGCCACAAGTGTATCAATTTCTCATCAGGGAAATAAACACTATGATTTGTCCACATGTGGCACTCAGGCGGGTACAAACACCTGAACCCAGGGTGACTAAAGCGGCCGTCTCTGTGTGGCTGTGAAACAGTAAAGTGAAAACACTGTGGCAGGATGGTTGGCATTGCTGGAGATCAGTCAACCGCATCAGCAAATTGCTTTCTATTTGCCTGAAGGTGATTTTGATACACAAGGGCAAGAAGAAGGACAAAATAATGGGGGAAATGTTTTGAGCAGTAAAGGTGGGACATTTGGTTGAGGAGTAAATGACAATGGTAAAATACATGCTGACAGCACAGTCAAGATGTTTTTAGGAACCTTTTTTTAAAACTCAATTAGACTTTGTTTGTGTTAGCTTATTTATAGCCACGTAGTCCTCAGAGTATTTAGTTAACACAGAGATGGCAGCAGAGATTTTAGCTTCTATAAGTTGCAAGTTGGAGTCATTGTGGATCAGTTTTGATCCAAAACAACTCCCATCATCCCAGCTGATGTGAGTCCTCTTTAACTGATAAGGACTGAATTGTACTGATGGTGCTCTTTCCCAGTCATTTGGTGTGAAAGTATTAGTTACTGCTATTTTTTCATGCTTACACTGCTACTTTAAAACTTGATATTCATAAAACTGATAGCTACATGGTACTAGAGATTTAAGGGTATAAGAGTTTATTTGCTAACAACGCTAGATCCGCTTTACAGAAGTTTTCTGGATGAAGTTAGTTTCACTGACTCATCGACTCGTATTGGATTACTTTTAAGTTTTACAGTTTTCAACAGAGGAAATAGACATGGACACATTGACAGAAGAGGTAAATAACGGACTAACAGCCTAAATTTATTGCATATGAACAGCAGCCAGTTGTTTGTCCTACAGCAGCCACCGTGGCTTGAATTATGCACTCGAATTG
Source organism: Simochromis diagramma (assembly GCF_900408965.1). NCBI lineage: Eukaryota > Metazoa > Chordata > Actinopteri > Cichliformes > Cichlidae > Simochromis > Simochromis diagramma. The sequence goes on from NW_024387477.1 coordinate 1,690,682, forward strand.
AGCTGGTAAGAAAACAGAAGTTGGCTGTAATCTACTGACATGAAAGTCATGAGATTTTACACACTGTACCTTTGAGTCCAAGCTTGTGGTAACTGGTTTTTCTAAATTTTGTATTTACTGAGATCCCCCTGTTGTCACTGGTCATGTTTTTCTTCAATGAGACAATTAGGACATTTTTTTAGTTGCTCAAAAATCTACCCAAAGCAGATTTAAGCAGACTCTGTTTTCATTTTCACACATGAGTTACAGCATTAACTTTGGTCACCGACTTTTCTACTCTGCATTTAGTGCAAAAATTGTGGTCCACCCCTGAATTAATTTAGGTTGTGCACCAAACAGAACAAGCAAACATTATGCTGTTAGCTCAATAATGGCTAAAAAGGATGCAGTATGTAAAATTCAAAGTCATATCCCTCACTCGTACTCATTGGATCACCTAAACTTTCGGACTGAATCTACCCAACAAGTCTTATTTCTTAAATAATAAAAACAAGAAATTATGTAGCATTAGTTTATCATACTTAAAGTCATATTTAAAGTTGGCATGTATTTTTAAATCTATTCCTTTAACCCTGAGGTTTCTAATGCAATCATTTCAAAACATTTCAAATAAGACTTCCTCCGTCTTCCCCAGTGTATTGTGTATTTCTTCTCCGGTCTCTCCTAGTTTCATCCCATTTTTACACAAATCCTTTTGTAAAAGGCCCATTGAAGCCGTGTCATCAGCATATTTAAAAAGACTGTACTGAGACTTTTAATCTAGAGTTCATTAAGCTACAGGGGAAATAAAGCTGTAGATAACGGGGATCCCCGCGGAGCTCCTTCTGCTAACGAGGCTTTGTTCAGACATACTGTAGATCCGCTGAAACAGACACTTTGTGCTCAGTTTAACAGAAGATCTGTGATCTACACAATGAAGCATCTGTTAAAAGCCAGGTGTGCAAAATGTCACTTTTTTAATTTAAGAATGAAACTTGTGGGTGTTAACAGGTAAACATTGTCACAGCTGCATAATTTGTAACATGATGAGAAATACTCACATGCCATGGGGAATACTTAAGTATCTGGTTACATTTAGGTTGAAGGTTTTTTTGAGGTTTTTCAGGATAAACCTGATAAACTGAAATGATCAGAGAAAGAGGAAAAAAGGAGAGATTGTTCAGCCTGTCGGACACAGACACTTTTTATCTTTACTTGCAAAAATGAAAACTGTTATCTTGTTTGCTTTTTTCTTATTATTTAAATCTTGGTTGTTTTACCTCTGCAAAGTCTCCATTACACCATTTCAAATGAATTACTGGAAAAAAGAGAGATGGAAATAAATAGATAGCAACGCAAAGGGATATAATAAAGGTAGCAACGCAGTCAGAAAAAGGCAGGAAATGAAGGCAATATTTTCCCTTCCTGGACGACATAATGATGTTGTATTAAATCTGAAGGCAGAAGCCAGAAATTTCCAACCTGTTTTTTTTTTTCCAGAGGAGAAACAGTATTGCACCGTTTATCACACTGCTTAGAGTTTTTGTTGATTACTAGAGTAATAAAATGACAGTAACAATTAATACTGAAGCATTTTCAAAGCCAAAATAATCAGCGATGTGTTGGGTTTATTTTGGTTTTTATTTTGCAGAGACACAAAATGCCAAACGCAGAGTGCATCGTGCACAATGAAGAAGTGTGGGATGTTCATTCACAAGATACAGCGAATGAACATAGCTGGTAAATAGCTGGTATTTTGTTTGAATAATAATAAATCAGCATTTGCACTGAGAACAGATGTCAGAAGCACATTTGTTTCTGTCACAGTGTCGATCTGCTGCCATCTAATAATTTCCTCAACAAACAGAATGCATAAAAGCTCGTACACAGTAATAACAGCAATGCTTAGGGAGATAAATTAATGCTCTCAAATGCACGGCTACAAATTTAAATGATGATCAACTAGTTTTCTTGTGGCCAAAGCAATAACACCAGCAAATCAGTCTCTCAGAGCCATAAAATCTAATAGAAAAAAACAATTCAGTGAATCTGATTAGAAATCAATACAATATGACATATTTTTAAAGATCACAAACAGTAATTTCTTATACAATTTAGATCTATTAATTGTTATAAGTGATTGGAAAGGCACAGTTTATTCTTCTGGTTTCTTTCTTTGTGAAGTCCTACTTTCAAACTTCACTGTTTTGCAGCTATAGTAATTAACTGTGATATAATTTAAGTTTTTGGTTGTTAAAAATGGCAATAGGTGCAAAACTGTTGCTAATATTACTGCAGCACATTCAAAGCAACAAGTCAGAAAATTTAAGCAGCCACAAATTTTACATCTGCACCATTTGTTGTCTTCATCGTCGATAAAACGCACACAGAGGACATCAAGCTGCTACAAACAAGACCAAGCTCATCAAATCTGTGCCACACAGTCTGGTGCAGTTTAAACGCCCATGTATTCTGTATGTTTTTTTGATTTTGATTTTTTTGATTTTGATTGTATGTTTTGGATGGGGAGACACATATTTCGGATTAAATACCTCTCTTTTATAACACTAAAGCTTAAATTCCATTTGTTGAAGCCTAATACTGTAAAATGTTATGTAACATTTAGGCTAGAGATCTTCTCTCACTACATTTGGGTTGATTGGCAATTATGCTGCACATTAGGAAGAAGCTAAAACGAATTGCCATCCAAAAAAAAAAAAACTTTTACATTTCTTGCCCTCACTCTCCAGCCCCCTGTTCCCCCTTTCACACAGAAATAGCTGAAATTTAATTAAAGGTCCAGGTGAACATTTGTGTTTATAATACTGCGTTAGCTTCTGCCTGTCTGGCCCGCCAGCAAAAATTCCATTAATTTGGCGACTTCTTATCCCCAGCTTGCATATTATATGCACGCATACACACACACACACACACACACACACACATACACACACACATATCCAGTATCACTTCCGAAAGGACAGAAGGTACGATTATTTTAGGGTAATCATGCACATTAAAGGATTCATGCATGAAAACTGTTTTCACATAAACTAAAAACCGTCATCTTTCATAAACTCTTGTGAGACTTACATGAGTCTGAACTGAAGAGCAGACTTTGAAATATTTGGATACCAGAATGTGACTCAACTCAGCAAATAATATAGATATAAGAGTTTACTCTGTGAGACGTTTCTTTTAAATATAGAATCAGGTAATGTGCTGCTGCTACAGTGCCTAAAGATAACACATTTAAAAAGATATGAAGTAGCTTATTGGGAAACATGTAGACCTGCTTTCTGTCCGAGCAAAGATTTTCCTCAGATGGTAATTTAGTTTCCTTTAGCCTTTCCACGTTGTCAGTCAGAGTTTTGCACTAAAAAGAGCAGAAATAATAACGTCATCCTGGTGACCTGGTGAAAGCTGAACAGATGAAGACCAGAAGTTTGGGAAAACCAGATTCAATGTTCATTGAAACTGGGCCCACTGTTCCTTGTTTCCAGCACTTTGGGGTGGTCACCTGATGTCCCCAACCAATGAATCCTATCCTCTCCCCACATCCTTTTTATGTTAGCAGTGCAAAGGTGTAGTTGTGAAGTTTTGAGGGCATAAATAAGTGATATCTGCTCATCTATTGAAGAAGCCTGCCATTGTCGGAAGTGAGGGTTATTCACCTGCGTCTGTGTGAGTGTCCTTAGGCACTTAAAGAACCACCATGTGGAAAGTAATTACAGACACAGAGAAATAAAAGGTAGGAAGGAGATAAAGAGAGAATAAACGATGTTGTGGCAGAGAAAATTTTCAAGGATGATGCATAAAAGAAAAAAAGCTAAATAAAAGAAACAATTGAAGTAAAGAGCAGGAGATACAAATGAGCTGAATGACACATCACAGAGAGAGCGTGTGATTCTCTGCCTGCACATTAAACTGTAATGCATGTAAATGATTTTGCAGCATTATGATCAGGAGATTGTGTAGAACCTTTTGCAAGATGTTACATTATCATCTAAAACAGCTTTAAATGATCAAAATCACCTTAATTATAAGCCTTGCAAGTCTTAGCTCATGTTCTTCCTCCTACAACAAAATCATCAGCAAGTGTTTCTGCTGTCTTTGTTCCACTTTCCACGTTTCCTCTCCAAAATCTGAAATATTCATGGATTTTGAATTTCCCGCAAGCTCACAAAGTAGCTACCAATGCTGCTGAGGGTTTGTCAGCATTGTCAAAAACCTGTTGTAAATGTTTGAGAAAAAAATATTTAAGCCTGTGTCATAACCAATTTCACCCCTGCCCTCTGAGAGTGAATGATTTCCACATTCAGATATGCTACCTTCATCTGCTGCGAGAGGCGACTGCTGACCGTAATCAACCCGACAATCGCTGCTCTCACCGTCAGTGCAAATGTGTTCTGTTGAACTTTGACACCTGCTGTAATGGCAAAATCAGACAATACATCAGTATTACACAGTGACTGTTGTATAAATGGTGCTTTGCTTGTTGACTTTATATCAGTAAAATATAAACACATTCATCATAGATTCATTATAGAGTGGATGGAGTTCTTAAAAAGGCAGAAATAGTCTCACTTTAAGGCTTTAAATGGGATGACTGAGTCTTAAAAATCCCCATTATCCAAGTTATTGTCATAAATTTCCAATTTGGTTTCTTCCTGGTTTACTCTCAGATGAAGACAGAGTTGGTTGCATTACACACCCTGTTTGTCTTGTGGTGCCTCAATTTTGTCCCAGGATTTTGAACTTTGTTAGATGTTGGACGTTTAGTCTGTTAGTGTTTCATAGAGTTTGGTATTTATACTTACCGGGCATTTTATTGGCTACATCTTTCTAAAGGTTGGAGCCCCTTCAGAACCACATTAATTCTTGTGGCTGAAACATGTCTCTGAGATTTTAGTCTGTATTGACATGATAGCATCACACAGCTGTACATTCCAAAAGCTTTACCACATCCCAAAAGTGCCCTGTTGGATTGAAATCTGGTTTCAGTACAATGAACTGTCATGTCCAAGAAACCTGGTAAGCAACAATACTCAAACAGGTTGCTCAGTTGGTACTAAGGGGTCCAAAGTGTGCAAGAAAATGTTCACTTATCATTACCTGAACACCTGCAGCATGAACCAATCACACAAGGCAGGACAGATCCCTGCTTTCATGTTTTCGTTCAGAAATCGAGATTTTTCTCGTCTCCAGTTTTGGTGATTCTGTGTAAATCCTCTGTTTCCTATTCTAAGCTGACAGGAGTGACACTTACTGGGATCTTCTGCTGCTATAAACCATCCACTTAGAAGGATTATGTGTTGTTCATTGAGAGGCTGCTGATTTTAACTGCTTTTTGAGCTTTTTAGCAGTCATTCATGTCTGCCCTCCGCTCACTGTATATTTTGTCTTTTTTGGACCATTCTCTTGGTCCTACAGATGATTGTGTGGGGAAATCCCAGTAGATCAGCAGTTTCTGAAATACAAGCCTGTCCTCCAAATTCAAATTCACTTTTGGACCATGGCTGCATGACTGCATTGAGTTGCTGCCATGCGATTGATTAGATATTTGCATTAACAGCTGAACAGGTATATCTGATTGTGTGTTGTTTCTTATTTCCTTATATCCCTATGATATTATTTCATATATGTGTTTCCTTGCTGGTGTAGCCCGTGTGTCCCTAATTTTGTGCTTTCTGTATTTTGTTAATTGTGCTTTCCTCAGGAGAAAAATGTTGGACTTTGTGACAACAACCAGCCGAAAACGCTAAACGGTCGTCAAAAAAGAACCGCACTCCACGCAGCAGATTGTGACACAGTTTGTTTCACTGCAGAAACTTCATCTCCAGAAAAGTTTGTTTCTTTGTGTCTTTTAACACAAATTTAATTAGCTAAGCTCAGAGGGGAAAAAAGTGTTTTCTATTTACAAAACGTATTTTCATATAAAAATGGACTAATTAAAATTTAAGAAATGATTAATGCGATTTATAAAAGTTTTGAAAATGGCATTCTAGCTCAGACTCGGCGTTGGGACGTGAACAAAGTAAAAAAAGAGACGACCTGACTGATCTGCTTTCTTTTGTCTATGTACACCTTAAATATTTCAGCTGGCATGAACTACACATGCTGACAGAACAACAGTCTTCAATTTCTAGTTGAAATTTATACATGATATTGAATTCATTACATCATCAGTCAAGATAACCAGAGATTGATGAAGAAGCGTGTCAAAGCTCAGAGCAAACCCCCTGAGCTCTAATGAGTTTTCCATACCATTGAACCCTGCAGATGTGAGTTTGCGTTGATGTGAGATTAGTGTGTTTAATTTCAGAACCAGCAGAGAAGAAAACATGAAGAAATGAGCAATTAATCAAATCTATTATTTTGCCTTTTATTCATCTGCTGATGTGAAATCCATATTTGACTGAAAACAAGCAGCCAGAAAAGACAGACGGCAAAAATACTGATGTGAAAAGTTTGTGCGTATCATTACACAACTTCAGACGTTTCTTATAAGATGGATAATAATCGAGTGTTACGCATGCAGATAGAAGTGCATTATCAGTTTGTGTATCTAAAGGACTGAAGGCACAGTAGATCTGAGTATTTAAACTACATTTTGACAAGTTCGCACTAAATGTCTGAGTCCCCTTCTAAAACATACATTTCATTTCTTTAATATCTGTGTTTAGTGATGCACATTACTAAACATAACTAGCTAATCAAACAGTTATCAGCACATAAACAACACAGGACTTTGGGGACCTTTGTGATAAGCAGTGTTGGTCAAGTTACTTGAAAAAAGTAATCAGTAACTAATTACTAATTACTTCCCCAAAAAAGTAATCCCGTTACTTTACTGATTACTTATTTTCAAAAGTAATTAATTACTTAGTTACTTAGTTACTTTTTAAAAACACGATTTACAACCTGAATAGGTGATAAAGTGATAGATCTTTCAGCCCAATTCTACTTTTCCTACATAATCCATCATACAAAATGTAATCAAATGGAAAAGTCTCTTTTTAAAACTTGTTTTATTAGTTTTAATCTTTTAACTTTATGCATCAAGCAAAAATTAAATTATATGCAACATTCTCTGACTGGAAGAAATTTGTTTAACATTTAAACCTATTTTCTGCACATTCCAGCACATAAAATAAAATATTTTTTGTGTTTACACTCAGTCTTTCAAATAGATGCAAGTAAAACACAGCAGAAAATAAATTAAGTCAAAGACTAGCGGTCCTTTTGCTCTATTTTCACCTGTAAAGCAGGAGTGGGGTAGGCGGAGGTTTACCCTGGTGCAGGTGTGCCGCAGCGCTCAGTGGAAGAATCCGTGAGTTTCTCTGTGAATTCCCCATTACGTCGTTGCGCACTCGGTGCTTGCTTGGAAGTTTAGGGTTTTTTTTCGCTGTAAAAAGAAGTTTTCTTCCCACGCACAACGGACACTAATGTTTTTGTCACTTTTTATGGAATCAAACTCAAAGTAAGGTCAGTACTTCCACGCTTTAAACGCTGCACGCTCATACTCTCTCCTGCACTCGATATATGATCCACTGTTGATCTGCACACAGCTGTTGTCACGAACGTCGCACTCGCCTACGTCACTGTCATCAAATCACGGTTTTAGTAACGCAATAACGCAGCGTTCCTACGGGAAAGTAACGGTAATCTAATTACCGTTTTTGCAATAGTAATCCCTTACTTTACTAGTTACTTGGAAAAAGTAATCAGATTACAGTAACGCGTTACAAGTAACGCGTTACTGCCCATCTCTGGTGATAAGGTGGGCTGGCTTGCATTGTGTGGTTCCCTGATTAAGGCCTGAAACAATGAATGTTTTATACTCACAATAAATCAAAACCAAGAGGCTGATGCTTGTTGTGATGAATCTGCAAATAATTATCACCTTAGCATTGTAGCGCTTTCAACATTTAGAGCAAAGGCATGGCCCATAAAACCAGAACGCAAGCTAACTGTTTTCATCAGCACCGTTTCTGCCTGCGTCCTGGAGCTATTTACAATGAGAACACACTGATGAGCCAACTCTGCACTGCCTCAGCCCCAAATGGGAGAAAGACAAAGTTAGCCTCTAGATGTTAAACGTGTTTCCTTAACTTCTTTCCTCATGAAGACGACATGTGATGACCTCCCCTGTACCCTTAATGATACATTTTGATACCTGAGTGTATATTAAATAAAGATGCAGTGTGACAACCATCACAATCCTTTCCAAAGATCACTGCTTAGGCAGAGACCACCCTCACTAACTTGTGGTGCAAACCAGTCCTTTTCTTCTATAAGCAGGCCTGAAATATGACAGAAATCACTCAGTTCAGAAAAAAAGTTCAAGAGTTGATCCTAGTAGACTGTCAAGCTGTAAAGAGTTAAAGAATAGGTGACAGCTGAAAACAGGGCAACTGCATCGGATCTAAAATCAGATATGTCAGGTTTAAATACTGACGGCTGATGATGACGTCTTTAGTAATGGTGAATTAATTGGTTCTGTAAATCCTTTGAAGTTGTTGACATGGTTACTACATTGCATATGTTTTGCAAACCTCAGAGGTGGGAAGTAACAAAGTACAAATACTTTGTTACTGCGCTTAGTAGAATTTTCACGTAACTGTACTTTACAGTTATTTTTCTGACAAGGTTTTACTTTTTCTCCCTACATTTTTAAACCAATATCAATACTTTCTACTTTTAAATCATATTTGTTACTTTTGGTTCAAGATGTTTTAGGACATTAAGACATTAGCATTCCTAGTCACCACAGGTGGAAAGATTGGTGAAACTATAAGTTATTGCAGCTGCTTAGTCTCTGTGGGCTGAACTATTTTGTTATCATTTCTTTAAGCTAAAGACAGTTGTGCATTCACGTGTCAGGACACCAGCAGTTTTAGGAATACCCAGATAATGCATTAACAACCATGCCACAATCAAAGTCAGTCGAGCTGCACACCTGCATCTGCAGGATTTTATGCATTGGACTGCAGCCGTGTGATTTGCTGATTGGATAATTGCGTGAATAAGAAGGTGTACAGGTGTGCAATCTAAAGTTCTTGGTGATGTTTTTTGCAGTGAAACAATCAATGAGTTCCCAGTGTTAACATTGCAGTGGACGAGCAGTTGTAGCCTTACGGTTGGAGAAAAAAGCGACAGATTTAGACACGATACAGACAGGCAGTCAAAAAGATAGACAGGAAGTTAAAGAGACGAAAAAGCTCACCGCCTCTGAGTGATTTTCACTCTCTCCTCAGCTGTATAATTTAGGCCATCTGCCACAGCCACACAGACACAAACACCTCAAAGACACCACGTGTGTGTGTGTGTGTGTGTGTGGTGTGTGTGTGTGTGTGTGTGTGTGTGTGTACCTGGATAATGATGGCAACAATGGTTTTTTTTTTCTGTTGCATCTGTGTCCTACACATACACCTGTGTGACTCAGTATTCTTTGCTAATGATGACTCTGATGTGCTGTGAACAGACACACACACACACACACACACACACACACACACACACACACACACAGATTTTCGTTGTATTTGTTTGGTGAAGGCATTTTAATTTTACTGTGATTTAATTTCACAAGTGTAGCCAGCTCTAACAAGCAACGGATTATTAACTCAGCTCATCTTATTCCAGGTTTTTTTATAGGGATTTTTGTGATGAACACCTGCCGCTGGATTCTTATTGACACATGAAGCAAAGTGAAAGCCTGTGAACTGTAAATATGTGTCAAAAATACCACAGCAATGCAGCCAAATAAGTTTTACTTGCTCTGGTTTTGAAACACACTCAGTAATGAATGCCTCTGGAGCTCAGCTATTGATTCTAGTGTGAATCTTTTAAGTTGTTATTTACAGGACTCTTTTTTTTCATAGCATAAAATTTGCAGGTTGGACCTGCATACACTTTAAAAGACAACTCTAGCAAAATGCTTCAGACATCACCAGTATCTCACTTTGAGGTTTACTAGCAAACAATTTTAGCTATTTTTCACATTAGGCACCAAAATGAAGAAAATTCTTTAGCACACATCTCCTGTCCAATGCAGCAAAAAATGCTGGAAGTAAGCATCAGGAACTATCAGAGTAAGAACATGCAGCACATGAATTTCAGGTTGCAAGGATGTGAGTTTTTGTTCCACACATACGTTTGCTTATACATTTGGAATGGCTGTAGCTCAGGAGATAGAGAAGGTCATCTTGGTGCTACAGTTTACATGCCAGAGCAACATAATGAACCCAAAGTTGCTCTCTGGTGTGCTCATCAGAGTCAATGTAGGCAGGAAACACTAGAAAACAGGGCTTGTATGAACTGGTGAATGAGGTGTGTTGTATAAAGTGCTCTACATGCACAAGCTGGGTTGAAAAGTGCTATGCAAGAACCCGTTCATTACCCATTTAGTGTAGACAATGTCTTAGCTCTTTAACTGTACTATGCTATGTTATACATATTATTTACTATGAAATAGCAGTGTAATTGACAAGGAAGGATCCAGGACTGTGCGAAAAGGTCATTTTGCCAGGAAGGGGATGGCTTTTCAAGGAAAATGGGAAACAGATGCACTGATTCATTGAATATGTGCAAGCATACATGGAAATACAGCATGTAAGGCATGGTATCTTTACTCTTCAACACAGCATGAACTCTCTTACTCCAAAGTAGTCTTCTGGAGAAGTTCTCTAGGCTTCTTGAACAACATTCAAAGCTTTTCATTGGATGTTGCTGCTTTTTGTTTTGTTCTCTGTCAAGTTGATCCCACACTGCTTCAAGGTTGCAATGAGAGATCCAGGGAGGCCTATCTATGGCTAATAGTGTTTTGGCAGTGTGCTTACTGAAACATGAAGCCAATGCAAAACAGATGCTGTTTACATCTGTCTGTTCAAAGTTCCACAGTGAACAGATTCATGTCAGTCCACTAAAAATTGTTTTTTGATTTGGACACAGGAAAGCAAGTTAGAGTAGAAAAAGTAAAATGTAATTTCTGGAGTTTCAACATAAACACATAAAAACATCCATCATGCATTTTCCTAAGTACATTGTGTGTATCATTTTGATCAGCATTTTCAAACTATGTTTACATGTCTGTTCATCAGCTTGCTATCTTCTGCCTGTGCAGGAACACTGCAGAGCTTCCTTGTGAGTTCCCACCACCTGCAGATCAATGGAATGAGGTGAAATCATTAGTGTAAAATGGGAGCTCCACATTGTGAATACAGTTGTGATGTGGGGGTCAAGTGGTGACATGTGATGTGAAAACAGTGTCCTGTTTTGCCTTTTTTGTAATGTTTAGGTGCAGCCAGATTCACACAGACTGCTGGAATTACTAGCTCTGCCTTATAAGATTTATGAGTTATGGACTCGCTTTAATCTCAGTAACCTCTTTTTTGCTTTGCACGGCTCACAATTACCGAGTGCATCTTGAGAATCATTCAGTTAAATTATGCATCAATAACTACGATGGGAGTAATTACCTTAAGCTAATTCATGCTTTCAGGCTTGAATTTTGCAAATACACGGGTCACTTAACACATCAGCGTTTCTCAAAGAAGAGTTGTTTTTTTTAATTGGTGTCTGAGGGAACGGCTTGCAAAAGAAAGAATGAATTACTAAACCTTACTTAGAGCTTAGACATCAGCACCTTATGATTACAATAAAAGTCATTTCAGTGTGCTCACTATGGCCAACTTGATTCACACCTGTCCAAACACACAAAAACATACATGAACACAGCATATCTTTGTCACTCTATGTCATGTCTCACGTGCACACACACACACACACACACACACACACACACACACACACACACACACACACACGTGCATTCAGGCAGTGGTGGTTAAGTAGATAGTGCAGTGTCAGCAGTAGTGACATGTTATTAGCTGGAAGAGGAGTGCCTTTTGACATGTGGCTGTGTGTGTGCTTTTCATTTGTTTGGGTTCCATTGCAAGCAGACTGCTGACACTTCATTAGGGCTCCACTACAGTGTGTGTGTGTGTGTGTGTGTGTGTGTGTGTGTGTGTGTGTGTGTGTGTGTGTGTGTGTGTGTGGTTGGCTGTGAGAGAGAGAGACTGACAACTGCAGGCTCTGTAATCACAATATAATGGCAAAGCTGCACAGAATCAATGATTACACATAATTAAAATGGACAGAAGAAGAGGGCAGGCAGGTATACAAGTAAGAAAGATGGAGAATAAAAGAAGCCTGTGAGGAAGCAGTCACAGCCAGAGAGAGAGAGAGAGAGAGAAATAATGGATGCTGAGCGATCATTACTGCTTCCATAAATGTAAAGTACTACAGTTAGACTAGTGGGCTATCACCCATACTGATGTAAATTCTAAGTGCTTCAGTCATGCTAATTTGATTGCACTGACAGCCATGACAGAGACGCAGATGCAGAGAACATTATCCATATGATAACCGACTTGGCTGACACCCTGTGGGCTTATTAAAGTGCTCCCCGTACAATTAGCAGCGATAGGCGGCGAATGGCAGGTTGATATTTGCTGCAGAGCCCCAACATGGCTGCCACACAGTTTCATTAAGGTTGTGACAATCAGTGTTATACATGTCGTTTGCATAGACAGCCAGTGTCAGCGATAATGTTACTGTTAAGTGGTGCTGCAACGTGCAGGTTATCAACGCGATGGTCATGTCAGTGGCTGATGCTCAGGCCATTAGGACGGTGCTTTACAGAATTAGACGATGCAACAGGCAGCTTGTTACGGTGAGCGCAGGCACTTGTAGCAGGTCGAAGAGGAAGAGATGCGAGCTATGGTACTATTCATGTTTAGAGTGAAAAAACTGACACATTGACATCTGAAAAGGTGAAGATAGAGTGGGCGTTTCAAATCTTTGGCTTATCCAACATGTCAACCCAAAGTCAAAAAAAAAAAAAAGTAACGGTACATTTCAATTAAATGAGAACAAAACTATGCACTGATTTCACCTTGGTTTGAGTAAGACTGGTAAACCTAAAATATCTAATTATTGATGATCTGATGAACACAGACTTTTCTCCCACCTGCTCCAGGATGGCGAGAGAGGCCTTGGTGTCCTTCTATAATCTGTTCTGTGAAACCAGCTCCCAGTTTGGATTCAGGAAACAGACACTCTTTCTGAGATTATGTCACAGTGGTGGGTCTGCGACCTGGTATTTCTGTTTCAGGGTTTGAATTAATATTCTTTGATTATTGTTATTCATGGTTTTGGCTTTTAAACTCTCAGTGATCTTAGTTCTCCCTCCTTCAGTGTTAATCTGTGTTTTAGTCTCTGTTCCCATGTCTACTCTGTGCCTTTCCTCCATGTTTCATGCCTCTATGTTCCTGATGTCTCTGCAGTCACTGTGTTAAGCTTGAGTGTCTTGAATCTGGGTTTTGGTCTTTGTGTTTCCTGTTTTATTTTGATAGGGCCTTTTCCTGTGTTCAGTGTATTCAATTTTGCTTCCTCCTGGTCTCGTTATGTCAGATCAGTCCCAGCTGTGTTTCCGTCCTGTTTCCCATTTCCTCGTTACTCCCTTGTGTATTTAAGCCCTGTGTTTTCCTCTGTCCGTTGTCCCATTGTACCCTCTCAATGCTGTGTGGTTTCCTCTGTGCTCCTGACAAATTCCTAGTTCCCTGTTCCTGGTTATTTTTCTAGTTTGAGTTTCATGTTTCTATTGGTGTTTTTTTGTATTCAGTGTTAAAGTCTTTCCCAGCATATAAAGCCGTCGCTCTAAGTTTACCTTTCCGTCTATGGGTCCTACATTTGGGTCCCTCATCCTGCCTGCCACAGCACAGACCTTGACAGATTAGGCTTAAAACTTTCCTTTTTGCTAAATCTTATAGTTAGGGCTGGATCAGGTGACCCTGCTACCTTAGTTATGTTGCAAAGGGACTAGGCTGCTGGAGAAGTTCCCATGTTTCTTCTTCACTCTGGCTCTCTTCCGCAGTGTGTCTTTTGTCCTGTCTCCCACCCCTCACCCCCAACCAGTCATGCTGGCCCCTCCCTGAGCCTGGATCTACTGGAGGTTTCTTCCTGTTAAAAGGGAGTTTTTCCTTCCCACTGTCACCAAGTGTTTGCGCATAGTGGGTCATGTGATTGTTGGCTTTTTTTTTTCTTTTTTCTTTTTTTTATAATAGTAGGGCCTAACCTTACAATAATGGAGCGGAGTGAATTGAAGTGAAATGGAGCTCCCACAGTTAACTTGCACTAGAAATTAAACCCACAAATGTAGCCTATGTGTACTATGAGTGTAGAATTTGTGTTGTTATTTAGTGTTTAGAGCTTTGGAGCTTTCAGGATTTATCGTCTGTTATTGCTACAACAAATACCATACACAACAGTTTATATAGCAGTCAAGCTGACCGTATTTATTCATTTATTTTTACATTAAATAATTAAATAGGGTGTGCAGCAGAGTGGTGCCGTGGTTAACACTGTCACCTCACAGAAAGAGGCTCTTTAGCTTGAATTCACAGCTGTATGTTGTGAACATTGTGACGTCCTCCCACTGTCCAAAGATGTGTGCGTTATGGTGATTCTGAAACAGCTGTAGGTGTGAATGGTTATCTGTCTGTGTTAGAGTTACTACAGACTGACGATCTGTCCAGAGTGTACCTGGACTCTTGCTAAACGACAGCTAGGAATTTAATTTTCATTCATTTTAGTTTCACGTGGCTACCAAATAAGGACTTGTAATGCAGAGTTACAGTTGTGTCATTTCAGTCACTGTAACCTGACACTTCAACCACAGCAGAGGTTTTAAGCACATTTGCATTTGCTCACAAGGTGCAAAAGAACAGGGAAAAGCCTGTAAGGCCACAACTAAACCAACATGTGTTTTGTGTTCTTCAAGGTCCAGACAACATTTTAAATGGGTGTAAGTTATATGTGGATGGGTCTTTCATAAAATGTCTTTCAAAATGTGCTTGAGGATTATAAATATCAAAATTATAATTTGCATCCAAATACCATCTCACATTTAACTTCTTACATTGCTTTTACATTTCACATCTGCCTTTCTTTCAAGTTGACCCCAAATTGTGTTAGTTAGTTAGAAATATGCATATATAAGCTTCCATTTGATTGATTTATGGCATGCAGCTTAAAAACTTGTTGTTAGACTAGAAGAAATATTGTTAAAGATTTTACCACCAGTGGATTTTTCTTAAGCTTTTCTCATGCAGTCTGAGCTGTAAGCTGCCTTGTTAAATCAGACGGGCGTGAATTTGCTCAGTCTCGTGCCTTTTCATGTGTCGTTGTTGTGTTTTTCTTGTTTGCGAAAGAATGATGCTCCCTTCTTTGAAAGTGCTGCATGAATACAGAACATTTCCAATGAATGTACTTTAATGTTTTGTTGTAAGAGAGCAGAATGCTGTTTGTAGTTCTCGGGTTTGGTTTGGAAACAAAAAATACAATTTTTGATGCTTGATGCTGATGTGTGTGGTGTGTCAGTGAAATGCAGTCCAGGAAGAGGGAGCAGTCGTCTTCTTCTTTAGTGTCGCCATGAGGGATCATCGGCCTCCATATCAATATATCCCCAGTATCCTACTCCTGTACCAACCATGTCTTAACCTCTTGAAGTCTTCCACCTCTTCTTGTTATTCCCACAGTCTCCAAATTATCTTGCCTGCACGCTCTTCTTCACGTCTCCTGTGTAGTTTCAGTTTCATTAACCAGGTATTTGAACACATCCACCTTCACTACATCGGTTCCTTGTGGCTTCACTCAGGAACTGGACAGAGTGATGAGATCCCTGAAGGTTAAACCTTGATCCAGCGTTTCCTTCCGTTTTTTGCTTTTGGTTTTTTTTTTTTTGGTTTTTTGGAGTGGTGTATCCCAGAGTCAGCCTGTGGCAATTCATAAGCAGCAAACAGGACTTAATCATTAACATGTATTCCAAAAAATCCCAGTTCCTCTTTCACAGAGGATGTGCTTGTGCTTTTATTTTTTATGCTTTTGGATTGGGGTGGCTTCATTAAAAACTCTGTTAAACATGAAAAAAAAAAAAAGAAATATGCAGTTATATAATGAGCTCAAGTTATTCAGCTTCTCACCTGTTGTCCAGGACCTAGACCTACATCATCTTTACTTATGAAAAAACAATACTATTCCCTTCAAACTAAATACTGAGCTGCCACGGTGAAGGTTTGCACTCGCAGAGTACTTCTCGTTTCCCACATCACTGTTACAGACATTTTATCTTCCATTGTTAACCAGTAGAAATACATTGGGAATACAGTGTCAGTACAGCAACAGCAACATAGTCATTCAACAGGGCTCTTTTGCCATGACTCAATCTGAACTTCCGTGTGACGTCACATTCAGTTGAAACAAAGAGCCTCCTCCACAAGCTCCTTCAAACAGGTATTTTCCTACAACCATAGACTAGAAATGGCTCGTTCTTCGATGCAAGTGCCATTAAAAAGGAATTGTTGACACATGGGCTAATGTACCATTATACAGCCGTTCAGTTTGCAGTGCACAGATGAGTATTGTACAAAGAAGCAAGTAGACATTATATGACTGTCTCGCTTACCTTGCTGTCCTCAAGTATGACCGGGCTGCCTTGTTTGTTGCTATGAAAATGCTCAGAGCGTCTAACACGACACAATTTCAAACTGCAGACAGAACAATCGCTCCTCAGTCACAATTCATTATCTTACCATTACTTGAAGCCACTGTCAACACCAGTGGGGTTTACTCTCTTTTGTTTTATTTTTGTTATTGCAGTATGTGAAACCTTGTATCACTGAAAGTAATATCTTAATGGTGCTTTTATGACAGTTTTAGTGTGTACATGATGTTTACTGCTGTACTACTGCAGCAGCCTGAGGCCACAGGGCCATACGCATTAGGCCAGCAAACAGGTGTTTAATGGAGTCTGGACAAATACACTAAGACCTCTGCACTCACACGTATCTATCACACATACACCAAGACACACACACACTCAGTAAACAGAGGGGAATGAGAAAGAGAGGTCTGCCTGTTACATGTATCAATCATTTCTTACAGATGCGCACACCTCAGCGAGTGACTGCTGAACACACACATGCAGGCCTGCACACAGACTTGCCAGTCAGTGTTTGTGTGTGCATGTCTCACAGAGGGAGGTCCCGTAATGAACAACAATATGTTCCGTCCCAAATTATCTCCCCTGTTCACTCCATTAAAATGTCATAGGTCCAAATGTTAATCTCTTCCCCTTGCGGTTTAGCAGAGTGACATTTCACAACTGTCCCCTAATTTGTTCTTCAAGTGCACACAAATTACCGTCTTTTCTGTTCTAATTCTTTAAAGTCCTCCTATTTAGAAATATCTTTTTTTAAATGTAGCACTTCTTTCAACTTTTTTTTCTTTCAAGATTTTTTTCGCATATTCAACCACTAGAAGCCATTAAATCCCATGTGCTGGTCCTTTAGATCTAAGAAATTTCACAGGGAAATCCTTTATTTCCAACGGAATCAAAACAATCACAGGCTTTACCTGGAAGGGGGGACTAAATCACTTTTACTTTGGCTAATTTTGACATATAAATTTTGACAAAGGCTGTCTCCAAGGAAACAGAGTCCATGACAAGGAGCACCACTCACTTTTGTTTAACCTCCTCAGTTGAATTACTCAAGAGGAAAGGTTGGCGTACAAAGGCAAAGATAATGTCGAGTCAGAAGAAGGCCCTCTTTCTTTGATGAAAAAAATATGTGGATCAAACAGGCTTTCTGTGCTTATAGGATATAATCAAGCATGACACATCCTGTGTGACTTTACTTGACAGACTTGGCAATGCAAAATTTGTTTTCAGTACTCTGTCACTAGAGTTCTGCATCATTTCTTTTCCTCCACAGTTGTGTCACTCTTTCAGAGATGTCAATTTCTTGTATTAAAAACACAACTGCACACAACAGATGAGATTAAAAAGACACATCCATAATGAATTTAGCCTGTGACCATTCGTTATTAGTACCCACTTACTGCCTAAAACGTTTAATTAGAAATGAATGAAGTGAAATTATTACACATCTGCGATGTTCATACAAATCAGCCATCCTCAAGTTGTGTCCTGTGAGTCCTGCATTTGGGTCTTTCATCCTGCGTTTCACCTCAACAGTGAAATATAGAACTGAAGGGTGAACTAAAAGAGGCAGTTTTATTGCACTGTAGCAAAAAAACATACTAGGAACCAAAAACCCAAAAACAGAAAACTAGAAACTAATGACGAGGAACTAAGACACTGGGAAGCTAGACAACTAAACTGGGACCAGAGCTAGAAAAGTACGATGACCACAGAGGAGGGGGGGGGAGACACACAGCATGGTGAGAGTACGACAACAACAAGGAAAACACAGGGCTTAAAAACACTGAGGGATAACGAGGGAATGAGACAAGGGAGGAGAACACAGCTGGGAGTAATCCAACATGACGGGACCGAGGGGAAGCAAAACTAAAAACACTGACATGAGACAAGGGAACGTCAAAGTAAAACAGGAAGTATGACACAGAGACGTGGACTTGACATTGAACAAAGGGAACACGGAGCACAGAGACTGGAGTGACATAACACACGATTGACTGGGGAACAAAATAATAAACATGAACCTGAACCTAAACACGAGGACAAAGGAACAAAACCTAAGAACAGAATTTAAAGAGCAGAGAAGAATCTGAGAACTAGAAACACAAACCAAAACACTAGAAGTCATAAACATGATGAATTCACAGATTAACATCAACAACAACATCAAAACACTGGGTCACCGACCCAGGACCGTGACATTCACAGCCATTGGTATCATATGGATGCCAGTATTTGGTGATTTAAAAGTCTGATGTATCCTCTATTTTTTCACAAATGAAACATAAACAGAACTTTGGTTATGTGCAATTATTTATGATAACTTATTAAGACAATCTGACAATGCAGCTGTCTCAAAACCTGAGTTGCCAACAAGGAACTCGCAGCATGCCCTCTGGTGGAAAACATATGCAACATCAACACTACTAAAGGGTGTTTCTTACATTTTAATGTTTTGATTTATCGGCCATTATAAACAGCAATAACAAAATATCTGCAAATAGTGAATATTGGCCAATGTATCGGTCCGGTTTTCGTTGAAATATTTTTCTATCTCTGTTTAGCAGGAGCCACTTATCTGTTATACTGAATGTATTATCGTAGAGATTTTTCCTGTTTACAACCTCAGAGCAAGTTGATTTACAATATGAAATTATTTTGTGTATGGATGTATTCGGGAAAGTATGAAAATAAGGCTAGAGGTTGCCTAGCAACAACAGGAAAATTATGGAATCATAAGTTGTTATAGTTAGATTATTTGTTATTCAATGTGAGATTTTAAAAATATAAATAAATTAAAATATGCTGTCAGGTACACATTCAGCAGCTATTAGTGTTAATTATTTATTGAGAATATTAGTGCATTATGAAACCTCATGGGGGATGTTTTCCTGTTAAGTATACCATAGCTCCTCTTTTAATGAATGTAAAGAGTGTGCTTACCCAAATTGCTGTTAGTTTACTATTAGTACTTAAGTAAAAGTCTTTATCACCAAGCTTCCAGAACTAAATATTTTGCAGTGAAGCCTGGGCAAATGTTGCTGTGCCTCTTACTGGTGTACTGAGGCCTTTTCGGCTGATTTATTTGCAGTCTGAACTACAGAACTGTATGCTACAGATAAAGTAGCAAAATACCAGCACAGCGTGTGTCGAGGGGTGCAGAAGAAACTCCTTTCATGCCAGCTGTGGTAGCAGCGCTTTCTAAAGACTGACCTAAATATTTTTCAGAGGAGAGATTGTGTTTTTGAAGAACCAATTTGCGTTTCTGAATAAACATGTAGTCGCATAACGAGAGGGTGAGATTATGAGGGGGAAAAAAGAGAGGAATGATAAGTGTGAGGTCTGAGCTTAAGATACTGAGGAGTGTATTTGCACATGCAACATTTTGATACTATGAGAGAAATCATTACAGATTAAGCACTGTGGGATCTTTGATTTTGTAGTGTATGGATTGGAATGGGGATAAAATACAAGGTTTGAAGGAACATTAGCAGAAGCCAAAAACACAATAACATAAAGTGTAATGGAGGAGAAAATGTTCCATCTTTGAGTTCAAAGGAGGACTATGTGAAGTAATAGGCTGGAATCAGGACCTGAAATGAACACTAAGCTGCGACTCTATTGCTGGGTGAAAAGATGGGTTACAAAAGTGCCTTCACACCACCATGCTACAGTTTTGAAGAACATTTATTTATTACTTCAATTCAAATCAGTGATGATGAATGGCTTATGTATACGAGTAGAGTCAGTGGTTGTTTTTCAGGAGTTGAGTTCTGCCTCTTAGTTCCAACTTTGCTTCAGATACAAAGACATTTTGGATAATTTCATGCTCCCAACTTTGTGGGACCATTTTGGGGATGGCCCCTTCCTGTTCTAACATGACTGCACAACAGGGCACAATGCAAGGTCTATCAAGACAAGGATGAGCAGCTTGGTGTGGAAGAACTTGACTGGTCAGGCCTTCTCATTCAACATCAGTGTCTGACCTCAAAAACGCACTTCTAAAAGAACAGTCAAAAATTCCCATAAACAGACTCCTGAACCTTGTTTAGTTGAAGCTGTTATAGCTGCAAATGATGACATCATATTAAATAAACCCTGTAGATTAAGAATGGAAAATCACTCATTGTTATATGTGTGTGAAGGTAGTTACTTGTGGCAATATGCTGTATGACCAGTGTAGGGTTATTGCTTTTTTTTTTCATCATCGTCAGTTTAAAAGTGAAATGTAACAGTTACTGGGGCTGTGAAGTCAAAGTTAACTGCATCATTGTCACTTTTATGACATTTTCCCTTCTGCCACTGTTTTACCTCCATAACCTCAATCACAAAAACCCTTTTTAATTTCACTTGATTTGCAATTTCCCCAAAAAACTCAATATAATCAATCGAAATTTTCATGTGTACCTAATGCACTTGTATGTTGGTTTTGAAGTGTTTGCAGGTCCAGTTAAGGAATAGAGACCAATAATGTACATTATTATTATTGGAAATAAAAAGTAAATTTCACAAGATAGAAAATACCTTTCAATTTAAATACTTAACGCTGTTTTTTCTTTGGGGTCAAAAGTTAAAAATATGGGCTTTGTTTCATGAAGCAGTAGCAGTAGAAACGTTAACAGTTACACTCTAAGAGTAACTTAAGTATAAAATACCTGCTCTGACAATTCAAAGATACAGATGAGGACTGATGTTTTATGTTTCCAGTAAAATAGGTGCTGTTTTCATAGTTCCATATATCAACGGAAAATGAATGTTAACACAGTTATTTTAGTTATTTATCAAATAATTAGAAACACAATAATACATTATTATTCTGTATATATTATATTATTATAAAAGGGTTAGATGTCATGATTATGTAAGTAATAATATCAATCAAGGCAGCTGCTCTGAAATCAATAAACGGCTGTCGCAATAAATCAACTAAAATGAAAAGGGAAAAAAAATCATTATATTTGCCCCAGGGTTAGCTTAAGAGATAAACATCACCAGCACATTATAATGTAATTCTCTGGAAATTGTCTTTGTCCATTCTAACAATGACAATGTTAATTAACTAAATGCATTTAGTGAAAGAAATCTTGCACTCTTCTCTGTTTCAGTGTTGCCAACTCCTCAGTAAGGAAAATCGCTATTGGTTGTCCTAAAAGTCGCTAGAAGTTGCTAAATGACGTCATCGCCTAATTTGCATAATTGGTCATGCTAATCTAATTGTAACCTATGTTGTTGGAGAGAGAAATAACATCGTGGAAGATACATAAAGTGAGTAAAAAACGTCCTAAATGCATTTAGAGTTTATTTAGAACTACAAATTAAATTTCTTTTAGCAATTATTGTTTTTTTTAATGTCACAATTCCAACCCTGCTCCTTTACCCGGGCTTGGACCGGCAAAAGTGACCCGAAATAGGCACTCTGGTGGAGTTACTTTGTGTGTGTGTGTTTATAAGTAGTTTTAAACCTTGTGATACACAAAACAGAGTAAAAGAGTAAAAGAAGAACTGACTGCGTTACAGCACCTGCTGCTTGTTGAGAGTAAAAGCAATACACGCTTTCACGTCTTTTTTTAGCGAATTTTTTTAGAAAAAAAGTCGCTAAGGGGTCTGAAAACTCGCTAAATATAGCGACAAAGTCGCTAAGTTGGCAACACTGCTCTGTTTGCTTCTCTTTCTCTCTCTACTTTTGATGTGCGTTTAAGAAAGGACTAAACTGACTTTTAACACTTTTAACATAAACTAACTCCTGATCTAGCAAAAAGAAAAAAGTGAAAGAATTTGAAAAAAAGACTGTGTAATATTAAGGTACAGGTACACTCTTAATTTTCAGACAGTTTGAATGGAACACAAATCTTCTCAAACACAGGAGGAACTGGCTTTAAATATTCTGTTATACATAACATATTACCTTGGAAATAAGTTTCAGTACTCTTTTACACAAAACAGGAAATATATATGCTTCTTGACATGGCTTCTTAATGATAAACCAGTGTTTTCTTATGGATTATTAATTCATCTATGAAGCTTTAGTACAGGGGTCAGCAACCTTTAACACCCAAAGAGCCATTTGGACCCGGTTTCCACGCAAAAGAAAACACTGGGAGCCGCAAATACTTTTTGACATCTAAAATGAAGATAACACTGTATATATTGTTTTTTACCTTTATGCTTTGTGTGAACAACTAAGGTGTGTTGCTTATGAAATCCATGTGTGATCCAAGTGCTACAGAGAAAATTACATTTTATTTATGTAATAAACACATTTTGAACTCTTAAAGAAATATAACAAAAGGAAAGACACCCAGCTGAACTAAAATGATCCAACAAACAAAAACTGTTGTGAGCCACGACCCTTATATCGCCTTTGGGCTTTTGGAGCCTTGACCTGACTTTTAAAAAATAACTGGGAAAAAAGCACTATGCTGCTAAAAAATGAAAAATAGATATTTGCTAAATTCTGCCTAAATATGTATTTTACCTGGTTAAGGTGTGTGGCGGGGCGTGGTCTGTAGCGCCACTGCAGGGGAGGCGGGCACACCTGACCGGGACCCGCAATCACACCTCGCCGCCTTTACGTCTGTGCTATCTATGCTGTTGTGTTGGTATGTGTCGGGCTGTGAGCTGAAAAGCTACAGCCGGCTGTATGCGTACAGCAACCGTGTGTGAAAAGTGGTCAATAAAGAGATGCTGAAAAGCGTTTTCATACAAACATCGTCGGGTCTGCTGTAATATGTTTACAATGGAACTTCTGCTCCTGAACCTCTGCGCACAGCGTCTGCAAATCGGGGCTGTACGAAGTCACTTTCATCTTTACGCAGGACTGTAAGCTGTCGTCTGTGAGGCGTGAGCGGGGTTTGTTTTTAACATAGTTTACGGTGGAGAACAGCTGCTGACATAATGTGGATCCGAAGATCCATAATTGACCTACCTGGGGTTAAAAGTCTCGCACGGCGTTTCGGCGGGTACACCGGCTTCCGCGAGTGTTACGCTTATTTTGAGCGATGAAAAAATAATAGAATATAATTTTATTTTTATATTTCAATATCACAATAATCTTCCAATTTAGAACTGCAAGTTAAAAAAAAAACTAACATAAATAAAATACACTTCAACTAAATACTTATAATTTATTTTCCCAAACCACGCGGAGCCACACTATAAGGACTAAAGAGCCGCATGCGGCTCCGGAGCCGCAGGTTGCCAACCCCTGCATTAGTAGAAGTCACAAAGTACAGACCTGTTGTAAATGAACACTTCTTGGGTTTTCAAAGTCATGCTAACAGCTTTTTATTTTTAGGAATCCATTGGCTCGTGGCTTTATGACGGATATGAGTATTTGTCAATGTTAATGGAGTTTTCAGTTATATTTCGTTACAACTGCAATGTTTAACAGTTAATGATAGCATGCTAAACCTCTGAGCCACTTACTGAGTATAACAGTTCCCTCATTTGAGGCACCATCTCAAGGTTTGCTTTTTGTTTCATAAGTAAATTGTGACCTTGTTTTGTGTACAAACCTGTTCTCCTGTTCTCTTTATTTACTGTTAAATTTCCAAGATGGCGGCGCGTGAACAACGCGAGGCTCAGTGTCTCTCCAGAATCTGCTATTTAGCGGTTTTTTATCTACTTTTAACCGGATTATTCGTCCAGAATTGCTGTGCGTTGCTGACCTACAGCAGACAAGAGCTTCTGGACATCTGGACTCACAACTCCAACAGTTTTATCGCCGATCTCCGACTCATCCCAGAGATCTCCAGAACACCGGAGGCTGCCCACTCTCCCCGGCTGGGCGGAAGTGCACGCAGACGGCGCCGAGATCGTAAACAAAGGCGAGGTAGGCGCGGAGGGCTACGGGCTAAGCTAAAGCTAACACCACACCGGCTGCCTTTACCCAGTATTTTTCTCGCCAATGTCCGTTCTCTGGCAAACAAAATGGATGAGATACGGCTCTCCATCACTAACAACAGATGGATTATGGACTCAAATGTCATGTTTTTCACCGAAACATGGCTGAACAACAGCTGCCCGGACAATGCTATCGAGTTAGCAGGACGCCACACACACCGAGCCGACAGGCTAGCAGATGACTCCGGCAAGACCAGAGGTGGAGGTTTGTGCATTTATATTAACAATGCTTGGTGCATGAACTCCACTACTACTGAGAGTCACTGCTCACCTAATGCGGAGTTTTTAATGGTCAAATGCAGACCTTATTATCTCCCCAGAGAACTCACTTCGATCATACTCACTGCCGTGTATATCCCCCCCGACGCTAATGCTAGGTTGGCCATGAAAGAACTTTCTGCAGCCATTAACAAACACCAGAATAAACAACCCGAGGCTGCTTTTATTGTTGCTGGCGACTTCAACCACACCAACTTAAAGACAGTCCTCCCCAGATTCCACCAACATGTCTCCTGCCACACCAGAGGAGACAAGACTTTAGACCATGTGTATTCCAACCTGGCTGGAGCCTACAAAGCCACACCCCTCCCCCACATTGGACAATCGGACCATCTCTCCCTGTTCCTCACACTTCGGTATTCACCACTCATCCAACGTGTGAAACCTGCTGTGAGGACAATTAAAGTGTGGCCAGAGGGGACAGACGCAGTGCTCCAGGACAGATTTAAAAACACAGACTGGAATATGTTCACCCACACAGACCTGGACCAGTACGCCTCATCTGTACTGGATTACATCTCCGAAACCACAGACAGTGTCACCACCCAGAAACTGGATCACCATGTACCCCAACCAGAAGCCTTGGATGAACCGGGATGTTCGTCTCCTCCTGAAGGCCCGCAACACCGCCTTTAGGTCAGGAGATGCACACGCCTACAGCACAGCCAGGGCTAATCTAAAGAAGGGCATCAAAAAAGCCAAACACCATTACAAAAAGAAGGTAGAAGAACACTTCTCCAACTCCAACCCCCAACGCATGTGGCAAGGACTCCAGACCATTACAGACTACAGGACCACCAAACCCTCCCCCGCATCCTCTGATGTCTCCTTCCTCAACGAGCTCAACAATTTTTATGCTCGTTTTGAGCGAGGGAACCCCACAACCACAACCAAAGCAGACATGACACCAGACCACCAACCTCTGACTCTCTCCCCTACCGATGTAAGAGCGGTGCTGAGCAGGATCAATGTCCACAAGGCTGCAGGCCCTGATGGCATCCCCGGGCGTGTTCTCAGAGCGTGTTCTGGGGAGCTTGCAGGAGTGCTCACAGACATATTCAATCTGTCCTTGGCCCACGCTGTGGTACCGGCCTGCTTCAAATCCACCTCCATCGTCCCGATACCCAAAAACTCCAACCCATCTTGCCTCAATGATTACCGCCCAGTAGCACTCACCCCCATCATCACTAAGTGCTTAGAGCAGCTGGTCCTAGCACACTTCAAATCCTGTCTCCCCCCCACCCTGGACCCCCACCAATTCGCATACCGCCAGAGCAGGAGCACAGAGGATGCAGTCTCCATCGCACTGCACTCTGTCCTCTCACACCTGGACAACAACAACACCTACGCCAGAATGCTGTTTATAGACTTCAGTTCAGCGTTCAATACAATCCACCCCTCACAACTCATCAGGAAACTGACAGACCTGGGCATCAGCTCCCTCATCTGCAAATGGTTACTGGACTTCCTGACCAACCGCCCCCAACATGTCCGGCTGGATAACCGCTGCTCATCTACAATCACGATGAACACCGGTGTACCACAAGGCTGTGTGATGAGCCCTTTCCTCTACTCCCTCTTCACCCACGACTGCAGACCTGCGATGGTTCCAACACCATCATTAAGTTTGCAGATGACACCACGGTGATTGGCCTCATCAGTGACAACGATGAGGCCGCCTACAGGGAGGAGGTGGATCGTCTGGCTGAGTGGTGCGACAGAAACAACCTGCTGCTTAACACTGAGAAGACCAAGGAGCTCATCGTGGACTACAGGAGGAATGCTGACCCACATCCACCCATCCACATTAAGGGGACGGCTGTGGAGCGTGTGAGCAGCTTCAAGTTCCTGGGAGTCCACATCTCCGAGGATCTCACCTGGACGACCAACTGCTCCAAGCTGGTCAAGAAGGCTCACCAGCGCCTCTCTTCTTGAGGACTCTGAGGAAGAACCACCTGTCCTCAGACATCCTGGTGAACTTCTATCGTTGCACCATCGAGAGCATCCTGACCAACTGTATAACAGTCTGGTACGGGAACTGCTCTGCCTCAGACCGGAAGGCGCAGCGCATCACCGGAGCACCACTTCCTGCCATAAAGGACATCTACAGGAAGCGGTGTCTGAAAAGGGCTGGGAAAATCATCAAAGACCCCAGTCACCCATCACATGGACTCTTCACCCTCCTGCCCTCTGGGAGGCGCTACAGGAGCCTCCGGACTAAGACCACCAGGTACCGGAACAGCTTCTTCCCCACAGCTGTCAGACTCCTGAACTCTGCCTCCTGACATCTGACCCACGTTAAACTCATGGACTGAACATACACACACCCACAATGGACAACTGTACCCTCAAACACACAATAATAACATGGACTGAACCACCACTCACAACCACTAGCACTTTATATAGCCTCTGTAGAAACTATCTACACCCTCACTTATCTTAACTGCACTACTGTATAGCTCTGTGTAAATAATCATTCTGTACATACGATAATTTTTAACCCTACAACTGTTTACAACTTGCATAGTTCCCATTTCTGTATAGCTGTATATCTCAGATTCTGTAAAGTTATTTATTTCATATTCTGTATAGTTTTTCATATTTATATCCTGTTCATAGCCTGTACATAGCTTGTACTCACTACAGCCTGTACATACTTATAGTTATAGAATATTCACAACATACTTCATACCGTGTACATTATAACATACCATAATAGACCCATTTCTGTAATATACTCACGAACTATTCTATTCTATTCTATTCTAAACAGCAAGAGTTAGCATGCTAGCACACCAAAGGTAGTAACCTCAGCAAACCGTATATCTGCTCAATGTGAAACTGTCACAATGTCACAGTGAATAAATCAGTTACTGTATGCTAAAGCTGCTTATTAATGTTTACAGAATACTGCTACATATTAGTATTTGTTGAGGCAAATCAACAAACTTTTACAACAAGCTAATAAAGTCATGCAGCGCTTCGTGAAATTGCCTCTTTGTTAGATTAACGGCTACTTTGGGATCCTCTTCCAAAAGGAATTATGATTCTGTATGTATGCAAAGCCACCGTGGATAATAAAAGGAAGAGAAGTACCATGAAAACTTTTGGTATGATAGATGCTGAGAATATTGCCAATCTGACGAGTCTCAAAGTGCGCCAGTGTGTTGGGACCCAAAAATCCAGCTGATAAATCTCAGCACAATGGAGAAATGTTGACAGGCAAACAGAGGAGCATTCTCTTCCACAGCTGGATGTACTGGAGCTGTTATGGGACTGACAAATTTTGAGTTTCTGCTTTGCGTGTGCGTCAGCTGGGCTTTAGCAGTGTAAGCCAGGTTTTGAGGCTGTCAATGTCTCTATAGCCTCTAATCCATGTGTGGAGTGAAGGGTGACCATCTCTCCTTGCTTTCTCTCTCTCTCACTCAGTCTCTATAGCGCTACCTAAGCCTCTTTTCACCCCAATTTAACACCAATCGTCCTTTTCACAATGCTGCCCATAGCCCTAACATAACCTCTACATGCATGCACGCACACCCACACACATACTGCAGCTTCCCCCCGTCATTCCTTACAATTGTAGAAGCATCATTCTCCTTCACTATAATCTCCTTTTCTACCATTTTCTCTAGCTGTTAGTATCTCTCCATCACTAGAAATTTATCTCAGTCTTTCGTTCCGCGTCAATCATAGTTGGTCTTTTATTTGTCTTTCTATCAGAGAAATGATGAAGGTATGACTGAAGTAAGAGTTAAGAGGAAAGGTAGGAGATTTAAGGATAGAGCCAATTTAGATGAATTTCAAAGTCTTTGTAGGAATTTAGACTCAGGCCATTCTCATTAGAAGAAGCCAAATTGGAGAAATCAGGTACCCAAAGTTAGTTTGATTTTATCTTTAATAAACTTGGCAAACCTCCTGGGCTTATATAGCTCGTATCAGGTTTGACTCTATTAATGAAAAAAAAAAATGTCTGTGTCCTGCGGTGCATCCAAATGGCAAAAGCAAAGTCTGTGTTTAGCTTGCTGAGATTTCTAGTCACCGGCTACAGACCCAACATTTCTATTTATAGACTGTGACAAAACTGTTGAACATGCTAAAAGACAGCAAAGTGTTCTGTACTGAATGCTGGTCTTTATCCATCCCACTATCCTTTGAGATTTCGATCTTGTGGTGGATTTCACCTTGCTCTCTGCAGATGGAGCTCCGTGCTGTATAGCAAAATGCACGCAACACTCATTTATAATCGGAAGAAAAGAAGCACGAGAAAGGTGCAGATATAACAGAAGCCCTGCAAAGATTTGCATGGGATTCAATCACAGACCGATGATGGATGCATAAAGGATTAAGAGCACAGACAACATGTGACATAAATACAATTCACTAGAGATTCACATATAATAACAGACCTGTGCAAAATGGGTTTTGGTTAACACGGCTTGGCAATGCTCAGAGCTCTTCCAAAATATAGAACTTTGAGAGGTGAACAAAGAACTTATTGGAAGTCTGAGTGTCAGAATTTTCTGGATTTGTTGATACAGTAGAGTGTGTGTCCCTGATAAGACATGAAAGCATTTTACAACAGATTTTTGCACAGCGCTGTCTACTGGAAATACAACGAAATGCAAATAAACAGTGAACCTCACATTTACAAACAAGGAAATCAGATTATTATTCAAATGTTCCAGTGTAATAAATCTATACAGTAAGTAAAATTCCACTTTAAAAGACTAATCATAATTCCAAGTATATAGAAAAGCCTGTTTTTAAATGAATTGTACCTAAATTATTCAAAGATCACGTTGAGGTTAATGTAAGAAGGAACCTTTAGCTTGGTGCATGCACAGAGTTTTGAGAAGCTATGAAACACTACAAATGCAGATTATGCAAAGACCACTTTAATGTGTCTCTGTAGAATACTTCACATATTTCACCTCCCAGAATGCCTGAGCAGAGAGAGGTCCCAGGTTCGATGAAAAATGCAGACAGTGTTGACCTTCCTACAGAATGCATGAATTGGAAAAGGAGGAGACGAGGTGAAAAGAGCATGACTGGAGGTTGTGCAGAAATGTTTTCTTCTATTTCAGACCCTCGTCTCTTTCTCCTTCAGGTTGCTGGGAGGAGGTATCTTTGGCGGCTCAGAGAGAGGAGTATTTAAAAAAATAGTGTACTGACGCAAATAAGGGGGAAAAAAGGTGTACAGATTAAGAAAGCGAGACAGCAAGAGGTACCACAGAACAAATATGCAGGATGTAAGGGAAGATGTTTTATATTTCAAAGCTGGCCTCTGTGTGCAGTTAGGAGGAAGAAACTCTGATGCCTCCCACTCAGTTTGGCCTCAAGCCTCAGTATCCATGTGAACATGCCTCTGTTCTAACTCAGTCAGATCTGCCCCGGTGCTGCAAAGGATTGCAGTCTCTGGCTGGAGACGCTGGGTGGGTGAGAACATCTCTCTGTGCTTGAAGTATGTATGAGACACTCCTGTACAGGCTCTCTGGATGGAGCCCAAATGGAACTTTTCACTCAGTTAGTCATACTCTGTTGTGGTATAACATGAATGTGCATGGATACACAGAGGAGATTTAGGGCACTCACGGGGAGATGCTTTTGTGACTACACACCAGGTATATTAACTTACAAATGTGGCTACAGCTGAATCCATCTTTTTAAAGCAGCAGGGCTCTTGGAATCCAGTTTTCACTTGGTTAGGCAAGATTCCTTCTAGCATAAGAAGATACTTGGACAAAAAGAATGTGTCGGTCGCAGAAAACTAAAAGGTCTTCCCTGGTGCTTCTCAGCTTATTAGAGACATGAGGCGAGTCGTAATTTGGCATGTATGAAGCTCCAGATGTTAGAAGAGGGGGAACTGAAATCATCCATTGATATCAGTTCTTCTGCTGCTCTGGGGGCAAAACATTGTAGCAACAAATGGTTATCAAATATGGGATTAAATGTTACAATTCAGA
The DNA here is from genome assembly GCF_900408965.1 of Simochromis diagramma. Classification (NCBI taxonomy): domain Eukaryota; kingdom Metazoa; phylum Chordata; class Actinopteri; order Cichliformes; family Cichlidae; genus Simochromis; species Simochromis diagramma. The sequence continues at coordinate 1,721,375 of NW_024387477.1, forward strand.
AGCATGCAAAGGGTTCATCAACAAAGCATTCAGAGGGAGGAACCATGCAACGCTGCTGAGGAGGCATGTGCTTAAAGGAAAACAACTCTTTCATGGCCAGTAGGAGAAAGCAGACCAAGCTACAAACACAGCAATAAAAACTATATAAAATACGCCCTAAAGTTCAACAGTTAAACACTTCGACAGAACCTCTGGTTTAACATGATCATGCCATTATAATAAAAACAGGTTCACGGATTTTTTCTTTCTAGTGGTGGCAGTTGGATGAGGGTACTTTAGTGTGTGGAGGATATTTTGGCACTGAGCGACAAAGGTAGTGTACTCTGATTGTTGGGGTTTGCTCTGTATTATTGCAGGGTCGCTGTCTTTCAATATAAAGGCAACATTTCATGCTATATAAATAAGACTGAATAAATTTGGGGCGCAGGGCTAATAAAGATAAGCAGAGGAGAATGGATATATAAATCAAATTGAATTGTACAAAATATTTGACAAACTAAAGTAAATGGCTAAAAGCGAGCATGTATCTTCAGTATTATATGACTCATGCAATTAAAACACACATTACCCTGCATCTTTTTCTACCTCCCAAATGCAAATCCCAAATCAGTTTCTCAGTGCAAACCTTCACACGTCTTGGTTTCTGTCACAGTCACAGCTGGTCCGTCCCATTATCGTCTCCCCAAACTCACTTTCATTGTGTTTTGTGAGATTTTGAGGTTTTATTTCTACTTTCATTGTGTTTCATACAGATTTCATTGGATTCTGTGTGCTTCTGCAGAGTTTTTCTACTTGCTGGCGTTTTCTTAAGTAGTCCATTTGACCTGTCAGGGCGACCATAAATTTGACCCCCATGAGACCTTAGATTGATCAGGTCCTATAGGCAGCAGACAGGAAGGAAGGAGCATGAAGACCCCCGGATGGTAATTGGATCCTCACAGTCTGGAAAATCAAGAAACAAAGGGTGCAAGACGGACAAACAGTATAGATTAAAAAAAAAAGAGGAAATGCCATGAAATAGATTGTTGAATGAAAAATGTTGTTTTGATGGTCACATATTGGCCAGACATTAGTTGCAAAGCCCACTAATAGCGAATGTGTGTATGTGGCGAGCATCCGTGTGTGGCCTCTAATTGGTGGCTGTAACTGGGTTTCCTGCAGTGATTCAAGCTGACTGCGGGGACAGCGATACACATTTGCGCGTGCACGTACGCGTGCAGAATCACAGACGGGGCTACAATTAATGATGGCAATAATGTCAACACAGAGCTGAGGCCAGTGACAGAAAATGGGAGGGAAACGAGATGAGATGGGGAAAGAGGAAAACAACGGCAGAAAGAATCTAATGATTTGCTACTGTATCTTAAAGCGTCTCTCCCTCAAACTTTTTATTTGAGCAGACAGGAAAGAACACAGGAAATGGGAGACGAGATCACAAATTAATGCTTTGAAATAACCAGTGACATTTTAAGGGACACTAAAACCTGAGTAAATCCATTAATGATCATTGATTTTGAGAAGTGCCTCTTATAATGTGCTGACACAATCCTTTATCAATAAAACTGAAGTGTCTACTTCACCAATCGACACTGCAATCTATATCCACTGTAGAACTGCAAGTCCTCATATTTTGCCTAATAATAAGGGCTGCTGTCAGTGAGTGGCTTTACAAAATAAAAGCACACTTATTTCTTAAAAAGTTAAATAAAAAGTCCAAAAACCTTGGACTTTGGAATCCTTAAGAAACACCAAATCCACTGAAGCGCCAATAAATGTGATTGGTCGATTAATACCATCATACAGTGTGAGTTCTTGTTTTGTGCGCTGCATCCTGGAGTTGCTTCCAGCCGACAGCATGAAGATGCTTTCCTCAGCAATAAGGAAATAACATCCCAAAGTCTGACTTACATCCTAAATGCGTCCCTTTTTTTCCTTCCCTGTAATGCATTCATGGTGCAGGTTTCAAATGTGCATTTGCTGAACTTTAGCATCTTGCTAGCGCCACAGAAGAGGAGTGAGCATAAATGGTGTAATGATTTTTAAATGGCAGGTCATTTCAGATGTAACTTTTCAATCAGCTCAACAAACATCAGCAAAAACAAAGTGTCGCTGTGTCTGCTGGGTAAATGTGCAGCTGCTGTACTTCCCAGGCAGAGGAAAATAAACTTTAACATGTTAATATGTGGCACTCAGAGATGGAGAATTATGTAAAGAGAGGACAGGAGAGACAGATTAGAGATTATTTTTAAAGTTAAGAACTGTTCAGAAGGAAAAGGGAGCTTTCTAAAGCAGAATGCAATAACTTGCAAATCTCACAAACCCAAATTTTATTCACAATTAAACACAGAAACCACGTCAAATGTTTAAGCTGAGACATTTTACTATTTCATGATAAATATTAGCTCATTTTCAATTTGATGACAGAAACGTTTCCCCAAAAAGTTAGGACAACCCATTTTAAAACATCTGGCACATCATGGTACAAGAACAAGAACACCTGCCTAGAACTGATATTGTCCAGATGTAAAGGTGTCCAATCAGAGTCTATTTTTCTTTTGCAAAGTTCGCTCCAGGTTTTTAAAGTTAACAATTGAGTCCAGTCTTGCCTCATTTATTTAGGCTTTATCATCCACTAGTACTAGGATTTGGATAACATTTGGCTCAGACGTTAATGTTTCCCAGGCATTTCATGTAACACTGTTACCTGTAAAAGTTTATTTGTTTAGCAAATACTAACAAACTGACACCATCAGAGTTCGTAGAACTGCTGAGTCTCAAAGCTGGCTCCTGACGACTGTCGCTTTTAGCATATGGGGAAAACATTCCTGCTTATTTCCTTTTTTTTTTTTTAAACCATCACAATGTTCTTGTCACAAAGTCATAAATTCCTGGATACAGCAGCAGTGTCCCTGTAAAGTTGTGTAAGGGGAACCTAGTCGCCACATATAGACTATGTATGAGCCTACCACTGGCTCTTTCATGCAACACTTTCACTGAAACATTTGTTACCATTTTTAAAATCCAGGAAACGACCACAATGAAACAAAGGGGATTTTGAAAACGGTAACATGTTGCCAATGGCGAAGCTTATACAAGCACATCACATCCAGTGAGTCAGACTAGGTTGGCTGAAGACTTGTGGGCTTTACCCAGTTAAAGTCAACACTATTTCTTCAACTGTTTTACAATGATTCCTCGTGTAATGATTTTCTGATACAAACTCTAATGTGCTCTGCTCCCCTGTGAGATCAACAGGGCAGAGGAATCAAAACCGTGTTCCTTATGGAGGATAAACCTCTGCTGCAGTAATGCAGCATCCTGCGGTATTAGAATTTCCTCGTGTCTGCAATCCTTTACATAACTCATTTTTTGGCCTTACATCCAAACAAAGACACACAAAGTACATGCTCATTCATGAACACGAGCGTCCTCAGCCGACCTATTTGCCTGATTAAAACAAATCCTGCTGACGAGTGAGGGTTTATAGTGCACCTGAGGATTCAGTGAGTGTGTTGTTGTGGTCAGGGTGAGTGAGCACTACAGTAACTCAGAGTTCACTCCTAATTTAGAAAGTCGGGGAACTCTTCCTGTGTATGTATTTGTACATGTGCTGCTCAATAGCTGTACTTACAGATGTAGGTGTGTGTGTGTGTGTGTGTGTGTTGGTACCTGGTATTTAATTCTCTCCCTCAGCAAAGTTACATTTGCTCCCAGGAAACAAGATTTGGTTTTAAGCTGTAGGTCTATGTTCAAACCTGTGTGTGTGTGTGTGTGTGTGTGTGTAGTACATGTGGTACCGGTGTAAAGACGTGACTTTTTCGATGTACACTGTTGTCGTCAGTCTTTAGCATTTCATGGGACTGAGGAGATTTTCTGCTCCTCATAAACCAATTAAGAGTGTAAATGGGAAGTCTTCTTCTTCTTCCTGTTCTTCTTCTTCTGCTCTTTTCTTGTCTTCTCTTCTCCTCCCTCTTTCTTGTTTGTTTCACTGTCTTTTTTTTAATCACCTAGCAGTCTTTATCTTCATTTCTTTTCTGCTTTCCATCTTTCCTCTCCACTTTTGTCCTGCTTCCCTCTGTCCACCTCTCCTTGAATCCCCCTTTATTCTCCCCTCCACTTTATCCCCCTCCCCATCCCTCACTTCCTCCCTCTTCTCTCTGTTTTAGATTAATTTGATCTTCTCTGTATTATGTTGTAGCCATAGGGGAGAGTGTGTGCGATAGTAATCTCAGCTGTCCGATTATATCTTGTTGCTCTGGTGCTGAACCATGAGATGGTTTATTGATATTTTGTACGGGAAGATATTTTCTGAAGATGAGTGTGTCTTGGTTTTTATCCCTGATCTAACTAGGCAACTTGGGGATTAAAAGCTCCTTTCAACTAAAACATGCTTCAGGGCTCTTTGTTCAAAAAAATTCAAACACTTAAACTACAAGTGGGTTTTCATTTTCTGAATTATTTGTGGATCACATACCAAAAGCTCTCAGGATGCATTAACGTTGGAAAGATAAAGATTATAATAGTTTCTAGTGTGATCAAGTTAATCCAAAAGGCAGGCAGGATATAGATGAGTGTATAGTGAATTGCATATTTAAGGATTCACAAGGACCCAGAAAGAGAGGAGTAGCCTTGTAATTAGCACCTTTTATATGTCAGCAACATAAGCTAAGCAGCTGTTGCGTTGCCATTTAGCTCAAAGCTTTACAAAGCACAGCCTGACTCGTTGATGGAGAAGACAGACTTTTACTATAAAGTTATCTCATATTTTCAATGAAAAGTGTCCTTATCTTGCAAAAGACTATCTTGAAAATCGAATGGCACGTGTGTATATTTGCCTCACGCGTTGTCTAAATGGACTTTTACACAGGATATAACATGAGTGGTGTTTCACTGCGCTGCTTCACAGATCTGCCAAGGTCAGAGCAAAAAAAGTGTTTTTCAAAACTAACCCAAGAAAAATGTTTGTTTCTCAAGTAATCAAGAATCTGTAAAAACCTGGAAAAAAAACATTTTTCACTTTTTGTTAACTCTGTGGTGTAAAAATAAAGCCACCTCTGAGAGACGTATAATATTGTGTACTTTGTTTGGGACCAATGGAAAGACAGCTTTGGTGTAAAGAAGTAAAAAAATGAACTGAATGAATAAAAATGTATTAGAAAACTCCACCAAGCTATATCGTCTGCCAACAGCAAGCTTAAAATACAAAGCTGACATTTCAACTTGGATAGAAACTGGTTTTCAAGAAAGGAATAAAAGAACTCACCAGTTCTCAGTACAAATGCAGATGTGTGTGGTATAATTCAGGGATTTTAAATACACAATACTACCGTAGTCTTTGTTTTCTCTTCTGTATTTGCTGGATAGCTTTTTTTCTGTTGGCTGAACAGACAGAAAGTGCACAGCAAACTTTAACCAAACAGAACAAGTTTCAGAAATATTGTGCAGCGATGCCATTATTGTGCCCTCTGTCACGGCCCCTTAAGTTCAATTTGAAATCTCAGTGTCTCAGAGATTGCAGCTTATTTTTAAGGACTTTTTCACTTTTTATTAACTCTGGGAGGAAAAGTAAACCCACCTCTGACAGAAGTATAATATAGTGTACTTTTGGGGGGCCTAATGCAAAACTTTGGCATGAAGAAGTTGGAAATGAGCAGACTGAAAAACTGTAGTAAAACACACTACAAGTACTATGGCATACCATCTTGAAGTAAATGTAAAGTTGTCTCACATTGAGTGTTTTGGCGATCACCATGAGTGATGATGGTGTGAAAGTGTTTGTGTGTCTCTCTGAGATACACTCTCCAGTCTGTGCCACGCCTTTGTAGCAGCTGGGATGGGTTCTCGGATTGGTCCTACATACAGTAAATATCTGGGTGACAACCAGGCTGACTGAAAAACTACTGATGTAAAGATGCATTTTTAATACATCTCCTCTTGATTGTGTGTTTCCTACGCACAAAAGCATAAATCTGTTTCTCGTCTTCTAAAATCTTAAATTCTAATGTGCTGAAAAAAATAATCCCTAAGTTACTTAGGCTGCATTTGATTGTGTGTGTCCCACCCCGCCACCTGGAACCAGTGGGTTTGTTCCCAAATGTCTTTCCATCCACCTGGTGTGCAGCAAGGAGTAAATGAGGCGCTCCCAAAGTGAGGGAGTTTTTTAAAAAAGTTATCATATTTTGACCTCAGAACTCACATCCCCTTAATGCCCAGCTTTCTCTCTGTGGCCTGAGCCCACTGTTTCAGTCTGCTCATTCTTGGTTTCTTTCCTCTCGCTGTCAACACGCACGCAGACATACACGCTGGGGAAGACATGTCAGTCAAGATGGATGTTTAAGTTGGACCAACATCCCATATGGCAGCGTGTCGTTTATGTGCGTGCGTGCATGTGTGTGTGGAGAGCTCGTCCCATGGGCTGTGCCATAGAATTTGGCACCGTTCAGCTCTGCTGCATCCAGTCTGCTGTTGAGATGGTTAAAATATTCTCTCTCACACACACAAACACACACACACTCACTCAGTCAAACATCTCCATCTCGCTGCTCAACAGCTCTGAAACTTTTTCAGACACTGTGCAGGATGTTCATGACTCAGAATTGTGATTGAAGATGTTTACTTGCTGAAAAGCTGCCATAACTGTTGAAGAATACTGACTTTAATATTATCATTTGCCTCAATAAGATTATTAGAAATACTGAGCAAGACGAGCCCGCCTCTCATAAATGCTGAACAAAGCAGTGCATGCGCTTTTAAGATGTGAGTTCATCACAGCTATGAGAAATAAATGAAGAGTGAGCCTTTTTCGCTCGCTTCCACCCATTTCCTGTTCATACCTGAAATAATAATGGCACTTACTTTAACCTGACATCCGACATGGTTGCACTTCGCATCCTATTAGTTCATCCAAGTATGTTTCCCCTGACCTTGACAGCATCTCGGAGTTGAACATGTTCCAGACTCCTGGTTTGTTCTCTAATTTCGCTGCAGAATCCGTCATTTTGCAGATCTGATCTTACACATTCATAAATTATTCAAAATATGCTTGCTGTGTGTCAGCACTGATTCGACAGCTTCCATCTTACACACATAGCACACGTGCTAAAGCATCCACATCGGAGCAGAATGACATCCTACACATCCAGAAGTAGGGCCGCCCTGCACAGACTGTACTCGTACACATACTCACACATTTCTTTCCTTGTGAATGCGCACACACACACACACACACACACACACACACACACACACACACACACACACACACACATGCATTGAGTCTAAACCTTGATGACTGGGTCTTTTCCTATCTGATTGGAAGTGCAGTGTCTGCAACTCTTCCTCTGTCCTTCACAAGCAGAGAGAAAGAATCACTCCTGCTCCTTTCCTTCCTTTTCTCTCTCTCTCGATATATTTTCTTCAGCTCTTTTACTCCTCGTATTTCCACTGCATTTTCCTCCACCAACAGTGACTTTTCCCCATATTTAGACCTGAGCCAGGCAAAGGAAAAGTAGCAGAGTTCTACTTGAAATGTCATGCTGTCTCTTTAATATAGAAGTTGGTAGCTTGTGAGGAAACTGTCATCTGAAAGCGTTTTTTCCCTGATGCATCATACTGGCACCTAATGATGCGTGGAAAAACACATCGTTACTAAAGTGAACTACTGTGAATTTGGTTGAAGAAGGCAATTTTTAGGTGACAATGAACAAGTGAGGTTAAAGGTCGGAGTCTTAACGAGAGGAGGGACACCCTACTGTGTAAAAGTTTTGAGCTACCCCTCTTTTCTTTATATATTCCTTCGGAGAAGCCAGACTTGAAATATTTCAGAGGTCTTGAGAAACAGGGTTTTTGAAGGTCTTTCAGGGTTTTTCTTTGGATTAAATGCTTTTCACTCATTTTTAGTTAAGCTGCTGTACCTCATGTAACAACACTTACTTGTTACTTTTTTTAGAAGGAATGTATTACCTTACTTTATTATTCACTGGAGAAAGGAATTTGTTACACTAATTACGTTACTTTTGCGTTATTCTGTGAAATGATCTGAAAGGCATGTGTAAATAGCAGTAAACAATATGAACCTCAGACTACAGTTTAAGACACCAACACAAATCTTCATCCTAATGAAAACACACAAATTTCTAGTTTTTAATTAGAAAAATTGACAAAATAACACTACACTGAACATTGAAGCAATATTAAAAAATGGTCCAAAGAGACAGTAATGCTATTGCACAAACATGCACAGGCAGAAATGAAGGCCACACATTATCTCTTTTCCCACTTCGTCGAACAAAAATGACAACAAGTTGAGAGGCAACAATGAGCTATTGACCTACAACTTGGTATATTTCAACAAAGTGTACAGTATGTATCTAAAAACTTGAGGAAACTGGACAAGAAGCTGGATATTATCAAAGTCTGTACTTAAGAAGGAATTAAGAAAAAAAAAATCCAGCTAAGATCTGACACAGCACCTAAGAGGCACCTCTAGTCCTTCAATTGATTCATCAGATGTTTGCAGAAGACTGAAGCCTCATCACGAATGATCCTACTGGAAGGTGGTGGTCAAGGCGGTGGATACTGGGAAATAGCAAAATATAAAAAAATAAGGGGAAACTCTCTTTCTTTGCATAGTTCTGTAAATTCACAGAACACGGTGGAACCACTAAAGAGCAAGAAACATCCACTAGGTTGAAGAGGGAAAAACTAAGAGTAAAAGTTGTTGGCTCAGAGTTGTACAACCAACAAAGTTCAAAGTAGCAGTTTGCAAGTCTTCCATGCAAACTAACCCAGAAACCTGCTAGGTTGGCAGCACTACTGTATGTACCTCTATACTGTAGCAGCAACCTCCAGCAGCCACACTCCAACTGGTTGCAGAATAAACACCATTTGCTAGTGACTGGGGGTTACTGGGAGTCACTGGCTAATCTCTAGGCCTGTGTGACTGGGTGTGAGTGCTTACTGCCAGTCACTGTGAAATTGACTGCTAAAATCCCAATCATGAAAATCACATTTTTCCATCCTTACATCTGCACTTTACATCCAGCACGTGCTCAGAGGGACTTCAACTTACTGATAATGTTACTCCATAAACTGTTTGATGTGTGCAAATGGGGAACAGTTATTAGTTACCTAAAAGCAGTAACTGATATTAATAGCTTAATTCGCTCTTCTTTTAATGTGTTTTTTACTACTATATCACTATTAAATCACAGCTCTGTGCTCGCAAAGGTATTATCTTGATTTTTACATAAGGATATAATAATGTGACCTATGTCATCTCACACATGATGGTTAAATTTAATGTGCCTAAATTATATGACATTACCACAAAACAGGCATTCGTTCCTGAGACCGCTTGACATTTGTGTCCCGAATCACTTTTTTTTTTGTCGTGTCGCTCAGAGCTGAGATCCTCAAATATAACTATCGGCCCTCGACAACTTGGCAAAATAACATGTTTTCAGCAAACAATCTGCACCAAAAATCTCTGATTGCACCTTATACCATGTCACATGGAGAAAAACACAATTTTAATGTAGGGGAAAGTGCTTTTTCAGTGTCTCGCTAAGACTGCTAGTGTCTAAAAGCACCGTGGCTGTCTAAAAAAGAAAAGGACGATGTGTTTTCCCCTGACAGGCATCATTTCAGGAGCAATCTGAGCATCATTTTTGTGGTTAAAATTTTACCAAAATGCAAAGGTAATGCTTTGTTGTTCATCACTTTCACTTTATCTGCAAGTTAAATTCTGAAAGAATGATAGAAAGCGCTTTTGTTGAATCACAGCTAATAAATACAAGTACAAATAAAATGAGTGCTAATTACAGACTTGATGAAGACGATTTCAATTTTTTAACAGCCTCTGTGAACCTTTTTGTGCTCTGGAGTATAAATGTCCTTGGACAACTTGCTACTTTTCACAGCTCACCGTTAAGACAAGCTGTCGCTCCCTCTCTGTCTTGCTTCTTTCTCACTCCTCTTCCTCCTGCCACTCTTCTCTATCTTCTCATCTGTCTTTCTACCAAGCGCCCCTGTCTGTCATCTCCCATTTCCTCTCCTCACTCCCCACCCTCCTCTTTGCTGAGAAGTCATACATCTCTCAACCTCTATTTAGCCCCCTCCATTTTCATTGCTTTCTGTCTCTTTTTCTTTGCTTACTGTGCGGGACACTTTGTCTGTCTCTGACACATGCTGTCTGTTAATCAGCAGCGTATTGGACACCCATTCACTTGGCCATTATAAAAGCCTATTTCTGACCAGCGTGACACACAATATTATAAACTCTCTCAGCTGTCTGGCTAGTTCTGCCTCCCTCTTTGCATTATTAAGATTGACACACACAGTGACAGCCATTTACAGCTGTGGAGCCAGATTCGAGGCTGAAGGTGCCAAAAATTGCTGAAAAATACTGAACACTTCTCGGATGAGAGGTGAAACGTCTTCTAGCAACTTAAAGAAGTCCAGACGCCTTTCTTTGCAAGCTCCTTTGACTACGATGACCTGGATGACTGAAAACCTTCACAGACACTGAACACTTCTGCTCAAACCTCAAAGTAATCGGGGGTTTTAAATGCTTTTTGGACCTCAGCCTGATTAGCATAATTATGATATTTCATTACATGCCTTTTCACAGCTTCCCACAGATCATCTGTCAATCAAACAGTGTGTGTACCACAGAGACACTTTCCCTTGGACAGCTCAGTATGGCATGCATTTGTGGCACTCTTTTCTGTATTTGATGATTTGTTCAGCCTTGAGGTCCATCACTGACCATGTTTACAACGCTTTATTCGTTTATTGGTCAGGACGAAGCCTCTTGGTGTTCATCAGCTCCTGAAAGGTCTGTGATGGGTCCGACCTGTAGTACAAACAGGGGCTAGATGACGCAGTAAGATGTGTCCATTTACTGCTGCTAATGCATTTCCCTGAACACCTAAAAAGCACCAGTGCTGCTTTTCCAAGGAAATAATTCTGCCTACAACCACAAACACATCACCTTGTAAGTGCCAGAACACAGAATGTGCTCAAAATTTGCTCTGCTCTTTTTCCCTTTTTGCTGTTTTCTATGTAAAGGCTGGAGGAATGCTAAAACAGAGCATTGAACTACTTGGGACATTTTTTCCAGATGAAACTATAGGATCTCTCTATAATCTCACCCACTTTTTATTGATGTGTTGAAGCTTTTTACCCCCATTGTTTATTTTAACAGCACATTTTGATTTAGTTTTAGTCACAGTCACAGATTGAAACATCATTTAGTTTTACTTATAATTTAGTCATCTTAAGTGTTTTAGTTTCAGTCGACTTAATATAAGATTATCATAGAATAAATCTAAAATTGATTCAGTTCAATTTAGTTTTATTTATACAGCGCCAAATCACAGCAAAAGTCAACAATAATAAATACAGAGAAAAAACAACAATCATATGACCCCCTATGAGCAAGCACTTTGGCGACAGTGGGAAGGAAAAACTCCCTTTTAACAGGAAGAAACTTTGACTAAACTTTGACATTGTGACAACAATACTTTCAGAGGAAAACACACTGAGATGGAAAATACAAAATAATATATATAAAATAAAATCCCCACTTGCCCTGCAGGTGGTTTTTATCCTTCAAGATCAGGTCCTCTACCAGAGGCCTGGGAGCTTGAGGCTCCTGGTCAGTATCTTAGCTGTTCCTAGGACTGCGCTCTTCTGGACAGAGATCTCGAGTGTTATTCCTGGGATCTGCTAGAGCCACTCGTCCAGCTTGGGGTCACTGCACTATGTGCTCCGATTACCACTGGGACATCTGTTACCTTCATCCTTCACAACTTCTTTTTGCTCTTCTGGCAGGAACTTCCATTTGATACTGAGCAGCTGATTGCATGGGACTAGTCCCTGCTGTGGATCTTTGGGGGGTCAGGACTGTCCGACCTTCAGCTAGCCATTCTGGGTGTATCTCATCTAATAGTAGTAATAGTAATAGTAGTAATTTGCACTGCCAGACGCTCAACTTCTTCAGCCAGTATGCGTGAAACATGTCCGGGCATGGTGCTGTCCATCTCTTTATACTGCAGACCTGTTCTTGGATGTCTGCCACTGTGATGGTTACTGAATCCTGTTCAGGGAGGTTGCTGTGGTCTGCTCTTAGATCCAGTAACTACTGAGAATTGGTGTTATGGGTTGCATCCTCCTTCCAGATGCTCTTCCAGTATTGCCCCATCTCCAGTCTTAGTGGGGCTGTCCTCATATTGCCCCCCTGCCACTGAGAGTACACCTTGGGTGGTTAAGAGAATTACAGCTGTTTTGCTCTCCTGCCTTCTGTCTCTCTCGTGTACCTCTTCAATCGACTGGCCAGGCTATGAATCTGTGCTTGGTTTTCTAAGTTTATAAGGCCTCAGGTATGGAAAGCTTGGTGTAGTTCTTAGGCACCCTATTCTTCATCGCACCTTTCAGTCTCGGGCAACTGCTCTGTCTACCAGCTCTGATAGTGCAGAGGGAAGTTGGCCAGCTGATCTTGGCCTCTAGGCCCGTTTTCCATGGAGGGTACTGCTCCTTGTGGCTGTTCAGCTTGTAGTCAAGCATTACAGCAATTGTGGTTCAGATCAGCTCATTTGTTTTGGTGATAGTCGCAGTAGGGATTGTCTGTAATGCTGCATTCAAATCTTCTAGTAGACCTTCAGAGAGTACTTCAAGTAATCTTGATAATCAGCCACGGAGGGTCCAGGTTTCCAGCTTCACCATGATCCTTTGTCTTAGGTCAGCAGAAACCCAAGAAAGAAGAGGAAGGACATTGAAGGACAGGCCCCTGCATGCATGGTATGTACCACCGGTAGATGTAGAGGAAGTGGCTGACATCCAGAAATCATACTAGTAGCTGGACAAAGCTGGACAGAATGACGGCACAGAGGAACTAATCATGGCAACACAGGAACAAGCTCTGAGTACAATATCTATAGCAGCGGCGACCAGGCAAGACCCCAGGTACAGGCTGTGTAAAGAGAATCAAGCATGTAACAGCAGGCAGGGCATACATGGAACACCATTTCCAAGTAACTGGCATAGTATATATGGAAAAATCTGGGCCGAGTATGGCCTGGAAGTAGGAAGAAGGAACGTGAGAAGCTGGAGAAGTACCAAGGACTCCAAGAAGACCTCAAGAAGATGTGGAAGGTGAAGGTAACAGTGGTCCCGGTGGTAATCGGCGCACTCGGTGCAATGACCCCCAAACTAGGTGAGTGGCTCCAGCAGATCCCAGGAACGACATCGGGGATGTCTGTCCAGAAGAGTGCAGTCCTAGGAACAGCTAAGATACTGCACAGGGCCCTCAAGCTGCCAGGCCTCTGGTAGAGGACCTGATCTTTAAGGAAACTTCTAAATAAATATTTTTTTGTTAGACAGTGTTTTCAGGGGACATGATACAAGTTAATAACCTGTCCTGAAAGTGTGCCCTTAAAAATAATTTGAAACAGTCCTAAGCAAAATTAGCTGTACTCTCACATCCTAGTCGATATGTCTCCTAAGAGTTTGAAATCATAGAAGATTATTAACTTTGACAAGAAGTGTTAAGTTTTGATTTAAAGAGATAGGGATGAGACCAGAAAGCCAAGGCCAGTAAATTAATCAGACTGACTGCAATTATGTCTAACCCTTTATTTATTTATTGGCAAGCTCCTCAAATCCTGGTTCTTTTATCATAGAAATTCAAGGTAGTTTCATTGAGATATCCTTAAGACATTATCGAACTCATGGCTCCTGCTGTATCACACATCCCTCACCCAGCCCCTTTAAATGGTAAATGGTAAATGGTCTGTATTTGTATAGCGCTTTTACTTAGTCGCTAAGGACCCCTAAGCGCTTTACACATCCAGTCATCCACCCATTCACACACACACCTTTAATTACATCACTTGTCATAGTAATTATATCAAAAACACATGCAGACAAACAAACACAGTCTATAATGAGCACATGAGTTATTAAATATTTGCACTGTTAATTACATGCACCTCATTAACTAACAATGATAATTTGTGCAACAATTCACTGAACAAAACGCTTGTGACAGCAACTCTGCTATTTATGGAACAGTTTGATGATTTTATCTAAATGTGGGATAAATTGTCAGTGCTGAATGCAGAGTGATTTTCCCATTTGATGGCATGACAGTGAGCAGTGGTAGAAAGTAATTACAGATCGTTTCCATAATTAGGCTAAAAATGCATTTATATGAACTCCATTATAACACAAAAGACCTGCAAACAAAATACTGCATATTTCAAAGTACTTTGAAGAAATGGGGGCTTTCGAGCTACCCCTCCTGTTTTTATATTTTGCTGGGAAAATGGGAAATAGGCGCCGCGATTTATTGAAGCATCTGCAAACATAAATGGAAATACAGTATATTAGGTGAAAATTGAGTACTATCACCTTTATTCTTCAAAACAGCCTGACCACACGTCACACTTGGCCACACTTCTTCAATAATTCAATTATATTCGATTTGAAAAGCCAGATTTCAAAGGTGTGTTTTAGGAGTTTTTCAAAATTGCTTGTAGTTTGCTTCCCTAATATCTTCAGTCTGGTTTTTTAGTAATTTGTCGTTCATCCGCGTATTTTTCCTTTTCCTGAGGATGGCTTCTTAACAGTAACCCTTCCACTGAGACCCTGTCTGATGAAGCTCTGACCAACAGCACACGGCCCAACTGAAAATCCAGATGTATCTTTCAGGCCCCCTGCCAGGTCTTTGCAAGATTTTTATTTCACTAATTTAAGGAAAGACTTCAAAATACTGTCCATCTGCTGCTGATAGCTTTTTGGTCTGCAACCTCTTCTTTTGTCTCCAGTTGTCCATTTTCTTCATGGGACAGAGTATAAAGAGATATGCCATGTTTTCAGCTAATAGCTCTTCTTGAATCACCTTCTTGGTGCAAATACTATTTTATGTCTGTCAAACTGTATTATCCTTTCTCCCATTTCCTTAGTTGAATCTACAAAAAAGCCCAAATGCATTATTCACATACTGCTAGTAACAAAGGGCCCAAATGTCTGTGAAGGTTCTCAGTCATCCAGGTCATCGTAGTCTAAGGAGCTTGGAACGACCCTCTTTGAAGAGAGGCGGTGGCTTACAACACCAACTGTCTGCCATCTATAATCTGGTTCTGAGATCCCTTCCCAGACACCTTAATGCCCACTCACATCCTGGGCCATCTGACCTCAGGAAATCACATGATAGGGTGGGGCTAGGTTTAACAGCGGGTTTACCCAAAACCCTGGCTGATTGTGACCTACAACCGTTTTTACACCTTGGTTCATGTGATTAGGTAGAGGATCATCAGTGGGTCCTTTGTCCCTCTTAAGGGGGATACTCCCACAGGGCTTAACTTCTTGGGTGAGAGGTGAAACATCTTCAAGCAACTTAATTCCAGTCCAGACTGGACTTAAGTTGCTTGAAGATGTCCAGATGCTTTTCTTTCCAAGCTCCTTAGACAAAGGCCCAAATATTACATTTAAAATTGGTTCTTTGCTAAGTTTCCTGTTATGCACAGACAGTGTTGGGGAGTAACGGAATACATGTACCGCCGTTACGTATTTAAAATACAAAATATGAGTAACTGTA
Organism: Simochromis diagramma; assembly: GCF_900408965.1. Classification (NCBI taxonomy): domain Eukaryota; kingdom Metazoa; phylum Chordata; class Actinopteri; order Cichliformes; family Cichlidae; genus Simochromis; species Simochromis diagramma. The sequence continues at coordinate 1,736,976 of NW_024387477.1, forward strand.
TTCCGTTACAGTTACCGTTTAAAAAGGTGGTATTTAGAATACAGTTACTTTGTTGAAATAAATGGATTACACGGCGGTACTTCCCTGTTTCATATTGTGGCGGGTCAGGACTGTTTGGGTTTTGTTTGACAGCTACGTTCTGTTGTTCCAGGCGGCAGCGTTACGGTTGCCATGGTTACAGGGTGACGCTCTCTCTCTGCGTGTTTCCTGGGTGAGAGAGCGCCTTTTTGTTGTTGTTATGCTAAGCTAATAAGCAGAATGCTCTAAAGAATGTAGCATCATAGGCAGTGTAGTCCGTGCTGCAGGGAGAATGGACTGTCATACCCGTTATGTGTCTGTGAGCGAGGGAGGGAGAAAAAGGAAAAGTACGAGTTGTCATCGAGCAAAAACGGGAGCTGGAAGCATGTAAATATAATAATAACCACTGCAGCCAAGAAGAGTGCCTGACGAGCCCAGTTGTAAGTAAGCTATTAAGACTCGACAGTACGCTGTGTTCGTGTTTTCCTCCGAAACAATAAGCTCCATTGGAGCAGTCTTTCAACGGCTCTCTCTGTCTCTTGCAAGCAAAGTTGACCCAGACAACAAAGTAAAGCTATTTTTCAGCTACGAGCCCGACACGAACCCCACGTATTAGCCAGAGGTCCCTTTACTACGGTTCGGTAACAGTAATAAATCACAGCAATAGTACAGTTCACGTAGTTGTAAACAGCATGATAATATATTAAGTAATCCAAAGTATTCAGAATACGTTACTCTCACGTAACGGAATACGTTACAGAATACATTTTGGGGCATGTATTCTGTAATCTGTAATGGAATACATTTTAAAAGTAACCTTCCCAACACTGTGCATAGACTCAATACAACAATTCTTGAATCATACATAGGTCAGTATTGTGGTTTAAAAAAACAACAAAAAATAAAAACCCTCTAAAAGTGATCAGGTGGAACTGGACTGAGAATTCGTGAAAAACTGTTCAAAGAAAAACTTTGAAAGGCGTTCAGAGAGAAAAAAAAGTCTGGCTCCTTGGAAGAAAAACATAAAGAAAAGAGCAGTGACTCAAGATTTTTGCACAGTACTCAATGCTTTTAAAGTCAAATGTTACCCAAAGTAACCAGTAATAACAGCTGTTGTACAATAATGTGAACTTTATTTGAGTACATATTTCATTTTTTTTACACCGATGTCGTCTATCTGTCGGTGTGCGTGTGTGTGTGTATTGGGGGTGGGGCGTGGGTTCTTAGTACAAGGGGTGACTGTTGGGGTAGCAGCAGGTAAGCAAGGTGACCCTGGACAAGGGTTAGGGTGCCAGGTTTGGTGACAGTATCCCACTCCTGTACATTCTCTTCAGAAGGACTGGCATAAACATACTTGCACAGGAATCCCACAGTCAGCTGATGCTGCCAAATTTGTCTTTAGGCAGAGTAAGTTTTCTGCACTCGTGTTTTTTTCTCTGCTGTTTTCAAATAGCTTGTTCAAATGAGTATTTTTAAATTCACTGACAGAATTTGTTTTGCAGAATTTCAGTATCTTGCAAAGACACTCGGTTAGAAGCACACACACCGAAGTCACCACAGTCGTTTCCAACTTCACAAAAAGACCTTGATGTGTTTTAGGTCCTGCTCAACTAACCTCTGTTCCTCTTTCTCTTTCTCACAATATTTCCATCCAATATCTCTTTCCTACACTCTTCACCTCTTTCTGTCCAGGAAAATAAACCCTGTGGCCTTTACGGACACAACACACCATCCCTGTGGTTATTCCACAGTTTTCAGAGTTTTGTCTACTTCAACCTTAAATTTGATCTCACACTTTCAAGAACAATTTGCCTCCTTCGACTCCGATTTTGTTTAGATGTTTATTTAAAGGTGCTGACAGCTGATATGTGCTGTACTGTTGCATCAGATTAAGATATGCACTGAACCTGTTTCTGCTGCTGTTCAGCAGTTTCACCATCAAACTGCGCAGCTCCACCGTGCTTCGTTTAAAATATTCAGCACAGTTGCTGGGTGACACACAGAGAGATGGGAATACAAAGTGATTTTGGAGAATGAGAGATAGGTGGGTAAAGTAGGTGGAGTGCGGGGAAGATACAGTGAACAGATTTGGAAACTGAAAGAAGAACAGAAAGGTAGAGGGAGGTGGGAAGTGCCAGAAAAGAGATTTTTTTATTTGATGTTGTTTTTTACTGTACTGGTTTTCATGAAGTGTCATTTTCTCCACATGGCCCATTGCCCACTTGTGTTGCCTTCATGCGTGTGTTAGTGAGTCTTTTTTCTCTCTTTGGCTAAAGGTTGCTAATTCCTCCTTTCAGCCATAACCTCTGTCCGCTCCTAAGACATCATTTATGACTGCAATGCAAACAGTCTTGCAGACACAGTGTAGAAGCTTCATATGAGACTCATATTAAAGATCAGAATGGGGAAAATGTTGCCTCGGGCTGATTTTGGATGTCACATGATTGTTGGTTTCATGCAGAGTTCTTTTAATATTTGTAACTGCTCATTTGTGTCTGACTTGTATCCACAAAGCTGGAGCTTTGTTTGTTTTGTTTTTAGTGCACATTGGGGGAAATGTGATAGTGATTTTCAGCTTTTTTTAAGTTTACAATGCACTGACGTAGCTTTTCATAATTACATATGTTATACTAGTCCTTGGTCCACCCCTTCAGTTCCCCTGTAGGTCAGCTGATTGGTTTCCCCTTTAGAAGCAAAGGGTGTTCAAACATCTGGTGGGTGGGGCTACTGTAGTCAGTCAGACCTGTGTGGCTGACATGATTGTATATCTGCAGGCAAGCACTGAGAACAGAGCATAGAAGAAAACTGACTAAGCCAAGCTTTGAAGCCCAAAACTGACTTTAGACTGGTCTAAAAGTTTGACACTTGGCAATATTTAACATGAAAATCCACCACTGAGTACATGCATGACAGAAAATAGTAATAATTTCAAAACTGAATTTAAACCAATCAGTGGTCCCAGTGCCAGAACATATCTGAGTATAGTTGATTTGCATCTCTTTATGACCACAGTTCACCACCGTCACCATGATAACGTAGAATACCACAAAGCTAAATTATCATGAACACACTGAGATCAGACTCTGAAAGAACACAGTTAGAATACTGTAAAAATAAAAAGAGTTTAGGTTCCACTGCTATAGTGAGCGCCGTGGTGCAACTGTTGTTGTGATTTGGCCCTATATAAATAAAATAAAATTGAATAGTGGCATGCAATGATCTGTGGAGAACATTATTTATTATATCTACTACACAGCTGTGCTTTTTGCTCTCTTTTAGTCTCCACTACCTCCACAGTGAAATATCCTCTTCTTTAGCCTCTACGATCACCAACAACAGCTGCTAATTTGTCTCCTGGGTTGCTGCTGGGAAGATAGCAGTATCGTATCGTACTGTATAGCTTACTCTGAGGTCACCCTTTAAACTAGTGTATTATGACCTGGCTCAAAAGTCACAACCTAAAGAGAAGAATGATGTGGGAGCACGATGAGGTCTGGCAAGAAAAGGCATTTTCCCCATGCTGACCGCAGGTGTGCCTTTTTCCACACCTCATTAGATGTAGATAATCCACAATCAAGCCCAAGCAACACCCCGAGACTCTTACAATGTCAATGCAAAGAGGGGGTAGGGGTTATAGGGGGCATAACAGAGGGGCTTGGGCAAGATGTGGACCTGGGACCTTTCATGAGCTATCAAATATCAAGAACATACCTGCTTACAATGACTTTTCACATTTTCTATTATTGTTTGAATATGAAAGGTCAGCCAAAGGGGGGAAAACAAAATCTTGCATAATTAATGCACAAATAGCTCTTAAACCCATATTCCATTTCCCTAGTAACTGCATTCCTTGGTTGCATTTGGACTATTTACTTCTTTTTTTTTTTTTTTAATGGACACGCTAGTTGTTTTCAGAATCAAGGATTACCAGTGAAAATGAAGAGGTACAGAGCACATTTCATTTGTGAAACTGCAGGACTAAGTGCAGCTCGTATGAGAGGAAAAACCAAGGGAAAAGGTCTAAAGGTCATCTTTCCAAGCACACAGTGAGAGCTCTACTCAACTCGGAAATACTAGAAAAATAATCAAAAAATGTTAATAATATGTATGAATTCTTCCCACTGGTGTGAAATCTCCAATAAAACATAAAATAAAGTGGTTGAAGACAGATGGTTTCATTGTGAGAGAACATGCATGTGCAGTGAACGTGGAGCCCAAGTAATAATGTCTGAAACTGATGGAGTCGGAGCCAGCAAGTTCAAGACTAATGCAGAGCTGTGCATCATTGAGAAAGACAGAGTCAGGGGAAAAAGAGATTATATTTTCAAAGCAAAGCTAGGTCTGACTTTGGAAGCCAGGGCTAAAGACAAGCATGCAGCGCCTGAGCTGTGGTCAAGCAGTGAACTATTGAATGTGCGATGGATTCATTGTTTTAATAAGTGCTTTTAAACAAAGAAAAGAAGAGGTCTGAAACTCACTGAAACCGACCCTCCTTTCCCTTTTTTAAAATCCTTGTCACACTTTTGCCCATCTCCCCCTCTGTCACTCTGTAGGGTGCTGTCAGTGAACAGGTGTGCAGCTACTTCTTTTTATTAATGACGGGCAGGAGGAGAGCAAAGGGGACCCTGTGTGTGTGGAGGTGTGTGTTAACACACAAGAGAGCTGACAAATACGGGAGTGACTGTGCTGCACGCTCCATCGACACAGTGATAAATTGGACGGGCTGCAGACGTGTATATATAAATTCACACAACAACACAAAGAAGCAATTTGATGGAGGACAGTGCTTTTAGAGCTTCTTGTCGTTTGGTTCACACACTTCACAAAAATTTACCGAAAGCTTAATTTTCCAGTGTCTTTGTTAACCTGGCAAGTAATGCTGGAAAGTTCCTTAAAGAAACGTTGCTTTTTAAATCCTCATTTTTTAAACAGAACCCTCACATAGGATGTGCCTAAAACACTACAGCCTCCCCCACCAACAGGCTGGGGAGGGTAATCAGAAACAAAGGAGTGTCTTTGATCATGCTGCTTGAACTAAGACTTACAAATTTAAGTAACACAATGACAACATTTAACAATTTGACTCCAACAGCGTGTGTGTCAGTCTTACTGTCTATAAACATAAGTGCTTCTTGTTGTTTGAAAATGTTACATTTTTATTAGTTTCCATCTTTTTAATTATTAATATTGTATCGAGGGTATATGTCTGAGGCAAGACTTCAAGAAATCAGTAAATCAGGTATTACAACGATAGAATCACAGAAGGTTTTGAAAGTAGTTGACTCACAGTCTTGTTGGCATCCAGTCTCAATAAAAATGTCAATCAATGCCTCATCAGGCAAGCTGCAATCAAATTTTAACTTTAATTTCAAACTAAAAAATACAAAAACTAAATGTTTTACACATCTAGTTTTAGTTAACTATAACAACATTAGTCTGTGGCTTTAATTCACAGAGCAGCCTGCAGTTTCTGTGGATCACAATTGTATCCAAGCACATATTATAATTACCACACCTTCCTTTCTGTAATGCTGAGTAACCAATGGTTCTCAAATCTGTAGAAATGAAGGCAGATCTGCCTCTTAAGGCACTATATTGGTAGAAAGAGATATCTGCATGTATATATGCTAAATCCCAAAGCAGGGTGAGATTTTTGATACCCAGAAGATTTCTGGTTTCTGTTTGTAGTCTGCTTTAGTCTGAATCTTACTGAAGGGTTACTTTGGAGGTTTTGGTTGCATGAAGCTAAAGAGTGCATGTAGAGATTAAAAGAGGGAGCGCACTGCCCAAGCATGTTGTGTGACTGACACTGATATCCACTGGCTATACTAGGAATCACACATTATTATCTAGTCACCAGAGGCTAAGTTGTTGGCAGTGAGTGGGTTGCCAGATTGAGGAAAAAGAGATCCCGATATAATGAATGAAAGCATTAGATGATTAACAGAGTATGCATCAGTTTAAGTGTGGGTGGTTTTACTAAAAGGTAGTCAGAGCAAAGGTCACGTTGACCTGTATTTTTTAGGAATAGATTGTATGGCTGAATTTAAAAGCTCGATTCCAGAATGCACATTAAGGGGATAAGTGTAAAAAGTAAAAATAAGACTGTGCATTTTACAAGCACACAGATCACCTCCTTTATCCCGCTGCTTTAAAAAGATAATAAACCCGATAAAGACACTGGGGACTTTTCATTAACCCTGAGATTCACCAGTGAGATCAAAAAGTAATAAAAGCAATCATTTTCTGAATAAACATGAAATATATCACTGTTTTATGCTCACGAGCCTGCACAGCCAGGCGAGATTAGATTTTAATGATCAACAAGGGGAAAGTGGGCTGTTGTGGAACCAAATAATGAAATGATACAGCAAACAGAAATGTGATGCAAGCAACGCTGTGGTAAACACAGAGAGATGCATAAAGTGGAAGCAGATGAAATCTGAACATTGTAACTTGGATGCAGGTAGCTGATGACTTCCAACATGCTGCTTTTATTTTCATTGCCCCCTTTTTTTTCTCTTCTTACATCACCTCCCGCTTTTTCATCCCCACTTTGCCTTTTTTCATCTTGCACAAAAAAGTCTTTTGTATCATTTTCTATTGATCTGATCTCCCAGGTGTCGTCCAGTTGGTTGGGTCTGTTTACATTTCTGTTTTTCTAGTTTTTCCGTTCTGTCTCTGTTCTCCATCTAATCCTTTGAAGGACTTTTTTCAATTACCCAACAGGTTCCCCACCCTAAAAAAGATTTCCTGTCATTTTCACCATTAATGATTTGGGAATCTAATTTCCACTCCACTAAGCATGAGATCGAACACTGAGTCCGGAATTCCTACTATGGCATCCTGGCACGTTCCTTTCTTCAGATTTTCCATTTTATAAGGGTAGATTTCTACACACACCAACAAGAGGGTAATGATTTTCCTGGGTAATAGCCTCCATGCATAGCAGATGGAGTGGCTGACTGTAGGATATCAAGAGTGAGTGGCTGTTTGGTTGAGTGGGAAATATGGTCTTAGTATTCAGCAAACACTAACATTAGCTCTAGTGTGAGATATGTCATCAATCATCCCAACCCTGATCACATTTATTGGTGTAATTATACCAGGCTACCACGTGTAATTTGGCATTGATTTATCTATGTTGCAGATGCTACAAACTATCTTCTGTTTCTCATCTTCCTCTTTTTTTACCTTTTGTTTCTGCTGTCATTACTCATTGAGGAGTAGCCTGATAGGGAAACATTATCTACCTTCTTATTATCTTTCCTGATAAGATCCTTTATCTGTCATCCACAGGTGCTTCCTTTGTGTTTCCTCTCCATCTTCCCTCTATGTTTCCACTTCTCCTTTCCTTCATCTATCCATATATACCTCTTCGAGAGTCATTATAGTTAATAGGAAGGCCAATGTGTTGTACTTCCCAGGGAAATGGGACTCATTGTTTCTCATTAAGTACTTCCTATCAAAACTACTCCTTCATCCTCAATCTTTCCCTCTGCCGCCCATCCTTTTTTTTTTGTTTTCTTTTCAGCGTTTTCTCAAATTATTTGGGCCTACTTCTCTTTCTGGTTCATGACCTGATTTGCAAAACTCAAGTCAACATTTTGAAGATATTTCAGACTGCGCTATGCTTTATTTCCAAGAATCAGTTGCACATGGCACAAGCAGTGGCTGAGTCAACAAGCCCGTGGCAGAACTGTAACTCAGCTGGAAATGTTAAAGAGTCTTGCCTCCAGCCTGACCAATCAAATCACATTTTCCCTCCTCTTTAAGATAGCGCAATCTGTTACAGGGCACTCTGACCATTTGGTGATAGGAAAGTCCAAAGCAGTTCAAAAGCAAAAGCTCCTTCTGGGAGAAAACAGATGTTGTCAGTTTACTAATGGAAGGCTCATTTTCACTGAGATGGGAAAGTCGTTTCTGTTTAATAAACCAGTCAGTTTATAATTGTAGTAGAAGTGTACAGCACTGTATTTTGTTAGTACCTATAAACCTTGTACTGTCCTATGAAGGCTTTCATCCAGGAAAAAAAAAAAGCAAAGTGGGGCACAGTGTGTGTCCGTGTGTGTGTGTGTAGAGGACTAAACACACTTTCAAGTGGTTTGACCTGTTTCTGGTTAACCAAATTACCAAACTGGAAAAGGAAGGAAGGAAGACGTCCACAGCAATTCAGGGCGATCTAACACTTGGATCAGTACCTTCAGTAAATATGTTACCTGGATGATATGGGTCTTTGCATTCACATTGGTAGAAAAATAAAATGTGACAACAATGTGATCCCCTGGACAGGTCGCCAGTCTGTCGCAGGGCTAACACATAGACACAGACAACTGTTCGCACCTACGGACAATTAAAAGTTTTCCAATTAACCTATCCCCACTAACTGCATGTCTTTGGACTGTGAGAGGAAGCCGGAGTACCTGGGGAGAACCCACGCAAACACAGGGAGAACATGCAAACTCCACACAGAAATTGAATGGAATTGAACTCAGGACCTTCTTGCTGTGAGGCAATAGTGCTAACCATGCTGCCTGATCTGATCTCAACATGTAAGATCTACCATATTGCACAGAAACTTGAGGCAACGTAGGGAAATTCAGTCTGGACATGTCCAAAGCTGCCTTTTCGCACAAAAATACACAAGTGAGTTTTTTCCTGTTAGACATTGGTTGGACACATGCATTTCTCTCATTCAGAAAAAAAGTTATCTGGATACAGATCATGAAGGTTTAAATAGTGTCATTTTTTATCTTCATTCAGCCTGATTTCAGCAGAGGCGATAGCGCCTTCTCAGTGGTGCCTCAGCTAATCTTTGGAACAACTTACCTTTTCACATAAGAGCTGCCCAGTCTCTCGATCATCCCCAATCAACATTTTTAAAATCCTATTTGTCCCAGTAGAGTACCCTGGCTTCTAATATGCAAACACAGTCATGTTCACTTGTTCTATTTGATTGTTGGTGTGTACTTCTCGTTGGTTTAGTCAGTGTTATGCATATTTCATGTAACTTCTACAACACCTTTGCCAGCTGTTTAAAATGTACCATAGAAATAAACTTTGACTAGACTTGGGTTCACCAAGCAGTCACAGAAATCTGGCTTTACTTTGAAATAAGATCAGACTAAGAGGCACATCAAATATAATCATCCTCCAATCATCACCCACCCAGCCTTTTAGGATAAATTTAGGTGTCAGCCATACTTTGTATCCAAGGTGGACAAATTTGTGCAGTCATAATAGATCTCTGACTACATTATCTCTGAATGTACTCCATACCCCGCATTTCTGATCCACGTTTAACCTGAAAACCAATTTTAACAAAATATGCAATTTCTATTCTTATCTCTTTTTCTCGTGCACTTTCATCACAGGCTAGTCTTTGAACAATAAGACTAGCCTAAACACAGGAGTATTCTTATAGAATTTTATTTTCATTGAAATTCACAGCTTATAATGGCTTTATTGATTAACAGTGACATTAATGATGACGGTGCTCTACTACAGTCTGTTTTAGGTCAAATAACACTAAATGCAGGCTTTGGTGTCTGATTTGTTTACATCTTCTTCAAGTAATGTAGAAATAAATGTGTCAGTGTGCAGACGTACTGCTCCAAGTATTAATTGTTCTTTCTAGTGCCAGAATAACTAATCCACTTTCTAGGCGAATGTAGACGAGCTTAAACAGATTTATAAAGACAACTTAAGAGGTTTTTTACCTACAAGCTAAATAAGCCAGCTAGATCTTAGAAATATATTATTTATTTATATTTTATGACACTGTTATTCTGCCAGTCACATCAGGGTTTCTTATTATCTTTATTAGTGATAGTTCAACTCAGTCCACTCAAACATGCACTCATTCATCAGTAGAATCCACAGGTTAACTCAGATGATGCTTTCAGTTTTCACAGCTGCAGTTTTCTTATCAGTACATGTCACTTTTTTCCCTTTGTTTTTTGTGGGCATGTGCGTCCCTGTGTGTGCTTTCTCCTGTGAGAGTGAATAAATTTCAGTCTGTTCGGTAGCATTAGACAGAGGGCAGATTGTGGTCAACTCCATTTATTCAGCCCGATGCATGTGCGTGAAAATGTGTGTGTCTGTTAATATGAGGTTGAGTGTTTTACTGTGTGTCTTGGTTGTAATATGTGTGTGTACGTGTATGTGCGTGTGTGTGTGTGCTGTAGCACTACAAGCCTCGTATGCTGATAGATGCTGTTGTAACTCCGTTGCAATGAATGAAGGCTATAACCCAGACATGTATTACCATATTCATACGGCTCACAAAATAGATTGCTTTGGTTTGTGTGTGTATGGATGTGCGTGTGGGTTGTTGCCCAGCTAACACTGTGAGAATCAGTTTGAGTCTTTAGTCCACTGGAGTGGGAACGATTTTGAGGATACCTTTAAAGGGTTAAAATTTGAATTGGGTTTAAGTTACAGCTTGGGTGAGGGCTGTTGTTAGGCCCTTAGTTTTGATGGCTGAGTTGAAGGTAAGTGGCTAGGAATGGATTATGTATGTGAATGCCCTCACAGTTACACCCATACATAAATCTATGCGAGTGTGTGTGTGTGTGTGTGTGGCATAGATTCACAATTTGAGCCGGAGTGCAACTTATTCTGAGAGTCATTTTGAAAATGGCAAACACGCGCAATGTCACGCTTCTCCTCGCTCTGCGGTGCCCGCACACAAATGCAGCATGTCCTCGAGGCGTACATATAAAGCTCTATCTAGGCTAAAGCCTATTCTCATAAAATGTGTTCAGAGAAAATAAGTAACCATCAAGTTGGCCGTGCGCTGAAATTGAACATCAGCAAAAACCACTGGGCCAAATGGCAGGTACACTCTGTCTCTCTCCCCCTCGCTCTTTCGCCTTCTAATCTTGCTCTCTCTCTCTCTCTCTCTGTCTCTCTCTCCTTTCTTTTCTCTTTCTCTCTTTCCTCACCCATGGTGTAAATTGCCCTCCAGTGGTGATAGACTGTTGTGTGTGTGTGTGTGTGTGTGTGTGTGACTTCATACTGCTTTTTTGTGTGTGTGTTTGTCCCTGTTTGTGAATATGGGGATCATTACCTGTGTGTGCGTGCGTGCGTGCGTGCGTGCGTGTGGGTGGGTCAGGTCAAGCTATTATTATGGCAGCAGCTGTAGTGGTATTGCAGGGGATTGTGGGAGGCGTGCAGACAGCCTGGAGGCTCTGAGGGGCTTTACGTTTGAGTGACAGGCCTGGACTGAATATTCGGCTCCCAGCACAAACTACATAACTTGCATAGCTCTTAAATTAAATAAAGCATACATGCCCAGTATTGTCAGTGTTATTGTTAAACTATAGTCATGTTGTCTAATGTGTGCTCTCTAAGGAAGACTGAAACTTATGGAGTAAATTTAAAGTTTAAACTTGCGGGCAGCTTATTGAAGCACTTTTATAGTCTTCTCTGGTGTCTAGTAGAAACAACCCATCAGGATCACCAGTATAAGATGACTACTGCAGGTATAGCTAAAAACCGCCAGAGTAAAAGGTACCTCCATGCACACATTTATATGGGCTGTGATAGTGTAGCTGGTATTGTGTTCGTGTTGTGTGTGTGTTATGGTGAAAAAATCTGGCAGGTGTTTCAATATTTCGCCATCTGTCTGTAGACAGATATTGTCAAAACTCAAGATCTCATAGGCATGCAAAACACCATCATTAATCTTTGCAGTACACGGTGGTCTCTAATGGCCTCAAAACAAAAAGACGAAAGGATTTTTTAAAGATTTGTCCAGGAAGCGTGCCTCACCAAACTATGTACTCATGGCACATCAGCAAAGAGTCGTTAGCTCAAAGAGATAATAATAATAATGGATTGGATTTATATAGCGCTTTTCAAGGCACCCAAAGCGCTTTACAATACCACTATTCATTCACTCACTGGTGGAAGCAGCTACAGTTGTAGCCACAGCTGCCGTTGTAGTGTGTTACTGATGGTGACCTTTGTTACTTTGGTCCCAGCTCTCTGCAGGTCATTCACCAGGTCCCCCCGTGTGGTTCTGGGATCTTTGCTCACCGTTCTCATGATCATTTTGACCCCACGGGATGAGATCTTGCGTGGAGCCCCAGATCGAGGGAGATTATCAGTGGTCTTGTATGTCTTCCATTTTCTGATGATTGCTCCCACAGTTGATTTTTTCACACCAAGCTGCTTGCCTATTGTAGATTCACTCTTCCCAGTCTGGTGCAGGTCTACAATACTTTTCCTGGTGTCCTTCGAAAGCTCTTTGGTCTTGGCCATGGTGGAGTTTGGAGTCTGACTGTTTGAGGCTGTGGACAGGTGTCTTTTATACAGATGATGAGTTCAAACAGGTGCCATTCATACAGGTAACGAGTGGGGGACAGAAAAGCTTCTTACAGAAGACGTTACAGGTCTGTGAGAGCCAGAGATTTTCCTTGTTTGAGGTGACCAAATACTTATTTTCCACCCTGATTTACGAATAAATTCTTTACAAATCCTACCATGTGAATTCATGGATTTTTTTTCACATTCTGTCTCTCACAGTTGAAGTGTACCTCTGGTGCAAATTACTGACCTCTGTCATCATTTTAAGTGGGGGAACTTCCACAATCGGTGGCTGACTAAATACTTTTTTGCCCCACTGTATTTATGGTAAATTACCCTGTTGCAGTTTAGTTCAGTGGGAAATATATTTGATGTTTTGTATTTTTTGTTGTTGAACATGATTGTTTCTGCCAAAGGGAAAAAAGTGCAGCCTGTATATAGGTTTGTGTCACGGTTCTGGGTCGGTTCAACCCAGTATTTTGAGTTCTGATGTTTTGGTTATTTTTGAATGATTGTTGTGTTTTTCGGATGCTATTATTATTATTATTATTATTAGAGTTCCATGTTTCTGTTTATTCGTGTTTCAGGATTTGTGTCTCATGTTTAGCATTGAGTTCCGTGTGTTATATTCTGTCTGTCTCTCAGTGTCGGGTCTGCGTCCTTGTGTAGTGAGCTCTTGTTTCCTGTTTTATTGTGAAGGTCTGCGTCTCATGTGAGTGTATTCAGTTTTACCTCCCTTGTCTCGTCTCGTTAATTACTCCCACCTGTGCGTAATCTCCCTGTGTTTCTCTGAGTGTATTTAAGTTGTGTCTTCTGTTGTTGTAGTCGCTGGTCCGTTTGTGTATCCATCGTATGTCATCCGTGTGTTCTTCCTGCTGTCTGCCATCACTTACCTCCGCCCATCCTTCTTCATGTTCATGTCCTGGTTCGTGTTTTGTAGTTTAGTTGTTCCCAGTTCAGTCCAGTTTACCGTTTTTCTATTTTGTACTTTACTTTCAATAAACCACCTTCACACCTTTACAAGTGCCTGCGTTTGGATCCTACTTCATTATCTCCACACGGCTCACTTCACTCGCCATGACAGTTTGGGACTCTGTCCATGCGTGTGTGTGTGTGTGTGCGTGTGTGTCTATGTGAGTATATTTGCCCAAAACTCTCTCCACTTTTCCAGACTCTGAAACTTTGCCATTTATTCAGGGTTATTTTCATTCTGCCGTTTGGGAGCATCCGTATGCAGATACAACTGACGGGAATGATATATCTGCCCATGCTAACACCTCGCCCACACATTTAATATGTCTACAGACACACACAGCTGCACTCCCCCATTCACACACACACACTCTCTCTTCTGGCTTTTATATATATATATATATATATATATATATATACACACACCCACACATGCACATATACACACAGACACATATTAACACATATGCATAAGCACATGTACACGCTAAGATAAATGGATTATTGGAATTTTTCTTTGGTTATGACCTGAAACACAGGTCTCACCTTTCTCATGTGTTAGTGTGTGTGTGTGTGTGTGTGTGTCTGACCTGTGTTAAACATTGTCTCAAACAAAAGGCATTAGTCCAGCCGACCAAACTAATGTGATTTTTCTATTAATGTGATGCCCTGGGTGCATCCTGTGTGTGTGTTAGGTGTTGAGTGGACTACACTAACATCTTCAGTTCGTGTCAGCTCATTAATTTACAACCACCAAGTCTGACTGGCCAATTCATTACTTAATTCTTTTACACACACATTTGCGCAGACACACACACACACACACTCGCACAGAATTTCAGGCCTTTTTACCTTTCTCATGAAAAAAATGTTGTTTTAGTCTGTGAAGCTGTGTGTTTCATGACAGATTGGCACAGTTTTTATGATTATCTGTCAAGCTTGTCACTGATTAAATGACTGCTGTTGGTGCATGTGTAGTGGGAGATGAGGACGAGCACTAATTTGAGAAGGTGAATGAGTGATCGTGTGTGTAATAAATCTGCCGTGTGTCTGTACATGAGTGTGTGTGCAGCGATGCTGAATCTCTCCTGCCACAGTATGACTTAATGCATATTGCTAAATCTATAAATGTACCAATTAAGTATGTGGCTGTAATTTTAAACCGCAAACTGGTGCAAATAAAGTCGTTAAATCTTTGGTAGTGACTTAACTCAACACAAATTACACCTGACACATCATACAGAGTGCTAAAACATGTTTACATTGACTTATAGAGCTAGCCAATGTAACGATCCACAACCTGTATCCTGTGTCCAAAAAGCACAGACCCGGCAAATTTTGCCAACAATGGCCCAATGCCAGCGAATATGCTACTGAGCCATGATTATATATATTCCTGTTATGACAAGCTGCTGGGACAGACATGTGTTTGTATTTGATTCAGTTGTATTTTTGACGTGGGATACTTTGTATCACAAGTAAGTTGGAGTTAGACCAGACCAGTGGTTCCCAAACTTTTTTTGCTAGGCTTACCTTTGTTTTACAAGAAAATCTTCGCAGGTGAAGTCAAAGGCAAGATATCATCATATCTTCTAGTCTTTGGCTTGGAAGGAAGTTGGTTTGGAAGCACATTTGACGATGCTTTTGTGTGGGAGGTGGGAGCCCCATCAAAAACCTGTCCATTATGCTAGCAGTGTTAGCTAAGCTAAAGCCAAACCTTAAACCCAGATGTGCATATTAACATATACCCACATAATAAAATTGGTAAGACTTGGATCAGGCCCACTCAATGTGCTTACACATGGCCCACATACCGCAAAGAATGATGACCCTTTGGTGGCCCAGATTTGGTTTGCCAGAGGTGGCCCACACATGGGCCAGCACAAGGCAAGTTGCAGACACACTGGTGGTCCTGTCCTGGCCCATGTGTGGATTACCTCTGGCAAACCTGATCTGGGCCACCAAAGGGCCGTCATTCTTTGCAGTATGTGGGCCATGTGTAAGTTGTGTGCAGCCACGGGCCAGTTGTAGACACACTGCTGGCCCTGTGCTGGCCCAGAACAGTTTCAGCTCTGGCCCCAGATGTCAGCCTAATGTGTACCTTAATCAAGCCATGTAATAACAACATAATAGTGCAAAAGTAACATGACGAAACTCTGTTTAGACAGTGAATGGACTGACTCTTATACAGCGCTTTTCTACTCTCCCAGATTACTTAAAGTGCTATACACAACACATTCACAATATCACACACTTTCTCTAAACTGAGTGCTTCCTAGCTACATTCATACACATTGACACTCTTGACATGCAGACTGGAAGAGCCAGGGATCGAACTACTAACCTTGCGATCAGTAGGTGACTTGCTCCAACTCCTGAGCTACAGTCACCCACTGGCAACGATGAGTAAACCGTCACTAGGCTTTGGATAAAGTGTACACTCACAAACCTGCATTTGAAACATTGGCTACCATAGCAGTATAGTATTCCAACATGGCATTTGGGTCTTCTAACTAAAATAGGAAAACAGGAACATAAATAGTGCTTGCCAGACCTGGTACACATATGGTTGACATACACCCTGCCATGACACCAGTCAGTCAGAAGTGCCAGCTTGATGCCAGATCCGGGCCAGACCTCCTTGGTATGTGGGTAGAGGACATGTTCATCTGAACAACTTTCCTCCAGATTCCATTTTCCTTACTTAAGTCATGCTGTGATATTGTGGTCAACGGTATCGTTCCACTGCTGGGGGGGAAAAAGATGATATCACAGCCAAATTTTAGATGCCATTCAGAGCTTATGGTCTGTTCTAATCCAACTAGCATACATACGCTATTTATGACAACACTAATAAACAAGAGGGGGAGAGTACAGATGAGAGACAGAAGAGGTATTTTGAAGTGGATGACAGAACCAGAGGCTTTATTGCTACAGGCTGTAATTCAGAGGGAAGGCCTTGTGGCAAGTGCCCGAGGGTGACAGTTAAAACAGAGCACAGCTATCTGAGGCTCAGACCACAAGGAAAACTAAAAGAAGTGAGAGGAATGAGGGACAAAGAGGAAAGGAAAAAAACAGAAGGGCAAGCTTTTTGTCTTTTTTTTCGACCTCTAACATCTCGCCATCTCAAACTTGTCTCACATCTACAAGTTGTTTTCTGTTTGTTCTTGTTGACCTGGACTCACCCCAACACTACCCCAGCACACTTCCTCTTTCATCTGTTCCTTTGGTCATGACCTCTCCCTCCATGTTTCATTTTCTGAATTTCTGTCTTTTTATCTCACACACATTTTCTCCAATTACTAAAGCAATACTTAGTAAGCAGTCCATACTTTTTTTTTCATACTTGGTGTATGAAAAAAAACTCCATACAAATAACAGTGAAGAGAAACATTTGGTCGTAGGGATGAAATCAAAAGAAAATAGAATGAACTTTGTTCGTCTGTTCTCACAAGAAGTTTATTTCTGACACCCTCCTGTGTTTGTACCTTCAACATTTAAGAAAAAAATGCTACACTTTTTTTTTGTAACTCGTTTAATCTCCCACTATGTTGCCCCCCCTCCCTCCCCTGAAACAAAAGAACAGACTAACTGTTAAAAAATTTACATTCAATGTTCTATTGCTTTGAAGGTAAAGAATAATATTACCAAAGAAATGAGATAAAACAATATCCCTGTCACTCACACTCTCTGGCTCTCTCACATCCTCGTTTCTTTCTCCTGTCAAGCATTTTTCTTTATGTTTTTACTTATACATATCTTATATAAACCCTTGGCTGAGTGAGGATTTTTGTTTTTGCTGTTTATGTTCGTGTTTCGCTTCCTGTGTTGTTTGAGTTTTAATCAGTGTTTCTCTCTCCTGCAGTATTTGGTGTATAATGGTGTATGTCCTCAATATTTCTCTTCTCTGTGTTCCCCCTCGCAGTGGATGGATGCATTGACTGGTCTGTGGATCTGAAGGAGTACCACGTATTGGCTGGTGAGCCTGTTCGAGTTAAATGTGCCTTGTTCTACAGCTACATCCGAACCAACTACACCATGGCCACAAACGCCAAGCTGCGCCTCATCTGGTACAAGAACAAAGGCGATGCAGAGGTGAGCGTCACTGGTCTGAACTACAACTGATGTGGAAGGAAAGATGAGGCAGGGAAGAAGAGTCATGAATTTCAAGGAAGACACCATGAAATGGAAATTTAAAAAGTTAATTACCAAAAAGCATTAATTTAACCTAACCATAACCTGAGCAGCCCTGAGACTGCTTAGAACACGGATGTGACCTCTGGGTCGTTGGTTTTTGGAGTCTGCAATTTTGAAGCCTCGGTATTAGCGATTTTTTGTTTTGTTTTTTTAACACCACGTGCCATGGGTTATCAAATAATGCCAGTAAGCTCGGTTAGCGTGCTGTTGCCATAAACTTTATTGGTGCAGCTCACACAAATATCTGCTCATTAGTGCTACATACAAGAATTTTACACTTCAAACCTTCATGTTTGGTCTGTACCACGCAGCAACAGATTTTCAGTCAGCACCTGAATTTGCAAAGTTAACAAACCAAGACCATGATTTTTTTTTTTTTTTTTTTTTTTTTTATTACACCAACTGGAATAAATAAAAAGATTTTCCCCCCATTAACCATCTGGTTGAGTGGAAACGCTCCACAAATTGAAGTGTAGTTTTTCATGTTTAAATTTCTTTCCAAAAAGGTAACAGAGGTCCTTCAAGCTGTAAAAAACTCAAAAACATTCAAGCATTATTTTTAAAGAATAATTTGCTTTCTCTAATTATTATAATAACTGTAATTATTATATAAGTATAGGTATATGTAAGCATAAATTTGAAAGTACAGGTATATTTCTTACTTATCTTTTATTTTATTTATATAGCACCGAATCACAATCAAACAACTCCCTATGAGCAAGCACTTGGCCACAGTGGGAAAGAGAGACTCCCTTATAACAGGAAGAAACCTCCCGGAGAAACAGGTTCAGGGAGGGGCGGCCAATCTGCTGCGACGAGTTGGGAGTGAGGGAAGGAGACAGGACAAAGATTAATAACAACTAATGATTAAATGCAGAGTGGTGTATAAACATGTAGTGAGGGACAAATGTGAGTGAAGAAGAAATCAAAGAAGTGCACTCATTTGTGTTTATCACTAACTTCCTTAAGCCTGTGTATATTAAAATGTCTCAAATTATGAACAGCATATCTGAGTAGCAAGGTAATACTTGGTATATTATTAAAATGTATAACATTTTTTCATAGCAACCACATTACCGTTGTCAATTCTTGGTCAAGAGGAAGTCGTTACAGATTATAGATACATGCTCTGTATCGTTGATTCCATTAATACATATTATAAGAGTCCTGTTATATTAGATTGGATAATCTTCTACTTATTGTATCTTTTAGGAGCCCATCATCTTCTCGGGTCACAGGCTGAGTAAAGAAGATGACTCCATCTGGTTCAGATCTGCTGAATTGGAAGACAGTGGATTCTACACATGCGTTTTAAGGTAATGTGGATGCATGTCAGTGCACAGGCCTGTCTGACTCCATTCTGACCAGTATCCTGGCACTGTAATGCATCAACCCTGAAGTAAAATAACTACAACCTAGTTTCTCTTACAAAGTAGGATTCAGAATTATTTCTGGTTCAGATGGGTGCATTGTTTGTGAGAATCACATAAACACAGCTCTTCTCCCCAGACGGGAGCTGGGTCAACGTGAACACACTCAACAAAACACAGGCTTTATTTTGAAGTTTCACTTGCAGCCCCAGCACATTTGTTTCATAAGACTAAATAAACAGAGTAAGGATTTCAGCAGCATGCAAACAAAATATCGTTGGCCCGACTCTGACCTGCAGCAGGGTTCACGAGGTTGCCGCTGCATTGTGGATTTCATGGGAACAAACTGGGAATAAATTTCTGACTGACTCTCTCTACACATGTGGTCCATTTGCATAGCGAGGGCAAGAAGCAGCACTGTTTCCTGTCTGAATGAAAAAAAATAAACACTATTTTATTTTATGATTAAAAGCCCCCTGTTCTTACTAATCAATCAATCAATATTCAAAACACAGATGACCGATGGATTACAAAACGTTTCATCATATCTTAAGCTGCTATTTTATTATTTGACAATTAGTCAATTAGTAGGAAATTAGCATTTTTTGAGGTGTGTTTGCAGTATCAGAACATTAGTTTTATGCCTTGCAGGTGAGTGTGTGCGCCTGTGTGGACATTTGGTGTGAGATGGTGCACCTGTGCTTGCCAGTTGAGTGGCATGCTGCCAGTTTATTCAATTGAAAATGTAGAATATGACAGTTGGCACTACATCAGAAACTGAGCCCTGTAAGGCCCTCTAAAAATATGTGTTTATGTGTAAATTTGTAATGACAGCGTAGTATAGTGGAGCGGGAGGAAACAAACAGAAACAAATCTACACAACTGCTTCAGTTATTGTAGCATAAATTCAAATTCAAATTTTTATTTGTCACACACACACAACCATACACAGTATGACATGGGGGTGAAATGCTTGTAGCTGTGCAATGCCCGACCATTAAATGACAGTGGTTTTGCAGTATTTACAATTTACAGGTTACTACAAAAATTTACAAATTAACTTATAAATTTACAGTAAAAAAATGTGCAAATAGCAGAAAGAGATTATAAAGATTATAAATTATAGGAAGCGTTCATAAAGAAAAAACAGCGTGCGTGTGGTGATGTGATGTGTGTGTGAGAGTCCAGTCTTATAGTGACGTGTGTGTGAGAGTCCAGTCCTACACCTGGTTCAGGGCCCGAATAGCCTGGGGGAAGAAGCTCCTCCTCATTCTCTCTGTTTTGGCCTTAAGCCAAAGCCTTAAGCGCTTCCCAGACCTCAACAGTGAGAAGAGTCCATTGTTGGGATGGGACAGGTCCATCATAATCTTCCTAGCTTTGGTCTTGCACCGCTTGGTGTAGATGGACAGCAGGTCAGGGAGCTCTGATTGAATGATGCGTTCGGCCGAGCGCACCACTCTTTGCAGATCTCGTCTGTCGTGTTTGGTGCTGTTCCCAAACCAGGTGCAGATGTTTGCCGTCAGGACGCTCTCGATGGTGCAGGAGTAAAAGTTCTTGAGCACCTTCAGTGGCAGATGGAAGTCTCTAAGTCTTCTGAGGAAGAAAAGACGCTGACGAGCTTTCTTAACCAGGGTGTTGATGTGACAAGACCATGACAGGTCCTGAGTGATGTGGACACCCAGGTATCGGATATATATACATTATATATATATTACACTTATAAACTGTAAAATGTATTAATAAAGACGTTTTGTGGAAAAAGTTAATTATATTACACTAATATCTATTTTTCCTACAATATTTTTCCCAAGGTGGTGCAAAGATAGCTCGACACTGCAGATAACCAAAATAAACACACTTATGAACACAGAATGACACCTAAAGATTACAAAAGATTTTTCTTCCTTGATGTCATTTAATAGACCAAACTTAGAGCACGCTGGAATTCTTATGGAAGTAGCTCACAATGAGAGGAAGTGACACGCAGCATTGTTTAAGTAAAGACGGATCAACTGGAATGGTATCACAGTATTTGTTGAAATTAGTGAGGAAAAAAACAAAACAGTAAAAAAAAAAGGTTAATGGCAGTCAGGCTTCCATCAGTGAACACAGAACTTCAATATCAGAATGTCATGCAGAGTTAAATGTTGGAAGTAGCCTCGGAAGAAGGTTCTTCATCGAGAATGTCCTGGAGGCCTTACAGTGGCACAATCACAGGGTAGCTCTTATAGCTTTTGTAGAGAACCAACAAGATGGTCTGACGTCAGAGCTGCAAATATAGGGACTTTGACAGCGTGGAAAAGTGGAAGCGACAGAGAAAAACAGAAGTGGAAGAAAATCATGACTTCAACCATATCTGGCAGAAGATGAGAGCAACCACAGATTCTAAAGCTTTGAAACACATATCGTATATAATGACAGCTTAACTTAATCTGCCGATGTGGACCATGAGATGTGGTCGTATTTATTTTTTTATCTTTTCCCACAAAGAAGAATTAACTGGATTGATTAAATAAACATGCATTCAGATGTTTGGGGTTTTCTGTAACAGCTTTTTATTACTTCCATATTTTTTAACACAACAATGTTGCAAACGAAGGGTGACAAGGTGAGAAAGTGAAGCAGGCAGACAACATGAAAGAAACTCTACATTTCTAAGTGGAAATTGAGGTAAACAGTAACATATTGACCAACTGTCATTGCCATTTCAGATTTAACGTTACCATACGGTGGTTAGTTAAATGCTGTCACGTTTGGTTTAACCTCCAAAAGCTACACTGTGATGGATTTTTTTTTTACCACCCTTTGAAAAATCTGACTTGCCATGTGCTTATATCCCAGTTAGCCACAATTAGCCAGTGTTTCATTTGGAAAAAAGGAAGCTTTGGTTGCACCAGCAGCACTGCTCTCCTCTTGTTTTATTCCATAAATCACTCGACCTGCTTTGTGCTTGATCCTGTTTGTCTTCCTTCTCTGCATCTGATACCTTCTCTACCTCAGCTTTCTCCTTTCTGTTTCCATCTTTTCCCCTTCCTCTTCCTAGCTGTTTTTATTCCCTCCTACACCTCCTCTTCCCTTCATCCTGCCAGCAGCTTCTGTCCTCTACACCTGAACCACCTGTTTCTCTTTCCTCACTCCTACATACCATGTTCCATTGTTTCCCATTCCCACTCCTTTTCTTTCCCCACATCAGCGTCCGATTCCTTCTACCCCTTCATTGCCCTCATCCTCCCCCTTATTTGCTCTCCTCCCACCTCTTTTTTTCTGCCAGAACTTGACACCTATCCTCCTTAATAAGCTCTCTCTCCCCCTCTCTCTCTCTCTTCCTGTCTTTCCCTTGCTCTCTCAGCATGACAACCTAATTAGGGCTTGGTGTCTGTCATTGTCTCAGGGTTTCTTATTAGCAAGCACACATATACACGCACACATTCACACACATAGACACATACACACAAAGAGGCACAGTCCCCCCTATCCTAATGGTGAGCCACCAACTGGATCCTATTATACTGCTGAAGGTTGTATCTAGAATTTGTAACCATGTACAGAAACTGCAACACAGGAGCAAGACAAACTCTACTTTCAAATGTGCTTATTGCCCTCTTACACATGTTTTTGTTGCTATAATAAAGAACAGGCGATATGTGGCCTGTTGCATACAGTCAAAAAAAACATTTTCATGATTAATTTAAATTTTACTCTTGGAATTCAATCCTGGCATTAAGTGCAGTTCAGTTTACAAAAGTGAAATTAAATTTGATTTGATATTTGATTATTTTCAGCTGGATTGACATAAAAAACCAATAAAACTGTGTAATAGCTGACATATCTTCGTACGATAACATGAATCCTCTTTCCAGTATATCAGCGTTTCAGGATACTGGGATATCTTTTGCAGATGGTTGCACATTGTTTGCCATGGTAACATGAATTTATTTATTTATTTTGAACAAATATGGATAAGTATATGAACATATAACAGTTTTCAGTGTAGTTTTCATGTAGTGTGTTCCTGTAATGTGTGCCCATTTAAATAATCTTTGAAGAATATTTAATGTATTAAAGAAATCTTAGTGTTAGCACAAAATAACTAATGCAAAGAGCTAAAGGTTAAGCTATTAATTATCCAGTAAGAGCATGGACTGTTTGTAAAAAAGAGTATATACAGCGGTGCCTCATTTATCGCGGGAGTTACGTTCTAAAAATAATCCGTGATAGGTTTATTTTTTACAATTTTCATAGATGTTTTAAGGCTGTAACACCCCTCACTACACGCTTTGAACACTTCTCAGACAGGCATGAACATTTTCACACTTCTCTCATTTAAACACTCTCAAACCTTCATAGAAAAATAAGTCCATATTGAATGAAACCAAAGATCAAATCCTGTTTTCAGGTCCACAACATGGGAATAGAGCAGCTGCCAGAGAATTCAACATTAGTGAATCAATGGTACGGAAGTAGAGGAAGCAAGAAGAATGAGCTGAGGAATGTTTGACTTATCTGACTGTTTTGTTTCACTTAATGCACCTTTTTATCCGAAAAATACAGTCACTTCTACCTTCCTTTAGCATGTCCAGAATTCCAACATTTTGTGCGATGGTTAGCATCTTCCTCTGCCTTCTGGGAGCTACCACAGGTTTCTTTGATGGTGCAAAACGTTTCGTCGACATTGTTGTGTTTGTTGGGGCGAAAACTTACAAACAAACAGTACAGCACTTCAGAGTCACTGTTACGCCCCTAGTCTAAGCGTGTAGGGACGCACATAAGGTTGGAGGAGAGAGAGACAAATCCCCGCCCTGGTTCCCAAGCCAAACATCCAAACCAGTTGTGAGTAAAAAGGTGATTTTATTTAAGGAAAAGAAGCATAGCTCCAGGGTGAGCCCAGGCCAAAATAATAAACAAAACCAACTAAGTCCCACCAGAGAAAAACTAACTAAACCCTAGGAAAGAAACAGAACAAACAAATGACAGAGCTATCCCTCGCTCCCTACCCGGAAAACAGGAGAAAACGGTTCCAAAAGAAAAGGCGGCTCACCCCTTCCGCTTCAGCCCAAGAGTGCCTACTGGGAAAACCAGGGTCAGGGCCGCGTCAGCTGTCAAGCTACTCGCTCGCTCCACTCTCTCTCCCTCTCTCTGTGGATCTGTCAGAGCGGCTATATGAAGGAAGTCACCTGCTCCATGGTCCAATCAGCCGCTCACTACTCTTCATTAGGGGAGGGACCTGGAAAGAGTCTTAAGCACAGTACAGAAACACAGACAGAAAACAGCCCACACAATGGACATTAAATTTCTTGGAGAAATAGCCGATTGGGTGGTCCACACCATGATGGTCTTCCTGTAGCAGTATGGCACCTGCCCCGTTTGCACTAGCATCAACCTCTAATTTAAAAGGGCGTGCAAAATCAGGGGCAGCCAGCACTGGCGCACTGCACAGGAGAGTCTTAACGGACAGAAACGCACTCTGACACGCAGAGGACCACACAAAGGGTTTCAACACACTAGTGAGGCTAGTGAGGGGTGCGACCACTTCCGCGAAATTTTGACAGAAACCCCGGTAGTAGCCCACCATGCCGAGGAAACGGCGAAGCTCACGCCTAGTCTGAGGGGCAGGAAAGTCCAGTATGGCCTGGATTTTGGCCGAGATAGGGCGCACTTGCCCCTGACCCACCTGCTTTCCTAAGTACGTCACCATGGCTTTACCAAAATCACACTTGGCGAGGTTGAGGGTGAGGGATGCCCTTTCCAAGCGATGGAACACATCAGTGAGTGTCTCCATATGCTCTGACCAGGTGTCTGAATAGACGACAATGTCATCCAAATACACTTCACACTTGCAGACGCCGCCCAGCACGATATTCATGAGCCATTGAAATGTGGCGGGAGCGTTGCGCAACCCGAAAGGCATGACAGTGTACTGGAGAAAATGGTCAGGAGTAACAAAAGCAGAGATTTCGGCCGTACGTGATGTTAGGGGAACTTGCCAATAGCCCTTTAACAAGTCCAGCTTAGTAACGAACGTCGCAGAACCGACCCTATCGACACAATCCTCCATTCTGGGAAGAGGATAGGAGTCAGGTTTGGTCACGCTGTTCACCTTCCGAAAATCTGTACAGAACCGTGGGCTCTTATCCGCTTTAGGCACTAGGAGACACGGGGAACTCCACGCACTAGAGCTAGGGACAGCAAGACAATTCTCCAACAGATAAGAGACATCTGTCTGGAAAAGAGCACGCTTAGTGGGATTCACCCGGTAGGCATGCTGTTTGATTGGAGGATGGTCCCCCACATCGATATCATGCTCCAACACGGTGGTACAGGATGGAGTGTCCGAGAAAAGATTAGGATGGTTCTCAATCAACCGACACACGTCATTTCGGACATCATCGTCTACCCCAGTTAAATGTGACCTTAAATCACGTAGAATTTCAGAATTCCTAAGTTGTGCGCAGCCCACAGCACAACCGAAAACCAAATCGTCACCTGCTGGGTCATACCGAGTTTCAAAAACTGGCACCACAGTCGCAACTGTTGACACACCACCAGCAAAGTAGGGCTTCATCATATTAATATGACACACACGACACTTTTTCCTTCGCTCTGGGGTGTCGATGACATAATCCGTGTCACTCAATTTCGCCTGCACTGTATACGGACCACTGAACTTGGCCTGGAGGGAAGATCCAGGGACCGGTAAAAGTGTTAAAACTTTATTACCAACCTCAAATTTTCGCTGCACAGCCTTCACATCAAACTTCCTCTTCATCCTACCTTGTGTTGCAATGAGAGCATCACGTGCAATTGCGCATGCTTCATGCAAACGCTCTCTGAAAGAGCTCACATAGTCTAACACATTTTCCTTAGGAGCAACAGTGTCGGACAGGAAGTTCTCCTTAAGCAATCGCAACGGGCCACGCACTGTGTGACCGAACACCAGCTCAGCAGGGCTAAATCCTAACGACTCCTGCACACTTTCCCTCACTGCTAAAAGAAGCAGCGGCAACCCCTCATCCCACTCCTTTTGAGACTCAAGGCAAAATTTCCGCATCATCGATTTCAATGTCTGATGAAACCGCTCGAGCGCACCTTGCGACTCCGGATGGTAGGCACTAGATTTCCGATGTTTAATGCCAAGTGACTGCAAAACCTGAGCAAAAATCCTAGACATGAAATTAGAGCCCTGGTCGGTTTGAACAACTTTTGGTAACCCAAAAATAGAGAAGAAGTTCACCAACGCCTTAACAACTGGTTTAACCTTAAGGGTGCGCAATGGAATTGCCTCGGGAAAACGGGTAGCAACACACATCAGAGTCAAGAGGTACTGGTGACCCGATTTTGTTTTAGGGAGTGGACCAACGCAGTCGATGAGTATGTGTTCAAAAGGATCCCATAAAACTGGAATAGGGTGTAAGGGAACGGGTGGAATGACTTGGTTAGGCTTACCACTAATCTGACAGGTGTGACAAGAACGACAATACTTAGCAACGTCATTCTTCAATCCTGGCCAAAAGAAATGGCGCAGATTGCGGTGATAGGTTTTCCTAATACCTAAATGTCCAGAAAAACTGTCATGGGCAAGACTAAGAACGTTGGGTCGGTACTGTTGAGGCACCAGAACCTGTTTAAACACATTCCAACCCAAATCACCAGCTGTAGGCGGATACCAAGTACGCATCAACACATCATCCTCGACACTATAAACACGAGGGTACTGGTCGCTAGAGTTGGCAGCGAAAAAACAACTCACAAGAGTCGGGTCACTCTGCTGTGCCAAAACCAAATCCTTTTTGTTGATTCCCAAAGACAGTTGAGGTGTCACTGATGGGCTAACAGGCAGCATCGCCTCAGAGTCGCCCGTCAGCGGGACACGGGTTTCAGATTCAGACTCCGGCCCACCACCAGCACAGAGAAAAGAATCAGATAAGTCCACGTCATCGTACTTGCGCCTATGCGTACGAGTTACAG
Source organism: Simochromis diagramma (assembly GCF_900408965.1). NCBI lineage: Eukaryota > Metazoa > Chordata > Actinopteri > Cichliformes > Cichlidae > Simochromis > Simochromis diagramma. Next base: position 1,763,810 of record NW_024387477.1, read on the forward strand.
CGCAAGCAGGAAAAACAGAGGAGGAACGCTCCTCAGCGACAGGGTTAGGTAATGAAGTATCAGGCACCGGCATCTCAACCACCCTCGGGGTAGAAAACACTTTTCCGTTAGCCAAATCATTCCCCAGAATCATCGCAACTCCGGGCACTGGCAACTGGTCGCGCACGCCAACCGGTACCGAACCCGAAACGAGCGGTGATTGAAGAAACACATTGTGCAGTGGCACACACAGTACATCCATTTTTACTCCCCAGACAAGAGCATCCGAACCACAAAAAGAGTCATCAGAAAAAGGTAGAATACCCTTCAAAATAAGAGTCTGCGCGGCCCCAGTGTCACGCAGAATCATGATCGGCACCCGATCCTCCTCTTTTTCATTCAACGAAACAAACCCCTCCGACACAAAAGGGCGGTAGCTCTCATCAAAACTTTCACTTCCCACTCCATTGCTAGGTGAAGTGGAAGCAGACATAGAGCGAACGAAACCCACACTTTTCGGCTTCCTCACCGTGTTGGCCTGCTCCCTGCGCTGTAGTGATGGGCAAACAGCAACGAGGTGCCCGATTTCATGACAATAAAAACATTTGCGATCCGACACAGGAATAGCAGCAGAACGTATCTGGCGCTTAGGGGAAACCCTATAACTTCTGACAGGACGAGGTGAGGAAGTGTACTCACGGCGCTCTGTCGAAAGTGCAGCACGATGAGTTAACACAAACTCGTCGGCAAGGACCGCGGCTTTAGACAGTAACCCCACCTTCTGCTCATTAAGATACACCACAATGTTTTCAGGGAGACATGTCTTGAACTCTTCCAGCAGGATCAACTCCTTTAGCTGAGTAAAGTCCTCCGCGTGACTGGCAGCCAACCACTTGTCAAATAAGACAGTTTTCTCACGTGCAAATTCCACAAACGTTTGACTATCAAACTTGCGACAGGCACGGAACTTCTGTCGATACGCCTCCGGGACTAGTTCATAAGCCCGCAAAATAGTGGATTTGACAACCTCATAATCCAAGCTGTCAGCAATGGAAAGACTCGCACAGACCTCCTGCGCTCTTCCTATAAATTTGCATTGCAGCAACAGACTCCAGACGTCCTTTGGCCATTTTAAAGTGGTTGCGATGCGCTCAAAAGCAGTGAAATATGAGTCAACCTCCCCCTCCCTAAAAGGAGGTACCAAAACAATCTGTTTGCTAGCGTTAAACTGGTCTATAGTGGGAGTGTCGGGGAGTGTACTTACAGGAACGGGAGCAGCGTCTCTCACTCGAGAATGATCAAGCTCCATAGCACGTATGCGGAGATGCATGAGCTCGACTTCCTTAGCCTTAGCTGCCAGCTCCACCTCCTTCAAGCAAAGGGCAAGCCTGAGATCCTCCGTCACCAAACCCGCCTCACCCTGGCCAGCCGGGTCAAATTCAGGAGACTGAACGGCGACAGGAGCTTCCGCCCCCGACGGCATCCGCCCCTTGGAAGGCTTCGGGACGGCCCCAGCAGCTTCCGCCCCCACTGCCGTCTCCAAACTCCCAGACCCACTCGGCGAGGTTTTCTGCCCCCCAAACACTCCCCTGTCCACCAGTCTCTCCACCAAACATTGTTTAATTTCCGCCTTCTTAGCATGCAACGGAACATCCACCCTGAATAAGTTAGCCACTACCAACAAATCCGCTTTGGTGCACCGCTCCAACTTTTCAATGGAGGGACGTTGCGCAAAATCATCCATGTCAAACGACATCACGAGCAAAGCAGCAAAGAAAAACACAACTCTGCAGACAACCAACCACATCCGCGCACCGCAGAGCCGCAAAACTCGCACCCACCACACAGACAAACGAAACTCTCCGCCGGTCCACACCCACCACGACGTTTCCCCCCACCGCAAAGTCAAAAAGGAAACGAACCAATCACACGAACGAAAAGGGACGAGCCCCCATTTATGTTACGCCCCTAGTCTAGGCGTGTAGGGACGCACATAAGGTTGGAGGAGAGAGAGACAAATCCCCGCCCTGGTTCCCAAGCCAAACATCCAAACCAGTTGTGAGTAAAAAGGTGATTTTATTTAAGGAAAAGAAGCATAGCTCCAGGGTGAGCCCAGGCCAAAATAATAAACAAAACCAATTAAGTCCCACCAGAGAAAAACGAACTAAACCCTAGGAAAGAAACAGAACAAACAAATGACAGAGCTATCCCTCGCTCCCTACCCGGAAAACAGGAGAAAACGGTTCCAAAAGAAAAGGCGGCTCACCCCTTCCGCTTCAGCCCAAGAGTGCCTACGCTCTCAGCTAATGCACTAGGAGCGGCTTTCACAATTCACGCTCACACAAATACACAATAAAAATACAGGCTGGGAAAACCAGGGTCAGGGCCGCGTCGGCTGTCAAGCTACTCGCTCGCTCCACTCTCTCTCCCTCTTTCTGTGGATCTGTCAGAGCGGCTTTTTGAAGGAAGTCACCTGCTCCATGGTCCAATCAGCCGCTCACTACTCTTCATTAGGGGAGGGACCTGGAAAGAGTCTTAAACACAGTACAGAAACACAGACAGAAAACAGCCCACACAGTCTTCTCATGGCCACAGCCGTAACAGTCACTCTGCTAGCGATCCAAGATTTATGTAAATTTGAAAAGCTGGACGCTTTCTGTACTGTACAGGAGACACGGAGGAGATTGATTGACACTGGTCTACAGCCAAACAGGACGCAGAAGATAATGCGCTGTTAAAAAAAAAAGCGGAAGGTGAACCGCGTTATAGCGAGGGATCACTGCATAGGTTTTGTGCTCTGCATTTTAACATCTTGGTGTTAGTATTTTGGCCACCCACCACATTTGGACATGCTGACAAATCGCCTAACCCTAACCTGTATACACACGACTTTTCACCTACCTTAATTTTTTAACCTACCTTAATGTTGTTTTGTAGGGGAAACCAACTGACGTAGGCCAAAGCCTTTCTTGACTCGAAGTTAAACATTTAAACATGTGAGTCTGCAGAAACTTTGAACATTTGAATTCAGTCTTCTGGGTAGTCTCATAAATGTTTTGTGATAATGTACAGATGATAAATAATAATTACACAATTAAAAGCTATTTAATCAGTATTTAGTGTGAACACTAACCTAAAATGTGGCAGATATTCTATGTTTTAAAAATGTTATAGAAAATTAAACATGCATAATGTGCTTTGCACGTCTGTGTCGGCTTTATTACAGTTTCTAATTGCTGCTTCGTACTCGTCTTGTTCGTCAGAGCTGACAAATGTATCGAGTGGATTATATAAGGTTTAGAAATGCAAAGGTAAACCATTAATCATCTTAATATTAAAATCTCGTATCACTAGCTTCAAGCAGTTTAAAAAAATCTTTGAAAACAGAACATATTTAAGCTGAGACCATGGCATTACAACATCTATGTTTTAGCAATGTATCGTATATAAATAAGAAACCTGTTTAGTCTCTGTCTCCTGCATATTTGACCATTCATCTATACCCCTCCCTTCTCTCAACAATCCACCCCTCCATTAATCTTTCTAAACCCTGGGCTTGTCAGCAGTGATAGATGTGTGTGATAAGATATCTATATCATCTTTAGTGAATTAACAAGCCGTGACAGAGAGGGTCAAGGGGAAAATGGGGAGCTTTTCTAGGAAACTTTTTTGTTTTCCTTTTGGGTTTCTCTATTCTAACCCTGCTGCTGCGGTGCGGCACAGTGCACCGTATATGCAGACTGGTAACAAATTAAAGAAAAAGAAAACCTGAACTCTTAATCTCTACAGTGAGGGGGATCCTGTGGGTTGTGAAAATATGTTTTCGAATAGCAGACCTAATGGCGTTGTGCTTGTTCGTAGCAAAAGGGTGTCTCTTCTTTCCCAGTCAATTCTCACTGGTGTAATGTGATCTTCTCATGAGTTCACACAGGAGCTGGTCCAAATACAAGCTACAAGAAAAGAAAAAAATCAAACTACTTGTCCTGTCTTGTTTTAAAAAGTGAAAACTAAGTTGAATTCTCAAATACAAGATAACATTCTGTTGGCCTAAGGCAAAATAATTGGGATTCAAAGTCCACAGTGATCCTTTTGATAACCTTTTCAAAGAGGCTGGCCTTCTTTAATTCATGGAGTACGTCCTGAGCCTGCACCGCGCTTTACAGCCGGCTGCATTATGTGTTCATACTTGTTGTTGAAAGACCTCAAATTATTTTAGCAATTTATTAAATGAATGCGAGGAAACAATGTGACAGTGTGAATGATTCATCTGTTGTGAACTGTCACCAAAGTGTGCTGCTTCTGTAGCTTCACTTTCAGTACAGTCAGACTCTCAGCTTCAGCTGTAATGCTTTGGTTCATTCTCACAGCTGCTGCAGAGAGAAAAAACAAAACACAAAAAGAGGAAAATCCACTGTTTTAGTACCTCGTCATCAAGGTACAAGTCAGTGACATCGTGCTGAACGGGGAGGAGGATTTATCTGCTGTAAGTATTTTCCTGATACTGAAATATTGGGAAAAACTACACTGAATCTAAGTGTTGCCTCCAAAGGGAGGAAGTATGTCATTGGCTCTGTTTGGTTATTTGCGGTCTAGTATCCACAGATATCATTTTCAAATGTTGTGTGATGGTAGACAGAAATAAAAGATCAAGTTAATTTGATTATTTAAGTTTGGTAAAAATTCGAATCAAGGTCACACCAAATGACTATATACACTATATGTTAGCCGTATTCTATGGATCATCAAACTTCACAATAATATACAGTATACTAGTTTTTATTGACAGTTTAATTCTTTTTTGTAAAATTCATTTTCAATTTGAAGTATTTATTAAAGGATTAATAATTCATTTTGAAATATTGATTTATAAATAGTGTTTTTGTCTTAAATTAAATAAATAATAAATTACTTTAGTAATTAAAAAATAAGCGAATAATTATAAGAGAATTCATAAATGAATTTACAAATGCATATTTTATTGCACAATTCATTATTTATGTGCAGAATCCTTTATTTCGATGCGTGTGACTCTTAGGACATGAGTACGTTGGTCGGCAAAGCATTTGACCTTGACATTCACTGCTGGTGCCCAAGGTCAAATCAGACCTTGAAAAATAATCTTCAAGAAACCGTATGTAGTGATATATCATTTGAAAGGGCATAGAGAGAGCTCTACAATACGTTTTTATTTTTTCCAATACAATGCCCTGCAGCAACACAACACGCTGACGTCATCATTTTGTAATAAAAACATCATAAAGCATCCAAGTTTTAGTACAGCCTCTGCCCTTTGGGGAAAGCTGTGCTCTGTGAGCACTGTTGTTCGATGTCTGCGTTAATAAGCTTGCCATATGAATGTAAAAGGCTATATGTCAGTATAAAAAGCATTTGATATATTATTTTGCAACTTTTTTTCACTTTGCTTACAATAAATGGAACAAAGTACATGAGTAATTACACCAGTTTCACTCAGGTCTCCCTGAATTTGTGTTGCTCTCTGCTGCAAGTGACAAGCCAAACAAATCCAATTACAAATGAAATTAGTTTCTTTTGATGTGATGACTGGTTATCGTGGTTATACCTTACAGAAAAATATTTCTGTATTAATACATAAATATGGCCTAAACACCACTGAGTTTTGTGAAACCCAGTTAAACAAGTTCAGTTAAACTAAACTGTGCTGAACGTCTTCTGAAGGCTCTCCTTCAGAGATGGCTAATACTCCACATATCAAGGATCAAGTTAAGGTAGTTAACTGGGACGCCTCCTGGATGCCTGCTACGTGAGTCGTTTAAGCATGTCAAAGGTCAAATGTGTAGAGATTTAAAATGTTCCAGTGTTTGTGCAGGTCTAATATTTAGAGGCAGACTAATCCAGAGTCTGGAACCTGCAACAGACAAGGCCACCATGAGATTTAAGCTTAGACCTTGGAACGGATATGAATCATTTTGAACCAGACTTCATGTTTTTTTTCTGGAGAATGAAGAGATAAGAGCTCAGATGGGTAGGAAGGGGCTCCACCGTTTAATGATTTAAAATCAAAAAGTAACATTTTAAATTGGATCCTGTAAGTAACATGAAATCGGTGTGAAGGATTTCCATGTGATTAAATTGTTTTACTTTAGCATTATGCAAGTTTTTTATTCCAACTTAATTTAATTGAGTTGATCTATGATTACATAGTCCAGCTACTTAATGCTAACAGAAAGTAATTTATTAATATGGAAATCTGTTCTATGATTATTTTAACTTCATTTAAAGAGTTGTTGGAGTGTTCAACAACGTCTAGAGTCCGGTTAACATAAAACTTGAATGGATATTTAACAACTTTCACACAGCTGTCACTCCATCCATCCTCTTTCGCTTATACTCATTAGGGTTGTGGGGGGACTGGAGCCTGTCCCAATTATTATCATTGTTTCAAGTACATCCATGATATTTCTTAAAACAGGCCCATATTTCACAGATCGGATGAGCTGCTAATGCTGGATTGTAGTGGTGTTCCTTCAGGAGAGCAATGGTTGTTGGTCAGCATCCTCTTGGCAAATTTCTGAACACAAACATCAGCAGATGTATGTGGCCTCTCACAATATTACATGCTTTACTCTTGGAGTGATCTTTGTTGGTCGACCTCCTCTGTGGAGGGTGATGAATTTCTTTCACGATATGTCTGACTGACTGATGAAGTCAACACTCTTTAGAAATGGTTCTCTAACCTTTGCCAGCCTGGACAAGTCTTTTTTGTGAAGCTCTCAGAAATGTTGTCATCACATACGTCCAGCTGTTCTATCATTCGATTATCCAATTCTAGGTTGTGGGAAGCTGGAGCCCCAGTTGTCATATATAGGGCAAGAAGTGGCATCTGGTCAGAATGCCCAAGTAACACACACAGGCATGCAATCATCCACGCTCACATTTACAACTACACGTTCCGTCCCACTGATAGAAATTCTGAGTAATTTCACCCCTGAATTAACTGCTATTATTGGTCACATTTATACAGAAATTTAGAAAACCTCAAAGGGTTTACACACATTTAAAGGTTTAGTAAAGTCCCTTGTGTGTGTTGTAGTGGGTGGGTTTGCGAGAGGGGTGCAGCCTAAAGACACTGTTAAAAAAAGTCTAGGTGAACAAAAGTAGAGTGACATTCCTTCTCAGGAGACCGTAACTGGAAAATAACATTGTCCAAGTGAAGCAGAGAAACAGAGATGTGCACAGGGAGGGAGCAGAAGAAATGGAGGCAGGTGGGTGGGAAGGAGAGAGAGAGAGAGAGAGAAAAGAAGGTTAAAAAAAAAAAGAGTCAAGGAGAAAGTAGTTAAATTGGAGGGGTGGGGAGAGAGGGCAAATACACGGAGAGAAAAACACAGGACAGTTGATAGAGAGAAGATGGAATTATACAGAGAGATGAAGGAGAGAGTTGGAAGAGATGGAGAAATGAGTAGAGGAGAAAAGAAAAGCAAAATCCATTTTCTCTGCAGGTATAAGGACCTCAGTAGGGAGAGAGAGCATGCGGCGACTGCCCAAGACCCTCCATACGCACACTATGATTAGGACTATGGCACACACACACACATATACACACAGACATCATGTAGAAAGAAATTGATACACCCAGCAAGAGGTCTCACTTTACTTTTGAGGCTGTAGCGCTGCAGGAAAGACATTGCACCAAACTTCTATCCTGCAACACTCGGTTTTCTCTCAGACTGAAGCAGAAAAGGAATCAAAAAGTAGATGGAGACACACACACTCACACACACAGATGAAGGTGAAGAATGAGAATGGCGGAGGACAAAATGATGGAGAGGACGACTCCGAATGAACAAAATAAGTGTTAGATAGTGAACGAGGTAGCATGAGATGAAAGATTTCATGCCTCTGGCTTTTCCCATTCTTCACTTCAACACGGCACATTAGATGGAAATGCAACGTGTTCTCTGGGAAAATGAGTAACTAGACTGGTTGAAATGCTGGCTGGCTGCTCTCTAAGGTTAAAAAAGAGAATTGTGGTTGGCTAGCTGAGCAGTTAGGCGGATGAAAGGTTGTTTCAATTGGTGACATCTTGGCAGGACAGGCCATTTGGCTAGGTAGGGTCATTGGTGGGTCAGTCGGGTGGCACAGTGACAGGCTGATCGGCTAGCTGGTGTTTTAGCCGACTGACTGAGAACTCTGTCCAGTGCTCTGAGTTTCTGATTGCGTGGTTAAATGCTGGATTGGCTGTAGGGACACTTGATTTGATGGCCAACATGCTGGCCGTCTTTGGCTGTTAACTGTCTGTCTGTCTGCTGATCAGGCATTGTTCTTGGTGTCCAGAAGTCCATTCTGTAGAACTTCCTGATGACTCAAAAACTAGCACGATTGCAATGTTGTAGATTGATAATTGATCAAACACAGAACTCGAGGTTACTGGAGCCCACGTACCACCACACAAAAAGCCAACAGTGGTTCCCCTTTAGAGTGAAGAGTGGGTATTTTTTGCTAAGACTGACTACAGACAGTGAAATCGCTGTGTGGATAGAAATTTATATTCAAATCAGTTCCGTTTTATTTATACTGTATAGTGCCAAATCACAACAGTTGCCTCGAGGTGCTTTATATTGTAAGGTCCTAGAATAATACAGAGTAACCTCTCTGGTAGGACCAGACTCAGGGAGGTGCAGCCACAAGACGGGGAACAGACACAGGTTGCATGCAAATGTATGTGCAAGTTCCCAGGACCGTAGTTTCTGGGTTAGTTTTTACCAATACTGCCATCCATCAAATCAAGAGTTGCAGTGTGGCTGACATCTATCACAGCTGCCATCGGAATGATTGCACCAAATAATGCTGTTAATGAAATCCCACTTTCATTGCCACGGGTGATTAGATATACATCGCAACAGTGAATATTTTTGGACAGCAGTTGAAATGTGAAACATAACACTGACATTTCAAGTTGTCAGTGAATATTTTGCTCAAATCATATGAGCATAATCTGAAGAAGGCAGGGTTGAACTATCGAGACAAAAAGGGCCCAGGTTGACATTTCTCCTGACAGACGACTTTTTGTGGTCTCCAAACCAAAAAACAAAAAAACAACAACCCAACAACCCCAAAACCCTTAGAGAGGAGTTCAGGGTGAGTAACTGGGCATGCAATCTGTTTGATTTTAACAATGCAGCCCTCAGCCTGAAACCCCTCTGTGACCAAACGAATGTGTACGTTTTTCTTAACCATGGCAACTTTCTTTAACTCTTTAACAAACTTTAATACAGGTGGCAGATCAATAAACACTTAGACTTGTAATTTTGGAAGGCAGTAAGTAATTCTGTGTATCTTTTTTGACATATTTTTCCTGATGCCATAGTTAATGGCTGCACAAAATAAATTGCTGTTTTTCTGCTGAAATTTCACCGCCATTACCCTACCTCACATCCCATCAAGCGCTATCACCTATCTGCGGTTGCTGGTGAAGTCAAATAAAAGACCAGATTCTCATTTGCAATTTCATTTTTAAATTTCTGTCTTTATGCGCACCTCTCCCTGCCACACTTTCTCTCTCAGCTATTTCCCTGTGGTAAGGCACACACACAAGAAATACACACAACATTGTCACAAGGGTGTTTTCTAATGCCAGCCAAATGTTTAACCTTTCTCTTCATCAGATTACCAGACTCCAAGCAGGAGATAAAGACAGTGAGTGGAAGAGGAAGAAACAAAGAGATGGAGAGAGACAGAGAGGGAGGTAAAACAACGATGGCAGTAACAAAGTAAAACAGAGAGGAGTGGGGAGTGAAATAGGTGCAGAGAAGGAGAGAACGGTCATTTGAAGTTTCTTTGGCAGTCCTCAGTGACTTGGCAGCCACTGAGTCGGCACCAGTCATTTGCCAATATGGGCTAATGTGTGCCAGTGCATGCCACGTTGAGCCAATGCCTGCTGCCCTGGCCAGTTTTTTGAAAAAAAAGAAGAAAAAAAACGAAGTAAAGCCTTGGTTTTGACACTTTGATGTTCAAGGGGTTTTAAGGATGCTCTGAAATACGATGTGACTCAGTAGATTTAGAGAGGAAGGGGCTAAAGCAGGGTGAAAGGAAGGGCAGAGGAGAAATTGTGAAAACCAAGCCACCGCTCCAATGTTAGCAACACAACTCTGTAAAGTCTGATCCTCACAGATTCTACAACTCTTGCTTGAGTGTCCTTCAAGTACACTTAGACTGTGATCTGCAAAGTCACTCGTTTAAGCCTTATTGAAATGATTTCAGGTCGTGGAAGTGGAAGTTTTCCTAAGATGGTACATCTGAATTATCCATTGTGCTGTGTGAGTTTAAATTTAACATGCAAAGTAAAAAGGAAGCACAATCAGGACCTCGCCTTATACATGTGATCACACAGAACTACCTCGCACAAACTGTACATGAAGTGCACATGTGTAAACTACCCTTTTATTCCATCTATTATGTATTTTTATGTTCCTATTTAGTTATATAATAATAATAATAATAATAATGAATTGCATTTATATAGCGCTTTTCAAGGCCCTCAAAGCACTTTACAATTCCACTATTCATTCACTCTCACATTCATACACTGGTGGAGGCAGCTACAGTTGTAGCCACAGCTGCCCTGGGGCAGACTGACAGAAGTGAGGCTGCCATATCGCGTCATCGGCCTCTCTGGCCATCACCAGTAGGCAGTAGGTAAAGTGTCTTGCCCAAGGACACAACGACTGAGACTGTCCGAGCCAATTACAAGACGAACACCCAACTCTTGAGCCACGATCGCCCATATATATGATTTACCTCTAGACCTCTGGAGCTCAGCCCAGTTAAGGACAGTTTCATGCATAAGTCACTTCAAATCAGCACTGGACACAAATTTAATGGTACTTTAGCTCGTTTTGAGACCCTACAGAACACCAAAGTCCGTATGGTATGGCACAATTTAATTACTGTCAACATGAAGTGCACCAGTGTACAGTATTAAAAGCAAAAATTCCCTAAAATATTTGCCCAAAGCCCTGCAGTCTCTTTGATCAGCAGGTTTTTTGTACAAATGGGAACAATAAGTACTCCAAGAGTCCAAACCTCCTCCGGGTAATTAATTTGGAAGGAATAGTTTTTTATTTACATATATTCAGTTTTGTTCTTTTAAGTGTGCTTTAAGTTTGTAGTGCAGTAAAAATAAGAGAAGAGTAGTGTGAAAGACGCTTACTGTGATTATACCAACATGTAGGAGTAGGTCATGGATAACAGGCACTGATGTGTAAACAACAGACATGAATAACTTGAGCTTATTACATAATATTATACTACAGTATATTTCTAACTAACCAAACAGCTCATTCTCTTAACAATGTAAAAGTAAAAAGCGTAAAAGTGAGGTCAGAGGTCAACTGTGACATAATATTTGGATCCAAACTATAATGTGATATTTAGAATTCCCTATACGCTTACATGTTATTACAAGCAATGGCAGTTAAATAGCTCTATATAGCATTACTCTATTGACCTTGAAGGAGAGGTCAGAGGTCAAATGTGAGGTCAGAAGTTAAATGTGACATATTTACTTTCTATATGTTCACAGACTGCACTTGTAAGTTTTAAAACTTTTAGCCCATTTTTAACCAATAAATCACTGAGTTGACCTTGAACGCCTGAGTGGATGTAAGCCAGATTTGAATGGATCATTAACATGAGGCCACTCTGCACCCCTACAAAGCTGAACGACAATTCATTTAAAACTTTTCAAGCTATCGTGTCTACAGACAGAACGTCATGCAAACGCTACCAGAAACACAACCTCCTTGATGGACCCACCTGACATTTAACTGGGTGAGAAGATGAAGAAAAAATATTTTCTTAGCTCATGGCAAAAAAAAAAATAGTATGGTTAAATATTTGAGTCATTGTTTCCATTTAAATCCCACAAAAGACCAACATGCTGCCCTGAGATGTCCAACAACCAACAGCTTGTTGATTTATTGGGAATCTAAAAAGTCTTTACCGATCATGAGCGTTAACCCGGCCTAAATTAACACTATATTTCATTGGCTGACATTGCTGCAAGTAAAGCCTCACAGTAAAGTTTGGTTCAGCAAGAGTGACTGTGTATATCATGAAGAATGCATTACTGCCACCTGTTGATCACTGAAAACAATGTAAAAAAACGTGTTAATAAAGTTTTTTTAAAGATGCATACAAACTACACGTACATAAGAATCGAGTGCAGTATTCTGTAAATGACAGTGGAAGCGTATACACATCCAGATACTGTGTATTTACATCATGTTCACATAAACATGAACATGAACCTGAATGTGACCAGGATCAGTACATCACATGAATAATTAGAACATCATGCTTGCATAACAAACTCATTTCACAAACATGCCGAGGGATAAAAGGACTTAGTTCTGCACACAAATAATGTACATAAGCACACACACACACACACACTCAGTGGAGTCACCTTGCCTAGGAGACTGCAGACACTGTTCAAACACACATCAGCTCTCATGCTGGGTCTATAACACAAGCTAATCCCCACACTACAGTAATAGTAGTTGTACTTTTTACTTCCTCACTTATTTAATAACATGAAAGAACTGCAACATTTGGAACATTCAGGGGAAAAAAGGGAGACAATCGTTTTTAGGCACACAAAATTTCCTCCCTTTCTGTTTGTAAGTGAAAACGTTGCACATGTGAACCTATAATCCAACGTTGTTGTTAAAGCTTTATTGGTATTTCAGCGCACAGTGGACTTGTGTTTATGATGAATTTGGCAAAATAAATCTGTAATAAAAAAAAAAATTGCAACATTACAGAACACAAAAATCAAAAGATGTTTTTCATGGGTTAGTGCAAGTGTAAAAATCCACTGGGAAAAAACCCAAAACAATGAAACATTACAATTATGTACCTTGTTTGTTATGTTTTTTTTGGTTTTTTTTATCTAGATTGGAAAACAGTGCAGTGATGATTTCAATCAGTATTTTTTCCTCTCATATACATTGTGTGAACAAAGGCAAGATTGTTGCTTATCAGCAGTGACAGGTATTGATCTGTGCTTCACAAGTTGGGGTTGCTGACCTTTCATATCAAAGAATATTAGCGCTCCAGTGAAACACACAGATGCGCACATGCTAACACAAAAATGATGGAGAGCATAAAAAGGTGCAGCTTTACTTTACAAATCACACAGCAGCCGACACGGGTACAGCGCACACACAAAGCCAGCATGGAGCAAACACTGTACCTCAAACAATTTCTGTGTGTCAGCAAGCCGACAGAGGCTGCTGCGCATCTCTGGCAGCGTGTTTGTGTCTTCTGTTTAGCAAGTGCTATCAGAGTGAAATGAGTTTTTAATGAGGTTCCAGTTTGTTTTGATGCATTGCAGATTTTTTTTAAAATCATAAAATGTCCTAAAAGGTCTTAAGAACATGTAATGGTTAAAAATGACTCACATTTGCATCTATTCTTATTAATGAAAAGCTGTGGCTTAAAAAATTATAATTTTCTTACAGTGTCATTAAAAAAATCTGCGTTAAACACTTTCTACACACAGTATTTAAGACCTCATTAAAATATAGCTTGTTGTGGCGTATGGATCCATATATAACCATATGAGATGCACAGAAATGTGTCGGCCCATGCGTGTGTATGTGTGACTGTCTCAGCGTGCAGCAGTGTCCACGCTTCCTCTCTCTCGGCCTGTTCGTTAGATTGATAGTCAAATTAATCTGCAGCTCCGTGCAGGTATAAACACGCTGCCTGCTGGCCAGGATACATCCCCCTCTATTAGCTCCATAATTCAAAGCACCCTCCAGCAGCCTGCCCTGATCATAGGAGGGTAATTGCAGGAAGGGTGCGCCTGATTTATTGACGAGTTGGATATGGTGGATTACAATTTGATTTGGAGATTCATTAACGGCTCATTTAGCATTTTGTGGAACTGGAATTTGTGTCTTTTTGGGGGGGGTTCGAGACTGCTCCACAACAAGAACAAAACACAAATTCTGCACAAATATGAAATATTAGCGGTCAGCCAAAGTGCAGTATGCCTGCAATTGTTGTAGAAGTGATGCTGCCTTGCTTGAGGACACTCAAGCAAGTCGCTTCAAATTAAGATCAGCGTGACAATTAAGAAAAAAAGAAAAATCATTGTAGCCTAAGAACGTGCTGTCTCTTTGCCAGTATCATAGCCTCAAACCAGCATGAACATTAAGTCTTACTGTAACTGCGACTCTACTACTTGGTAGTGTGTTGTAAAATAAAGGAAAAAACAAGCAGTATAGATTTCAGTGCATAATTTTGATTTTGAACGATCATTTTTCAAGCAGTCTGAAGTGCTTTTATTTGCAGCTGATTTGTCAGCTGTGTTTCAAGTTGAAAGAGGTTTTCAGCTCACACCTGGTATCTGTTTCATCATGACAGCACATTCCTCATTTGCTTTAATAAATGCACATAGGCACTCATAAAACCACACATCCCCACATGTGTAAAAGTGAAATCCTATGCTTTATTCATAGCAACTGTACACTTTCCTTTGCCATGTGACAAAATAACAAGCCGCACTCAGCAGACGGTGAACACGTACACATACACACACATGCAGGCACATATGCAGATGCTGTGTGTTACGTGAGCTTAATGCAAAAAATTGCTGATAACCAAAGTGTTATGAATGTCGGCTAATCACATTAGATGCAAAATGGCAGCCACAAATCTTTCCTTTCACCTTTGAAATCTCTTTTTTCACCTCATTCACTGCCAGTAAGACAAGAGGCAGCTTTGCTGGACAGATTTTGCTGGCATTAAATTGTCGGGTCGAGCCTAATTTATTTGTAAGCCATGTTTGCTGAAACAGGTTTGCTGCGAAAAGGCCTACACAGAGCAGCAAAGGACACACTTTTAGAAAATCAGAGATGAAACTGTAGTTAAAGGGACCTATTATGTGTTTCCTTATTATCTGTCATATGCATGCTGTATAGTGGCTGCATAGTGTAGTGGTTTGCACATCCACCTAGCATGTAAAATACTCCACAGTGCACTCCAGAGACTCGGATCACTTGGGCGGTGTGTCAGGAATCCAGTGTAAAAGTTCAGGAGCGAATGTTTTAAATAATGAGATCCGTGAATGTAGGTGGGTTTTTTGTTGGTTGGAATAACAAAGAGAGTGGGTACCCCCTAATATGGCCATCACAGCCACACACAACTATGGCTGTAACACATCCTTCTATTCACAAATTGTGTTTGGCTTTAAGAGAGAAAGAGGGGGTGTTTTACGGACAAATGATGAACTTCAGTGCTCCCGGGTTCCTGTAAGATAGATAATAAGGATTTTGAACTGTTAATCCAAGATTAAAATGTATGGCATTGGAAAAGAGCAGAACAGGTCACCTTTCATTTCACAGTATAAAGCATGTATGTCATAAAGTCACCCAGAGATATATTCTATAAAAAAATAATGAGATGATGTGTTTGCTGCCCTCCTGATGTATATTTCCAACAGGACCAAACTTGTGGTTAAAAATATTTAACTTTTATTTTAAAAATTAAATAGACTTAACTGCCATCTTACTGAGAATGACATGGGAAGGTGTTACATGCTGAATGTTAAGCTTATCAGCTATGGTTTGAACTTTTGGTCCATATCCACATATAAAAGTGCCTCTGAGTATAAACTCTGATCCAGCTAAGCAGGACTATTTATGACAGCTCTGGAAATACAAGTGTGTAAATATGGAAATAACGACGCTAAAATTATAAAGCTGTTTGTTGATTAATGCAGAAAAATGTTTTGCGAAAGCAGACCATTCACCTTAGTGTTAAGCCTGGAAATGGTGGAAAAACAGCACCTTCATGAAAAAAATAAGTATTCCAAGATATCAGAGACATTGTCAGACAGTTTGTTTAATTACACTTCATCCTGATCACAGTACAATGCAAACTGTACTAAAAACACATCAAATTATTGAGCGATTTTTGTTTTGCTGACTCTTTAATGTCTCCTATTCTTACAGGCTAAGAAGTAATGTCTTTATTTGTTTAGATAAAATAATTCTGTCAGTAACGCCAAATTGCACACTGAGACTAGCACGTACAGCACAGGTATGGTTAATACGTCAAAAACAAATTGGGCTGCCAACATCGTGATCACTCATCCCAAAAATGATCCCAATAAACACCAGTGGTCTTATTGCTGCTTTGTCGGCCTGGAGCATGTGCACATCTCATAAAAATGAAATGACCTAAGGCTATGAAATGCAAACATATCTCTAATAAGATCTAGATGAACCTTAAATACCATCTCTGGAATCTAATCTGTAGCACTCTATTGCCTCTGTTACTCAGTGTTTCAAAATCTTTTCT
This sequence comes from Simochromis diagramma, assembly GCF_900408965.1. Classification (NCBI taxonomy): domain Eukaryota; kingdom Metazoa; phylum Chordata; class Actinopteri; order Cichliformes; family Cichlidae; genus Simochromis; species Simochromis diagramma. The sequence continues at coordinate 1,780,139 of NW_024387477.1, forward strand.
CATTTCTGTGTCTGAAAGCAATTTTCTTGTCTCCTTAATAAAGTCAGAAATGTTCTTAACTCTTGACACATACTCACATTAGCAGCTATCTATAGGGCTGAGATGTGCCATTAACATCAATTATTTAGTAATATTTAGTGTGTGTAATGGGTAGAAAGAAGCTTTCTACACAATGGTAAAGAGCTTTAGTGTACACTAGGAAATATATTTTATTATAATGTGTTTGCATTTATTTGGATATTTTCTGTCTCACTATGGCAAGGTCTGCTATGGAGGAAATGCTAGATAGATAGAAAGAGAGGTCTATCTATCTATCAACTACTGGTCATGTGATAAAAAATTGTAAATACATTAAAAAATGTATTTCTGGCCAGTGGTGAAAGCCTGCTTGTGACTGATTTGGTTAGTTGTTTGCCAGGAACACACTGACTGTTCTGCAAACACTTGCCAGCTATTCTCTTAACTGTAATAAACTAAAACAGTGAAACACAAACTGGAAATGGAGAGTGGTAATTATGGTAATTATGTTGTTCTTGTCCTCCTTGACCTAACAGCTGCTTTTGTAGACCATAACATTTTACTGTCTCGCTTGCACCATCTTGCAGGCATTCGTGGTACTGCTTTGAAATGGTTTAGGGCTTATGTTTCTGACAGAACTTTTAGTGTTAACTTTTTAGGGTATGAGTCCTCCTCTGCCGCTTTTCAGTTTGGGGTCCTGCAGGGCTCAATTTTAGGGCCTCTGCTCTTTTTCATTATATCTACAGCCCCTGGGAACCATCCTCAGAAAGCATGGAATATCCTTCCACTGCTATGCTGACGAATGTCAGATTTATCTGCCTCTGAAGCAGAAAGATGCCTTCTCTATTAAACCACTTCTAACATAAATTGCTTGCTTGCTTGAGTGTCATCTGTCAAACAACAGGGGTGGCTGTAGCTCAGGTGGAGCACGTCACCTACTAACCGGAAGGTTGTTGGTTCAATCCTAGTCTGTTCCAGTCTGCATGCCAAATATCCTTTGACAAGATACTAACCCCAGGTTGCTCTCCGATGCATCCATCAGAGTGTGAATGTGTGTATGAATGTTAGATAACAATAAAAACTTAGAAAAATAGCTTGTGTGATTGGGTAAATGAATGAGTTGTGTAAAGCACTTTGAGTGCTAAGAGTAGAAAAGCGCTATATAAGAACGAGTCCATTTACCATTCAAGCAGAAGAACTTTCACCTTACAGCAAGATGATTTGGGTTTGGACCTCCTGGTCAGTCTTCCTTATTCCTGTGTGACCACACGTTGGATAACCAGTTAAGAAAATGGATGAAGTTCTGGTATGTTCACACACTGGTAGCATGACATTTGCTGGAAATTCTTAATAAAGAAATTTGTTTTAGTAATTTTAGGTGATTTGCTTTGTTTGCCACTGATCTGTGATGTGCGAACCTTTGCAAAGTTTATGTCAATGTTCAAACAGAATGCAGGCATATGTGTGGCTTCTTCGATCTGGGTAGTTTGGAGCTGCCTTTGAACAGTTTGTCCTATACTGGATATTTTGGCAATAACACTATTTTACCATTACCTGAAATAACGGATCATTCCTGGGAAGCTAGTGATGTAGTCTTTTCTTTGTAAAAGTATCATTACTGAGAATTTAATCAGATGAAACCGGAAAATCAAATAGCAGACGCTGATAATATCCCTTATGTTCTGTATGTATATTTAGGAAGAAAAAGTATTAAATTGATCTGAAGGATGTTTGATTTCCAGGTTCTTGGAATTCTTTTTGAAAGAATACAATTAATTGACACAAGAAATGACTATACCTGTTCACGAATATACGCTATTATTTTATCTTTTTTTGGTTCATCCCTCTATTTTTTCTACTTCATCTCCTTCTGCTTTAATTTGTAATTTCCTAGACATCTTGTAATTTCTTGAACAAAGGCCATGGACACATTTTAATTAGATGTGGATTATAATGAGGTTTTCCTGAACGTGTTGGATATTCATTTCATATAGTAGAGCATGTTCGTTCTCCTCTAATAATCCCAAATACAGTATATTCACGGTTGGTTATTACTTATTTGCCCTGCAGGTAAATGGCAATGGAAAAAAAAAACCTACCCCCTGAATATCTAATTATGATAACTTCATCATTCCAGCTGCAGTGACTTTTTTTTTTGTTGGTACAGCAAACCAAAAACGTGTACGACTCTAACTTGTAGCACATTAAATAGACAAATGTCTTTAACTTCAGGGGCATTTTTACTAACAAAGCAATTTAAATGTATTCACATAGCGCCAGATATGAACACACACCCACACACGTACCAACAATTTGCATTTATAAGAGGCGCACAGCATGTGCTAAATGCTTCTGACACAGCGTTTGCATTGCGGTCTAATTGAATCATCATGTTTACAGTGCGATATGCATAATACATTCTTCTTTACATAGTTGTTGTTTTCACAGTTTAGTGCCAGGCTTCCGGTGTTCAGGTTGAAAGGGGAATGGGGGAGAGCTTTTGACAAAGCCCGATAGAAAAACAAAAAACAGGGAAATGTGGAAAGACAGCAAAGAGAGACAGAGGACAGTTCTGCTTCAGTTCATCTCAATCCAATATGCATTACTGGCATGAATGTATAGAACCAAATCATCAAAGCTACAAGGTTAAAACATGTTTTTAACATAAAATCCATTTGTGGGAAGTGTTTATAAAAGTATATATGTGAGGAAGAGCGTGTGTGTGTGTGTGTGTGTATATATATATATACATATAGATATTTAATTCAAGTATTTTGCCACACATTGATATTGCCCTTGGTAATAATGGATTGCATTTATATACCGCTTTTCTAGGCACCCAAAGCGCTTTACAATTCCACTATTCATTCACACACTGGTGCAGACAAACCACAGTTGTAGCCACAGCTGCCCTGGGGAAGACTGACAGAAGCGAGGCTGCCATCGGGCCCTCTGGCCAACACCAGTAGGCGGTAGGGATAAAGTGTTTTGCCCAAGGACACAACGACCAGGACAGAGAGAGCTTGGGAATCAAACCGGCAACCTTCCAGTTACAAATCAGCTTCCCAACCCCTGAACCACGGTCGCCCTGGTAGTGCACATGAGCCGCAATCCTCGTTTGTTGTGCAATTATGTACAATAAATGAGGATTGCGGCTCGTGCGCACTACCACAGGCTGGGACATAGCGACAGAGAGTTATCGATGATGCAAGAAGGCAGCAAACAGTGCCGTTTTGCTAGCAGCAGCTGGCAACACAGAAACGTACGAGGTGTTTTTGATGTCAGTGCTGTGACATTCCAGCTCCATATTCGCCCCGCTTTTCGGGATCTCTATGACATCATATTTAAATGTACTGGGTGACATTATGCATCGTGACTGAGAGTCATCAACATCAACGTTTGTGTTGATGACTCTAAGCTACGATGCACGGGTGTATTTTAAAGGGAACCTGTTATGCTCATTTCCAGCTCGGTATTTTGCTTCTTCGACTCTTGGCAGATTATCCTCTGTCGGAAGTTTTAACCCCACATCTCTAAAACTGTAATTTCTTCATTTTGGTTGTCTCAAGGCCATCAAACAGAACACTTTAATCAGTTCAGCTGTCTAAACAGTTGGTCAACAGCTCACATTTTTCTCAAGCTGTACTCCTGTAAAGACAGTCTGAAACATGTGTTTACACTTCAAGTCTATTTCTGTCATGTATGGGCTCAAATACAGGTGACCTGGAGCTTGCCTTGCCGGAAACGCATCCTTTTTAGGGACATATGGAGCTCTGGGATTACTGCTGCTCTCCTACTGACGTGCTCCTGTCTTGCACCTGTTGATACAGTGCTGGTGTGGAAATCATTTGGGCTGATACGGTCCATATCTTTCTTTCTATTTAGCTATTTGGTCTTTTTTTATTTATGCATAAAGGGTGATTAAGTAGCTAATATGAAAGTGAAAACAAATCCCAAAAAATAAGAAGGGTTAGTAAAAGACTGAATTATATCTGATTGAGAGAAAAAGACAGAGAGGGACAGAAAAGTCAGAGAAGCGTATAGGATAAGGTAACCAAATCACTGGAGGAGAAAACAAGATGCTGTAGGCTGGAGATAGATTGATGAGGAGTAGAAAAAACTGGGGGATGGATGGATAAAAAGCTTTCCAGGCCTCTAGTTCAATGCTCAGTGGTCTTGGTAAGGTCAATGACAAAAATCCAGGGTACCCTGTAAGACACACACACACACACACACACACACACACACACAGAGCATTGATGGGATAAGTGGTTTAGATCCACTTAGATGAGAGGTTAAGGGACAATGGGTGTGTGTGTGTGTGTGTGTGTTGGGCGGGGTATGTGCATGAGGGAGTAAGACTAAGAGATCAATGCGCTGTTTTGTGTTTGGAGGTGAACTTGGGAGAGCACACATAGCAAAGTCTGCCCACACACAACCACAAAACCACACACACACCAACAATTACAATCACCTTGAGCAGATATTAAGACTTCAAATCGAAAACGATGTTGAAAGCGTGTTGCATCATGCACATGAAAGCAAACTTCAAAGTTTGCTTGTTTTGTTTCATTAGAAAAATTTGGCTCAAGGACACGCTGTCACACATGGCGTTATGACGGCAGCATGTAACTGTGAGCTGTAACCTCCGATGTCTCGCTAGCACAAATAACAACACCCATTTTATCAACACAGTCCACAGAGCCTACCTGTCTTCGAGGTAATTGCTTCGGCTCTGTTTTTGCACATCTGCTGCAACAGGGAGCTGCATGCTAATTGCAGCAGATGCAAAAAGGCAGGGCAGGGGTAAACCTTATTTAGTGGACGGGCTTCTGGACTGAGCTGAGAAACATTTTATGTGTCTTGAAACTACTGTACGAAGTGGGCTGAGGTTTATCCCTTTGGGGCAGAGCAGCAAGCTTTTGCAGTCCCTCTGGCTTCTATTACTTTTCACTTGTTTCTAATGTTATTCTCTTCTTCCCTTCCTCTTACTTTTGTGTCCCCCTGTATCTTACATTCTAGTCTAACGCTGGTCTTTATCTCTTTGTCTAACTTACTTCTATTTTGGTTAATTCCTGTTTTACTCTGACAGTTAGTTTTCTCATATCTTCTTTTTGCTTTAGTTCCCTTACCTCATTGTTATTGTTTGCTGTCCTCATTAGCTTCACCTGTGTTTGACTGCTTTCACCTCCACCCAACCAGGCCCCTGTGTAGTCTTGCGTTTCCCTTTGTCCTTGGCAGATTGTATATTTTCCTCCCACGTGCTTCAGTGTTTCTCATCTTAATCTTCAGTCACGTGGACCATCTGGATTTTAGTTTATCAGCTTTTTATTAAAACTTGCACTATCTATGTCCACAAAGCCTGCGTCTAAAACTCCTTTACAATTACTTTAGGCACTAGTAGACTGTCAATTTTAGTTGTACCGGCACAAGTTCTACTTTGAAGGTGAACGGAGATTACATCGAAGGCATTAACTTGCAAACTGTGGCAATCTGGTAACAACCAAAGCAACTGCAAGGAGGTTATTAGTGTAGTACTGTATAACTGTCTGTAACTATTGTTACACTGTTAACCTTTTGGAACGTCACAGAGTGCACACTCTTCTCTAGCAACCAGTGTTTATCAGGCTGACACAATTCACTCTCTAGATCAACATTAAAGGGCTTTAGTAGTTGATTTCACAGTAACTACTAGCTTCTAGCAATTTCCAGTGACTAATCACATCATACTTATAAAAATGACCAGTGCCTGATTGTCAGCAACTCGTCTCTATGCCTGTGTCAGTATGACCTCACTTGTCCTTTAGGTGTTTTGTATTGAAACAAGTAACATGCTGCTTTTGGAAATGAAGGCATTCGAGGTTTTAAAACCCCAAACGAGTATCAGCAATGCTAAATGCTAATAGCTATTCTCTGTGCTCGCTTTTAAACAACGTCTTTTGCGTGCTAACCAAAATGTAGCTTCTAGAGAGGCTGTTCCCTGATATTGTTGCCATAAAGATAAAAGTTAATATGTGCAGGAGTGCTCTGGATCCGATTAATATCTTTGTACAAACACCCCAAGCAGTCAGTTTTGATTCAGTTTCATAAATACACGCAGTGGTACATTTTTACATATTCATTGCCAGTTTTGTCCACTGTGCAGTGGTATTATGGGCTATTTGTTAATAATAATTTTAAAAAAAAGGATTTATGTAATTCAAACTCATTAGTCATGTAAAATGCCACGTCAGGAGAAGGAAATTCAACATAATCATCATTAATCACAGGCTCTGGTCACTTATCGTACCTTATTGAAATATTAATGTGGAGAACAGCTACAGGTGTGAATATCGTGCTGCTTCAGGCCTCTGAACAATAATCCACTTGTGGGCTCTAAATGCAGCTCTGTCTCTGCGCTACTCATCAGTTGTTGTGTGAAGTGACTGACGTGACAGTTTTCTTTAAAAGCAAAGCTGTTGCAGTTCGCTTGTTTTGCTCCTTGGTTGACAGTAGAATGCCAGTAACCACAAAGACTGATACTTTGTTTCTTAGTGACTCTATTTGTCATTCAGTAGCACTAAACATTACCATTTACCCTTTGTTGTCAAGGATGGATCCTAACAGTTTAATCTCATAATTGGTTTATATAATTAAGTCAAATTTTTCTAATTTCTTTCCTTTAAAATGTTTGATTTCAATCAAAGTGTATTTTATTTTTAGAGCACCAGTTCTCAAGTACAGTTATCTTTGCTCACTGCGATCTGCAAGAATGAAGCCAATGTATAGCAATGCTTTTTATGAAATCTTTTGTTTATGATGGCGTTTGTAAAACCTCTTATTTATTGCCAGTTCCTTGAATGGTGTCAGTGAAAAGCTGGGATGTCAATGGGCCTATAATTTCACCAGAAATAACCAGAACAGAGCCAAAGGGTCCACCCTGCATTTTCACCAGAAAATAGCTCTGTTTGACACAGATTATAAGACTTTGACAGTTTGAGTCTCGGTGTTGAACAAATGGTTGAATAACTCATGTCACTGTTGTAGCTAACTTTTGAATGGATAAACAAATCAGCTAAAAACAAACCCACTCAGACTGATTTCAGGGTGCTTGAATTGGCTTAGAAACAACTGCATAGATGGGTTATATTTGTGATGTCAAGTGGTTTCTTTTCTCAACAACTCCGAGAAAGATGTCAACATGCAGTGATACAGAATACCTTTTTATGTATATTTTTAATCTGTTTAGGAACTCCACATACTGCATGAAAGTGTCCATGTCGATGACCGTGGAAGAGAGCGACGAGGGAAAATGCTTCAGTAGCAAAATCCGCCATCTGGAGAAAGCTGAGATAACCCACAGCAAAATGATCCACTGTCCTGATATAGAAGACTATTTGGCTCCATATAAACAACCGCAGATGACCTGGTACAAGGTATGGCATGAACGCAGAAAAGTTTTTATGAGTCTTCTGTTTAAGGTTGCGACTGATCTATTCTGCCTATGTCTCCTGTTAGGAGTGTGAGCTGGTTGAATGGAGAAGCTCCATCATTGTTAATACCACACATATTTGGATACCTGAGATAGAGGAGGGAGACGGGGGAAATTACACCTGTGAATTGCAGTATGGATCCAGATTGGTGCGAAGGACAACGCAACTCAAAGTCACAGGTAGGAGATAATGAATGGATGGAGATGGGATACAGTCCAAGAGACTGGTCACTAGTCCACTGGCAACGTTCGGTTGCTTTTGGTGTATTGCCAAGCAGTTGGCACTTGATTTCTAGAGGTTGCTGTTGTTGAGGATACTGCACTTAAAACTGTTATTCTGTTATTGCTTTGCTAACACATAGCTGCGGTTGCCTGTATTTTCCATAGAAGACCACGCACTAACTGCTGAGCAACGGGAAAACTGAAAAAGTGCAACACAAACTGGAAAAGGAGAATGTTCATAAAAATGGCGCCTTACTCTGAAACCAACATAGTTTAAAAGACACACCTTTTACTTTAAAGGCAAGGGTCTCCATTTCAGGTTTGCATTGCTCTTTTCATAGTTTCACTACAACTAGGGGCAATGGCAGCCATGGACCCCCAGAAACTACTTGTCAATGGGTCAGGAAATAAACTGATTTGTAATTACAAGAGAGTCACTGACTGACCTCAGGTGTACTTGGCTAGGGCTTTAGCAACTGAGGCACTGCCAACAACCTCCAGCATCCACTGACAACATTCACTCATTTTTCCCTTGTGACCAGTGGCTGTCTGGCAATCACCAGTTAGCCTCTAGGCTTTAGGGTTAGGCCTCTAGCTCTAAAGGCCTGGGCATATATAGGGAGTGCAGAATTATTAGGCAAGTTGTATTTTTGAGGAATAATTTTATTATTGAACAACAACCATGTTCTCAATGAACCCAAAAAACTCATTAATAGCAAAGCTGAATGTTTTTGGAAGTAGTTTTTAGTTTGTTTTTAGTTTTAGCTATTTTAGGGGGATATCTGTGTGTGCAGGTGACTATTACTGTGCATAATTATTAGGCAACTTAACAAAAAACAAATATATACCCATTTCAATTATTTATTTTTACCAGTGACACCAATATAACATCTCCACATTCACAAATATACATTTCTGACATTCAAAAACAAAACAAAAACAAATCAGCGACCAATATAGCCACCTTTCTTTGCAAGGACACTCAAAAGCCTGCCATCCATGGATTCTGTCAGTGTTTTGATCTGTTCACCATCAACATTGCGTGCAGCAGCAACCACAGCCTTCCAGACACTGTTCAGAGAGGTGTACTGTTTTCCCTCCTTGTAAATCTCACATTTGATGATGGACCACAGGTTCTCAATGGGGTTCAGATCAGGTGAACAAGGTGGCCATGTCATTAGTTTTTCTTCTTTTATACCCTTTCTTGCCAGCCACGCTGTGGAGTACTTGGACGCGTGTGATGGAGCATTGTCCTGCATGAAAATCATGTTTTTCTTGAAGGATGCAGACTTCTTCCTGTACCACTGCTTGAAGAAGGTGTCTTCCAGAAACTGGCAGTAGGACTGGGAGTTGAGCTTGACTCCATCCTCAACCCGAAAAGGCCCCACAAGCTCATCTTTGATGATACCAGCCCAAACCAGTACTCCACCTCCACCTTGCTGGCGTCTGAGTCGGACTGGAGCTCTCTGCCCTTTACCAATCCAGCCACGGGCCCATCCATCTGGCCCACCAAGACTCACTCTCATTTCATCAGTCCATAAAACCTTAGAATAATCAGTCTTGAGATATTTCTTGGCCCAGTCTTGACGTTTCAGCTTGTGTGTCTTGTTCAGTGGTGGTCGTCTTTCAGCCTTTCTTACCTTGGCCATGTCTCTGAGTATTGCACACCTTGTGCTTTTGGGCACTCCAGTGATGTTGCAGCTCTGAAATATGGCCAAACTGGTGGCAAGTGGCATCTTGGCAGCTGCACGCTTGACTTTTCTCAGTTCATGGGCAGTTATTTTGCGCCTTGGTTTTTCCACATGCTTCTTGCAACCCTGTTGACTATTTTGAATGAAATGCTTGATTGTTCGATGATCACGCTTCAGAAGCTTTGCAATTTTGAGACTGCTGCATCCCTCTGCAAGATATCTCACTATTTTTGACTTTTCTGAGCCTGTCAAGTCCTTCTTTTGACCCATTTTGCCAAAGGAAAGGACGTTGCCTAATAATTATGCACACCTGATATAGGGTGTTGATGTCATTAGACCACACCCCTTCTCATTACAGAGATGCACATCACCTAATATGCTTAATTGGTAGTAGGCTTTCGAGCCTATACAGCTTGGAGTAAGACAACATGCATGAAGAGGATGATGTGGACAAAATACTCATTTGCCTAATAATTCTGCACTCCCTGTAGAGTTAAGAATATGCATCAAATTCTGTCAAGAAGACTCCTGCCTGGAACGACTGCAATGAGAGAATGGACAAGAGTCAAGAACGCAGCTACTGGGTATCACAATCATTTTCCAACCTCTAACAAGTATAAAGCTGATTTGTTAAGTGTATCCTCCTGAATATGTTCTCCTGACTGAAGTTTGGTCCGTTTACAGCATCCTGCCATTGATTGCATTTGTCCCTAACCATCAGGAACCCTCACGTTAACTTTTATCGAGTAAAAAAGATGAGGGTTCATCCTCCAGCTTCAATGTGTTTATGTAGTGCTGACATAGCTGTGTCGCTAGTGATCACGTAGCACATCATTATATACCAGCTAGCCCAACTTCAGTAACCCTACAAATGTTGGAAGTGATAGCAGAGCTGTACGTTTGAATTCCATTCAGAAATCTCTCAGTCAGAACATGCTATATCATGTTTAGGTGGAAACTAGCGAGCTAACTTCCTGCTAACGTCTAACTCCGTTAAATTTAATAAATTCTGTTTTCATGGATGCCTGGATGTTAAACTTAATTGTTACTAGAACTGAGCATGGTAGAGCATCACACATTAAATGAGCAACAGTGGGTGAGAAATAATCAAAAGCAATATGGACTATTGAATTTGGTTGTAGAGAATATAACGGATGGAACAGGCAGGGATATATATCACTAAAGCTTTGCCAGCTACTGCTTTGCAGTGCCAACATGTGACTGGAAAGGCACCGTGTGCCCGTTGGGTCAGGAATACATAGTATTTGGTATTCTACTGGACATATTTTCTATTGCATTTTTTTTTTAAGAATTGTAGAATTGATGAATTACCGTTCCATGGATTAGGGGTCAGCTGACTACCATCAGAGAAAGCAAGTGGACTTAAAATATGGTCAGAATATGTACTCTGCTTCCTTTTAATATACAATGGATCCCTCAGTGACTCCAGAGCATCCATTACTTTGACAGATCCCTCGACTCAGCAATACATCATTCATCATTACTACAGCACTTTTAAAGTTTCTTTGAATGCACATTTCAGATCTACGCTAAAACAACGGGGTACATTCCTGGTATCATTTTGTATATTTGCATTAAACTTTGAATATTTAAAGCTTCAGTGGCTTTTGACTTAACTTTCACTCAGCAGAAACATCTGCTCCGTGCTGTTATGTCTTTAAGCTTACTTCCATCTGTGCTTTTGTTATGTTTGTGTGTGTGTGTGTGTGTGTGTGAGCGAGTGTTTTGGGAGGAGGGTTGCAGTCCTGCTTGTGTTTTGCTGTTGTGTCATGTACCATGTGCAGTCGGTCTTTATGAGCGACACACTGTGCTACTTTTGTCCTAGCACACATTCTTAAACGTGCGCCTTGATTTGCTTCGTACATTGTGATATTATTTGCATTCTGACACTCGTATACACACGAAGGAAACAGTCTAGAACACTTACTGCTCCATTTTACTCATATTTTGAATCCCAGAACCAAATTCAGTGTCCTTCTCAACTCGCACTTCTTGCTATAGTTCAGATGCACAGCTTCCTCTTGCAGTGTAGGGCTGAACAGGCAGTACTACATTTCTTGTGTTTGGTGTTGTTGAACGGGTTAGTTTCTATTGCACCCCCTTGTTGAATTGTCACATTGGACCATATCTTAGGTTTTGACAAACAGAGTTTAAAGGTGAAATCAGATACGAGCCTTTTACTCCAGCTTGAAGAAAAAGAGTCATATCTGTGTTGCAAGACCTCAACATATGTTAAACAAAGGAAGTTAAAATTTCATATTTTTGATGTGTTGTCTGAAACCCAAATAAAACATACAAGAAGAAGGATGTTAAAAATGATGCTAGTGAGTATTTTTCACTGTATTAAAATTACAGAGCCATGGCGAAAGATTTCTTTCAAAACTATCTATACTTTCCCAAAACATTATGATGCTTTTTTTTAATTAGCTCACAGTAAATGAAGTTTGGTGCACATTGGTAAGATATTTCGCGTTCCCCGATACACATTAGAGTAGTCATCAAAGGAATCGGACTTTCTTTGTATACTGGCTGTTTTCACTGTCATTTTCAGTCCAGTTCCTGCACTTGATATTTGTTTGCTAAGCCTTTTAACACTATCCTATGAATAATTCAAGCATAAAAAGGTAACTTAAGGGATGAACCAATGTTGTGTCTACACATAACATACAACCAATCACTCTGTCAGAGAACCAATTTTAGGTTGTACATTTAGATAATTTGTTATTAGCATCCTGTTAGAAAAATAATTCTTTAGTTGAAACTTTGAAAATTTCCAAAGATAACACAGTCTGACATAAAATATTATGTTTTGGATCAACAAGATGATTACCAAAGAGCTATTAGCTAGAAACATGTCTTTATGATGTGCAGTGTGTAATTACAAAATTAATGAAACTGGACAAAAGAGAAACTGTCTACAGCACATGAACAACATCTGATGGTCATGTCCTTTAGAAATAAGAATGAATCCAGCAAAGACCCGACACAGGACCTGAGAGATGCATCTGGCACTTCAGTTGATCCATCTAATGTTCACAAAATTGGTCGTAACTTAAAATATTGATAAAACTGAAAAACTCTTGTTGGCTTATATAATGTATTTAACTATATTTTTACATGTTTCAGTAAATCTCTGCATCTATTTGCAAATTTTTCTAGCAAAGCATAAAAATAAATGAGGGTTGGCCAAAGGCGTTCTCGTATATCCTGGTTACACAGTGTAGACAGAAAGGTAAAACAGCTTTGATTATTTCCCCCAGATTCTGATCGAGCAGACGTGAGACAGCCTCGTGTGAGAGTGGTCTGACTGTGGCCATAACCAGGGATGGCCTATATAAGATATACTACTATATTGTTGTGGTAAAAGCAGGCTCACTCATGCAGAAAGAGCATTCAGGAGACATCTTGCGTAGAAGCATTTATTGCAGCATGCTCAGCCGAGGAGAACAGAATGCAGTATTATGGGTTGATGTAAAGGACCTGTCCACTGTAGGAGCTATCCTGATAAAAGGGCGCATGTACTTTCATTTTTATTTATTCACTTCTTGACACAGACAGTGCCCATTGATAAACTGAAAAAAATCACATATAATAAAAATGAGTTAGTAGTCCTATAACCTCGACTTCATTGTCCCTGGCCAGTTCTTCAAACTGCAACCTGAAATTGGAATAAATTTGGGTGCATTGCTCAGTCCTCTCTGCCTTTGTCACTCTCACAGACGCAGCTATGTGGCAGAGAAGACATGCTAACGCCAGGTTTTTTTTCCTAACAGGCTCTTTGGTGTCTCCAGACAGATGCTGAGTCATTACACCGTTCCTCTATAACCCTGCCTGAGAGATCATTTCTCCACATATACCATAAGACAGCTCAGGTTTTCTCTATGGATGAAAGTAAATACAAAGCTTACTGTGAAGTTTTCAAATATTTCAAGGAAACGTAAAGTAAGTTCTGAAAAAGAAACCTATTGCTAACACAACACAGTTTATGAAGAATATCAGAGAATTCCAGCTTGACTGAAGTTTAGTTAGAATGAACGACGTGTTTATTTGTTTATTTGTTTATTTATAAGGAACCCCATTAGCTTCCACAACAGTGGTTGCTAGTCTTCCTGGGGCCCAAACCATCAAATACCACCAAATAAAATGTTACACAATGAGTTGGATGCAAATTGTCCACATAATTTGGCTCTTAGATCCACAATAAGGTTTTACAATTCTGAAAATGTAAACATGTGAATATTAAAAATTATATAAAAAAGCAAAAAAACCCAAAACAAAACACTCAAACAAAATACACAATTTCCATTACAAGTGACATTACCCTCTACAATTTTTACAAATAAATTAAAAACTGCCTAAATAGGCTTTTAGGTGATTTTTAAAATTATGAATAGAAGCCAATTCTCTAATTGCATAAGGCAACTTATTCCACTGAAAAGATGCTCTAAATATAACAGAGTTTTTCAAAAAGTTACTTTTAACTCGAGGAATTACTAAATTGTGGTTAGTTGAGAATCGTGTAGCATGATTATGTATTTCATCTGGATACTGCAACTGAGCATAAAAAAAAAAGTGTGGTGTGTTTACCAGTATTGCTTTCTTTAAAAATACAAGTAAGCCATAGTATAATTTAGCTTGTACAGAAAGCCAAGAAAGTTTATCGTGCATTTTATCAATACTTGTATAATATGAACACCTTAACACTAATCTGGCCGCCCTATTTTGGACTAACTGAAGTCTGTTCAGATCTGTCTTATTAGCTGCTGACCAAATGATTGAGCAGTACTCTAGATGAGATAATACTAGTGCATTAATGACATCTTTCATAATTGAAGAAGTGATATAAAAAGAGCATTTCCTAGCTATAGCTATGCCCCGTCCCATTTTCTTAATAACAGAGTTGATGTGCTGAGACCATGAAAGGTGGTGGTTTATGGTAACACCAAGTAAATTAATCTGGGTGACCTGTTCTAATACCGATCCAGCTATGGAAAGATTTAGTTGTGGGCTGTTGACTAAGCGTACTCTACTTCCTATTAACATGGATTTGGATTTAGACACGTTTAAAATCATGTTGTTTTTACTTATCCAATCAAACACGTTCAGCAAATCTAGTTGTAATACGCTTGTCAATTCAGAGTGGCTACTGGCTGAATAAAACATGGTGGAATCATCAGCCAGTCTTGGCAGCCGGGGGTCAGTCCGCCAGGGCCTCCGCTCCTGGCCGCCACCCGGCACACAAGTTCCTGCCCCAAGTGGAGGAGTTCAAGTATCTCGGGGTCTTGTTCGCGAGTGATGGGAGAAGGGAGCCGGAGATCGACAGACGGATTGGGGCTGCAGCTGCAGTAATGCAGACGCTGCACCGGTCCGTCGTGGTGAAGAGGGAGCTGAGTGTAAAAGCGAAGCTCTCAATTTACCGGTCGATCTACGTCCCTACCCTCACCTATGGCCACGAGCTGTGGGTAGTGACTGAAAGAACGAGATTGCGGATACAAGCGGCAGAAATGAGCTTCCTCCGAAGGGTGGCTGGCCTCTCCCTTAGAGATAGGGTGAGAAGTTCGGCCATCCGGGAGGGGCTCAGAGTAGAGCAGCTGCTGCTCCACATCGAAAGGAGCCAGCTGAGGTGGTTCGGGCATCTGACAAGGATGCCCCCTGGGCGCCTCCTGGGTGAGGTGTTCCAGGCATGTCCCACCGGGAGGAGGCCCCGGGGCAGACCCAGGACACACTGGAGAGATTATATCTCTCGGCTGGCCTGGGAACGCCTTGGTATTCCCCCGGATAAGCTGGAGGAGGTGGCTGGGGAGAGGGAGGTCTGGGCCTCTTTGCTTAGGCTGCTGCCCCCGCGACCCGGCCTCGGATAAAGCGGATGAAGATGGATGGATGGATGGAATCATCAGCATACATTACAAGATGAGATTTCTCCAGGACATACGGCAAATCATTTGTAAAGACTGAGTAGAGAAGTGGACCGAGGCAGCTGCCTTGGGGTAGACCACAGTTCATTTCACAGCCCTCCGAGAAATAACCATTATAATAAACCTTTTGCCTTCTTCCAGACAAATAACTTTCCATCCAGCACAAAGCAGCTGGTGAAAATCCATAACATTTTAGTTTATCTATCAAAAGATCATGATTTATCAAATCAAATGCAGCACTAAAATCCAAAAATACCACCCCGGCCAAATTCCCATTATCTAGATATTTGTACCAGTTATCTGTCATGTGAATGAGAGCTGAACTGGTGGAATAACCAGGTTTGTAGGCATGTTGAAACTGAGTGAGTAACTGATTTTCTGTTAGGTAATGTTGAATTTGTTCATAGACAATCCTCTCCATAATTTTACTTAGAACGGGGAGTAGACTAATAGGTCTGCTATTGACACCATTAAAAACGTCATTCTGACCACAATCGGCCTGGCTCGTCCATTTTCCTTGTGTGGACCGACTCTGTGAGCGCGTTCAATTTGAATGCTGTCACTATCCAGGCCCAGCTTGTTCTTCAGCATATGTCGGACTTTCTCCTCTGACCCTTCCCACGTTTCTGCTTTTTCATCTGTTAATCCATCCACCACAATGTTGTTCCTTCTCGATTGATTTTCTAAATAATCCATCTTGGTTGTTAATTCTCTGTGTTCCTCGCGTATGCTGCTGACCGCCGATTCAAACTCTTTTAGTTTGCTTTTAATGCACCTCTCTTCAGTTTGCAGCTCGGTGACAACCCCATCCGTGAATTGCAGGCTGGATTTAACATCCTGTACATCCCTTAGAATGCTGTCCAACCTTTTGTTAGTTCCATCCATGATTAATTGGACAAATGTCTTAAAGTTATCTTGCTGTTGATGAATCAGATCTTTGTAAAATTCCCGTTGCTGTTCCAGCATAGCTTTCAGCGTGCTAACACTGACATAGCTGTCATCCTCTGCCGGTAGCGCCTTGACGGCCTTCGGGGGCATATCGACCAAATCGTTTTGCCCCCCCACCCGTGAAGATCGCTTCGTGTACAATGGAGTTCACAAAAACGCTCCAAGTTGTGTTCTCTGAGGAAAGTGTTCTCTGAGGAAAGCGTCACCACCTTTCCTCTGTCTGGGTGTGTAAAGGAAAATTGAGACCTACCACTGTTGCAAGGGATTTTTTTAAAATATAAATGGTGAGATTTAGTTAATTAGCTAATATATAAACAATCAAATAACAGTGAGTCCACAGGAGCAAAACAAAAAAAATTACCAGAACGTTTGCTGTAAGTAACATCATGTAGTTTCACTGCTCTGGGACAATAAAGGTCAAAATGGGCTTTATGTGGCCCACGATGTAAAAACAATCGTAAATATGTAAATATGTTGTTTTGTGTCACTAATTTAACACAGTTTCCTAAAAGAGGATGAGGCTACAGCTCGTGTAAATATATGCAAAACATGTCATTTCATTATTCTGAAAGCACATAGTGAGGTACATTATTATTATTTAATAACTGTGACATTTCTCATAAGAAATATGACAGGTCCTGCTGGAAGAATTGTTCATAAAGAATTTTTCTTTATTACGTTTCATGCCAGCTAAGGCTGCATGCTGTTTAGATTTTACCAGCTGTTTGGTTTTATTTTTGCCTGCATCAGATAAGTTACCTAAATGAGCAGGGAGGCAGACTAACGTATGGGGATAGACAAACTCAGTGATGCAATGTGAGCATGAAGCTTTGTGGGTTTATATATGTGTCAGCTGCATGCTGCACATGCCAACTGCTATCAGGCCAATTTATCTTGCCCCATTTAGGAGGTTAGAGTAACTCTTTGACACTTATTTCATTTTATTCATCTGCTTATATCTATGACTATTTCTCACTGCCTCCAGGGCTTAGGGACACATTTCTGGCCTTTCCAAGCCGATGCCCATGACCTACTGCAAGTTTGTGCACTTAAATTCATACTCTATCTTGTATTATGTAATGAAAATTCAACATTTGAGAAGTAGTATTCAACAACACTGTAATGATCTGGTTTTCGAGGATTCTTGGAAATCAGCATCTGCAGTGGACACTTACATTAATGTTCAGACGTGTGCTGATGTGTGCCCGGGCCTCATCTAAACGTCTCTGTCCTTGATCCTGTAGGTGGGTCTGTGTCTCTTGGCAACAGGCTTTCTCATCATCCTTTCCACATGAAATTGAGATTAAAGTAAAGAGTCGGGCAGAGCCGGCAGATCGACTTTTCCCTTCGATGTTGAATCCAGGTATTGGAAAAAAATGCAATAAGAAGAAACATTTTAAATGTCACACTCTCAGCAACTCGTTTAAAGCGCCTTTCTGTTACTGCTCTCGTTTAAATATTTAAATAGTGTGATTAATTGCTGTCTCTAAGAAAAGTGTACATTTTATAAAGGAAGAGAATGTCTTGTGTTAAAGACGCGATTCTCTTATTGGAAACTGGAATATTTTTCCAGACTGTAACATTTGGGATTACTTTGCATTATAGCCGTTACCAACTACTTGCTTGTCAATCCAGTTTCCTAGAAATGACGTTTGTAAGCATTCATATTGTTTTCCCAGTTTATCTACCCCAACTCATCGCCCCCAACCAGTCACAGCCGATGGTGGCCCCTCCCCTAAACCTGGTTCGGTCAGAGGTTTCTTCCTGTTAAAAATGAGTGTTTTGTTCCCACTGTTTCCAAGTGCTTGCTCAAAGTTGTTGGGTTTTACTCTGTCTGTATTATTGTAGGGTCGACCTTGCAATATACAGATTATAAATAAAACTGAAATGAATTGAATTAAATTGAAATAACAGGGGACAGTGTTATTGCTGGATGGAAGATCTTTGAAATAATGCTTTTTGCATGGAGATGTTTAGAAGAGTAGGTCGGTTTTCTTCAAATCAACTCAACTAATGTTTATATTTCAGTTTATTATACAAGTGCATATTTGGATGTTAAGAAGTGAATGGAAAATTGTGGGTGAGGAGGCAGAAAGAAACTGTCCATGAACAGAAAGTGCAGCATGGTGTACAGACATAAAGCCCTTTGAGGAACTCTAGGTTTTGTGACAGTGGGCTATATAAATAAGACTTTTCTTACATAAGCAGGGCCCAATTATGAAGAAATACTGTCTGTGAGCATGAGAAATATATCAGAATATACCGCTGCTCTGACATGAGCGGCGCCTGCAGTTGAGGAGAAAAAAAAATCCAAATGCAAACATTGCCTCTCTGCGCCTGTGACACCCTTTCAGAGGGAGATTCTTCATCTTAAGAGTTTCACTTCTTCTTTAAGTGCAGGATAATAATCATTATTGTTGGAAGAAGAACAGGTATGCTATAGCAGAGCATATTTTGTGTACAACTAAATGTGACAAAAAGCTGTTAATATGGTCTATCCAAGCAGCTGAACGGCAAAATTTGCACAGTTGGTGTAAATACATTACTTAATATGCATTTTCTGCAGATGTATTGTGGCTTATACAAAGCATATTCTTACCCTGCCTAAATACAACAGGCATCACAGGCAGTTAGCTGAATAGCATTACTAATGATGGCATGCATGTGCTATCTGCTGCACATACTGAAGCTGTGTGCTGTATGTCAGTAGCCTCTGGTTACACTTTGGGGCTGAGGATCAAGGTTTGTTTTTAGTTCCTTTAGTTCTGTGTTCCTAAAGTATTGTGCATGTGTGTGTATGTGTGTGTCTGTCTACATATCACAGAGTCCAGAGTCATATAGCATTACAATTGTTGTCTAAGGACCCTGCATACACACAAATGCTTAAGGAAATATGTACCCACAGAGAAACAGATGAAGCAAATCCATGGTCCGCTGGGTAGAACAAATCTGACCTGGTCACATCAGAGATAATTCAGGGTCAATGGAGCATTCAGAGAGAGGAAAGATAAATAACAAGGAGAAAGTGAATTACAAGAAGAGGGAAAGAGCAACAAAAAATAATAACAGTAATGACCTGTCTGATCAATGCAGTCATTGCAGCAAATTGTAACAAGAAAATAGACTCAATCGCTTGAAATTAGCATATTTGATGTAAAACCACAGGATAAATGTGTAATAGAGCACACTGTGATGTCTAAAATAAAAACATTTATTAATAAAGATGTAAAATGCAGCCAAAACTATACTTTCGTTATAAAGACATAATGGATTTAAGTAAGTAGAGTGACAGCTTGGCCATGCTGTGCCCTCTGTTCTGTTGGGATTTTTTTCTTTATTTCGAGCATTTAAGTATTCTGATGTTGGCGTTTGTGCGTAGTTGTGCTTTGAACTAATCTAGAGCACCATCTGACATAAAGCTGTTTACAATTCAATCGCTCTACATGATCATCCAAAGGATTTTTTGTTAGTTGCTGAAATGACAAAGTGAGTGATTCTTGGAGGAAGTGAAACACATTTTTGAAAGGATGTTTCTGCAGGCAGACAGAGGCAAAGCTATAGCAGGCTGAACTCTCTAATTTGTTTTTGTATCTGTCGAGTCCCACGGTGAAGAGCTCCAACAGCCCTGAGCTGCCTTCAAGGGCAATCTGCTAGCTAGCACAGCATAGCTGTGTGTGTGTGTGTGTGTGTGTGTGTGTGTGTGTGTGCGTGCGTGGGTGCGCGTGTGTGTGTTCTGGCCTGTGAGTAAGCACAAACAAAGAAAAGTAGTATATCTGATGCAGCCTGTGCTCTATTTTCATGTGTGTGATACGGAGAGAAAATCAATAAATGTGGACACCTGCTCTGAAATTGGCAATAAAAGCAAATCAAGGGAAACATTATCAGATATGTGACAGATCACAACTATTTCCCATCACATAATTACCAGCGCTGTGTTTCTTTAATATTTACACATTGCTGATTTGAAATGAACACTGCCATTACAGAGATTATAGGATTTTGCTGACAGCTCCACAATCACATTAGTATTACATGATGTCAAAATAAAGAAAGAAGTGAAGACATATTAATATTGCTGTGGTGACTGACCACATATAGTTCTAATGATTTACTTAAATTATGTACAGTGTAAGGTCAAAAACCAAACAAAAACAAAAATCACCATCTATCTATTTTTTACCTCATGTGGGGTCGGGTAACTTTGGCAGCTGCCCACGCAGAGATAAGAAACCAGCCTGCCCACTGTGTTTCATCGAGGGTGTCTCCTTTTTGGAACAGAGTCCAGAAAATGAAACTAAGAAAGTCTTCCAAAGAAATGACTCTCGTCGTTCCAGAGCTCACTGAGGCAAGCCCGACTATATCTAGTCGGTATCTCTACACCTCACAAATCAACACCCCCTGCAGGTGGTGATCCCACAGGAGTGAGGGCCTATGACTCCTCTTTGGTCTGTGCCCAGCTGGGCTCAACGGGCTAAGGCCCAGGCACCAGGCCTCCCATGAGCGCCCTCCTCAGGGCCCTGATAACCCTTTTCTGGACAGGGTAAACTGGCCTATTGATCTTTCCTCGTTCATTGGCGTCATAAAAGAAAACCTCAGACTCTAATATTTTGTTTGAGTTTAGTGTTGATGACGTAGCATCGCTTTATGTCACAACACTTACTTTGATCCCGTGTTGTCGGGCTGGTTCCTATCCCAGCTGCCACAGGACGAGAGGTGGGGTACACTGTGGTCAGCCTATCACAGTGTTTCTTATTATTTGATTGTGCCGGCCGTAGCATTTCTGTAACCCATCTTTTCTTTTTGTTTCATGCTCTGAGCTAATCTGTTAACATTTGCTCAAATAAACAACTTCTACATTTTTAAGCCGCCCTCTCACTGTTTTCGGCTTTTCCTCACGCTCTTCCCATGCATAGCCGTTTTTCAAGAAAAAAACTCATCCATATTTCAGAGGCAAAGTAAAATGTGTGTTAGCAAAGTACACAGCATTCAGGCTAAATTTAACTGCAGAGGATTTCTCCATTGAGGTGCGTCTTATGTGTGTGTGAGAGCAGGACAGAAGCAGCGAGAGCAACAAAGAGTCAGAGACAGAGAGGTAATTTATTGTGGCGCAAAAATATTTGGAACCTCACTGGAATAATGTCAAGACTAACGCAAAATTATTTCCCCTGCATCCCAGTTTTTCTCTTCCACACACACTCACACACTCACAGAGACAGAGATGCTTTTAAAAGTCTCTCTTCTGTTAAACCCACTCTGTGCACATCTATTACTCTTACACATATAACACACATGTACTGTGTGAACGTTTTGTTCATGCATGCATGTCTGTTTTCCTCTGTGTGGCGAACAGGCTCGTGACCTAGTTAGATACTCACCTTCTAATTCATTGTGAAATTGACTGTGTTCTCCAAAGACAGAAGGCGAAATTGAAGTAGAGACAGGCTGCAATAGATACAAGGAAAAGGCATAAGAACATGTCATTCCACCGTTCTTTTGGGCTGATTTTGAGGGGGAATTCATTATTTAAAAGTTAGAGCTCACGGCTTGTTTGCTGTAATATTAAAAAAGATAGATGAAGCCAATTTGAGCCTCCATCTTCTGTTCACTGTAACCAGTTCACAGTATTTAGGCTCAGGGCACAGTTGTATTTGTCAAAATGTTACATCAAGGTGCCTTTGGCTTTCCTCTCCAGCCAGTGATGTGGATGACTGAGCCTTGCTTACTGTAAATGAAACTACTCTCCACAATAAAAAAAATGACTCTGTGGGATTTGAAAGATCATTTTATAAAAACAATTTATTTAACATACCTTTGATTTAATTCCAAGTCTTGTTTTAGAAACATATCATGATGAGCGGTAATTTTAGCAGTTGCACAGCTTGAGGAAATCAGAACACTAATATCTAACTAGGAGATATCAGACATGTGGATACTAGAAAAACTATTTGTTTTAGTGTAATTAACAAGTTGAAAACAGAGCTATTGAATGTTTTCCACAGGAAACGTCATCGTGATTATTGGAAAATGGTAATAGGGCTGTGTGAAAATTCACACTGAAGGTGCGAAGGCGGTTAAAGTTGAGTTTTAGAGAAAACAAATTCTGAAATGCTGCACACTGTAATGAAGTTTGATGGATACAGACGAGTAATTTTTAAAAATCAAACATGTGGAATGAGTCCGCTACAAAACGTAACCACTGCCTCTTAATGAAGGGTTCAGTTTTTAATGAAGTGGTCTTTGCATCCAGCAAATAATTGAAGGTCACTCAGCAAAAATACGCACATATAACACTTCTGGTGTTTGTGATGTGTGTGCTGACTGGAAACGCTGTATGTTGGTACATAATTGTCCTTTTCTGTGTTTAATTGTTGTTCAACCATCTAAACTGCACAGTGGTGGGCAGGTTTCGTCTGTGGTGACAATTAGAGAGTGTTGGACTAAAGATGATGGTGCATGCATCAGACCAAGTTAGTTCATAAGAACAACAGAGCTCCTGCACACCATCTCACTTTAATATCTGGAACATGCAGCTACAGCCTGCTCCCTATTGACTTGTGTGTCTGTCCCACTGTGCCTTCTGCTTTACTGGGATAAATGACTTCTATCCAAATATTGGCCATTTTAAGGCATGTGCTAGACTGAATTGTTTTTCTTTGGAAGACTTTCTTAGTTTGAAAAAAGTAAACAAGATTTTTGCCCTGTGTTACATCAAATTCATGTGTTTTTATAAAAAAGCAGAGCAGTGGTTATGCTTGAATGTATCTGTTTTTCTTCACAGTAGGTTTATATTACCTAGACAATTGCTTTATTATAAAACATAATCATTCAGTTGTGGGTTTTGCATCTGCTGCCAGGGTTACAGCCCACATCTTCAGTACATGCAGAGCAGCTGTGGGTGTTTTATACAAACTGTATAAAATATGATTTACTCTCGTTCACTCTTTAAAAATATTATTATAACTGAAAAATCCTTGTTGAAAAGACACACACATAGTGTCATATTTGTGTAGTAATTAATGTCAATGTGTTTAAAAACTGTCTTCAAACTACCTACAATATTAATTCCATAATGATGCTAATTTATGCTAGCAATACCAAAATCACAGAGTGCTTTTATTACATAAAAACAGCTTAATGATAAAATTGTAAACAAAATTCCAGCAGGCTTCAACAAACTTGTTTTTTCAGTACTGTTTTTCAAGACCGTATTAAAAATATTTTTATGTCTATTTTCTTTTAAAAAATAAAACCATGTAGATAATTATTTACATCTCAGGCTCCAGTGGTGTGGCGACTGACGCATGTGCTTGGTAAGTTAAAAGACACAAATCCCAAGCAAACATCGGTGGACTACCTGCTGTAGTGCCCCCTTGTGCCAAGGAAGCAGCCAAAAGTAAAACCAACTGATATTTGGTTGGGTTTTTTTTGTTACTTTTATGGTCTTTTTCAGGTTAGTCTTTTGAGGTTGATGTTACCCTATTAACTATCAAAATACCAACTGTCATAGTTGATGTTTACTTTATGTTGAATAATAGTTTTTCACATCAAATGGTATCACTTTAATCATTAAGATCTGTTAGCTTAGCTACACAGATGGTGTTTTATGACAGAACAGTTTTCATGCAACAACATCAACGCAATGTTTAGAGAAGAAAAGCCAGAGAATTCCTTCAGTCAGTAGAATTCATTAAAGAGGAATAACAGATTGTCAGTTTCCTCCAAATCCATCTGAAAGATGTTGACTGATGACTGAAATACTGCACCATGAGCTAGCCAGCTAACCTGCTTATTTGTAGCTGGAACTTTCCTGTGATAGGTGCATACTGCAAACATCCCAAAGAGATAAGTGAGTAGTATACTCTTGATCTATTTTTTGATCACTTTTCAGTTTATATCACTAGGTATAATATTTCTCTTGCACTCTCCTTGCCCTGCTAACAGTAAGAAGTCAACCTGATAATGTTTAGTTAGTTATTAGTTTATTAGTTAATTTCAGCCGAAAAAACTTACTTTGACTTGTGATTTCTATTTTTGTAGTGATTTAATTCAGATGTTAGACTTAAATGTATCTTTTGGAGACATTTTTTTATACCCTGCTTTTGGTGTGTACATAATAATGCATGTGTGTGCATTTTGCTTTAGTGATTTAATATCCTTTGTTCTTTTCCACTTGAAACAAGATTCAACATGATTCAATCACTGGTCTGGAAAATAAGGGAGTGAGGAGCTCTATCATGTATACACATATAGTTGCACGTACAAGATTAATTTGTCCACTGTTGCTGAAGGAAGGCAAAAACACATGTTCTTTACCTACACACACAGTTCCTTGGAAAAAGGACACAAAACACCGTGGATGTTAACTTTGTCTCCGAGTGTCTGCTTTTCCCTCTCTCACAAACACACATAAGATAACCCAGTGGTCAAGTTAATTGCATTAGACCACCTTAAGATGCAGACCCTTCTGTGTCTCACACATCGATACCTCTGACAGAGGAAAACAACAAAACAACAAAAAGGAAAAAACAGGAAAAAAAGCACATGAAAAATGCAAAAAAAAAAAAAAGAAGATAAAAAAAACCTATTTGAAGAGGGAACAAGTGGAACAATTATGCTAATTGGTTTACACCAGGTTACCCACTCCAGGACATCTGTAGCAAACTTTGTTTGGCCTCCGTTGGTTTGACAAATATTATCCGTTGCATTATTATCTGTGAGCTTTGGAAAACGGCATCTCATCTGTTTCCTCTCTCAGAAAAGCAATCTGCGCTAAAATAAAATCTGTGATAATTAACATTTGTTTACCAAGCAGAGAGCTCTCTGAAACTACTTTTAAAAACAAGTCTTATATCAAGTAGGCTCAACCTATTGCAACTGAGGTAGATCCTGTTCTGTGAGATTTTGCTCTGTGATTCTGCGATGAACATGTCTGCGTAAACATGTTTTGTTTTCTGTATAGCATTAGCATAAGAGTGCAAATGAAATATTTTAAGACTCACTTCAGTTTTATTTATACAGAATCATAAATCACAACAACAGTCGCGTCAAGGCGCTTTATATTGTAAGGCAGACCCTACAATAAGACAAAAACAAAAGCACTTTGGCGAGTCAAGTCGGTGCTCCTGTTAATTTTGCTGACCAATAAACTTCGTCATAGTTTTCATCAGTGACCAGGACAAAGTTATGAGCCAAGATTAGCTAACTTTGTTAGCAAGATTCAGCCATAAAGAAGGTGAAGTTCAACAAAGTGGTAACCTCCAGGACTGCTAAAAACACAGCTTGCAGCAATTGTGTGATCTGCTTTATGGGATAAAATTATAGACTTTTATGAGTTTGTCACTTAGCAATAATGAGCTTAACTAAGCTAGCTAGCAGTAGCTGACAACTTAGCTTATCTTTCATCCACATGTCGATACTTCTGCTTTCAAAAAAACAAACTTAGTAGCTAAACGTTAATGATTTGAATCTGGCGTCTAAATCCAGGTTAACACATGGTGGCCAGCTTTTACACTGAAGAGGGTCTAACTATTTATATGAGCTAACCATAAACTTAAATAAATAAATGAGCACATTTCCTTGAATTTTATGTTAATAAATATGTTAATATGTTAATATTTAACCTCATTTCTTTGAAATGAGGTTAAATATTAACATATTGAAAGATCGCCCTGTAAATGCATGAGCACACTGTACATCAGAGAAAAGTGAACACAGTGAAAAGTGGAGAGGACATTTAGGAATATGTCTTCAAAGTGAGTTGGTCAAAAAATGATGTCTGAAACTGTCTGCTGACTTTACAGTACCGCTCCTCTGTGATAGCAGCCGGTGTACACTGACCTCAGGTAGGAGGAAGAAATGAGGAGCATATGGGCCTTCTATGCTGCACATCTTTGACACACATACCAGAAAAAAGGACAGGTCTAATGGAGAGCATTTATTATTTGCAGTCCATTCGTTTAGATGCTCCAGGTCACTTACTTCTCTGCTTTATTTAAAACAGAGATAATGTTAATGAAATTATATCAATTTGTGTGTGTGTGTGTGTGTGTGTGTGTGTGTGTGTGTGTGTGTGTGTGTGTGTGTGTGTGTTTGTTTGTTTCTTGTAAAAAATAGTAGGAAACATTATTTTTATAATAAGTCATTTCCTATCACATCTCTGGCCTTGTTTGAGCAGAAGAGTGATGCTACTGTCTCCATATACAGTAACAGTATCACATAACATATTTTCATTACTAAGTGATGGTTTGTAGTACTTTTTAAGAGCCCACCAGTGGGTTATAGTCACAGCATAAGCGCACAAGCCAGTCACCCACCTTCACACCATAGTTCTTACCAAGGTTATTATCGTTAACGAAAACTAACGAAATAACAAAAACTAGAAGTGAAAAAACATTTTCATTAACGTAAATAAAAATAAAAACAGAAAAAGGAAAACTAACTAAAACTGTAATGAGTGTTCACAAAACTAACTAAAATTAACTGAATTTATAGCAAAAATGTGTTTAGTTTTCATTGATGTGTGCGTGTCATACAATAGTCAAAGGTGAAAATGAAGTTTAGTTTCCAGATTTTTTTCTTGCTGTCTAATTATGCCAGCAGGTGGCAGTACGTTAGTCGAGTCGTCTGTGTCGCTGCTCCGTCCACGCGCAGAATCATGTCAGGAAAAGTCGGGAGAAAGCGCCAGAGTCCAATTTGGGATTACTTTGAATATGACTGTGTTTTGGATAAAGCAAGTGTCTTGTAGTGGCAAGAGACAAATTATGAGAGACATTTCTAAAGGGAAAAAAATCCCACAAACCTTAAAGTGCACTTGAAAAGCTCACACAAGAAGGCTAACCTAGCTTACCTTGAGAAGGTAAGGGAGCACACTCAACCCTCATCCCCAGAAAACAGAAGCTAACCCCAGGCAAGGCAGCGTGATGCATCCCGAGACAACAGGACTGGGATATCTACACAACTGTGTGAGTCAATTGCCTTCAAAACGTTTATCAATTCACTTGAACCAAAATTACGAACACCCGGTGCTGCAAGAGTTAATAGTCTCATTGGGGCCAAGATATACATTTTATAGTTGCCTGGTATCAATGGTTGTTCATCTGCCTTTATTTATTTATTTATTTATTTATTTAAAGAACCCATAGGTGGGAATGTGAGTTGTCTGTCTCTGCGTGTTAGCTCTGCGACAGACAGGCGACCTGTGCAGGGTGCAGGGTATGGTAGCTGGAATAGCAACATACCCAAGGATAAGCAGAAGAGAATGACTGATATGATGAAACTGGGATTTTGTTACACTTAATTATTGCAAACACAACTAAAACTATAACTGAAACTAATCAAAACTAAACCGAAACTAAGGATTTTCAAAAAAAATAAAAACTAAACTAGCAAACAATTGGTAAAAACTAATTAAAACTGATATAAAATTGAAAATCTGAAGTCAAAACTAAATAAAAATAAAAACTAATGAAAATTGCAAAACTATTAAAACCCTGGTTCTTACTAAGAATGTAGTGACTATTGTCAGAATCATTAAGTGCATTCATAAACTAAATAGCCTAATATTAAATCCATCAAGTCTTCCAAAACATTCATTCCATGTTTTCTTTTTAAATTCATTACCCAAAACCCAGAAACAATTATTGATAAAAAGTGGAAATGCAGGGAGACTGAAGTGCTTCTTTTCAGAGCTTCTAACTCACAGCAGTTTATTATTTCTCCTTTTATCTGACATTCACATCATTTTATTTAATCAGTTAGTTGTCCTTTTTTTGTTCTTTCAGTTCCTTCCCATCTTTTTTCTGCACGTTGAAACATTTCCCCTGCTTTTCCAACCTCATGGCAAAAATGAATCTCTTAGTTCTCTCTCCTGTGGCTCATTTTGTGGCCTTTTTCTTTACTATCGTACTACTTACTTATTGCTTCTTCTGTATCTTCATCACTGCTTCTGTTCTCTTTCCACCAGCTCTTTCCTGTCCTTCATTTCTTTTTACTCTTACATTCAATGCATTCAGAAACAGGGATAGTATTTAATAAGGCTTAACACTAGGGATGCAACGATACCGATACTGGTATCGGGTATCGGGGCCGATACTGTAAAATGTGTGTGTCCTCATACTCGTAAAAGTTAACCGATACCATGAACCGATACTAACTTATTTCATTAATCAGAGGGTGGTATGTCATTTCTGTTGTAGTTTTTTAGATTGGCCACTAGGGGGACATTCCGCGCTAAACAGGCACAGGGTTAGGCGAGTGAGACTGGCGGCTCCAGATAAAAAAGAGAAACTGGAGGCTGCTCTAGCTAGGCTAAACAAAATGTCAACTTTAACTCAGGTTTTGGAAAAGCGATGAAAAATGTCAAGAGAAAATCCACGGGCAGTTAAAATAACAGAGACTCTGATTCATTTTATCGCTCTGGATGACCAGCTAATGCCGGTCGTGGAAAACAGAGGATTGCACCGTCTTCTCAGCATACTCGAGCTGCGATATGAAATTGCGATAATGGTGCCAAAACTTTCTGAAGAGGTAAAGACAAGTAGTGTGTGCGCGATGTCAGTCCTTGGTTTAACGGCACAGTGGACTGATGATCCACGTGCAGATGGGGAGTTCGTTCGTCAATGCCAAATACTTTCGTTATTTTGTTTGTTTGTTTACAATATGGACACATAAAGTTTATTTTATTTTCAAACCTAATTTGTATTTATTTTATTCCAAACAGAAGTGTTCATTTATTATTCTGACAGCTTGAGTTAGTGCCAATAGTTCAGTGATATTTTGTTAAATTACAATGTGGAGACTCTGCAATAATTTAACAGAAGTGCTTATTTTTCACTTGAAATTTTTTTGTGGTCATTTTTAATAAGATTTTATTTTTTATCAGCAGAGAATAAAATAAAACCTGTCTTCCAATTCATTGCATTTGTGTGTGTGTGTGTGTGTGTGTGTGTGTGTGTGTGTGTGTGTGTGTGTGTGTGGTAGAAGTAACGGTTTTTGTACTCTGTATCAGCAAGTACTCAGATCCAAGTATCGGTATCGTATCGGTTTGAAAAAATTGGTATCGTTGCATCCCTACTTAACACTGACCATTATAATAATGAGAAGAAGAGAAAAAAAGAGTTCTCATAAATGATGTCATAAAAAGAGAGAAAGATGCATAAAGGTTGGAAAAGGACGAGGTAATGGCAAGAAAAGTGGAACTAAATTTATTATAAAGCATGTCAGCGTAACCTTTTAGTGACCTGAATCTCCTTTGTGCTGTATGTAATCTGACTCAGAGTAATTTGTATCTTTGTAACAAGGGAAACAGGACAGGAGAATCTCTCTGAGAAGGTTATTTCCACCTCAGCCAGACAAATTCATCATGTGTGCTCTGGCTCTGTGTATGTGGGTTGCCTTTTTGGAGATATGCACACATAGCGCGCACTCACCTCTGTGTGTTTCCTGTCGTTGTTGTGTGATTGTGAGCATCAGATCTGATTTGGCCAGACAGTCTGACCTCCGGTGACTTCCCTCTCTGTGAATATTTATGTAGTCCTTTGCCTACAAATCCTTCTGCATCACCCTCATTGTGTGATTCACTAAAATTGCTTTATTTGCTAATGTACTTGCAAATGTTTCAGGTGGAATAATTTTACATGTCTTTATAGGAGTTTCAATTAAAAGTTTATCTGAAGATTACAGTTTGCAATTTGGTTGCAACTTATTATCTTTACTATTTCAAACACATGATTCTTGCTAATATTGTGTTGGTCCCTCTTTTGCTGACAAAACAGCCGTGACCAGTCGAGGCTTGGACTTCACAGCTGAAGGTGCTCTCTGGTATTTGGCACCATGTTGATGTTAACAGCAGATCCTTTAAGTCCTGCAAACTGCAAGGTGGGGCTCCATAGATCGGACTTGTTTGTCCAGTACATCCCACAGATGCTCGCCTGGATTGAGATCTGGGGAATTTGGAGGTCAAGTCTACACTTCAAATTCATTGATGCGCTCCTCAAACCATTCCTAAACCATTCCAGCTTTGTGAGAGGATCATTTACCCTCTTGGAAGAGGCTACAGCTATCATGGAATACCGTTTCTATGAAAGCGCCCACATGATCTGCAGCTTACATCCACACAGACCCTTGTCCAAAACATCACACTGCCTCTACTGGCTTGTTCTCATAGTGCATCCTGGTGCCAGGTGTTCACCGGCTAAGCAACACACACGCATCGAGCCATGCGTGCCACGTGTGGTAAAGGAAAACATGATTCATTTGACCAGGCCACCTCCTCCTGATGCTCACGTCCCCTTTATTGACCCTTTCTGTTATTTAGAGGGGCCAGCATGGGCACCCCGACTGGTCTGAGTCTATGCAGCCCGATACACAACAACATGTCAGGCACTGTGTGTTCTTACACGTTTCTCTTTTCAGCAGTTTGAGTTAAAGTAGCTCATCTGTTGGATCAGAGCACATGGGCTAACCTTCATGCCCCACCGCCGTTCCTTCCTTGGACCACTTTTGATAGATACTGACCTCTGCACACTGAGAAAAGTCCACAAGAGCTGCAGTTTTGGAGATGCTCTGACACAGTCGTCTAGCCATCGCAATATGGACCTTGTCAAAGTAGCTCAAATCCCACTTTTCCTACTTCCAGCATCTTTGAGGACAAAATGTTCGCTTATTCCCTAATATATCCCATGCACTAACATGTCCCATGATGAACAGATAATGGTTCATCAATACTGTCCAACAGTGCATGCCTGCATCTTAGATATATTCAACTGCCGTGTCTTGCTGTTATTTTGTATGATGCAGGAGAAAATAATTAGCAACAGATAGATAATAGCATAGATATAAAGGTCTGAACAAATTCTGATGAGGGCCGTGTTGTCTTCACCAGAGAATTGGTTTAGAGATGTCCAAAAGGCAGGAGATGTTCCTGATCAGCAGTGTTGAGGACCAGTGGTGCGAGCAGGGGCAAACAACAAACTGGCAACAAGGTGTTAAGGGATGTGCTGGGAGAACATCCCTCTAGCCTCGCAGGTATCCTGTAGCACCTACGCATCGTTGAATTGGAGCTTTTTTGGTGACCGACATCGTATTAGGCAGGTGGTTATAATGTTTTGGCTCATCAGTGTATAATCAGCTCTGGAGAGCTGATGAGGTGTTTTTGATGTCTTCTGTTTCCACAGTTTGAAAGCAGAAGTAGCCCGCTGACATCATGTAAACATATCTTCACTAAAAAAGCGTTTTTACACAAAAAGGCTGTAATATTTTAAGACGGTATATTCTCTTTTCCACGACAGTTTCCTCAGAGGGAGAACTGCACCAAATGTAATTTCAGTGTAATTTTCCTTTACGTACTGTGTGCTAAGTGGAAGGAAGGACAGAGAAAGAGAGCCAAGAGACACAGAGAGAGAGCGAGGATGAGATGAAATGTGACACAGGTCATTACACTGGACTTAATGAACCCTGTTTGCCTTGATAACCACCCTTTTCATTAACTGCTGCTACACAACACCCTGTTTGCTCGTGACATACACCCTCCACTCACTGCCTGCCCATTGTCTGGGACTACAGAGTGAGACATTGGGTTAGATGAGAATGTGATTAATGAGACATCAATTAATTAGAGACAATTACAAGTAGCTCTCACTCCCTTTGCCTCGTCTTTCTCTTTTGAGCCTCAGGTTGCTTTTATTTATGTTCAACAAAGCTACGTGACCTTAACAAACCAACATTATTCCAGATATTCTGGTCTCATAGAAAAATACTCAGCGTACTGACTCTTGTAGCATTTATTCCACTGACAATAAAAGATGTGCTTGAGGAGGTGCAGCTGAAGGATATCGTCATGTGTGTCTTTTCCATTACTTACTGACCACACGTAAGTAATGCTTGATTTCCTTCACATACAGTATAAATTACAGACAAAGGGCCGCTGATCAAACTCAATGAAGGGAAATATTATCTTTTTATTTGCTCGTGTGATTTTTGTGTACCCGGGCAGGATCTGGAATGAAGCAGACATACTGTAAATTTACTGGACAAGGTCACTAATTATTATGACTATTTACAGTCAGCACTCTCAGACTGTGAAATGCTTTTAATACTTGCTTTGATTTTGTATAACAACGCTGTTTGTACTTCTGTTGTGATTTGACTTCCCAGTGCATGACTCAGACCCTGTTATTTCAATAGGGTACTCGTTTTCATCATGGCCATCTCTCTCCTTCTCTCTTTCTATTATTTTTCAATCTACCTTTCCACCCTCCCCAGTGCTTGTTATTTAACAGGCTGTTGCATGACTCAGAGCACACTGTTACAACAAGGCTGGTGCTATTTTTTACTAGGATGAGGTTCCTCACCGCATAAATCATTCAACCAAGAGACACAGACAGTGTCTACCTCTTGTCTTTCTTCTCCTTTTCTTGCTGCTCACTGCTTCACTACATTCATGTTTTCTTTTTCTTTCCTTCCATCCCTCTATCTCCTCTCCAGCCTAATCAGAGGCAGAGGTAAATGAAGAGTAGATGAGCAGAATGGGATATTGGGAAGAGAATGGAGCTGCAATTAAGGGTGTCTCCAGCAACAGAACATCATCAGAAAATCAAAAGACCTGATTGGATCCTTCAAACTGCTTTAACTGAACTGAAGAAGTTTGATGCTGTATTCAGTGCATACTTTCTTAGGAGGAAAAGTCACGGTTAATTTATCAGGGAGTCATGTTGATTTACGCAATTGATGAAGCTGATGTAAATGAAGCTTGCCTGGTAATGTCTTCATTTAACAGCAGTACTGCTGAAGACTCACTGATGCACGTGGACAGCGAATGTTGGCCAATTTGGTTCAGTCCAACAGATGAGTTGCTGCAGCGTAAACTGCTGAAAAAGGTTCTGAGAGAAAGGTGTCAGAATACACAGTGCATCACAGTTTGCTTTGTGTGGGACTGTGTCGCCTATACTGACCCCTCTGTACTGCCAACAAAGGGCACTTGAGCATCAGAACTGGACCATGGAGCAATGGAAAAAGATTACCTGGTCTGATGAATCACCTTTTCTTTTAGATCACGTGGGTGACCAGATGCATGTGGTTTGGTTACCTGGGGAACACTTGGTACTATGAGAAGAAGGCAAATCAGTAGAAGCAGTCTGTTTTGTGCAGTGTTCTGCTTAGAAACCTTGGGTCCTGCCATTGCTGCAGATCATGTGCACCCTTTCATAGAAACAGTATTCCCTGATGCCTGTAGCCTATTCCAGAAGGATAAAGCGCCCTGCCACAAAGCAGAAATGGTTCAAGAATGCTTTGAGGAGCACAACAAGTTTGATGTGTAGACTTGGCCTTCAAGTCCCCCAAATCTAAATCCAGTTGAGCATCTGTGGGATGTACTGGACAAACAAGTCCGATCCATGGAGGCCCCACCTTGTAACTTACCAGTCAGTTGTTAACATCTTGGTGCTAAATACCAGAGCACGCCTTCAGAGGTCCCGTGAAGTCATATAAGACATAAAACAAGCAAGCTGCTGATCCTAAATTCTGACAGGGTGATATGATACACAGTGGTCCTTCACTGCAACGTCTACTCTGCCAACACTGTTTGAATGAACATAAAGTTACATAAAAGGTAACAATGTAACATGTCTGCGGAGAAACACCTGCAGCTTAACAGCTGGCAGCAGCCCACAGTACAACTTTCTTGCATCCCGGCATTTTTAAAAGGATTTTAGTGGTCACATCTGCTGCTGCTCTGTAAATTATTTATAGGATAATATTTATTATTTTAGTTATTTTACTGTGACTCCCACCACTGATGTATACAACTTAAACGTTTTATGTGGGCGTGTGTGTCTTATCAGTGTTTCTTATTTCTCTTTGTCACTTCTCAGCATGTATTGATCCGTGCTGCTCAGATTCAAGAGAGAAAGAATAATAAGAGTGGAAGAAAACAAGAGGCCCACACTGAAAAACAGACTGAAAGAGAGCGAGTCCACGTGTGTGTCTGCGGACGGTCTTTTCACCTGCACTCATCCACGTGTTGTTTCCCATCATTATCCCAGACACAGCCAGCGAGAAATTCTGACATCTATTCAATAAACTGTCAGCACAATCAGCATCGATATGTTAGAAGTTTGACGAGCAATACTGCAAACACAGCAGAGACAGAGGCAGCTGTTTATCTGACACAACCCCTGAAATATTCCACTACAGTGTACAGAGCGCTGAACTGGCTGCAGCTTTCCCTGCAGACAGTTTCATTTCTCCAAGGTTTCTTTTTTCTCCTCTTCTTATTCTCTTTTTTTAATCAATCATATCATCTGATGCTGAACCAAACTTTACTCTCAGTTTTATTCTAGTAATTTAACATTAAGGAAAAAGATTAGTTAGGAGTCTCAGTGCTCTTTTTCTTTGTCAGATACAATTAATCTGTACATTTTCTACTTACCCAGCATGCTTTTTTTGGTCAGAGGATAAACGTTAAAGCTTAGATTGAGCAGTCACAAGGTGTATTCAAAGTAACTGCTATGAGCTACGTAATTGAGCGTAATTGGTCCCATGCTCTTGCAGCATAAACCCAAACATGACTTTATCAGTCTTATAAATAACTAAATTCGAGTTGACAGCATCTATAAAAACTAGAGAACAGAGGAGAAAGGAAACCAAATTAAATCTACGCTAATGTGGGACTAAATCCATCCTCCCTGTGTTATCATTTCAGCTGTGGTGAAAATGTTAAGGGTCCACATTTAGAAATTTGGCATATTTGTTCATGTCTCCAGAATGTCTTATGCTCAGTAGGGCCAGGCTTTCTAAATCAAGTTGCATCTTTAGTAAATAAGGTATTTATTTGTTTTTAAACAGTAAAGGAAAAAGTTTAACAATGCAAGGATACAAAATACACAAAACAAGCGGGAGAGGAATAAAACACATAATAATAAGAATAAAACAATCAAATTAAAAATGCACAAGTCAAAGGTAAATAAATTATAAATAAACCTTATCAGTAAAGTTAAAGATGAATAAATTTCAATTAATGCATTGTGACAGGAAACAAGAAACCAAGTTATAACTAACAGACAAGAGATGGTGAAACTAAGACTAAAGGAAAAAAATATGAATATGAATAAAAGAAACTGAGTGGAATACGAAATAAAAATAAAAAAATCATGAGCTGAGGAAAAAACATGCGGAAAACGTCAAAAATACAAAAACAGTGAACTTGACAAAAACAGTGAGGCAGTAGCTTTGCATACTGTTGTTTCTCTTCTGCCATCAGCGTCAGAGCTGGATCATTTTCACTGCAATCACCAGGCTTGGACAATGGCTAATACCCGGGTGTCTCGGGGTTTTTTTTCTACATCACGGATTGCTGTAACACATCCTCAGGGCTCATGTGTAATGATCTTTTCACTTACTCTCAGGTGAAATGTAAAAAGAAAATGTGGAAGAGTGAGTAAAGTTTTAACAGACTTTGCCATTAGTGCTCAGTCTTCTGTCTGTGGTTGCTGTGGCCACCCCTGGCCAGCTCTTGGCTCCGCCCCTGCATATGAACATCTTCTAAACATGTGAATAAGTTTCACATCTAGTTTTCACTGAGTGCAGCTGCACCTCAGCCTCCTTCACAGATTCTCTTGTAAAAATCTTTTTTTCATTTTCAAAATATTCCAATCCTGTATCTGTAACTGGTTTGATGAATTGTGGATGACTAGAAATGTTTTACCACATTTATTCTATCTTTCTTCCATCTGGAAGTCAGGAAGAATAAAGTACAAACCTGCTGTGTGAAGTGAGGATCCAATGGTCTGTGACTGATCCAAAGCTTACATTTCACTTCAAACAATAAAAAGAAAACGAACGAAAAGCTGAAACTGAGATCTTATTTGTCTTGTGCTTCTCTGCATCTAGACATAGGTGATAGATAGGTGTTTCATGATTTGGTTCAGTGTATGAGCTACCACTAAGTATTTCCCTGTATATTAGCCTGAAATGTACAAGTGAAGATAAAGGCAGATGGGACAGGACTTGCTCTCCACCAGACTTATAGTCATGTGAAAAAGAAAGTTTGTTTCAAAGGAAACTGTGCAGTCTTGTGTTTTGGCAGTTTCCTGGTCTGGAGTGTTCAGGTGTGTGTACACACAATGCCACAATCTTCCCAGGTGTGGAAATCCTTGCACAGCCACATATTGTTGTTTGAGCAGTAATGGGCACTGTGTAGTAGCGGTATGATTCAGCTATCTCTCACTCATGTTAAGAAGCATGGGTAGGATTTGTTCATTTAATATATGTCAGGGACTTCATGAGTGGCTACACAGAAGGTCCGGGCTTTTAAATAACAGCTGGTAACACAAATAATTAAGAAAATATGGCAATTTATTGGTTAATTATATAAATCTGTCCCACACACAAAATAAGCTCGTGACCAGTGTTGGTCAAGTAACTAATTACTGATTACTTCCCCCAAAAAGTAATCCCGTTACTTTACTGATTACTTATTTTCAAAAGTAATTAATTACTTAGTTACTTAGTTACTTTTTAAAAACATGATTTACAACATGAATAGGTGATAAAGCGATAGATCTTTCAGCCCAATTCTACTTTTTCCTACATAATCCATCATACAAAATGTAATCAAATGGAAAAGTCCCTTTTTAAAACTTGTTTTATTAGTTTTAATCTTTTAACTTTATGCATCAAGCAAAAATGTAATTATATGCAACATTCTCTGACTGGAAGAAATTTGTTTAATATTTAAACCTATTTTCTGCACATTCCAGCACATAAAATATATTTTTTGTGTGTGTGTTTACACTCAGTCTTTCAAATAGATGCAAGTAAAACACAGCAGAAAATAAATAACTTCAAAGACTAGCGGTCCTTTTGCTCTATTTTCACCTGTAAAGCAGGAGTAGGGTAGGCGGAGGTTTACCCTGGTGCACGTGTGCCGCAGCGGTCAGTGGAAGAATCCGCGAGTTTCTCTGTGTGTTTCCCATTACGTCGTTGCGCACTCGGTGCTTGCTTGGAAGTTTAGGGGTTTTTTTCGCTGTAAAAAGAAGTTTTCTTCCCACGCACAACGGACACTAATGTTTTTGTCATCTTTTATGGAATCAAACTTAAAGTAAGGTCAGTACCTCCACGCTTTAAACGCTGCATGCTCATACTCTCTCCCGCACTCGATATATGATCCATTGTTAATCTGCACACAGCTGTTGTCAC
Organism: Simochromis diagramma; assembly: GCF_900408965.1. NCBI lineage: Eukaryota > Metazoa > Chordata > Actinopteri > Cichliformes > Cichlidae > Simochromis > Simochromis diagramma. The sequence goes on from NW_024387477.1 coordinate 1,817,617, forward strand.
AAACGTCGCACTCGCTTACGTCACTGTCATGAGACATTCTCGCAAAAAAATCACGGTTTTAGTAACGCAGTAACACAGCGTTCCTACGGGAAAGTAACGGTAATCTAATTACCGTTTTTGCAATAGTAATCCCTTACTTTACTCGTTACTTGAAAAAAGTAATCGGATTACAGTAACGCTCGTGACATATTGAGTAAGTGATGAGAGAAAATAGTGTCACATTACAGATATACACACACTAATGCAAACAAAAAGTCACACAAGCTTGTGACATTTCAGAGACTGGCCTTTCTGACCGTGTGTGATATACAAAGTGTCATGAGTGTTTAAGAGTGTGCTAAATCCAGGGTAGCATATTGCATTAATAAGTGTCAGCATAAAGAGCTAGTCGGGCCTCTGGCTTGGTTTTACTATTCGTTCTGAAAGAGAAAACAGTCTTCAAAGGTTACACTCAGACAGCTGAACTCGTATGAGCATTATTACAGCATTTTCAGCTGTATTTGTGAGGATTTCTATGAATGTGGGTGGGCAGCACAGAACTTTCTCATGTTTTTATTTGAGGAAAGGTGCATGAATGCTTCAACACATACAGAAACTTATTTACACAACCACTTTAACTGCTTATATTAATCATGGATCAAAGAATATCCATACTGCTTGGCACTGACAGAAGGCAATAACTCGAATAACCACTTGTTGTAACTAAGATGAGCAGGTGAGCCTCTGTGAATCCAAAACATCCTGCAGATGGGCTACAGCAGCAGAAGAGCACACCTAGTGCTGATCCTGTCAGATAAGAAAGGAAACAGAGGCTAAAGTTCACACAGACTCACCAACATCGGGCAATGGAAGATTAAGAAAAAGTTGCCTGAAATGATGAATCTTGATTTATGCTGTGACGTCATATTCATAGGGTCAGATTGATGCAGAAGACTTCTATGCGTAGCCAAGTGGCAGAAGCCTTTCACTTGGGTGGTCTCAGAATCTCATCTCTGCTTTTCACGGATGATGTGGTTCTGTTGGCTTCATTGGGTGATGGCCTCCAGCTTACACTGGAACGGTTCACAGTGGAGTGTGAAGCAGTGGGAATGAGAATCAGCACTGTCCCCACTCTGGGTCAGGGACGAGTTCCTGCCTCAAGTGGAGGAGTTTAAGTATCTCGGGGTCTTGAGCAGGAGATTGACAGACAGATTGGTGCTGCAGCCACAGCGATGCAGACGCTGTACCGGTCTGTTGTGGTGAAGAGAGAGCTGAGTGTAAAAGTAAAGCTCTCAATTTACTGGTTGATCTACGCCCCTACCCTCACCTATGGTCATGAGCTGTGGGTATTGACCAAAAGAATGAAATTGCGGAAACAAGCAGCGGAAATGAGCTTCCTCCAAAGGGTGGCTGGCCTCTCCCTTAGAGATAGGGTGAGAAGTTCAGCCATCTGGGAGGGGCTCAGAGTAGAGCCGCTGCTCCTCCACATCAAATGGAGCCAGTTGAGGTGGTTTGGGCATCTGACAAGGATGCTCCCTGGGCGCCTCTCGGGTGAGGTGTCCCAGGCATGTCCCCCCGGGAGGAGGCCCCGGGGCAGACCCAGGACACGCTGGAGAGATTATATCTCTCGATTGGCCTGGGAACGCATTGGTTCCCCCGGACAAGCTGGAGGAGGTGGCTGGGGAAAGGGAGGTCTGGGCTTCTCCGCTTGGGCTGCTGCCCCCGCGACCCGGCCCCGGACACAAGAAAGAAAATGGACGGATAGATTTGTCTCTTTTAATTGTCAGTTTCAGCTGACAACGTCTGGACTTTGGGTTATATGTGTTAGCTTTATTCCTTTCACATGGCTACTCTTCTCTCATCCTGTCCTAGAAGCCAGAGGGAAAGATGTTAATTCATTCATATAGCATAATTGGAAGATCTGAGCAATCACATGCTTGTGTTCATGTTTAAGGAATGTGTGTATGAACTCACAAAGAAGTTCACTAAACAGCCAAGATTTTCCCGAAGCATTCGATTTTAAAGACCATAAGCAAACAAGCCTTCCCACAGACTGCTTAACATCCGCACAAGCAGATTATTAATTCATCACAGTAACCCCTTAGCAGTCGGACGTACCGCCCACGGTACGTCCGACTCCTAACCCTTTTAGGCAAAATTTGTAGGACTGCTAAGGGGTTAATGTCATAATATTCACTTCTTTTTCCAACCTTGGCACTAGCGCAGCGGCCTTCATGTTTTGAGGCAGTTTACCAACAATCCTACAATCCTTCTGTCCAAACGAGCTGTGCGAAGTGTCACAGATGATTGACTGTTTTCACTGAGCCTTTCTATAAAGAGCAGACCTGAAAGAAATAACTTCATAACATCCTCCCTTAATCCTTCAAGGTGAAGTTACTGTAAACTCTACTGCAAATAATGAGACAAATCAGAGGAAAACTAAGAAAAAATACTCTTTTGTTAAAAAATGGAGTAAACCTCTCGGAAAATGTAGGGATCCAGGAATTCATATAAAAAATAAAAAGCTTGTTTCCAAACTAGCAGAGCAAGAAATTCATTATTTGAGGGAGAAATTGGCTCCAAGAGTACAGCCAGTTTTATAGTTTCTTAACCAAATCTCACAATAGTCTCAATTTCTTTCATTTTTATGCCTTTTTTTTTACCCTGTTTCCCATCTTATGTCCTGAACTTTTACTTCCTTCTTTTTCTCTCTTATCATTCTTTTTATTCTTTTTTTCCTATCATCCACCCTTCTCTCTCTTCTTCCATCATTTCCTTCACCCTTTCTCCTCACCCGCATCCTTTGTGTATTTTCCTCCATCCTCATTTTCCTCTTCCTCTCTCCCCTCCTCCTCCATCTCATCTGTCTCTTGCTGAGAGTCTGCGTCAGGGCAGATAAATGTTGGACAGATGTTATGTAGAAGTCTCGCCCTAGGTGGCTTTACTAAATAAGAGTGTGTGTGTGTGTGTGTGTGTGTGTGTGTGTGTGTCGCCTTGGTTGTCCTCAGCTAAATAAGAGGAGAAAAAAAATGCCTCGAGTTGTTTCCAGTACATCCCCCATGCCAGCCTCAGCGCTGTGTGTCTGTGACACTTAGAGGCTGTTTTCTAGTCTTTAGCGGTGTGATGCTCAGATTTAAAAAAAAAAAAAAAAAAGCATTACCTTCAGAGTTCACAACAGATTTCCTAATGCTCTTCTGACATTGCATACATTTGGGAACAGGAACATTTGGGGTTTGTTTTGTTTTTTCTTTCTTCGATTGCTTCACTTGATTTCTTTTTACTTTTTATGTTTCTTCCCCCGTGGACAGCAGGACAGAAAAAAAGAGAAAAACAATGAATGAAGAGGAAGATGGGTTTTCCTTCCTGCTCCAGCTCTGCTGGTGGTCAACTTTTCGCACTCTCTTTTTATCTGTTAGAGCAACATTTAGCACTTTGGTATGATTAGCATTGCTAAGGACAAACATCCATGTAGAGTAATGGAAATGGATTTGGTAAGTGGACTGGCTGATTGAATGGCTCGGTCAGTGACTGACAAGCTGAGAAAATGAGAGACTGACTAATTGAGTAAATTGCTAAATGACTGAGTCACTGACCAGCTGTTTGTTTACTTACTGACTAAGAGGCTGAGTAACCGATAGACTGACTAAAGCTTCCATCCAGCACTGCCTGCTGCAGAAGAGTGGGAAGATTTCAGTATCTGGGATTGACACATGCTTATTGACAGTAGAGTAAATCGTTATTCACAAGCACCTTTCTAACCTTACTGAGCACTTCAATCAATGTTACACTGCAGTTGTCATTCAGCCTTTTGCTCTATTTTCTGAAAAAGCTAATAGTTAATTACATATGAAGTTCTGTACACACACACACACACACACACACACACACACACACACACACACACACACACACACACACACACACACTCTATTCATATAGAATTTTATTTCGAACATGCAAATATAATTTAAATAACAAGAGAAAAAAACAAAACTTAAAAATCATCAAGTTTTCATGTATATATCTATGTCAACAGCATGTGTGTGCTCGAAAGGATGAAGTTTACATTTTTCCTGTTCCTACCACCTTATTTCAAATTTCATTGCTTACAAATCCATATCCAGAATTTAACATTATTTGCTTCATATATGTTTAACTATGTACAGGTTTAACACACTGAACATACACAAATAAAACTAATAAATAAAATTTTCAGCACGTAAACCAAAACAACAACAAACTACATTTTTACATAAACTAATCACCCTGTGTTTAACACCCGTTTAATCTCTGAGCTTATTTAATATCTATGTAAACACCTTAATGAACACTTAAGCTTGGGTTACTCTGGCCTTGATATTATTGTGGGGACATCTCAGCGACATAATGCTTTCCCTAGCCGCTTACCCTAATCAAAAACGAACGCCTAACCCTAACCTAAACCTAACCATAACCATAACTAAAACCACATTTTGAGTCTCAGAAATGCCTTCAAACTTCTGGGGAACAGGATTTTTGTCCCCATAAGGGCTGTTGGTCCCCACAAGGATAGTAAACCACTACAGCAGTCCCCAACCTTTTTTGCGCCATGGACCAGTTTATGGCCGATGATATTTTCACAGACTGGCCTTTAAGGTGTCGTAGATAAATACAACAAATCAAAACCAGTACTGGTCCCCCCAAAAAAGAAGATGTATTCATAGCGCACGGGAAAAGACCCAGGGAAACAGAGTTAACGATAAAAACGATTTAAAAAAACGATAAAAACCGACAAACCAACCGCTGAACTACTATACAAAAATATTAATACATGTACACACAACACACCAAATCCATATCACTCTAAATCTAAAAAAAATTTAAATTACCAGTTACCTTGAACCTCGATGAAGTCGACCCACCTTCTAATTAGTTGATGAAGCCTCTGTGTTTGCTATTCAGAGAGACAGCCTTGCTTTATGTTGATTGATTGTATTTAATGAATAAGTGAGCTGTTATTTTGTATTATTTATGAACTGAAGCAAATGATTGGCTGATAGAAGAACTGGAAAGTGTAAGGATGTTATTTTGATGCATACCACCTACCTAAGCATTTTTTGCAGACCATGTACACCTTTTCTTGGAAACAGTATTCCCTGATAGCTGTGCTCGCTTTCAGGAATGCTTTGAAGAGCGTAACAATAAATTTGAGGTGCAGACTTGGCCTCTGAATTCCCCAAATCTCAATCTAATGGAGCATCTGTTGAATGTGATGGATAAACAAGTCCAATCCATGGAGGCCCCACCTCTGAACTTACAGGACTGTCGCTAACATCTCGGTGGCAGATACCACAGCACACCTGCAGGGGTCTAGTGGAGTCCAAGCCTCGATGGGTCAGGGGGGACTAACACCATATTAGACTGGTGGTCTTATTCATGCACCCACTTTTGGCCTGTTTTATCATTTCCTTCACATCGTATCTTTTCTTGAATACCTTTCACATCAGTCTGCATTAACCCCTGGGTGAAAACAGTCCCCGGCAAATGCACAGTTGTTCCCTGTTTAATTGTTTACTCATGGTTCTCAGCTGTTTAAGCACATCCCCCCCCCAATAAATCAGGACAACACTTGGAGAAGAACAAGCGTGTTGCTGGGATTTTCATGGGATTTACCCACACTGACAGAAGCATCTGAGTTCTGCAGGTGTTTTTGATCACCATGTTAAATTACTGGGTGTTACTGCACAGAATTGCAAGATGCATATGACTTACTGCATGACTACATGAAGGAGTAAGAAGCTGAACATGTCTACTTCTTATTAGGTTTAGTTTTCACATCTTCATGAAGCAGATGATGATGATTTTATGGCTAGATTTGACAGTACTGAAATTATAAACATCTCTTTTCCTCCACCTGTTTCCTGATAATAAAATGTGATCGTGTTAAAGAAAAATTGGAGATAGAACGACTTTAAATTTGCTCTCTCTAGTGATTTTCTAGTAGCTCCTCTTTAGAAGTAAAGTCTGGTAGAGGCCTATTTTCTTGCAAAAATATGCACCGCAATATCAATACCTTTTTGAAATTCATTCCAGCACTATCTTTATATGGCCTTCACACAGCCTTGAGTTTCTGCCGGTAATGCAAAACACCGCTGTTTGATTGATGAACTCTGGACAGTGTGTAAGCCTGCCTCTTTTTCCTGTCTCCATGTCTGCCATCACTGCAGTGCACAGAAAAATAAGCTGTTGTGTTTGGGAAAAAGTGAGTGACAGCAGGCAGCAAACAGCCAGACACCAGCTGAGATCTGATTCACTGAGATCAACAAACTCTGCCTCTGCTGCTGTAATGTGCTCTGTTTCACACTGTCAGAGAGTGACAGCTTTACTGACTGACTGGCTGACAGATTGGCTGAGTGACCGTTTAACTTTCTTTTCTTTACTTTGCTCTCTTTTTCTTTCTTTGAGCAACATTTAGCCTTACTGGCCTGCATAAACACAACCAGGCTGTCTATACTCAAACAGCGTTAAGTAATAGTAGAAAAAAGGCCTTTAGGGCTATCATACGTAATATTGTAACACTAATTTCCCCAAACACCCCGACTTTAAAAAAAAGGTAATTCATTTGCCCACAAACACACATACAGAGAGAACTCGCAGAGGAAGACCCGCCCCCACAAACTAACAGTGTATGAACAGAGAATACACGCTTCTATACATACACATAGACACAGCAATATGAGCATGGAAACACACATATGCAATAAGGGCTATTATGAGTTAATTACTTTCCTTAACCTAAATCAATCACTCCTAAAGAAGTAGTGCGTGTGCTTGTGTGCCTGCAAGCTATTAGAGCCAAGACACGAGAATCTGAGCATCTATGTGTGCACCTTCCCTGTGGCACAGCAGCATTGACCCTTATTAAAGTGTATTAATAGGCAAGCTAACTGTTCAGCATTAGAATCTAAGAACTTATAGCCAAGATAATATTGTATTAAGACTGCATGTTTGTGTATATGTACACATTTGCACAGGCAAGGTTATCTGAGCTAGCTTCAGGCTGAAATGGAGATTTCCTTGTCAAGAATTCGTGATTCATTTTCTTTCTCATTACCCTGCACTGTAACGCTGTTATGCAGATGGAGTTACCTTCTGGGTCCAACATTTGAAAGTTTTTACTTTAAGTTTCCTGTATATTATAAAGCATCACACAAATTTGCTCGTGTTTTACATCACCAGCTTTTACTGATACACAGCTAACCCGTGGAAGAGGGTCTGCTATTTTACCTCTATTTGAAAAAAGGCAAAAACACTGAGCCTGTACCTGAAGCTAGTAGACATGTCATTTTACAAAACACCCAACACCTCTGCAGGTGGACAGGTTCATTATGTCAGTGGAAACTTATTACAAAGCTGTCAAAAGATCGGAACAAGAACAAAAAGTACCCTTTAGTGTGTATATATATATATGTATATATATATATATATATAATGTCAGTATGGACCATGAATAATTGAGGGGCAGTTCTAAAGGCAAAAGAATCAACCCAGCACTGGCCACGTGTACCTAATTATGTGGCAGGTGCGAATGCTAAAGTAGGTTAGGATAGTGAACATACAAAATATGACACCTGCAGATTCCACAAACACACATTTATATCCAAACCAGAACTGGGGCATGGAATAGGTCATTGATCACAGACTATGAGACTTCAGCATTACATACTGTGTTTATTGCACCACAGAACATGCAGCGTTTAATAGTCTGATGAAGAGCAGGTGTTCTCGAAGCATTATACTTTGAGCAGTGCAGTAGATGAGCAGCATGCAGCCGCAGGGTTTGGGATTTTTTTGCATAACATTTTTATTGCAAACCAGGTAAAAATATCAATCCTTTAAATTGAATCTTTTTCACATTTTGTAGGAAAACAAAGAGAAACTACAGTTTATCATAGAGACGAAATTACAGCTACAGCCATTAAATATACTTAATGGGGACTCACTTTACTGACTAGGCAATACATTTTATATATATAACAGTAGTAATAAATGCCTATTATTTATTTTGTTGCATACATTTGTCACCCTTCCAGTTTTACAGGGTGAAAATATGCCTGCAATCTGGGAAAATCCATCTCGCTTTTAAAGTAATGCAATTATTAGGTTTCTCCTAATTCAAAAAATTGAGGTTGTTCTTAGATTACCAGAAACCCAACAAATTGTGCAGTATTTGTGTCGTGTACATGTAATAATTTACCAGCATGTTTTCATTGTTTGCCAGCATGCTGAAACAGTGTTTCACTCTCCAGGTCAAAGTGACACAAAAACCATGAAAAATAGACAATATATAGTGTGTTGGCACGGTAACATTTTTACCTAGGTATTTATTTATTATTAGCTACAATGGCACCTACTCAGATTATTAATATAATTAATGTTTGAATATCAACTTTTATATTTTCTGTCAATAAGTCACATTTCATTCAGTGTCACAAACTTTGAATCTGCATATTGAAATGCACAATATTCTATTTATTTTATTATGTTTCTTGCTTCTGGTGTGGACTAAGCATGGCCTGAATTGCCGTTGCTCCAAGTAATATATTAGGAATGTAGATAAGTGATTAATCTTTAATCATAAATCACAATATCAGTTTTTAATTATCAAAATTGAGAATAAAATCTTTATATGATCTTTATATTTTACTGATACTGCTGAAGTTCTTTTCTGTTCTGCCATTTTTTCATTTATCATATTACCTTAAATATTTCCACTAAATTTATGATCAATAGTCATTAATAGTGAAAGGAATCTCAGGCGTGTTATTACTTAGACCAAAAACACTGGAAGCCAAATTACACATCCACAAGAATCAACATGTAAACACAACGCATCTGAAATAATGAGCACAACAACGCTGAATGAGGAATTTGAAGGTGAACAGCGAGACTCAGACGCTTGCTCTGTCAAACTCTGAGCTACGAGTTAGTCTTTTACTTTTTCTTTCTTTTCTTGTGAGCTGAACGTCTTTGTTATCCGTCCCCCAGTGGCGATGGAGGCACATTGTTGCCAAATGATCGCTTAGGCCCCCTCCACCTCCCTAATCTGCAATATGTTCAGTTTGGCATGTCTGCTAATATTTGATACCTCTGGGGCACCTCAAAGACACACACACGTACACACGTACACACAGATCTGCAATATGCTCCATTTGGCAGATTGCCTCATAATTGGTACCTTTTGCACTTGTCGCTCGTACGCACAAACAAATGCAGACACACAGGTGTATGAGGAACGCTGTGAATTTCATTCATAAAAAAGAAGTAGCATGTAAGGATCGTTATATTGGTGGAAAACCAAATTCCGTTTCTGAGCTTTGATGAGAATTTGCTTCATTCAAATTTGATCTTGGGGACAGGGACGATCCCTCACATCGACACAAACACCTCGGCTTTCTGCTTGGCAGAGCGAGACACAGGCAGGCGGGCAGGCGGGCGGGCAGGTGTAATGTGCCATATGTTGACTTGGTTAAAAGTGCAGCCCTCTTGTGGTCTCATTATAGTATCCAGGTAGATTTTCTTAGAGTCTTGCTGTTTCTCACACACATTAATACACACATTATTTGTATCAACACAATGTGTGTCAGGAGGCGTTTAGCTGCATATCACCACTGAAAGACTGACTGGAAACAGAGCGTGCAAGCAACATCGGGGATGCAGTCTGTGAGTTGTATTTCTCATTGACAGGATCTGTAAAGTGCAACTTTGCTGCTGAGTCAGCACACACACACACACACACACACAAGTACACACTGCATCTTTTGGGTGAGCAGACAAGTATGCACATAAGCGCATACACATTAAAACAGTGCAACTCGGGTTTTCTTTTTGATTATCTTTAAATGAATTCAACAAGCATCCACAGCTACACGATATCCTTTGTCAAAGTAACTTTCATATTTTTGAGAAGGCAATAAAACAGGCAGGACATGTTTGGCTCCCATTAGGTGAGTTCACTCTGGCAGGTTAGCTGTTTGATGGTCAGGTTTGGTTTGGATACCCATTGATCCAAACCAGCCAGCAGCAGGATCTGAAAATAATGAGACCACTAACGCTGTGACATTATTTTTCCAGTATTTAGTTTCTCACAGCACTAGTTTTAATATACTAGACGGCACAGAATATATAGAATGTGAAAGCCACACTGTCAGCGCTTAGTTGATAAGGATGAAAATGTGAATTCAGACATGGCATGAATGGGGCCCTGCATAATTGTTAAAGAGAGAAATGGTCCCCTCATTATCTGATGAGGCTGTGGTTAGCTTTGACCAGACTGTGCATGACTTTGGCTCTGTTACACTCAGCCAGGTTTGGCCTCTGTGTAAAGACAATACAAACACTGGTGGGAAGCCAGCAGCTCAAAAGACTGTGTCTCAGTGCCACTTGTATATTAGGCCATGGCAAAGTTTTACCTGTTTTCCAGCCAGTAAAGTCAACTCAAACTTTGTGTGGCACAATTACAAGTCAACATTGTAAAAGGCAGATAAGCGAGACACAATGTGACGCCTGAAACCAACAACACACAAACTTTTGGAAACTGGCAAACCTCAGTATGAGGATGTAGACACGCTCTCTGTGGTGGAATAAGGCAAAAGTATTTTGCACTGTAGCTGTAAATGTCACTTCCTCTGCTTTTGTTAACCAAAACAAAACGAGGTCAACAAGAAACCCTGTAACGCTGATTTGACTTTTCAGTCGTGCTGAGATAAGCAAAAAATCACTGTAATTTGGATTAGTCTCGCAATACATCATCATTCAAACTATATGATATCTGACATGTTGCACAATGTTTTATTTAAATGAATTAATTAATTTAAAGTTAAACAACAAAGAGAAACTGCCTCCCATTGTCATGCTTCTGAGTCTTTGACCCAGTATTTTGTGTTTATTGGTTAATTTATATTCTCAGCAAAAAAAAAATTTCTGGCACAACTTCACCTGCTTCCAAGGTGCACGAAGAGGATGAAGGAATTCACAAAGCAGGAACTCCAGCAACACTTGAGGGAAGATGAACAACTTTAATAACTTTAATAATTCTCATGGCCCTGATGAAGGCCACAAGCCGAAACGCGTTGGTCAATTATTAAAGTTGTTCATCTTCCCTCAAGTGTTGCTGGAGTTCCTGCTTTGTTAATTTATATTCTTGCAGTGTTGTCATTCGTGGGTTTCTGCTCGTGTTTATTCTTAGTTAGTTTAGGTTTCTGTTACTTTGCCTTCCCTGTGTTCCTCGTCTAATCACTCTTGTCTCCATGTACCCTCTGTCTCCTCGGTCAGTTATGTCTCATGTCTCAGTGTCAAGTCTGCGTCTTTGTGAATGTCTCCTGTTTCACTTCAACGGTCCCTGTGCCAGTGTATCTAGTTTTGCCTCCCTTATCTCATTATGTCTTGATTAGTTCCAGCTGTGTTTCCCTTTTCCTCATTACTTCCTTGTGTATTTAAGCCCCGTGTCTTCCTTTGCCCTTTGTCACTTACATTGCATAAAATTGTTTATATAATCTGCACAGTAATATAGCATTTTTTTCATATAATAGCCCAGCAGAACTTATTCAAATAGATCATCTTGAAGTAGTGAAAAAACCATACACTGACTTTTTTAAAAGCAAGTTTTCCCATTATTGTATGCAGTGGAAGAGTGGTGAACCTTCCCAGGATTGGCCAGCTAATCAAAAATAATGATTGGACGATCCCCACGACTTTTGTGAAAAAGTTCTCTGGACTGACAACTTTTTGGATGGTTTCTGTCCCGTTACATCTGGTGTAAAACTAACACTAGATTTCATATAAAGAACATCATATCATATCATGCAAAGAGGAGTGATCCAAAGTTCTTCCACAGTGATGTGAAAGACTCATTGGCAATAATCACCAACACTTGATTGCAGTAGTTTCCGCCAACGGTGGCTCAAGCAGTTATTAGGTTTAGGGGGCAATTATTTTTCACATAGGGCCGCTGAAATGCACTTCATTAATTGAATTGAATCATTTTATAGAAGTTTGTCTGGCTTGTTGTTCCGGAAGATTAAGAAGTGTGTGTGGATAAAATATTTCCAGGAGTGGGCGCCCGAGTACGGAGCCTCGCAAGGGACATGGGAGAAAAAAAAATTAAGATGAACTTTTGCGAGATCTCGCAAAATAGACTGCAACCTTCGCAGATCGCATTTGAAGGCCGAGTCGGTGTATCCTTCGTGACGCGACCTATCCCAGAATTCATAGTGCAGCCCAGCCGATTCGTTTCCAACAATGGCGGCAGCGACTTAATTTTAATATTACTCTTTCTGGGTCACAAAATGAACTTTTAAGACATTTTCAGCCGTGAATGTAGCTGTGTAAACTTCAAATATCTGCTTGGTTTATCAAGACATCACATATTTGCAAAAGTGCTCTGACGTTTTCTGAAAAGTCTGTTACCCACCATCTCGAAGCTAACAACAACAACAACAACAAACATTATTTATATAGCACATTTAAAAACCAGTGGTGTAACAAATTGCTTAACATGCAAGAGAGTAGGATGAAGTAACAGGGAAGGATGAGGGCTATGGCAAGGTACCAAAACATGCTAGCAGGTTGAATGGCATTAAAACACAAAAGCAAAAGAATTGCATATAAAAGCATAAAAGAAAACTAAGTGTAAAGGATAAAACAGCCAAAAAATGAAAAATGATTAAAAGTAATTAAGACTAATCCGAGATAAGAATAAGCATTAAGCTAACTAACAAGCAAGCGTTAACTGCTAGAAAAGGCGAGGCTAAATAAGTGGGTTTTTAACTGCGATTTGAAGGATTGAATGGAGTCGATGGGGAGGTTATTCCATAAATCCGGTGCAGCCAAGGCAAACGCGCAGTCACCTCTAGTCTTCAGCCGAGATCTCGGCAGTACCAAGAGTGACTGGGAAGATGATCTTAATGCTCTAGTAGGGGTGTATGATCTAAGCAGCTCAATGGGGTAGCTTGGCGCTATATTGTTAATAATTCGGAAGGTAAGCAGCAGGATTTTGAATTGAATGTGATAATTAAAGGGAAGCCAGTGCAGATCAGCAAGGACAGGGGTAATAGAGACACGGCGCCCACTACCAGTAAGGAGACGAGCAGCCACGTTCTGAACAATTTGGAGTCTATGGAGAAGAGTAGAGTTAAGACCGAAGTAAAGGGAGTTGCAATAATCCAACCTAGATGTCACAAAGGCGTTGATAAGCTTTTTAAGGTCCCTATGCGGGACATAATGTCTGGCCTTGCTAATAAGACGCAATTGATGGAAGCAAGATTTAACAACAGAAGACACTTGTTTGTTGAATTTAAAAGAGCTATCCAAAAATACACCCAGGTCACTAACAGTGTCGGTGAGGAAACTGTTAAAGGAACCGAGGGCGTCACGGAGTTGGCCACTGGAGGTCCAGGCTCACTACAGCCCGGGGGGAACGCCGCACTCCCGGCACATTGTACCTTGACCTCCCAGTTTGATATTCCCACCAGGTGGCCTCCGAAGGATGCGGCCAAAACATTTGCAAGATCTCGCAAAACTTTTGCCTCAATTAGCATGCTTAATATTGAAGTTCATGACAGTAAAATTTGAAAAAATTGAACAAATATGTTTTTTTGGGGGGAAAGGATGCCGAGAGAAAGCATCTTTGCTCTGAAAAGGGCGCGTGAGAGAGAGAGATATTATTTTAATATTATTATTTATTTTGCACATAAATATCTGAAATCAGAGTGTCAGTCAGAGTGATGCTTCATTAGTTTATTTGCTCACGGCTTCATAGCTAGTAAACACACTGCAGCAGTCCTGAGGGCAGCAGCCACACAAAGCCTGAACAAACAAGTCCTACATCTCCTGCTAAGTACCAGCGTCTCTCTCAGGCATCGCAGTGGTCCTCAGACCTCCTTGTCCTGGAGCTGTGGAGCAATACGGGGACTGAGCCCTAGAGAAGAGGCTCACTTTAGAGCTAATCCACTGAGGCAAAATCCAGTGGGGAGGTTTCTCTGGTGCTAATGGGATGTTGGAACGATGAGCGTGCTGCCTGTCACTTCATTTCCTCAGCAACATCATCATCTGTGTTCACTGGAGCATGGTGAAAATTGGCACCCTAAAGGCAGAATATAAAGCTTGACAGAGAGTCATCTTTTGTCCTTCTCGTATTGTTTAAGGGCAAAACATAATCTCAAGTGTCTTTACCTCAGAGGCAGTTGAGATTAGTCCTAAACAGACAATCTTGCTTTTGTTGTTTGTTTGTTTTACTTCAATCACGGCGTTGTGGTTCGCCAGTTTAGGACTGACCAGCAAACAAATGGACAAAGAAAGAGTAAAGCAGTACTGGGTCCAGGAAGCTTTGTGTTAGAGCGTGTGGAAGATCTTTTTGAAGTGTGTGCCGTGCAGCGATTCCTTCTTTGTGTGTCTGCTGCTTCCAGCATCACAGTTACAAAAAACTGCAAAAACTGCTTTCACAGTGTCACATGTGTATGCAAAGATGTGTGTCTGATACAGTGTGAGGATGGGACGCTATTACTTCCAGTATAACATGCTAACCAGTCATATGCCTCCCTTAGAACATTTTTAACTGGAATAACTCCCACTGTTGGAACTTCAGGTTCAGGTGATGGTTATGATACCATGTTCTCGACTGCAGTGATCGGGTTTTCTGTCAGAAGTTCAGCTTCAAATTAACATAAATTATCAAATTAAACAATCACATGGACTCAATGCAGTTAGGCATGTACAAATGTCAGGATGAGCTGCTGACGTTCAAAGTGAGCATCACTTTGGTAGCACTTTGGTGCTACATGCAACTACATTTGTTGCATGTAGCACCTTGGTCCTGGAGGAACATTGTTTCGCTTCACTGTGTACTAACTGTATATGGTTGAAGTGACAATAAAGCCGACTTGACTTGACTTGAGAATGTGGAAGAAAGGTGACCATTTTCAACATGATTTGGTTTTTGGAACCAGAGTATTTCAGAAACTGCTGATCTGCTGGGATTTTCCTGCAGAACCATATTTAGAGTTTACAGAGAGCAGTCTTAAACTGAGAAAACACTGAGTGAGCAGCACTTCTCTGGGGGGAAATGACATGTTGATGCAGAGGTCAGAGGAGAATGACCCGTCTGCTTCCAGCTGATAGGGAGCCAATTATTCAAACAACCACTCATTATACCCAAGGTATGCAGAAGATCAGATGAGATAGAACTGCAGGAGACCTAAATGGAGGAAATTGAGGATACTTGTGCTCAGAAAAATCTGAGATAAGTGGAAAAACATTCCCATGGTCTGGTTTTCTGCTGCTACATTCAGATGGTAAGGTCTGAATTTGGTGCAAGTAAATATGAAAGACTGCATTCATCATGGCTTCTATCAATGGTTCAGACTGCTGTTGGTGGTGCAATGGTGGCCTTAGTACCAACTTAGCATCATCTTTATGCTACAGCCTAACAAAGTGTTGGTGCAATCCAATGGAACACCGTGAGGATGTGATGGGACAGGAGATTTTCATCATATTGTAGATTTGCAGCTGACTAACCTGTGTGGTGCTATCATCTCAATATGAACCAAAACTTCTGAGGATTGTTTCTATCAGCTTGTTGAAGCTATTAAAATGAAACCAGTTCTGGAGGTACAAGCAGGTCCAACCTGGTACTAACAAAGTGTGACGACAGATCTAAGACCCCTGTCATTGTGTCCTTAGTGGTCTTTTCATGGAGTTAAAGCTATCCAATAAAGCTGCCAGAATCTATGTTACACCACCTTAGAGCCTTTTAATAAAACTCTTTCATAATTTCTGTCTGCTTGTAATGAATATTGTTAGATTATTTGCCCATGTCTTGCCTCTGTCTATTCTTTTTTTTTTACATAACTGCTTTCTTTCTCCCTGTAGCATCTTTCTCCATTTCTTTCTTTCTCTGAGCATACAGATAAGTGAATATGAAACAGACATCATTATATTTCCCAGTCCTTTGCAAACACAAATCTTACACCCCTCGGCTAAGCAATGAATATTTTCTCTGTGTTTTACACTTCTTGTTTTTGAGCACACACACACACATCTACACACACACACACACACACACACACACACACACACACACACACACACACACACACACACACACACACACATCTATGCACTATTCAATTCCATTACAAAGAGCACTGTCATCAGTTCTCACTTTCGCAGTAGTGATTCCTTCATATTGTTTTAGGAGCATTATTTAGATTTTTTATAAACATCTTCAGAAAACTTCTCTTTTGCACCTCAGCTACTTCTTACTTGAAGTTGTTTGTAATGTTTAGCACTTTTTGCCACGCAGATGCTGGAGGATCTGGGATGTACTGTAATGACTCTAAGGTTAAACAGTTTGTAGAAAGTACTGTGCAAGCTCATTTACATTACAGGTGCTGTAGTCAGCACACACTGGCTTAGCTACTGACTACACATGCTAATTATCCAGAGATTTCTATTAACAATTCCTGTGAATCAACTCTGAGTCATGACCTCCTCTTTAACATGTTTGTTGTTCCAAGCTGCACAAAACTCTCCAAGGGATTTTTCTTCAGTCAGTACTGACAAACTGGACAAACTAGTAGATTTCTTTTTAAAGGCAAAACATGTTTTTTATTAAATATTTCAACCAGTTAATCAGCTTTCTTGAAATTTGATTCATATGTCCAGGGGCTAAGGTGATAATGTGTGAAGTATTTCTGCTGGTGAGGTTCCCCAGTCTGCCATTCAATCCAGTGTATGCCGTGGAGATAAACACTCAGCATGTCAGGTAGTAATATTACCACATGGCCCTGCCCCCACAAATTAATGCTTGTCCATTCAAAGAAACATGATCCTGCGTGGTCCAAAAGAGAAGAATTACTAGTTTTAAACAGAGAGATCTGAGTTCTTTGTGAAACTTCATGAGCATACTGAAGCAATAATTACATGGGCAGCAGTACAGCAGTAACAGTAACAAGATCCTGGGTTTGAATCCATCAACTGGCTCGGCCTTCCAACGTGGAGTTTGCATGTTCTCCCCGTGTTTGCGTTGGTTCCCTCTGGGTACTCCACAGTCCAAACACATGCAGTTAGTGTGGTTAGGTAAGCTGGTGATTCTAAATTGCCCACAGGTGCGAATGGTTGGATGTCTTTCTGTTCCAGCCCTGTGACAAACTGTAACCTGAAAGAAAGAAGGAAAGACTGACCGTTTTAGCTGCCTATTCTCAAACTGCCAACTTTCACAATCTATTCATTGGAGCCATTGGAACAGAAAAACACTGCTTGTTTTTTTAACAAAGTTAAAAGGACTGTCACTTAAGTAGCAGTGCTCATGTGAATAAATGCATGTAAAGTATCTGTCGTTTTCATCAGTGTTGATCCTTTTGATGCTGCAGGACTTTTTGTAGACGCTCATCTATTGAACACCATGCATAAGCACGCACTGTATGTGTGGTAAGGTTTTTTAACTGATCATCAGCAAATGGGTGTACACAACATGTTTCACAGAACTGAGAAAATAAGAGCCAAACAGTAAAAACATACTGCAAGTTACTTCAGTGCTGATACTTTACTTAGTTTAGAATACAAGCGAACAAACTGCAGATACAGTAATAATACATCAATAGCAAATTATGGACTTAGCTAAACTGAACGGGAGCCACACAAAGTCCCAGATTCATATCACACGATTAAATGTAGGTAGTCATCAGAATAAACTATTTATGCTCCAAAATAATAACTTTAATTCATTTCAGTATTTATATTTTTCCATTTTGTGACATGGAAAATTTACATTGTAAAATGTCAGATTTGATTAAATTTGGTCCAATGACATATACATGATTGATATACATTCAGTTTATACCAAGCAAAATTTCCTTAATGAATAATTATTTGAAATAATGAAAATAAAATACATTTTCATATATTTCACTTACATTTCACTCCAAATTATTGCTTCATGTTTACGAGTGCAAATGCATTTTTTTCAGTGTATGGAGCATTAAAGTAGTTTTAGTTCAATCTTAATAAATATTGCAGGACTTTAAACTTAATACTAAAAAACTAAGCAAAGCTCGAGTTCCATAAATACAAAGAAATTTCTCATGCTTTATTATTTACCCTGAAAAGGTGTAGTGTTGCAATAATGAAAAAATATTGTGTATATATTATCGCCTGTATCTCTTAACCTCTCTAAATTTGTCTCTTTTAGATGAGTCATAAATAAATGTAAAAAGAAGGCGATTAAGTAGAATTAGAAGCAGCAAAACAGGAAAAACAGTTTAGTGAACAAAATGAAATTTTATAAAAGACATGCACGAATATAATTCCCAGGAAAAGGTTTGATTTTAAAGCAGAGATTATGATGGTGACAAGTAATTTAATTTGATATTATTTGACATGGATTAATTGGGTCAATATTACAAAGAGCTGCTAAACGTTAAACTGTGGCTACACGTCTCTCTTTGTACGTCCCTCTCATGGGTTACAGGTCTGGTTAAATGACTCTGAAATGACAGAACCAATTAATTTAAAGAATTTATACACGGACAACCATAATGAAAGGCTCTCCTATAACTCTTATCTAATTTGTGCATGTGGAAACAGCTACCATACAAGATGAACGCAACTGTCACACCTGTGAGAAACAACAGACGTTGTTGCCTTTGTTTTATTAGACCATTTATAGTGCTGAGAAAATAAGGCAGAAGTATGACTCTTACATGGCACTCAGTTCTTCTGGAGTGTGAACACGACACTTTCCTGAATATTTCATGCAGCACTTTTATACCTGTGTAAGCACTCCTCGAGATGTGTCTTTGAGTGTCTGTGACTCATCTGCTGTATGATGTGAAGATGAAACCCAAGAGGAGCTGGTCTCCACTCAGGAAGTATCTGTACTGTGCAGACACGGTGTAGCCTCAGTTATTGTTGTTGGTCTGTGATGCCCTGTGTTCCATGGCCCTTAAGTGGCTGAGACGAGCACAATGAGTGCATGGTTGTGTCAAAAAACACACAGCAATCCACGAACAGTGTTTACACAATTTCCAGGAAAGGCAAACTCGCAATGAAAAGAATCAACCGGCAGTTTTCCGTTAAATCTCTGCTGCTCATTTAGCATTTCATTTCACCCTCTGCAAATCTGACTGCATGAGAGTCTTTTGGCTGCTCTTTTATCTTTTCCTTATGGCACAGGATCACTGCTAGTAACACTTCTCATTTTAGATTACCCGAGCCTTCAAAGCCACGAGCTTCAACCTTGCTTGTCAGCGTGGCGACTCCCACGTGGATCTCCTCGTTTGATGGCATAACCACTCATTTAAACAATTTGTTGTTGGCGTTAGCTCAAGGCTAAATAAAAAGGGTCTGTTGGTGCCACAGTGCTGGTATGAATTTGCACAAGGTAACACACAAACATTTAATGAAAGGTATTCAGACATCAGCAGCAGTAAACACAGCTAGAACCACTTGGACACAGTTCAAACCCCCCTCTGTACCGAGCATGTGTGTGTGCTATCAGCAGATGGGGACAGCGGCAGGTTGTATGTGCGGCTGTGCCCACATATGTGTGTTGTAGGAGGTCCTCAGTGCTTCCTCAGTGCTCTTCATAAAATGACCTCGGGAGTTGTGGGTGTTGACATTTTGGAGCCTAGCCAGCCTAAGAGCTCTCTAAACAGACATAACATATCGCTGCAAAAGCCCTTTGTGACCTGTAAGGTATCCATGTGTGGGTGGGGGAGTTTCCATTCAAGCATCCCCTGAGAGCCTTTGAGCTTCTTCTAAAAACTTTTCAAGCTTCAGGTTAGTGAACTTACTGGAGCAACGTAGTTGTTAAAATGTAGCATGTTCCTCGTAGGAGTTTGTGGAGCGCCAAAAGGGGCTGAAAGACTGGATGTAGTCAAAGGAAGGGGGGGAAAAGCTTGAGATGAATAGCATTATCACGTCATGGCTTGCTAAAAGTTTGACATTTTGTGTACAGCTTGCTCTACAACGCCCAAGTGGCCACTTGGCCTTCTCAGTATTACAGATAACTGTGGTCACTAAAAACAAACAGTCAAAGTGAGAAAACTTGGGAACTTTTGTTCTCAGAATTTGTCTCAATAGTCTGACTATCCAGTTGTTAAGTGATGATGTATGAAACCTGCTTCCAGGTCCGAACTACTCTGTGTTTATTAAGGGTGTTGTGTTTTTAACATGTTTTAATGCTTTGTATCTTGTTCTATTTAATCTCAACAAGCCCCTAAAAACAGTCAGTGATCACTGTCGGCCTCTCTCGGTTTTTATCATCACTGTTCATTTTAAAGCTCAGTCTTTAACTACAGCCCAGCCCATGCAGCAGTATATTAATGACTAACCTCGTATTGTGGATGGATTATCTCAGTTGTTCTCCTGACTGAAGTTTGGTCCGTTTACAGCATCCTGCCATGCAATTGCATTTGTCCCTAACCATCAGGAACCCTCACGTTAACTTTTATCAAGTGTGGAAAAAAAGTCACAACACTGATGAATCCTTGTCTCAGTGCAATTCTTCACATCCTTTGGTTTCTATCACTTCTGCAGCTGTTGTCATTGCTAATGTATTTGCTTAGATTTTGTGTTTAAAATATTGCATTTTTCTATTTGGTGATGTTTTTAAGCTGTAGCATGTTTGACATCTCAGGCTCACCAGAGAATTCTGGTAGAAAGAAAAAACAAAGTCATGACCTAAAAGCATTTTTCAGTGGCACTAACCCCTCTATACAATATTGATACATCACAACTTTCATTAAAACTGAATAACGTGTAGCACTGCTTGAATAAAAATACATGCTACAGACACATTTATATACACAATAAAAGTTGCCTGGTTGCTGTAGCTAAAGACTAAAAGACAAAGTTATTTAAATCCTCTACACTAGTGTCATTGATTTTCATAGATAATGGTATTCATTCTCCTGGTCTGCCCAGGTGGCATCAATAGTGACTTAACAATATTCAGCTTTTATATTCAGATCAATACATCCTAATCCCCAACATTGATTTTACATGCTGAATATGTATGCCAGTGAAATGTGCCCCTTGTCACTTTCTGTTTGTTGTCCATTTGTTCCCTGTGCATGTGGAACACACAGAAGATTATACCAGATCAATACATGAGCATTTATTGGTATGGATGTGGGAGGCATGATACTGGGGTAGGACACACATTCTAAGTGTTAAGTGTGTTTACATTGTTCTTTGGTACCCAGTCTTGTGTGTGGTGCGAACAAAAAACCCTCTGTAATAACTTTGGATGGTGAACAAACATAAGTTAGAATAAATCAAGAAATGTCAGGGTTCAGATTCCCGGTCATAGAAAGTCCTCTGACGGGATAGAACCGCGACTATGTGTCTCTGTTAGGCAGCACCTACATGTTATCTCCCAAACTGCTCGTCGACCTCCTGCCTCAGTCGCCCTCTCGGGCTCGCAGCTTATGTACCAAACCTGAGGAAGACGTTAAACTGAGCTGGATTAAAATGACTTTTGTTCAAATCACAAATGCATTGTGAGTCATCAGGATTCTGCATTTACGAGCTTATCAAGCTTGTTTTTTATTTTTCCACTTGAAAGACACAAGCTGAAGATTCATATAATTTTTTGTAAATGATGACATATGTGTGCACGTGATGTATGTAGACGTATAGTTAAAGGTTAGGTATGACCTCTCTGCTGACAAAATATGTGAGTGAGAGACAGAGAAAAGGAGATTTTGTCACTGTCTGGACCCCACTCACCACTCTCACTGTTCATTGGCTCTCTCCCCTCCTGTTAATGTCTATGTGTATAAAAATGAAAAATGCATTAATGGCTGAATACGGCCTAGAGAGTGACAGTGCATTGACTGATGACGGAATGAACAAGCTCATTATTAAAGGTCTTATCACCCCTCTGCAGATGCACTTACACACATGCGCACACACACATGCGCACACACACATGCGCTCACACAGAGTGTGAGAGAGAGACCTCAGTTGTTCAATGTCATGAATGCGTTTGTCATCATAATCAACACTTTGGCCTAAAATCACCTTTTTGAAAAGTTTTAAAAGGACCTTTTGTAGGTCAGTGTTGTCCAAAGTACAAAAGCTCAGACGTTATTTCTCTGTAAACACGTAGAGACACACATAATGGTGCGAGTGGTCCAGTGTTGGCGCTGCTAGTTTAAGCGAAAAAGACGTGGAAAGACAGTCGAGGAAGTCATCTTAATGACTGAATGTTGAAAAACTAAATGTGCTTGATGTATTTTCATCAGCTGTAATCAGTGTTGGGTAAGTTACTTTAAATTAGTAACTTAGTTACATTACTAGTTACTTCTATCAAAAGTAACTCCATTACTTCAAGTTACTCGTTACTTTCAGAGTAACTAGTTACTAGGGAAAGTAACTTTTACTCAGAATTCTCTTGTTAATGTGTTGCTTCCGTAACTGGATACCCAGCAAGACTGCCAGTCTTCTAGCTTGCTTACTTGCCACAAGTGCACTGTGCCACCTACCAATAGAAAGGAAAAAAATAATGTGCACATTTCCACGAGAGAAATCCCACGCCTGATTCTATCCTAGCCTGCTTTTTACATCCAACACAAAAACTGCAGTCGTGGTGCTTTCGACTGTACTCAGAACTCGGAAATTCTGCCTTCTGAATAGGAAGATGTAGGTAACACCAGACTGCAGATGAGCTGCATACAGGGCTGGACTGGGACAAAAAAATCAGCCCAGTCATTTTGACTAGAGACTGGCCCACCATTATAGGAAAAATCATAAAGCCTTTGAATGAAAATAAACACTGTTGTGACAGTGATGTACACTGTTCTGATGGTATATATGTATCAATCTATCAATTGTTTGTTGCAAGATTCAGATAATTATTTTTTTTAAAAGTGAGACATTTTAAATGAGAATAAGAAAGTGTTTCCTTGTGCCCCCCTTTCCCTTTTAATGCCCTACATGGACCCCTGGCAACACTTTGCTAGACCCGCCCCTGCACAGTTACCAGCTGTCAGCTACTTAGAAAAGGATCCTGGTGTTATTTGTCTCTCAGAAACAGTTCATAACTTCCCTTCAACTCATTCATGTCACCTAAAAGGTAAACCTGTTTCTCCATCACAGCTCTGATGATTCAGTAAGGACATCTCCTGGTTTCATCTTCATGTTTCCCTCTCACCACATATTCAAACCGATATCATGGCCAGCAGGTTTACAGCTGTGGCTCCAGCAAACATCAGCTGATACTAGAAATTAATATTAAATAAATTCTAACAACAGCTGATCAAGCTTAAAAGTGCTGCTGTTGTTTACCGCGACATCCGCTGGTTTCCTCTTTCTGGCGCAAAGTGGGCGATAAATAAACAAGAGAGAAAAGCCGATCAGCTGATCATTGATCAGTTTCATGATTGAGTAGATACAGGAGAGAGATGGTGAGAGGATGAGAGAAGAAGAGGCAGCTGTGCAGCGTAAACACAGAATAACTCCAGCTTTGTGTCTTTTTCATTGTAGCTGAAGTCCGGGACAAACTGTTCCTTTTCACCTCAATACGAAACGCGTAATATTTTCACTGAATATGAGACGATTCCGTTTTTTACGGGACGGTTGGCAACTCTAATAATTAACCTTATGAACAAAATAAAGTTCAACATCAGTAACATAGCACCACCCAGCTGTATAGAAACTCCTTCATGCTAGCTAGCACGCAGTACGAAAAAGTCAGCATAACGAAAATAAACTCCACCTAAACTTGGTTCATATCTGACCCAGATGGACTGCAGGTTATAACTTCTTACCTGAAGTTCAGTTCACCTGACACTCTCGGACCAGCGGCCGCTTCGGGTCTCTCCTCCTGCCTCCCTTTTCCTTCATCCACCTGCTGGCCTCCACCACTTGCTAATGTTATTGAATCTGTGGAAGCTCCGCGATAGCCACCACACGAAGTAACGAATAACGAGCCTATCTAAATCCCAGTAACGAGTAACGCGTTCCCGGTTTTGGCATAATAACTAGTTACCGTGCTCGTTACCACAATAATAACGTAGTTATTGTAACGCGTTACTTAATAATGCGTTAGTCCCAACACTGGCTGTAATACAAACAAACAATCATACGTTCATCTGCGATTATCAGAATCATCATTCAGGGTGTTACATTTTCGAACACCATCATGCTTTCCCAGTTTACAGAAAGATGAATCTGCCAGCTCATACCAAACCTTCATGACAAACTTTATAGTCAGAGGCTGTTTATCTGTTTTTAAGGTGGTTACATCCTCGTATCCCTTAAACATTCATGATGTTGTGATTATATAACCTGTAGGTAACTCAGAGTCATGTAGAAAATGGCAATTTAGATATTTATCTAATTACCAGGAAAATGGACACAGTCTAACAAGGTGCATGGATACAACACTAATGCAGCAGATATGAGGATAATTCTGCTCCATTTAAATTCAGACCTTCACATAGTTTTTCCAATTATTAATAATCAGTATTGACTGGTAATTATATATAACAGCTGGGGGAACTGCTTCCATAACAGTAATGGTATTAGCCAGACTCATTCATTATGATGCGCATAAAGTATAAATAAATATAACCAAATGCAGCTTAGTCTGTTTTTTTTTTTTTCTTACCAAGCAGAGGGACCAAACTAGACTGGACCCAAAATGCAATAGAAAATTATACATTTTTAATACATTTTGAAGCAGTTACAGTAATGAAAATACATCAAAGGTGTCACTTTAGCTCATCGTGCTATTTATTCCCCCCCCCCTTTTTTTCTTTTTTTTACCACGATTAACCAGATTGGACCAAAGATGTACGATGTAAATGTCTAAAATATAATATATTAGTTTTCTTTTTAATTTGTACCATCCTGAATGTTTTCAGAAAACACATATTGCCAGCCAGACACCAGATAATCAATTTTGCACATCCTTAAAGTTCGTTTTAGTGTCATTATTTAACTGTGGTAATGTTACTGATTGTCATTTTGTTAGCTAATGCTATAGTGAAATCAGAAAACAGGAATATAAAAGTAAGAATTTATAATAATGGAAAATGGAAAAGCTTTAGGGCGCCGGCCCTTTGAGATGCCTGCACTAGACTTACCGCTCAATCTTTATCCCCACCCTCACCTGCGATCACGAGCTTTGGGCAGTGGCTGCTCCTCCCTTAAAGAGGCTGAGGAGTTCAGCCACATGTTTTTAAAGAAGTGGAAAACTTTGTTACTGATAGCAAAGCAAATAGTAAATCCTCCCTTTTTATGCTTCCCTTAACTTTATTTTATCGAGCTACCTTCCACCAACCGATTTCTGATTTCCTTATATAAACTGTTCAGTCATTATGTTTTTTTATTTTCTTCTACTTAATCGATTGCTACTTGACTTGCTTTTATTGTGTGTCTAATAGGTGAAAATAATTCAAGAAGCTGATGCTTTACTTTCCACTTCAGCATCTTGACGGTTATTCAACCTGTTTAATACGAGCCATTGTGAGAGATTGAGAGCACTTTAGCGTACAGATAGCAGAAAGATAATTAGCTTAATCTCCATGGGTGGCTGAGTCCCCTTCAGCCACTATGATGGAAATAGTGTGCGTTCCCATCCATGCTGTCGGTGGGACCAGCGGCAGTTAGGTAACAGTCCCTTAACTGATTTGAATCAACTAATTAGAATCACTAACTACACTTCCTCCCTCCCTCTCTCTATCACACACAGATACACATGTCTGTGTTTCAAACTGGAGCTGCAGCAGCCAGCTGTGCTCGTCGATAGCTTCTCGTTATTCATATGCCGCTTATTATCTGTATAGTGTTCAGCTCTAAGTCATCGCGATTCTTTCTCTTTCAATAATTGTCTTATATTTCCTGCTCTCGCAGTTCTTAGGTATCATTTTTTGCAACTAGCCACAAGAGATCAAAAATCTCTGGGGGTCACAGTCTAATTGGTCTTCGTTGTGATCCTCAGAAGAGAATTTTACCTTCGACTGAGGCTCATCGGCAGGCTTCAGTCACAGTTCCTGCATTAACGCCTGTTACAATTACATTTTAAATAAAAGGATGTATTTCATGGTATTTCTAAACCTTCCCAGAGAGATGATGTGTTAGTGAAAATGTGAATATAAGTTTTAAAGTTCCCTGAAAAGGTTTTGTAAAAAGTCGTTTTTACAGTTCACTGTATGTTTTTGTGTCGGGTGGCAATTCTAACACTGCAAAACAAACTATTTGAATAAAATGGAATTGAAATGAAATGTTCAATTTCCTTTCTGCAAAATGCAAAAGACAAAACGCCTAACCAGTCGGTTTTATAAGATGGAGAAAAGTAAAGTGACACTCTCTACACTTTCTGCCAGTTAAAACTGTTCACCTTGTACCTGTCATATCCAAGCTCGTCTGTGTTTTTCTTTTCATCTGCAAACCTCTCTCTCCCCTCCAGAGCCCTTCATTTTTAATTTATGCCTTTAATCATTCAGCTCAATGTGCAGCGTTAAGGGAGAGCGCTTGTTTCCTCCATCAGGGTGTCCCTCCAGTGTGGCACTGCTCCTGAGCAGATGGTATCTGTGATAAGGACCTACAATGAATATGCATCCCTCACCTCGGCACTTGCACCAGGGTCACATTAAAGCCCATCGATCTCACACACACACTTGCTTTACACTGCGTCCTCCACCTTCGGGCCCCCTCCAAAGAGTGCTTGTTGCGTCAGAAATTGGCCTGGGTATATTTCACACAGCAGCAGATCATCACACTGACATTACAATAAAGCTAAACTTGCTGAGAGGTAGTTTTCTGTTACTACAAGGCTTTTTTTTTCCTTGCTCCTGATGATGATTCACGCTTCACATTTTCTTGGAAGATCTTAAAAAGGTCTAAGAATGTGTATGTTTGGAACAACACTTAAAGCAGTGCAACACACTTAAGCAAACCAGATAGTTTGTTTATAAAAACATGTTTTTTATTTAGCCGTCCCTCTGATATACCGTAATTCCCGGACTACAGAGCGCACCTGATTAAAAGCCGCATGCTCTAATTTTAGAAAGAAAATCAATTTTGTACTTGTACAGGCCGCACCGGATTTTAAGCCGTATGCGTTTCATTTGTAATATGAGATATTTACACAGAAATATTACACGTGAGGATTTTTAACGTTTAATTTAATCCGTAAGGTAACATAAACATGGTAACATAAACATTATGGTAACATACAAAAATGCATACTGCAAATGCTTCTTTTCCTCGAACAGCGGCTGTAACACGGCTACCTGTAAGTATACGTACGTATCAGTAACACAACAATTACGTTGCTTATGGTTTTTTTACGTAACAGTGCACAAACAACATTACAACTCTTAACAACCGGTAAAAATATATACCGTGCACAAAAAAATGCATTAGCCGCACGTCAGTATAAGCCGCAGCGTTCACAGTGTGGGAAAAAAGTAGCGGCTTATGACCCGAAAACTACAGTAGTCATTTCAAATCCCGTCCATCCTGGTCAGTCTGTTGCTTTAGATCAGGGCTGTCCAACTCCAGCCTCTGCCTGACCAATTGATATATGTCCTCTTCGTCTCAGCCACCTCTCTCAGCACTCCTGTCTGCTTTCTTCATCTCATTTCACCATCTCATTTTTCTTTGCTAACCTCTGTATCTGAAAAAAAGCCTATCCTTCCTCATTCCACCACCAAGTCTCATCTTCTTGGCGCTGTCCCTCACCAAACTCTGAACTAGTTATCTGGAATCTCTTCTCTACCACCAGGAGCCTGATTCAACTCTGTGCAACATTGTTTCATCTTCAACTAACACCATTTAATCCTTGCAGCTTTCTCAATTTACCAGTCATAGTCCCTACATTAACATTTAACGTCCCTACTCTCACCTCTGCTTTCCGGGCTTTCCTTCATTCCTGCTGCTTCTGAACACCCTGTCATAGAACCACGGCCGACCCGGCGGCATTTCCATGCTTTCCAGGATCTTTTATTCTTTCCAGTTGCTGTACAAACACTCGGCTGCAGCTTTGCAGCTCCCAGCCGGACACATACCACCAACAACAACCACCATTCAGGAGCTGGCTCACCCTTTAAGCCGGTGAGGCGTGATTGCGGATGCCGCGAAAAAAGTGATCTGAGTAACTCTGAATGCTACCAGTCAGGCTGCTCTGAGTATTTCACAAACTGCTGATCTGCTGGGATTTTCCAACACAACTATCTCTCGGGTTTATAGAGAATGATTCGAGGAAGAGAAAAACAGATATAGAAAAGTGAAAATATCCAGTGAACAGCAAAGAAAATGCCTTGATGATTTTAGAGGTCAGTAGAGAATAACCAGACTGCTTTGAACTGACAGGAAGGCGACATTAACTCAAATAACCACCGATTACATCCAATGAATGCAGACACGCATCAGATGTCTCAATTTCTACTGAGACATTCTTGTGGTAGGGTCAGACTTGGATCCATCCGTCCTCGTATCAATGGTTCACGCTGCTGCTGCTGTAATAGTGTGGGGGATATTTTCTTGGTACACTTGGCTCCTTAGTACCAACTGAACATCGTTTTAATGGCACAGCCTGCTCGGGTATTGCTGCTAATCATGTCCATCCCTTTATGAGACAGTGTGCCCATTTTTAAGGCGTTTTCTATCAGGATAACACAACAACGGCAACTGTGTGATCCTGATACGTCAATTCAGACCAAAATCTTTGAGTAATGTTACCCACACTTGTAGTTTAATTTATGCAACAAAGTATTATGGGAGTTCTAAAGGATAAAGGGGTCCAACCCACTTCTAGCAACGTCTATCTAATGAAGTGTCCAATGACTGTACATCAACTGTTTCTGCTGACTGACTAAGGCAACTCTTTATCAAATCTAACTGATTGTAAAGTTAAAGATTTTAAACACCAGTAAGTACATTTTCTCTTTGGTACGGTCACCTCGAGTTTTGGCAGCTTGTAATGAAAACACCAGCGTCAGTACGTCATTATGAATCTGATGTCTTTGTTTGTGTTCAATATCTCTGTCAAATGAACAAACTTGCAAACATTGCTGACGTAAATTGACATCATTTCTGAAAGGTACCAGCTGACTCACAAGTCACACTCAAAGTATCCCAGCATAAAATGAATATGCATGTGTGACTCATGTACACACAGACACACTAGCAAATAAATAAATGCTCATGCATGCTCATGCATGGAAATTCACACTCATTTTTCACTAACATGTTCACACACCCACACAAGCTTATTTGCATATCAGTGGGTACGTTCGTGTCTGGCCTACATTCACAACAGTAACGCTGAATGCAAAGCTTACACGCATATATGAACACACAAGTGCACACACTCTCTTTCTCGCTGAAAGTGTTCACTCCATCCACTGAGACAACACGGATAATTCACAGATAAACATGCATACATTTGTTGCAGTTGTGCACAGGTGGCAGTTTTATTTTTACTTGGTTTATAATTATTTTCACGCACGTCTCTGGAGGAACCCCAGCCTGTCCTTCTCTGGCAAACCTCTCCAGATCCTCCAGATTTAACTGCCTTCTAGCGAGGACCCCGGTCTTTGGTTCACCCGACAGATTTTAAAGTCAGGACGTTGTGCAGGCCAGTCAGCAACGCTCACTTTGAACTTCTGGAGGTCGTTCTTCACCAGGACGTGTGTTTTGGGTCATTGTCATGGAAGACGACAAAGCTATGTGCCACGCCCAGTTTTGCTGCTGACCGCTTTTGGTTTTCTTTCAGAATCTTCACACATCCTTCATGGTTTCTTCCACCTTGATGAGATTCCCAGTTCCAGACACACTGAAGTGTTCCCACAGCATAATACTCCCACCACCGTGCTTCCCTGTGGTCTCTCTCTTCCTGCTTTCTCCAAACATCTTAGTTTAGTCTTATCGGACCAAAGGACACTTTGAGTGCAGAATCTTTCTCCAGGTTGTTCTTAGTGTACTTCACACGTGTTTGTTGTGATTGTAGAGCTCTTTTTCATCCCTGTTGTTGTTTTTATGGTACTCTACTCCAGTCTGGCTCTAAGATGTTTTTCTTGGTCTGCAGCATCACAGTCATTCCTGTGCACAGTTCTAGTGACTGTTAACTTTGATACTACATTTCCTGACTTGGCTAAGTTAATCTCTTGTGTCTAAGCAGTTGTTCTGAGCTCTTTAGAAACATCTCTCACTATTTGTCTTTGAAATCTTTCTCATCCTACCTCAGTCAGGCGTGTTCTGTCCTGGGAGTCTCTCTTTGAATTTCTTAATGATACTTCTCACTCCATTTCTTGGCATTTGGAAACATTATGATGACTTTGTATACAAATAATTGATGCTCTCCAAAGAAAACTCATCCTTAGAACATCTACTTGGCCTTTAATCCTTTTCTGCTTTATATTTCACAGGGGCTAATAATTTAATCCTCAACCATGCTTTTGAAATGAAGTGGAAGAGAAGTACAAGAAGTATGTCTGTGTCCCTCTTTGTAAAGCTTTGCTAACATCTGGTTAAAAAAAATCCCAGTAATGTTTCACTTTACTGTGAATAGGGCATGACATACATCCTCGATGTATCCACACCCAGCATAAATGTCTCCCGTGTCTCTGCCCATTCCCTGCTTGGACATTTTACAATTTCCCAAAAGGTCAAATCAATTTGATATACAGAATGTAGAATCTGATTATGCACACTTAACAGCACAAAATGTGCGCCTTTTTTTCTGTTGCCTTTTGAGAAGAGGAGGAATGACAGAGTGGATCGGTCCACAGCAAGCGCTTTGGCTGAGATTACATTAACAGTCATTCACAGCCAGTTAATATACAGTCAACCAGGCCAAAGGTAGACAAAAGCGCTTTTGTCTACCTTCTGGCCTGAACATATGATAATTCATTATTTGATGTTTCCGAGCATTTACCGCCCACAGAATATTTAATGAGGAATGAAAATTAAACATTTATTGGATCTCAAATCTTTAATTTTGAGAATCACCGAATGTAAACCTAGTATGTGTGCAAGAACAGGGTGCCTTTTTTCAACCAGTTGGTTTCAGTTTTTTTCTTATTCTTTTTCTTTGCAGAAGAAAAAAAACAACATTACTGTGGACATGAACATTCAAAAGGTCAAAAATCAAGCAACCCTTGAAATGCTGAAGCAATTCCATTTGCAGTCCCAAATATTACGGGCGAGGCAGCAGGAATAATGATCATTATGTTGAGAAAATGGCACTGATTTGTAATATTGTTTTTAATGCTAACAGGAGAGCTATGTCTCAAAAATTTCAAATTCGAGTAGAAGTTCACATTAAGTTTGATGACATAAACAGTTTTTCTTCCATCCAAGATTCAAGCTGAAGGAAAGCAATGGTTTAATCTATGTGAGCACCTGCAGAGCTAAAATGATCAGAGCTGGGTGATTCTTATTGACAGACATGTTGCTCAAATTACTTGGAAATGCTCTAAGGTTCTGACCCTCAGGCACAGTAATATATGACAACAGGGATGTGCACGCATTTACAGCTTCCTTGAATTGAACAAAAATGCCAAAGTTTATACAGCATCCTCTGTAAAAACTGCTCTAAAATAAACTTTGTCTACTTTATGTGGGGTCTAGCACGTGATTATTACTGTGCTCTGCTGAATGTGCCACACTGCAGTGAACTGTGTAACTATAAAAGGTCTTATTTGAAACCCAAAGTGCAGCAGAAACAGCACACCACTGAGACAGATGCCATTTGTGTCCTTGTGATTTCTTCTTGGTAATTAGTTTTTTTAGTTACAGTGCTGGCTAATAAAAAAGAAGAGAAAAGTCATATATGCATACAGAAATATACTAAAACTGCTATAATAATATTAGCAACCATAATGAAATATTATGACAGATGTCTGCTTTGATCACACAAACATTATGTTCAAGTAAGTAAAGAATCATTTTCAATTCAGTCCTATTTTATTTATACAGCACCAAATCACAACAACAGTCGTCTCGAGGTGCTTCATATTGTAAGGTCGACCCTACAATACTACATACAGAGAAAAACAACAATCATATGACCCCCTATGAGCAAGCTCTTTGGTGACAGTGGGAAGGAAAAACTCCCTTTTAACAGGAAGAAACCTCCAGCGGTCAGTAATACATTCAATTTTCTACAGTATATTTCTAACTAGGCGGCTCATTTTCTTTCTCTTGATGATACTTTCTTTAAAGTCACAACACATTTTGGGGTCAAGTTGAAAGGAAGGCAGATGTAAAAGTGAGGTCAGAGGTCAAATGCGATGCAGTGCGGTATTTTGAATCTTTGTATGGTACATTCAACGTGTCGATAATACACACCACACATGTAAGAGTCGTGGTTTCTAAGTTTAAGGGTTTTTGGCAGTTTTTGACTGATAAATCATTAAGTCGGCCTTGAAAACCTCAAAGGATGTTCAGTCAAAACTTGTCAACTTCCCGTGCTTACAGACAGAAGGACATGCAAATATGACCACAAACATAATCTCCTTGGTGGAGGAAAGAAGAAGAAGAATTAGTTGTAGGTATGTCAGCAGTTAAACTGCACCATGTGTCTAACTTCTAGAGCAGTCCTAATGAAAACAAGCAGCAATTTGTGCAGTCAGCAGAGTCACCTCACAGCATGCAGACTCTGGGTTTGAACCTCCTAACCTCCCGGCCTTTGGTAGTGCCTGCAGGGCTTTTCTCTGAGTGCCTCTGTTTCCTACCACAATCCAAACAGAAGCGTGTCAGGTTCAGTGGTGAGTCTAAATTGGTTATGGTTGTGAATAAAAGGTCAATTAAGTGTATAGAATAAAGTGCTTTATGAATAAATGAGTCAAATTAGACCAAATGTGGCTAAAAAGCTCTTTGAGTTGTCAGTAAGTGCGAAGTAGATGGCAAACCATTTCACGCCACTTATTCCACAATCAGTTTTCACCCAGTAGATCAAATTGCTGCTGTCCTCCATCGTCAAACTCAGACTGAAAAGTGTTGGAATTCAATTTTCTATCTTTGATTGTTGTTTAGTTTTAGTTCAGCCCCAGTCCTGTTCTCAACAACCTCATTTCCAGCAGCAACTGTTTTTAGTTTTGATAAACCAAATGTTTGCTACTACTTCTCGCTGATGACTGAAATTTACATTTATTTTCTACACAGTACAGCCAAAAAAACAAATCCCAAGCATATTCATTCAGCAGGTCCTCTTTGCTTTCATTTTCTGGTATTTTCAGTCTCCATTTGTGTCCTCACACCTCTCCATTTCATCATCGATTTAAACAATTACACAACCGCAAAGCAGCGAGTTACAATGAATTGTGGAAACACAGTGTTGTTGTTCTGTCCTATGAATTTTTTATGCGTTCATCGCTTCTTAGATGGTAAAGAAGTACAAAAACAAAGACTGAAATTAGCCATTGTGGATCACTGCTGCGTGGTGGAAATTAATCATGTGACGCATCTGTTGGCGCCGTCCTAGCACGCACGTAGGCACCGACAAAACACAACCTCTGCATCACTGGTGTCCTGTAATTTTCAACACAAGCAACCATTTTCAAAAGTTCAGCGATCTCTAATTCCTGCTGCTGCGTTTCTATGAGCCTGGCTGATACACGTAAACAGCAACCCCATCATTAACATCTATTTGAA
Source organism: Simochromis diagramma (assembly GCF_900408965.1). NCBI lineage: Eukaryota > Metazoa > Chordata > Actinopteri > Cichliformes > Cichlidae > Simochromis > Simochromis diagramma. The sequence goes on from NW_024387477.1 coordinate 1,851,244, forward strand.
GCAGACCTTTGATTTTAATTCAAGTTAGCACAGACTCAGAACACTCACATACACAATTTTTAGTCTTTTTCATAGAGAACTGACACATGCATGTACTGTTGATTTTCTAACCACATGACACATGGAAGCAAAGTCCAAACTCAAAATGGGAGATTATGGAAATATTATATTCAAAAGGACAGTTTACCGCACATAAAGATATATAGACGATTAAAACATGGATACAGCACCATTGTTTTTTCACAAAGCGACACATGAGCTCCCAAATGAAATTGTGAGCCATGAAATTTGAAACACAATAAGCCAGAAAGACTTACAACTGTAAATGGGGGAGGATCTGTGCAGCGGTCGTATAGATGTGTATAGCGAAATTATGGGAAGATTGTGAAAAGAGGAGAGGAAAGTAAAAGAGGAGTGGAGCACAGAAGAGAGGAGAACAAGAGTAGGTCTAGGTGAAGGGTTGTCTCATTAATCTTAAAAGGGCACAGCGGCACCTTCAGAATGCAAATGAAACTATCAGTCTTGTCACAGAAACACGAGGATGGAGCGATGGAGAGATTGACAGTGTTACTGAAGGGAAAGGAAGAAGTAGAGGAAGAAGTAGAGAAAGAAAAGAAAGAAGAAAAAGAGACGGAAAGAGAAACCCGTGTTGAGTGCTTCTGCCATGCTGCAAAAGTCACATAAAGAGCATTTAATCCAACGTGGGAAACTATCTGTTTCCTAAAAGTCAAAGTAATTAAGGCGTCGTAGGTGAGCGAGTGCTTTTCGACTCTATATTTACTCCTGATATTAAGCCTCAGCTTTGTTCTTGCGCTTGTTTGTGTCTAATGGATGCTGAAAAAAATGTATCAAATGAACCAAGTGTTGATTTTCACACATAACACTTACAATCTTTATTTTTCTGCTCGAGCAAATCTCGCACCACCAAACATTTGGCAATAAAATAAAGTTGGATAAAGCTAGAAAAGAACCAAACCACTATAATCTGAAAAATATATATCGCTCTGCTGTAATGCACGTGTGCATATGATCATATGGATTAAAATCTACGTTTGTTTGGCTTCATGCAGGATTGTAACCCCACACTTCCTGGTAGAAGTTCAGTGATGTGCTTGTGATATTGTACCATTGTGCCTAATCGCCTATGCTGCACCAGATCTGGTCTGAAAGACACGTAATTGGCCAAAGTCTCTTGTCATGGCCTAGATTTTGTAAAGCTTAAAAACAGAGCTCACAGGTGGTGCAGGAGTCTGGTCTCCTCTGAGGCTGTTTGAATTACAATCTGCTGAACAGCTCTTAAATGTAAGAAGCTTTAATAGCTCTACAACCCAGCTGACTGATGGTTGATGTTAATTCTCACCTCCTCCTGTATGACAGGGCATTTTATGCAAGACACTGAACCCTGAATTGTTTCCAGTATAAGCCAAGACTTTGAATAGTAACTCATTTTTAATGGTCACAATATGAGTTAATCATGGGGCTCAGGGGGTTGGGAAGCGCATCTGTAACAGGAAGGTCGCCGGTTCGATCCCCAGGCTCTCTGTCCTGGTCGTTGTGTCCTTGGGCAAGACACTTCACCTACCGCCTACTGGTGTTGGCCAGAGGGGCCGATGGCGCGATATGGCAGCCTCGCTTCTGTCAGTCTGCCCCAGGGCAGCTGTGGCTACAACTGTAGCTGCCTCCACCAGTGTGTGAATGTGAGAGTGAATGAATAGTGGCATTGTAAAGCGCTTTGGGTGCCTTGAAAAGCGCTATATAAATCCAATCCATTATTATTATTATAATCAGCTGGTGCTTAGTTAACTCCGGAAACCACCTTCATGTGCTCAGACACAGAATAAATTACGTGTGGAATAGGACAGGCTTTTAAGGGAGGACAGCAGTATTGAGGATTGTTAGACACTTGGAGGTGGTGAGGGGGGGGAAGGTGTCGGGCAGCATGGCGCGCTGGCTTTTCAGAGTCAGTGAGGTAAAATGGGAAGGTGGTAGGAGTGGAAGCAGAGAGCGCTGCTGGTCATCAGAGGACAAAGGCAGATCATCAACAGGTTCACCTGCACAGGGACAAGAAGGAATCATTAGGTGAGAAAAGTTGTGTTGTGAGCTGTCTCTGTGACTGAGGCAGCATCTAGTTGGTGTGACAGCTGGGTAGCTCCATTCTCTTTATATTTGGCTTTGTGATACTGCAGGCCGTTAATCAATTGATGGGGGCAAAGGTCAGCTCTCCCTCGGGGCTCTTCCTGACAAAACACTGCACTTTCGGGCTCTACGCCTGCAGTACAGCTGTGGTTTTCCATTGTTTTTCTATCAACAGCATAATGTTGTAAAATGAATGTTTCTTTCTAAAAATGGCAACTCTGTAAAGTGATAATATATGTTATGTCCAAAGCCCAGCACACTTCTAATGATGATCTCCTTCCTCTCTTTTCTCTCTTTCAGCTCTCCAGACCACACAACCTCCCAAGGTCCTTTTCCCCCCAGACAGACAAGACACAGTGATAGAAGTCACACCTGGTGAGGAACAGCAATTCCTCTCTATTTCTTTATCCTTGGTTTCGGGTGATGATCCTCTAGGTCCGTATTTTTAGAATGGCATCTCCATTCTGGGTGCAAAGTGCTCATCACTTTGGTGTCTCTTCGTGGAATGGCGTGCTCCATCAGGGCGTTTCCACGAACACTTTGGTTTCAGCCTGTGGCAGCGCATGTGATCCGTTTCACTTTACTGTGGCCTTTCAGGCATGCGTGAACTTTAGCGATGGAAGTCTACTTGAATGTGTTAACGGTTCTGCATCTTGATGATGAAAGATGCAGCTAAGCGTACAAACAGCTGATTGATTGATTCTGCAGATCTGTCATTTACATTTAGCAGTCATTGTCTTTTTTTAACTACTGCAAATAAAATAGTTAGGGTCGCCTCACAGGAGTTAAGTTAGTGGAGATTATTAGCTGTGTCCCAAAACCTAGGCCGCATCCTTCTGAGGACCCGGCCTTCGCGGTCTACGTGGGCCAAAGACCGAGAAGACTGAGAAGGCCGGAAGTGCGAGGCTGTGAAATTGGACGGTCTAGCCTTCAGATTTGCGTCACTGCTGTCTCGGTGGAGTTTAATAAACTCGGTGTAAATTCTCGATGTCTCACACTTCTGTTTAATCAGTTTTTTGTTTGACGTTTATTCAGCGGTGTGAAAAAAAACGGAGGAACCCACCCGATGGATTAATAAAGTTTTATTTAATCTAATCTAATAATTTTAATCTCAGCCAAACTGATTTACTCACAAACAAATAAAATACAGAAAAAAGCCAAACAATAAGATTTTTAGGTTATCTAACTGATTAACCTGAGTAGTGAAAGACCGCGGGGATCTGAAAACATTTTGTGGCGAGAGTCCGGTGTTCTCGCCGGCTCTGGTGGGTAACAGACGTCTCCGAAAATGTCGGAGCACTTTTGTAAATATGTGGTGTCTTGATAAACCGAGCAGATATTTGAAGTTTACACAGCTACATTCTCGCCTGAAAATATGTTAAAAGTTTATTTTGTGACCCAGAAAGAGTAATAAGAGTAATATTAAAACTTAGTAGCTGCCACCATTGTTGGTCCGTTTATCGTTGGGGTTTTCTCTGTATTATTATGGGGTCTTTACCTTATAATACAAAGTGCTTTCTGGTGACTGTTGTTGTGATTTGGCATTTGGATATGATTGGCAGTACTGTGATGGGATCCTGCCCAAAACCACATCCATGACCTTGACTTCTACTCTTTCTTCCTGTACATGTATGTGAAGGGAACACTACTTCAGCATTTGAATTTCTCCATTGTCATAAATCATGACTTGAGAAATTTCCCATATACATTTCAGTCAGTGTGTTTTTATATGAGCAAACTTCTTCTAAGTTTAGCCTGGTTTGTGAATCAGACTGAAGCCAATTGGCCAAAATAATCACATCAGCTGGTATAGCTCCTAGGGGCTTTGTAAAAGGATACTTTACTGAACCCTGAAGGGTCATTGGCTCCATCGGTTAGAAAGCTAGAGGTCAGCTTTGACCACTGAACAGCAGGCCGAGATTTAGAGTCTCGTGTGAGATAATGCAGAGACGGTGGCTCGGTGAGCCTGTCAGCGTGCACTTTATCCATTGCAGTCCCGTCGCGTCTGTGTTCTTTTATCTCCTCCAGTCAATGACTAACAATGACTTATGTGCAGATATGTTCTCAAACCAATTTACTCTGCGCTTAAATATTTGCAGCACCCACACGGCACTCGCCGCAGAGCTGTCTTATCTACTGATGCGACCTGGCAGAGAGTCAAAACCGTGACATTTAAAAAATTCCCGTCCTTTCACTTCGACTCATCTTCAGTAGATGATTTTCAGATGAGAGTAAGTTTGTTTGGATTGGCAAATTATATCAACCTCAAAAAAAATGACATTTAAGTGCCGTCGCCGTAGCAATATAACGAAAGCAACAGGAAACGTGACGTCTAACGGGAAGGTGAAGGAAAAATCTATAAGCTGCTCATGAAAAAACAAGACAGGTGAGGTGAAGAATCTATGAGAGAAACATGAAAAATTCAGCGCTGAAAGGATCTCATTAAGATTTGCTTGTGTACCAATCAGTGTGCGCTGTGCTCTGAGGATGGCCCAGTTGGCTGCCTTCATTCCCAGCTGCACGTGTGTTGTGTATGTTTAAGTGTATAAACCCGTCATGCATGCGCGTGTGTGTGTGTCTGCCCTGCTGTTTGGCGGTCTTTCTGACAATGTTAGCACTGTAGGCAGAAATGTGTTTGGATGTGTGCACAAGTCTGCGCATTTGTGTGTTTCCATTAACTCCAGATTGATGTAGTAACAAATAGGCCCTAAGGCCTCTGTACACTGATTGCAGCAGGGACACCTTTTAATGGGCACTGCATTCTCACCCCTACCAAACACAAACATACACACACACACACACACGGCCACAGTGTGACCCTGTGGTACATTTTTAATTATCATCTTGTTTTAACCTGGGGGAGATTTACATCAGCAACCACAGTTATGTTCTTCATTTTCCTCCACCCCCCTCTCTCCTCCACTCGTCTGCTCCACTCTTCTTCTTTATATTTACACTTTCACTCATTTTTTTCCTCTTCTTTCCATCCTTTTATTCTTTCTGTCTCATTTCATCTTCGGTACCTTCACTTTCTATTTCCTTTAATATCGGTTTTATTTACTTTTTCCTTCTCTCTGCCGTCCTGCTCGCCACCGCTTTTGTCATTATTCCATAATGCCTTGGGTTATACATGCGATTTGTTTCACTTCCTGTTACTATGCCGACATGGTCTAGAGGCAACAAACAGACAAAAATAACTATTAAACATAAATTTGTGATATTTGTGTTAAAAGAAATCAAAAGTAAAATCAGAAAAGCTAACAGTGTTTGAGGAGTTCTACACACGTCCCGGATATCCTGGAAATTCATCCTTACTCTGAATGTGCAGCTTTGTGATAAATGTTAAGTACTACTGCTAAGGATGAGCAACTTAAATATGTGAAAGAGATGAGAATAAATGAGTTATTGGAAGACTTGCTGTGTTTTTATCTAATCAATAGTAATACTTTGGATGGAGTCCAAAGAATAAAATATGTTTTCTGCCTCTTTAAACACATTCAGAGTTTCCATCTCTTAATACATTTTTGTTGCCAATTAAACTCTTTGATTGTTACCAAACTGTCACAGTCAGAAATATATTCAAATTGGAAGTCAAAAACAAACATTTCCAAAACTGGGCATGTTTAACTGAGTATTCAGGAAACGATCAGTTCCCATTATTTTTCCCAGCATAACAGAGAAATGGAAGTGACAACGCAGCCTGACAAACGGAGCATAAAGATTGAGAACCAATGTGAGTATAAGATCAGTGTTGCTGAAATTATGAGACACCGCGATATGACTCGCAGTTTAATTTAACACTGTAAAATGTGCTTTCTGCTCATCAAATTAAGGCTCATCATTTAATTCAATAATCATTGTTCTCAGATCGATATTTAAAACCGGTGAAGCTCAGCTAATTGTTGGACTGTCACACGCCTCTGACGTCTGTCCATCCATCTTTCTCAGACATCCACCCTAACGGCCTCCAACTCTTTGATTCCTGTTTCCATCTATCTGTCAACTCCTCACAGCAAAGTGTTGCTATTCTGATGACCAAGCTGGATCTATGATCCAAACACAACCTGCCAGCTCATTTCAAATCTATCGCATGTGACGCATTTGGTGCAGAGGGTGCCGCTGTAACGCTGTCATGCTTCATGTCTTTGGCATCAGTTTGGGATTAGTTGTTGTTGGGATACTTTGGAACCATTTCATTGATTTAAGGCTGTTATTTATTGCCTGATTTGCATTGAATGGGCAGAGGAAGAACTAAACAGTTCAAAATCTCTCTGCGGGCTGGTGACTGGGACGGTCATTTTGAAAGTAGTCGCAGTTCTACAACTTTTCCTGAGTAACAGCCCCATCGGAGATTTTAACATGCACTCATTCACGCGACCACTAGAGGTCTACTACACAATCAAACTCAGCCATTCATAAAATTCAGAGCAAGCTTTTTAAGGTATCTAAATGCTTCACTTCTTTTTCAGTTTTCTCCTTTATTGAGATTCTTTTAAGTGATTCTCTGTTTTATGGATGTTTTTCTTGTTTTTGGCTGCTGTGAGACAAAAATAACATAATAGCAAAATAATATCTAAATAAAGTACATCTGACCTTATATTTAGATTTTATAACACAACGAAATTAATTTGCTTCCAAACTTTTTGTTTTAAGACAGAAATATTGCTAACATCCAGATTATAAAACAACCAAAGTTGGCTTAAAGTTGGTCCATCTCCCCTTAGCTGTGCTGCTGCTGCTTTTAAATCCCCACTTTGTGTTAGACTCACCCAACCTTCATGTCAGGGACCGTCACCGAAGATGAGAGTCGGGTCTCCAGCTGTGACCCAGAGACCAAAAAGCAGTGTTTAGTAGTAACGTGTCCAAGCCCGAAGGTGGCCGATCTGACCGGCAGCGTTTTTTGTGTTTTTTACTGACACTCTCTGTGTTTTGTTCCATAAATTATCCTTCAATTAGACCTCAGCTGCTGATGTTCATTTCCCAATGACACGCCAAGCACTCTGGGAAATTAAATAGCCTTCATGGAAATCACCTAAGCACACACAGGCACACAACCTGTGCTTTTTAGCATTATGCAGATGAATTAGCCACGTGGACGTCAGGCGCACATTCGCCAAATTTATTCTTGATTTTGATAAACATTTGAAGTCGTTGCACAGATTGATGTTTTCATTTCAGTTTCATTAGCTGCTGCCTGAGTTTAGACACCACACAAACAAGTCACGCTCTCTGATACTTTCACACATAGAGCAGTATTAGATGCTGCTGTGAGGTTTGCTGTGAAAGGCAGAGGAAGATAAGGAGGTAAGCTTTCTTCTCTTTACTGCCCCCCCCCCCCCCCCTTGTCTTCTCTTTCTCCGTCTGTCTCTGTCTTTTTCGTATTTATCTCTCTACGTCTGTCTCCCTCTGTGCTGTGTCTGCCTCTATCTCACCTTCCTTCCATCTGTATATCTTCCCTCCATCACACTCTCTATATCTCTGACTGTCCTTTTGTCTTTCTCTTTAAGGCTCATTCAGCCTTTTATTTTTTCTTCAAATGCTTTAAAACTGTGAGGCGCTATATCAATATTCCCCTTCAACCTGTCACAGACAGATAATGTGAGGTAAGAGCGGGATAAAATGAATGCAAGAAAGGTCTTAATGTTTCTGACATCCATCCTTCAGAGAGACTCTGGAGTCACCATGCTGCATCATTCTGCACCGAATTCCATCAAATGATCGGCAGCAGAAACATACAGTGGCAAAACAGGAATGTTATTGCTGTAGTACCACCTAAAAAGTAAAGGACAGAAGGTGAGGAAGGAAAAAATGCATGAAAAGGAAGGATAGAAGGAAGCAAGGAAAAACAAAGTACATAGGAATGAGGGTAAAAGCTTCTGACAACTGACAATAACAATACGTAAAGCAGTTTTATGTGCAATAGTGCATAGCGCATAGTTGATTGAACAAATTATGAAAAAATGGGGGGTTGATAACTTGTCAGGATGGATGCACAAAAAAGTTGGAAAGAGGGGCATAAAAACAGCTCAGAAATTAAAGAAAAGTAAAGCAAAAATTGGCAAGAGAAGAAAAAAAAAGTTTAAAAAGGCAGCCGAGATATAAAAAAAGGAAAGAAAATGAGGACGCGATAGAAACAATGGAACAACAACGGAGGAGATGGGAAGTGATAAAATAAGAAGTGCAGTATGTAGATAGAATCAAAGGGAAGAAGTGAGGAGCAAACAATGATGAAAAGGAAATAAGGAAAGGAGAAATGTAACTCTATGAATGTTCAAAAGACTCTCGTGTTTCCATTACAGATTCAGAAGAAGAAGCCGATCACAGTAAGATCAGTGGGAGTCAAGTTTATTTGTGCAGTGCAGTTTACTTAAATATAATCAGTGTGCTTCAGGTTGAACTGCATTAAAATTAAAACAATTATGTAAGCTAATCGATTAGACCTGTTGATTAGGTATTTGCTTGACTGACCTTCTCAACGTGTCCTTGCCATGTTCTGACTTTTTCATATGGATGCTGAGAAAAAGATAAAAGTGTCTTTGCAGGCAGTTCAAAGGGAGGACACAACTGTACAATAACAACGAGGCAGAGAGGCAGGGTCCAAAAAGAAGGTGTTACAGCTGTGGAAGAGTAACGGAAGGAAATTTGTAGACTGAGTTGAACTAAAGTCCAAAACACACACACACACATACTAAAGAAGTCCTTTAAACACAGAAAAACAGGAACAACAGGAGTAAACTCAAAATGCAGACATGCGACAATATAGAGTCCAAAGGTTTTTGGACGGAGGTGCAGTTTTTGTATTTCTTCTGCATCACAGTGGATTTGAAATGAAACAATTAAGATGTGATTAAAGTGCAAACTTTCAGCTTCAATTCAAAGGTTATGACAAAAAAATATGAACAATAAATGTTACATTACAGACAGCTTTACACACAGTCCCAATTTTAATTAAACAATTCTAAGAATTGTTTTTAATTCTGTATAGACATGACAAAATAGTGAGAGCACGAGGACACAATCAGTAAATTATAGTGAGGGACAGAACGCAGACAAGGTGAGAGGGAGCAGGAACAAAAGCAGGCAGGAAATACAGTGGAAACCCGGCTTACTAAGTCCCCATTTAACCAAAACAGTTACAAAGGCACTTAACGGCAATATGTCTGCCCGTGGTACGGCAAAATGCCCACGTAAATAGATAAAATAGAAAATTTAAAAAAATTAAATTCCATAATGTTATGTACATGTACATGTACATATGTATGTATGCATACGCATGCTTTCTTCAACCTCCGCCACATCCTCCTCCACCAAGAACTTCATCTTCAGCCAGCATCGCCTCACTCAAAAGACGATGGAAAAAGGTGCTTCGACTTACGAAAATTTTGACTTACAAAAGACCCTCTGGAATGAATTAATTGCGTAAGTCGGGGTTCCACTGTAAAACCAAAGTGAAAGAGGACGACAAGAGAAGCTCATGCAGAGAGGAAGATGCTGATGGCCGATATGGGAGAAGGTAATAATACATTAAAAAACACACTCAAACTGAATACTGTGGCCTAGTTAGCTGAAGGAATTCAGGCTCTACATGTGGACAAATCCAGAACTTGTCAGACTTGTGGCCTGTACTCCAAAGCAGGATTTGGCAGATAATTTAGGGGTAACTGGGTTTTCAGTATCACAGAGACGGTGCTTACAGGGGAGGTATACAAAACCACTGATAACCACACAATTCTTCAGAAACGAGACTCACCATTTCCAAAAGACTCTGCGGACCTCTGTGCATGTAAGAAAGTTTAAAGTTTTTAGAGACTATCAAGTTTTCATTATTCCCTTACAAGCATCAATAGGAAATACAGTTATTCGGGAGCAAACAAGCCTTAATATGGAGATCTTGTAAAACAGAGAACCTCATACTTAATGGAATCATAAAAATTTCCAGGTAGGCTAAATATACTTGGCAGTTTGAATTCTGTTTTCATATTTGTTTGTTATTTGCTCACGCACCATTTAACTGCGATGCTGATTGAGGCTGATTACACACAGTTGGCATTTTTTAGTGGCTTTCTCTCCTGGCGTCAATTACACTTTCCTACAAAGCACTTCTCCACTTTGATAAACAGTACACACACACACACACACACACACACATATATATATATATATTTTTTTGTTTTATTTTTTTTAAATCCTTTTCCACACACTCACACGCTTTAGCTATAGCAAGTGCTTGTGCAGTGCATTGTGTTTTTAATCTCTCTGTATTCTTTCGAACTCCTTTTTTGGTAATATCAGTTAACCCCTCCTGTTTCTGATTGGTCACCACTCTTGTCATGTGAAAGCCTCATAGCTAATTTGGAGAACCCTGGCTCGACTTAGGGAGCTGCGCTGCTGCGACCTCTTGACTGATTGCCAACGTTCTTGTAAGCAATGCCAGAGCATCAAAAGGATTTCCTGGATATGTTGAACTCGCTTCATAATCAGTGTTACACATTACCCATTACTTTTCTTAAAGTAATGCAGTGCATTACTTAATTACTCACCAGAGAAAGTAATTCAGGACACTACTCATTGTATTACTTTCTCATTACTCCAACAAATGACCTGAAACACACTGTCTCATAATTACCAGTTAACAACAGAAACCTACAGGCTACAGTCCCACACACCAACACAAATCCCAATCCTAATCAGGACAAATGTGATCTCTTACTGTTTAGGTGTGAAAACAAAGCTGAGGACATGAAGCAAAAATGAAAACCAGCTCTAAGAGTCTTCAAAGCCATCGTCACAGCGATTCTACTTTAGAAACATGAACAGGTAGAAACAAAGGGTGCAAGCCTGACTGCTCATCACTCACTTCAGGCTCTGACTGTTGGACTGGGGTCAGCATACAGTCGGCTTTAGCATCACTCTGGCTCTTTGGAAGCATCTGCACAGACAGCATGCTAACACAAATCTAGCAAAAAACCCAAAGTTCTGTAAGCAGTATAATGTGGAGTAATGTTTTTGTTCTGTACTGTAGTGTACTTGTATTGTTTTTTTAATGAAAATATCTCCACTACTGCTCGCCGCTCCACCATTGTCCTCCTCTAGCAGCTAAACAGCTAATGTTAGCGCTAGCAAGCAGGAGGAAAAAAGGACGTTTGATTGATTTTTTCCCCCCTCTCTATCACACGTAGGACACACGGTACATCGCATTACATAAGCTAGTACAAGGTGTTTAGCCTTTCCATCAGCGTCATAATGTTCACATGGACAGTTCTCTCCCTCGATCTAAACGGGCTTTTGACAGACAGGAGAGCGAAAATAGAGTGAAAATCAAAGTTGTGAGGGTGGAGTAAGAGCATCAAAGGGATTGAGAAAATAATTGCAGTTGAAAGGATGATCAATATGCGATGGACAGGCAATAAAGAATGGGTTTTGTTCTTTCTTTTACTCCTGCTTTCATTTGTCATCGGGGGGCTCATGAATATGGTAATCGGCTTTTGTTTGCTACCTTGATGGAGAAGGAGGGACTTGCAGAGAGAGAAAGAGAGATAGAAAACAAAGAGGGTGAGAAATGTCTGCAGTGGAGCTGAGATGGTGAAAACACCTGTATCCATCTGTTTTTACAGGAAAAAAATAACGGCAAGAAAAGAAAGAAGTGGGCTCCAAGGTCACAGGTGTCTGTCGCTGGGACAGAGGATAGTTAGGAAGAAAAGTGAACCATTTGTAGCCCAAGGTCAAATAGTGGTTAAGCCTGTCTACGTGTATGTGTAAGGCTTACTGTGTTGGGCGTACGAGGCAAATTGCTGCATTTGAACAGAATACGATAAAAAAGCATTAAACCATCTTCCATGTCATGTTTCAAAAATGAATGAAAGACTCAGGTTTCAACCTGCAAGCCTGCAATATTATAATTACATGATGCAGGAAATGAGGCCATTACTGGGTAATAATTACATGTTTTTCAGTGCAATGACAATGAAAATACAGCATTAGATACTGTATATAAGAGGTAAGAAATTTACATTGAAACCACATATCATTCACAGGTTTTTTCACCAGTGGATGCCGGCTAGGCTCAGAATGTTTCATCACAGTTTGACAATAGATTTCTTTCTTTCTTTTTTATTTGGACAGTATAAGAATCAGTTATCACACAATAATGCCACATTATTAGCTTTTAAAGTGGTTGTAGAAGTCATTCTAGGAAACAGATAACTTTTAATAATTCATCCAGGCAGTAAGGGAAACTGTATACCTTCAAAGTAAAGGTTGTGCTTTACCACTGCAAATAATCAAAAGGCTCACTTCATACTTTGGAGGTGGATTGTCTAACTTTTCCAGATTGCATGTCACTGTATGCACACACATGTATGCACATCTTCTGTACAAACTATGGTTGACCATGGAAACATGCAAACCTCTTTGTGATCAAGGCGATTACAAGTGTTTTGGTGTAACATTGTATATCTCTTTTCGATTAATTTCATGCAGTGCCTACAAGCAACCTCTTGAAACCCAGCTGGAGAATACACGTTTTTCCCTAACACCTGTGGTTGTCAGATACTGACCAGTCTCTAGGCTTATGTGGTCGGGGCCTTAAATAGTCATTTGAACACCTGTTAATACTAGGATTGTATTTAATGCAACTTTAAAGTACGATTTGGACGTTAAAAGCTGTATTTTGCACATATGAGGGAGGAGTGTTTTTGCACTGGTGACATTTGTATAATTATTAATTAGTCTAGATTACACTGGGTGCTAAAGTAGTTCTCCAAATCTGCAAATCATCAGATGTTGTACTTCCATAATTTTGAAGCTGGGGTGAGTACTATGTGTGTTTGATGTAGCATCAACATACAGCTGAGAAGTGGATCATGTCGGAGATGTTTAAAAATGTTTCTAAGGACAGAAAGGTAAATCACATTGCTGTGAAGTCACATGTCTTCCCTAATGGGGAGAGCCTCCAACTTTAAAGAACCACCTGTCAAGCTTCAGGGATGAGGATTTGAAACCCAAACGACATCATCGGAATCTTCCTTTTTTCTCTTGGTTGGCACACTGACTTGAGTCAGTTGATGTGACTTCAAAGCTGCATTTTAGAAAGCAAATACCTTAAAGCCTCAGACCCCGAAGCTATAGCTCAGCGTTTAAGTGTGTTCCTTGATCTCCGGTGTGAGACAGACTCTGATTGATTGAAAATCAAGTGCCCTGGTTATTTAACATCATTACACAGAAAGGCAACAGTGTGGCATTAACCTCGATTAATTATTGCATAATTTGATGCCTGGAGGCTGTAAATATTTATTATTCACAACAACATTCATTCTTTCAAGTTAGTTTGTCTGTTTAGTGAATTACATAAATATCACTTCATGCCTTTAGCAGGCAAATAACTTTACAAGGAGGTAAGATTATATAGAAAAACATATCTACAGCATGAATTTGGTAGGTTATATATTTTTTTCTGTTATTTAAACCAGATGTGTCAGAAAAATCCGAAAAGATTTGGCTTTTGTTAAAAAGTCATATTTTACATGTCTTTGGTTTTATGATTTCAAAAACCTACCACTGAAACTCAAACCTCAGTGAGTTCGTTTTTGGAGTCAAGACAAACAACCTGGTAATAATACACGTAGTCCAGTAGTTTGTCCATCAAATGGACTAAAAGTTGTCAATAAAATCAATGCAAAAACAAGCATGCAGGCATACAAGTGAGGATTTGGAGGGACACAGTTTTCCTTGTAAGTTTGCCTCTGTGCAGCATCACAGTGAATTTTAAATAAAACAATCTTGATGTGATTGAAGCACAGCTTTAATTTGATAAAGTTGGCACTTCAATTATGTCTTGATTCTTTGTACACAACCACAATGGATTGTAAATCAGAGGATGTTTTATTTTTTTAACTTATGTCGTTGCCCAAGGGCGGCAGGGTGGTGCAGTGGTTAGAAATGTCTCCTCACAGCAACTGGTCCTGCGTCCTGCTCGTGTCTTCGTGGATTCTCTCTGGGTACAGTCCAAAGACATGGGGGTTAGGTTAACTGGTGATTCTAAATTGGTTGTAGGTGTGAATGGTTTTCTGTCTCTACACTGTAAAATATAACTTGTTGTTTCAACTTAAAAATACCAGGTAAAGGGCTGCCTTAAAATTTTAAGTTAAGTCAAGAAATAGAGTTTGTTCTTGTAACACAACCAAATGTTATGTTGATGAAAAATCACATTGTCTAAACTTTCATCTTAGTTTAGTTGACTGAGATTTGTTAGTCAGTTCAACTCCTTTAACTGTCATTTTTACTTGGGAAAACCCTTTCAGCTAAATTAAAATAATCTATTGTTTAAACTCTTGTCCTAGTTCAGTTGACTTGGGTTTTTTAGTTAATTCAAATACTTTAGTAGTTCTTTTAACTTAGGAATCTATTTTAGCTTAACTAACATAATCTGTTAGCTAAATTGATTTAAGTTTATTAATTAACTGAGCTCCTTAAGGTAGCTGAGTGAACTAAATCAGTTTCATTTTAATTATCAGAGTTGATTGACTGGATGTAAAGAAAAATGTGTATTGAACATCTTAAGTTTTTTTTTAAGCTTTCTAACATCCATTTCAGCAAAACTACCTGTTAGGTTTATCTTAGATCTCAGGTTTAAATATCTACATTCCTTTAAATTAATTTTCTGTTGTTTACAGAAAAAAAATAAAAACTCACAGATTCCATTAAAGTGTATCTGTTCATTTCAGGCAGAAAGTTTATTTTAAGAACATGACAAGACAATTACTCATGAGCACCCAACATTCACCATTTATTGTGCCATCTTAGTCATCTGAGAAACAGAAAAATCAGTGACGTAGCTCATCAGGCTCACAATCCATCAAAACTCAAAAGTTGCTCCCTGTGAAACAATAAATTTGAACTTGGTCTTGAGCCCAGTTTGGGTGAAGATTAAATTCTGACCAATACTCTAGGAGCAGTAGTGATTCTTGCGAAGTAACAACATAAAGTCTGCATTAATGTAATGTATCAAAGAGAGACTTGCTATTTTAGAAAAGTTATTCTTTACATTTGCAAAATTTTTAAACTTCATTGTGCTCAGTCACACCTGTTAGCATAAAACTTGAAATATTAAAATAGTACAAAACCTTTGATAAGTGACAGTAAAGATCAGTTTATAACAACTAAGACATCAAACTCTTGTATTTGTCTTCGTTTACAATTGCAACAAATTCCACAGAACCAATATCTCTGAAAATGAGTGCATGCTTCTGAAACATTTGATAATATGAATATTTCAGAAACATTAGTTTGAGTCTGCTCAATTGCAAAACAAAGGAAAAACTACTGACTTGCATGAGATAAGCATCTGCAGAGTCCACCATTATATTGTTGTTCACATAAGTTTCTTAAACCATGAACAAATGAGTAATTGTCTAATCTGGAATGTAAAGTGTAGTCATTTAGTGACATACAAAAGTGAGAATGAGAACTTGCAAGAATAAAAACAAACAAACAGTAAAATAAAAACTGTCCTTAACACTAAGGCAATTGTATGCTGTGAGCATACTATTACAGTTCTGCTTGGCGTTCTGCAAGAGTCTGTTTCTTAGACCATGCACTAGTGAGATGCACTGCCTTCCACCAATGTTCATTAGGACGTTCTGAATGACTTCAAAGATGCCCTTAAGTTCCTTTGGATAGTCTATGCTGAGGGCAAAAAGAAGGCCCATCAGCATGGAAATGGCACTTGAGACATCCCTCAGATTAGACAGGATTACTGCCGCCTCAAGGACAACCAACACATCGATGATGTCTTCTTCTTTCACCATCACAATGCCAACTTTCATCCCCTTAGAAAACGTGTCTTCAATACCTGTCGGCTATAAAAGGGTTCAAAGACAAAAATAAATAAAATTACACAATTACACAATATCCCTCGTGCTTAAGAATTCATGTCTTTCCAAAGAAGAGCCATACTGATGCCTTGGATGATGGTGATTGGCTTTGAGTAACACTTATTAGTTGTTAAAGTTTTTTCAGAATGAGATATGCACCAACATGTTACAAATCAATTTCTTGCGTTAAACAAAGACCATGTTGATAAATAACTGAGCATGTCTTCAATTGCAGAATTCAAACAAAATTTTCAATTTAAATGGTAAATGGCCTGTATTTGTATAGCGCTTTTATTAGTACCCCAAGGACTCCAAAGCGCTTTATACATTCAGTCATTCACACACATGGGCAGATGACTGAATCGTGACTCAAGAGTTGACAGTTCGTCTTATAATCGGAAGGTTGCCGGTTCGAGCCCCGGCTCCGACAGTTTCAGTCATTGTGTCCTTGGGAAAGACACTTCACCTGTTGCCTACTGGTGGTGGTCAGAGGGCCCGGTGGTGCCAGTGTCCGGCAGCCTCGCCTCTGTCAGTGCGCCCCAGGGTGGCTGTGGCTACAATGTAGCTGCCATCATCAGTGTGTGTAAATTTAAATCTACTTATGCTAAATATTGGCTGTGCTCTGAACCAAATCTGGCTGAGAATACATGAAATGTGCAAACTGCAGCTACACTACAGGATCAGATTGTGGCTCCATCAACAATGCTTCTTTAATCAGTTTATTGATTAAAGTTTATTCCCCCCCCCCTATATTAACAGCATAAAAAAGAGCATATAGACATGGCTGAACAGGTTGCATAATTGGCATTGAATATCAACATCCACCTTTACCCAGCTGCCCAATGACTCTGGGCCAGTAACCTTTAATTGCTTACCCAGTCTACACAGTCTCTTTCCCAGGGTCCAAGACATTTCACCAAAGTATTGCCCCCCACAGCTGTAGCAGCCACTGCAGGCCCTTAAATATCCTAATATCTCTGCCATTACAATATACAATGTGAGAAATCAAACGTAAAGCTGAAGTGAACAGTACAGCAGCGAAATGTCAAAGACCCTGGTGAAGACATGAATAAACACAAGACACTAATAATATCAATGCTAGCTTGCCAATTAGTTTCTCTGAAACCTAGACCAAATCCAGTGTCAAAGATTTTGTAATAATACATTTGGTGAGGAAAAAGTACACATGTTATCATGTGGCGTCTATTGTTTCATATATGCCACATGTTTAATTTAAAATCCACTGTGGTGCTGTCATTATTAAATGTACTAAAAGAAACAATGCTAACCTTCACAGTCTTGAAAGTGTGTGAGGGATCTTCCTTTAGAAAATGAGGTCCTCTGTCCTCTTCCTTTGTGTAGGGCTCTGGTCAAAGAAGTCAAAAAGAAAATAAAACCACTTTTTAAACAGTGTTTATGAAGCATGTAGACAGCTCCAAATTCACAGCTTTTTGATACATAATTCCATCAATATATGATTATCATTGGAGATTTTGAATCAGGCTTATCAGGACATTCAAGTAGAATATGATATCCAACCTACCACCAATATACACAGTAAAAGTTACCACACTAAATGTCCAGTTGTGAAATATGATGACAGACTTCACTTATCAGCTTTCTTTCAATGAGTTCATCAGTTGAACTGGATAACCTAAAACTTAAACAAAGGATTAGATTTCGCAGTTGAACACTTACATCATCACCGAAGCATTTTATGAGCCTAGTTAGCCCTCCTATGCCGCTCTTAATTTTGTACAGCTCCACGAACCTCTCCATAATGGTCAAGCACAGCAAAAAGGAACCCTTTCAGGTCAACAGATGTAAGACGGGCAAATTCTGCTTCAACCTGAGCAACAGAAGAAGAGGGGTGGAGAGTAAAGGGCAGAATAAAAAAAAAAAGATTCTTTGAGACCCAAATTTAAGCAAACCGTCATCTGAGGCCCATTAGAGAAAACACAAACACACAAAAGCAAACAAACAAAAAGATGCACTTTACCTGAAAGGAAAGGAAGTTCAGAGAACAATAAGCTCTGTCTTGAAATCTTTTAAAGTAGAATGATTGTGTGATGTAAAACTTTAGTAAACGTGCGATTAAAAGAACACTGAGTAAAAGGACAAGTAACAATTTCCTTATTCCTCAGATGTTTAGCTTGATGAGCAATACTGTTTTAGTCCAACTGCCTCATTAAAGTTACACAACAGGCTTTTTACATTAAAGCCAGCAAGTCCATTACATACTCCCTTTTTATATCTGAAATACTGTGCACATTCTGTGTATATGTAGTGGACAGCAATTTACCCAAAAGAGTGCAAAGTTTGCAAGTCCACCTCATTTAAATGACAAAGTCAGATGTGATCATCTAGACCTGTGAAAATAAATTAATGACAAAACTGCAGGTATGGATGTTATTACAACCACAAGAACCTAAACGGTCTGCTCCATTGCTTTTGTTAATGAATCATTTGTTGGTAGCACGTCTGAATATTTAGTTTATGCCACCTGCATGCGATCATCAATAGTGCCATATTACTTCTTAAGAAGTACCCTGACACTACAATCTTTATATCATTTGTTCTACAGAGCTATTAAGTTACAATATAATCTGTGGTGTTTCCAATATGACAAAATGCACAAATTGTAACTTACCATTTGACTCCACTGACAAAAATAAATCCCCAGCATCAAGTTTGGCTTCACAGACCTAAAATAAGTAAAATAAAAATATAAGTTATAATTATATTGTTTTCGCCATTTATTCATGTTTGCTAATTTTCTGATATATTAACAATGTTAGTTTTGTTACAATACAGGGAATTGCAGTTAAATTAAAAGGTAAATTATGCAAAAAAAACAAACATAAATAACTTCTGCAGTATACCATGCCAAAAATCAGTGTCTCTCATGCCAATTATTTTATCACTACAGCTCTTTTAGTATGGAAACTCACACAATCTAGTCATACTGATCACAAGAGTTCAAAAATAAGTTAAAATAGTGAGCTGTTGTTAAGCATAAAGTATTTCAGGGTAACAAATAACTGCACAAAGCAAAAACTGGAGGACTATCTGATAAAAACTAATATAATGCTGGTTTGTAGACCATATTTTGTCTCAATCCTCAGTGCACTCTTGCAGCTTAGCATGCAGCAGTTAATAACAACTTAAGTGATTACATAGGGGTAAACAGATGACAACAAGCATGCCAAAAAGTTCTTTTTGAACCCAGTCAGTTATTGGAAATATTGCCAAAATGAACTTCCACCAAAATACAACAGCCTGTGAACTTGAAAGAAATTTACAAGTACAGAGACAATATGAAATAAGCTTTATTAATTAGCTGAGTTAGCTTGCTAATATCGCAACAGTGGTTGAGTGCACAACCTTAAAGCTAGCGGCACAATACTTGTGATTTGGTCAGTGCCACATTAAACCCATAAAAAAGGCCATATATCAGTTTATTAGGTCAAGTTTGGTCCTGACACACAAGCTGGATCTTGTCGGCTAAAGTTACATTAGCTAAAGCAAACATTTCGGTAAAAGAGAAAACCCACGTTATGCCATAAATTCAAAACATGTTCCAACTTTTGTAGCTCTCTTTCCTTATAGTTATAACCAATGTTACTCACCTTGAAAGCATATTCCAAAGAAGACGATTAGAAAACGTCCAAGTAAAGTGAGCATGTCGTTAACCGCCAATTCCCCATGATGCACCTCGATAGCAGTCACGTGGGACAGTTTTGAATCCTGCTGTGCTCAACTTACCCACATTGTCAAGTTCACATAAGTTGCTGATTTAGCTGGACATGAGTTTTCAAGTTAGCTTTTTTTGGTGTAATTGGGACGTTTTTAACTTGTAATTCTATGTTATAACAACAACTTCAGTCATCTATCATCAAACTGATATAGAATAATATGTTGAAATAACAAACATCTAGAATTACATTTTACAGTGTACGTGTTAATCTGGTGACAGATTGACGACCTGCCCGGGACGTATCCTGCCTCCCGTCCTGTGACAGCTGAGATAAATTCCTGCAACTCTAAAGTGGATACGTTGAAGAGAACGGATGAATGGATGGCATTATCCAAATACTGATGGGCCTAAATTTATGGAGATACAGATTCCCTCTGTCATAGTTAGATTTGTAGAGAGTGTGTACCTTTTTCTAGTGAGTCCAGATTTTGACCAGTGTTAATTTTGTTTCTTGAAGTCTGACTTTTTGTCACACAGACATATTTTTACCATAACCACACAGTGTTATACTTTATCCATCATCCAATGCATGCTGATCTGCTGAATAATGTGTATAATGGTTGTGTACAGAGTTTCTTACAGCCAGTAAGATGAAGTTTTCTAGTTAAATGGACTATTTTTGCCTTTCTGGTTTCACCAGGCAGTGACCTTCAGCCCTCACTGAGAAAGATGGTGCTAGGTGGCTACATATGAGAATTAACGCACACATAGGTCTGAGATTAACCTTCCATTTCAGTAAAGGGTGGGCCATCCACTCTGGGTTAGGGCTACGTTGCTTCCCCAAGTGGAAGGGTTTAAGTATCTGGAGGTATTGCTCCTGAGTGAGGGAGGAAAGCAGTGAGAGCTTGACAGATGGATTGGTGCGTCTGTAGAGATGTAGAAATTGTACTGGGATGTTGTGGGGAGGAGAGACTTGGGCATGGAGCTGAAAATATTGATTTATTGGTCAGTGTTCCTACTTTCATTTATGGTGAGCTGTGTCTAGTGACTGAAAGAGTAGGATCATCAATACAAGAGGCAGAAATGAGCATCCCCTAAAGGTGTCTGAGGTTAGCCTTAACGGATTAGGTACAAGTCTAAGCCACCTTTGCTACACTGCTGGGTACAATATGAGTTTTCATTCCGTAACAAAAGCCCACCCTTATCTTATTAGCTGGGTGGGTTAAGTCAAGGTTCGGGAGGAGCAGTTGTCCTCGGAGTGCCTTCTACTTCGGGTGATTCAAACATGTTTGACTGGGGTGGATGGATTAATGCAACACAGTTTACAGTAAGCTAATTAAAGTGCCTTAAATTATAACTCAATAGTTAGGAAGCTGCTGTCTTAAAAAAAAAAGAGAGAGAGAGATCCTGGCTGTTGTTGTACAGTCTTTTCTGTGTTTCCATCACTGTCCGTTTAATTCTGCTGCAGTATTCCCACTCCTCCTCTGTCTTCTTCAAACCCCCACTCTCTCAGCGGGATAAGGATCCTGTGGAGTCAGAATTGGATTTTTATTAAGAACAAATCCCCTTTGAAAATCCACATAAAGTACACCACTGAGTGTGTGTGCATGATATGTGTGAATGAAACTGAAAGGATTAATGACTGGAGTGAGACTGGATTTCCACCATGCAGTATCTGCAGTACCTACAGTGTCTGTTGCTTTACAATATCAGAGGTGTGCTGACACATAATATGGTTTCATGAACTTAAGATGTTTCTTTTTTTAATCTTAAAGCAACCAATGTATCAAATTGTGGTTCATATCTGTCATTGTTCAAAATGTTACCACATTTAATAGTAACAAACCAAACAGAATGTGGGTAAAAGGTTATTTCTATTTGCTAGCCAATTTGAAAAACGTTTATCAATAAACTTCTATCTGTATCTGATCTGTCCACCCATAATGGACTTACCATTATATAGCTGGTACTGGTTGTCAGATGCTGTGAAGTAAACAGCTACAATTTGGACGTTTAGCAGTGATGGTTATATTTCTTTTGGTAATGGTTCTTTTTGGCATCAATCAACAATCAATCAGTACAACTGACCTCCTTCTATTGGTCTAATTTGATAGAAAATAATAATTATATCCATCCATCCATCTTCTTACGCTTATCCGGGGCCGGGTCGCGGGGGCAGCAGCCTAAGCAGAGAGGCCCAGACCTCCCTCTCCCCAGCCACCTCCTCCAGCTTGTCCGAGGGAACACCAAGGCGTTCCCAGGCCAGCCGAGAGATATAATCTCTCCAGCATGTCCTGGGTCCGCCCCGGGGCCTCCTCCCGGTGGGACATGCCTGGAACACCTCACCCGGGAGGCGCCCAGGAGGCATCCTTGTCAGATACCCGAACCACCTCAACTGGCTCCTTTCGATGTGGAGGGGCAGCGACTCTACTCTGAGCCCCTCCTGGATGGCTGAACTTCTCACCCTATCTCTGAGGGAGAGGCCAGTCACCCTTCGGAAGAATCCCATTTCCACCACTTCCGCCACAGGGAAGGTGATCTCGTTCTTTCGGTCACTTCCCACAGCTCGTAACCATAGGTGAGGGTAGCGACGTAGACTGGTAAATTGAGAGCTTCTCTTTTACATTCAGCTCTCTCTTCACCATGACGAACCGGTACAGTGTCCGCATCAGTACAGCTGCAGCACCAATCCGTCTGTCGATCTCCCACTCCCTTCTCCCATCACTCGTGAACAAGACCCCGAGATACTTAAACTATAACCCAAATGTTTCAGGAGTGACATCTCGTCTACATAGTTTCAGTCCACTCAACATCAAAGATAGTCTTTGAGATTACATGTTAATGTTCTATGTCATATATGTTGTTCTATCCACCGGACACCCAAGCTCTTTTCTTAGGATGCAGCAGATCTATGATGAGCAGAAGATTCAAATCTAAGGACCAGCACCTACACTCTCTGTACTTACCCATTTCTACCACAGACTTTTAAGCTGTTGATTTACTGAGCTGAACATTTGATGGTTATTTTACTCAAAGATAGTAATGGATCTTTAAAACTGCCATGTATAGGTATTAAAATAACAAATTCCATCAGAAATAACAGAATAATTGATGCATGTTACCATTACATATTCCTCTACAAATTTATTGTGTTTACAGACGTAGCCTGACGGCCATAAACTAAACTAAAGTGCTCTGCAGACCTGAAATGTGCTTCAGGCTTTCTGGGGGACTCTTCTGGATTACAGTTTTTAGAGAAAACTGATATTTCTTTGCAATGTTTATTCAGCTGTAGAGAAAACAATTGCAAGTCAGTCAGTCCAATGAATGTATAAACAAAGCTTTAAACATATCGTGTGGTGTATTTGTTACTTATTTGCATTATCTTCAACTTCCCCTTGAGAGTTTCTCAAATATGTTGACTTGCATTGGTTCTGGGTGAATTCTTACCCCATAGGTCCTGATCATGAAAGAGCATTCATTCAAACAATTGTTTGTTAATTTAGGAAAAAGCACTTGTTTACAACATGAGTTTTCATTCCCTAACAAAAGCCCGCACTTATCTAATTAAATTTGGTTTGTTGTTGTTCTTACTGGGGGGGAAAGATGTGTTCCCTATAGCTAATTTTACAACAGGGAAAGAAATCATTGTATGCTAGACACAGAGAGTAGAATGAAAGATGACAGCAGTGCTTGTTTTACATGACAAATATGCGTTTTCTCATTTATTGTAGAAAAAAATCATGGATTCTTCAGTCTCCATGTCGGTGCATTGATTTATTACATTACATGCATGTCTGTGGCTTCATTTTGTTTGCCCGTGTGTGTGCATGCTCTCACAGGGCACCACTCTTTTTTCCCTTTTTTTTTAATCCCTCTTAACATTTTCACACCTTTAACAGCTGTGGGAGCAAGAGCAAGAGGAGAGAAATCATAGAGGAATCTTAAGTGGAATAGTTTGTTTCTATCACTTTTAGATGTGTAATGGGGGTCAAAGGGTCTCTTACGCTCACTCTCCCGCCACAATAGGCACAGCTGCTCATCTCACTAGCCGTAAAATGGGTTTTTATGACCTCAAGATAGTGATACACAGTATGTTTTTGACAACTTTGAAGGACAGTAATGCTCATAGCGTTTCAAAACAAGGCATTTCAAACCCTCAGTATTTTTGTCTGTGGTGCTTTTTCATTTTTTTGGAGCCGCACATGAAAATATTAAGATAAGAGGGTGGAAAAAAGATGGGTGAGGATAGTACCAGACTTTATAACAATAACATTCTTGGATAGCAAGCTACATTCATTGTAACTCTATAGATGCAACGATAAAAACATACATGCCTGCTACTTATTGCTAAACAGAGATGGGCAGTAACGCGTAATCTGATTACTTTTTTCAAGTAACGAGTAATGTAAGGGATTACTATTGAAAAATAAGTAATTAGATTACTGTTACTTTCCCGTATGTACGCTGCATAACTGCGTTACTAAACCGTCGTGATTTTGTTTGTGAGAGTGTCTCATGACAATGACGTAAGCGTGTGCGACGCCCGTGGCAGTCACAGACGTGTGCAGATCAAAAGTGGATAATATGGAGTGAGAGAGAGCACGACCATGCAGCGTTTAAAGTGTGGAAGTAATCACATTACTTTAATTTTTAGTCCGTAAAAAGTGACAAAAACATTAGCGTCTGCTGTCCACTCTGTGTGAGAAGAAAACTTCTTTCTAGAGCGAAAAATTTAACTTCAAATCTGAGCGAGCAGCGAGCACGCTGCCACGGGAATGTGACATTCACAGAGAAACCCCCGGATCCCCCCACTGACATGACTGCTGTGGGCAAACCTCCACCCGCCCCACTCCTGATAAACAGGTGACAATAGATTTAAGAGCTGCTGAGTCTTTGATTTTATTTATTTTCCGCTGTGTTTTACTTGCATCTATTTGAAAAAGCGTAAACACAAAACATTATTTTATATGCTGGAATATGCAGACAGTAGATTTAAATGTTAAACAATTTCTTCATGTCAGAGAATCTTGCATATAATTAAATTTTTGCTTGATACAACGTGCATAAAGTTAAAAGATTAAAACAACGATTAAAACAATTTTTAAAAAGAGACTTTTCCATTTGATTCAATTTTATATGATGGATTATGGATAAAAAATAAAATAGGGCCTAAAAGTCTGTTGCTTTATTATGTATTCAGGTGTGTATCATGTTTTTTTTAAAGTAACTAAATAATAAGTAACTAATTACTTTTGAAAATAAGTAATCAGTAATGTAACGGGATTACTTCTTTGGAGAAGTAATCAGTAATAAGTAACTAATTACTTTTTTCATGTAACTTGAACAACACTGTTGCTAAATAACACTGCAATCTTTCAATCACCAAAACAAGCTTGTTGTACCATTTCCACTACCACAGTGGTTGTGTTGGCTAGTGGCTCGTTGTCATTAGCTGTCTGCTATGCCTCAACATACCAGAACGCTAGCATCTAAAACCACCTGTGTTGATATATAACTGTCAAATCAGCGTGGCCATCTGTGTAAATAACTGTGTTATTTACATGACAAAACTTTTCAACATGTAAATCTATAAGGACTGACTCTCTTCTGGAGGTTCTCTCTGCCATTGCTTCACATTTGTAATGCTGGGATCTTACAACAGCAGTCATTTAAAAACTTGCAAATTTCTACTGGCCCAGAGCATTAAACAAATAAAAAAAAACACAAAAATACAGAGCACTCTACTTTTGTTTTTGTTTTTTCTTTTTATTTCTAGTCAAAATGACCGAGGGAATTCACAGCATTTCTGTCCATAAGAAAAGAGAAAGCAGTTTGAAGGTAATTTCCAAAAGTCCTACGACTATTTTCTTTGCACTCCTCTCCTGATGTAGCTGATGTATTAAGTTGAATAAAAGAGCTCACAAATGTGGCTAGTTATAAATATGAGTAAAACCAAATGACATGCCTACAATTTTCTCCTACAAGGAGTGTAAATGCCCTTGGATATTGAGTTAAAATTGCTTTGAGAATACAGTAAAGACTGCTCTCCTGGTAGACCATCAACTGACTTTCATGGCGGCTGCCAACTCACAAATAGCTTAGATTGATTCTGTTTTAGCATTTTTAACCACTGCATGCTTGTTATTGTCCTCAAAAATTTAACAGAGGTTGCAAGCGATTCTGAATGTGAGGTGTCAGAATACACGGTGCATCACAGTTGTTTGGTTTTGGCAACAAAAAGCAGATGGTCACATTGTTCTGTACATATGCATACATTTATTGCATGCTACTTTGAGTCTTAATTTTGTTATTCATTCAAATAATGGGCTGATCTCACAACCATGCACTCTCATAATTTGGTTTGCAGCTGAATAATGACTAAGGCAACAGTTGGAGCTCAGATGACACTGTTTTCTTTTTGCACTGCTTGTACTCTGAATCTGGCTCTCAGATAGTGCTGGCAGTTCATTTGAGCCCAACATCCGCCAATAAGAGAATGTGACAAGAGTGAACATTAGGTCAGTACAGACACTGCCACAGCAGACTGCTTTGACACTGAGCTGATGATAAAACTGTCTTTGTTGGGATAATGCTAACGAGTCTGATCTGACTCATGTAACGTTTATTTATTTGTGTAATGTTTAGCTTTCTTTGTACTGCTTTGTGTCTAACCTACTTCTCAACAGGAGCTAAACCGACAAATCAGGTTGATTGACATTCAGACCGGCACAGCATGTTCCTAAGACTATGTAGTGTCATCATCCTCGCTGTAGGATGCCAAGGTGTATCTAGAGATGCAGAGATAATTCCAGCATTAGTGGTAGGTAATAATATCCAAACAGCCCTTTTCCAAATCACCCAAGATTGTTTTTGCTAAAACTAACAAATGTTTAACCGTGACTCAGGTTTCAACTGAGGATATTCAGTACAGATGAATAAATCATTTTAGAGGCTTGATGAGTGATAAATTAAGTCAACTGTGAACGCTTTAGAGTGTTTAGAGAAAACAACACACTCACAGAAACACACCAGCACCTAATTGAAAGTCACCAGTTAACCTAGGAAAGCTGAACCTGTTATCCATCCGTTCATCTTATTCTGCTTGTCTAAATTGGGATTTTGGGGCCTCAGGGAAGGTGAAGCCCCACCCGACTATCATAGGGTGAGAAGAAGGGTATACCATAGACATTTTGCCAGTCCATTACAATGAACCTTCAGTACCTTTGTTTACTACTACTCAGTCTCTCTCTCTCTCTCTCTCTCTCTATATATATATATATATATATATATATATGTATATATACTTTTATATTGGAGCATGCCCTTATTGAACATTTCAGATATTGAAACCATTGAATGTAATAGTATTGCCTGCACTGTAGTCCCTGCTGTTCACACCTTTTTGAAACCAGGTAATACGAGGAAATTGAAGTTTGGCCAAAAAGAGATAAGAACTCAATAGTTTTTGTTTGTTTGTTATTATTCAAAACAAGGCTGTGTATGATCTGAATGTGTATTATTTTGAAGTAAATAATGTGTAATATATATTTTACATGTATATCTACTTTAGTTCGAGGATTAAAGTTGGACTGAAGGAACAGGTCTCCTTTAAACGACAAACCAAACTTTCTCTCTAGTCTATGAGGATCTGCTCAACTGGGAATGCTGCAATAGCTGCAGCCTAAAACTATTTACAAAATTAAATCTGTCCAGTCATTTGAAGGCCTACAGCTGTTCAAACCACAAATGACTCACACAAATCAGGGACCAAATTTAATTTTCAGCGCTATCCTGTTTTAGTTTACTTTGTTCACCATTGGCTCTAAGCTAGAGAAGTAGAACACTCTTGGATGATTTGGGACTCTCGGGTAACAGCTGTCAGTCAGCCATCACCTCCCACCCAGTTCTGTCATGAAAACCCCTCAACACACACACAGTTTCACCACTGAGACCAAAACTATTAGTACTCCTAACCTCATGTGGGTTTTCTTGATTTTTCTTTTCTTCATCCTTTATTTTACTTCCCCTCCTGATTCCTGTTTCTTTATTCAGCTCACAGCCAACCACCCCAAAGGCTAAAACCATCTGTTCATTCCTATTATCATTTTTATTCATCTTTTCTGTCCTTATTTCCAGTGGTGGCTTGGGACATACCTGGGTTGGACTGCAGGCTTACACACATCTTCTGGCTTAATATGAAGCAAAATTGTCCAAACTCTAGACATTGATGTTTATTTATTAAGATGGACAAATTGTTCAAAATCCCTCAGTATGTCTCCCCCAACTTCCAGACAGACCTCTCCCAGAAGCAGTATAGAAATCCCTCCTGCCTTACAAGAAAACTCTATTGCTTCCATAACCTTGTCAGCAATTGATAAGAAACTGAAAAGCATGGGGGATTTTTTTTTTTTAAAAATTGATCATTTTAAATGGGACATGTTTGTTACAGTGTTGCAGTTCAGTCTTTAAGTCATTAGCCGTTTCCGGGTCCAAACTCCGCTTCAGTCAAACGAACACTGCGGCCTCACTGAGAGTTAAAACCTGTCTAAATTCTTTCATCTGTAATAAAATGATCAGCATTGCTGCTTTACCAGGTGTAACAATTAAGTTTAACATCCAGGCATCCATGAAAACAGAATTTATTCAATTAACAGAGTTAGAAGTTAGCAGGAAGTTAGCTCGCTAGTTTCCACCTAAACATGATATACCATGTTCTGACTGAGAGATTTCTGAAAAAATTCAAACGTACAGCTCTGCTATCACTTCCAACATAAATGAAGACAGAAAACTAAACAGCAGTGATGTTTGTAGGGTTACTGAATTTGGACTAGCTGGTATATATGATGTGCTTCGTGGTGGCTAGCTACACAGCTGTGTTAGCATAACATAAACACAATGAAGTTGGAGGATGAACGCTAACTTTTTTCCACTCAATAAAAGTTAACGTGAGGGTTCCCGATGGTTAGGGACAAATGCAATTGCATGGCAGGATGCTGTAAACGGACCAAACTTCAGTCAGGAGAACAACTGAGATAATCCATCCACAATACGAGGTTAGTCATTAATATACTGCTGGATGTGCTGGGCTGTAGTTACATTGTAAGGTTTTAAAAACTGAGCTTTAAAATGACAAGGTCACAAGGTCATCTGCTAAACAAAGGTTAGCCTGTTCGATCGCTAGCTGCTCCAGTCTACATGGCAAAGTATCCTTAGGCAGGATACTGAACCCCACGTTGCCCCTGGTGCGTTCATGTGAATAGAACACACTTAGACATATGAAAATGGGGTTGTATAAAGCTCTTTGAGTAGAAAGTTGAGTAGAAAAACACTATATATAAACCAGTCCATTTACCGTTCCAGTTTGGCGTGTCTTGCCCTATTGAAACTGCAACTAATATAGCTCACAAACCATACCATTAACCACCAATGATGCCTTCACCCATGTGCAGTTGTGTGTACTCATACCATCAAGTTGCTACCCTTTGAAATTCACGCTGGATACAGTGACCACTTCGGTTTCCTGATAGTAATTTTCAGAAGTGTTCCTCAGCCCATACCACTGAGCCCAGTCCATTTTAGGACCACATTCCAGATACTTGGAGTCTGTCAATATTATAAACTATCCACCATTTGCTGTTTGCATTAACTTTTCCAGTCCTAAAGTATCATTAATCTGTATAGCTGTTTTATTTATATTTGACAGTGTCTTAACTTTTTGTACTTTGCTGTAATTTAGAATCAGGAACGAAACTATATCAGTTCTGAATCTGTTGGAGATGTTGGATTTAACACACTCCCCTTGTGGCTGGTCATTTAATTAACCTTGTCAAGCATATCTGATGTAATCTCCAATCTAATTTCATCTGTTAATTTAAAAGCGTTCTTAACGAGGCCAGCCCCCCAGCTAATCAAGTGTCAGGTATAGATGCATTAAGGACTTGGTTAATTAGAGCTGTCAGAAAATGGCCAAATATGGACAGAGAAGGAGGCTGGATTTCCCTTTATTACTTTCCTGGGAGAGTTATTATTTTCATGGGAATCACCTCACGTGGTATCACTGTGTGACTGGGAGTGTTTGTTTGTGGGGATGAATCGAGACGAAGAGGACGATGAAGGAAGAGTGATAAAGTCAGATATGAAGAAATATTTAGTTTATTCACAATAATCAAATATGACTCTTTCCAACTTTGTGGCAGCTTCATTTCCTGTTAGACAGGAAATTGGGCCTTTGCATTTCAAGGAATGATTCCCCATCTCATATTTATCAAATAATATGCAGTTTCTCTCGAAGGAGTGTAATGTCAAATTATATTGAAAATCTGCAGGAGGCTTTCAAACAGTTCCATATCACTGGAAACATGTTAAAAATGGACTTCTGTGAAATTACTCGCAATACTTTCATTAACTTTTGAACTTTTGGATTCATTTTCTTTTTTTTATCCAACTTTCTCTGATTTTCCATCAGTATTAAAAATGTTTAATTGCAATGATAATTTAAAAATAAACCATTTGTTTTTTAATTGCCAGCTACCTTATTAAACTGTCTGTGTGAGTGTGTATACATGTGCATGAGTATTTCAGTACATAAAAGGGGTTTAATAGGCTCAAATCCCCATCAGAACCAGCTCATAATGGTTAGTGATGGAACCTCGTTTATGGGTTCTAAAACTGTATGGCTGATCAAAACTAAATTAGCTTGGCCTCTGCACTCTAACACCATCTGTTGAAGATACTATGTTAATGTGTTAATTAAACATAAATTTTACATCTAAAAACAACACCGTTGCATATTATAGTATTTTACTTCTGTCTCTGTTCTTTTATTGTAATTTAGAATCAATAAAATTGTAACTATTCAAGTTCAGGGATGCTAGAAAAATGTTACTGTAGAACTTGTAGAGCAGTTCAAGTGGTCAGCTCATTAATGCAAATGTCTAATTAGCCAGTCACATTGGCAGCAACTAAGTGCATTTAGGCATGTAGACATGGTCTTGACGACAGTCTGAAGTTCAAAGAGTGAGCCAGAACTGTCAAGAAAGGTGATTTTAGTGGCTTTGTATGCTGCATGGTTGTTGGTGCTAGGCCGGCCTGTCTTGAGTATTCAGAAACTTTTCTCACACAACCTTCTCTGGGGTTTAGAGAGAATGTTCTGAAAAAGAGAACATATCCAGTAAGCAGTAGCTCTCTGGGTAAAAATGTCTTTTTGGTCCCAGAAGTCAAAGGAGAAGGACCAGATTGCTGAAAGAGTTGAGTTGATTAGCTTAGTGTGAATTAGCTTAGCAAAAAGACTGGAAGCACTGGGAAATACAGATAGCTCAAACTATTCTAAAACAACAAACACTCATTTTAAATTCTATTTTGTGCAGAATTTAAAGATATGGACAGAAATGTATTTTAACTTTGGACGAGCAATAGCTGTGGCAACCATAGCTGCTCCCACTGTTAAGCTAATCGAAACAGAGCTCCTGCTCCAGTGCACAGACATAGGGCTGTTTGATATAACGATTTATATCAGATGACGATATTAAAACGTCTATTGGTTCATATTACGCTGTCGTTTGTTTCGTGGTGTCGTAAAATAAACTGTTTAGGGCAATATTTTTTCATCGTGTTGATGGTCACCGTAGTGGCTATATTAATTTCTTAGTTCTCTCTTTCTCTAATATATTTAATATAACCACACTACAGTCGGACAAGCAACTGTTTTTTGTCGTTAGCAACAACGACAGTAAAACCAGCGTGTGGCTCCGCCGTCCACTTGTTTATTTTCCACATATTCCTTTCACAATAAAGCTGAAGATCCTGTTGAGGTTTTCAAAATAAACTGAATTTATGACAAAATACATTATTCTCAAACATCAAATTTCAGAAAATGGTGGCTGTTAAAACTTATATCTAAAATATATAGTTTAATGCATTGGTCAAAACACTAGCCATCACAAAACACAGCTGAAAACACTTATGGAAATTCAAGTTAGGGAGAAGGAAATGCAGCATATAATAAAAGAAATAGAGAAATTACAGCATTGACCGCTTGGCAACAAACAACAGTGACTTTCCCCTAAAAATGTATCTGGCACAAAGGATGGCGTTTCTGAGCAGAGTCGGTGCGGCGTAGAGCCTCCCTAAAAATAGAAAGGATTGAAAATTAAAATGGAATAATTTGTTAGAGGCAGGATGTCTGGAAATAGAAGAAATGAAAGCATGAACAGCCTCCCAGGTTACAGCTGAGCTGCCCACTTACTTACACGTGGCTGTGTGTGTGTGTTTGTGTGTGTTTGTGTGTGTATGTGCGCTTGGCCTAAGTGTGTGAACATGCATTTCTGTATGTGAGCATTCAGCTTGTGTGTGTGTGTGTGTGTGTGTGTGTGCGCGTGCCTGTGTCTGAGGCACCATCTGTGTTGCCATGTGCAGCTGCGTTCCCTTGGAGCCCAAGACCCGAAACTCAGCTGTTACCAAGACAACCCCCACACACCCCATACCTGGTCTACACACAGACACACGTACACACACCCACAGCATTTCAAAATCACCTTAAGGTCTTACACTGTGTGTGCTTTTAAATGAACAGATGGACTGAGATGGATCATTCCTCAGAAAGTGTGTGTGCGCGTGTCTAAGAGGGAGACAGAAACACGCAGTGGCAAGCAGATGGGAAGTCTATGTTTCGTTTCTGGATGACTTTCTCTTTTACTTGAGAACGTGCGACATGTGTGATGTGAGGCTGATCTTAGTCTGTCTCTGGCTAAAATATATATATATACAAGACTTTTGTTTTGGAAAGAATTTCATCATGTTCATCTTTTTCTGTTTGTTAGGTCTATTCTGCTCGGAGCATTTAGAAAGTTCCTGTAGTAGCTTTTGCTTTGAGAATATTGAGTCATCGGCAGGGCTGTGTGCACAAAGAGCTCCCCTTTCTGAACAAAGTGCATAAAATCTGAGCAAGTGTCTTGGAATATAAAGTCACGGGTGTACCCATGTAATGTCAAGACCATTAAGTGTACCATAAACTGTTAAGAGAAACATAAAGTATATATAAACTTATAATAATGACTTGTGCTCTGGAACATATTATCACCAAGGTTCAGCTGCCGCGATTCATCCATGCACCTAACTGCATTCCCTTCAGCACTTCCCTTCTTTCCTTTAGACGGATAATTTAATTTTATGCTGCGTGTTATCAGGGCCCCTAACCTGGGAATAGACATGATAATTAACCTCTTAGCCACAGTGCATAATCCCTATAGATTATGCAACGTTCCCATCAAATATACAAGTACACTATTTGTAAATCCAGTATTTATGTTCTTCCTGTCACTGGAGTCTTTTCACTGCTTCACAAATCCAGGCTATTTAGCAAGCCCCTGAAGGTCCAGACCTCTACGATGAGAACCAGTGGTATGTGACAAGAGTTTTTAGCAATATTTGACAATTGGTGCTCCTAAATTAAGGCCAGAGTACAATCTGGCTCCAGAGGAGCTGTCTGGACTTGTTAAGAGTATGAGTGTTTTTCCAGCCGTGTGCAGTTCTTGCAGATTTTTTTTTAACTCTCTAGCACAGAGGCAAGATTTATGTGGAAAGGATCAGTGCGTTGGTTAAATCAGTGTCACTGAAGCATGCTGCTGCCAGAATTAAACAATGTGCTTATGCAAGCCTTGTCTAACTGTGGCTAGCTGTCAGAAGTGGCTAGGGTCTTTGCTGCAACATCTGCTGGGTCCTAAAAAGGCAGCATGCAGAGGGCGGACAGAGAGGCAGAGAAATATGTTTACTGTCTACCTGGAATAAGATATAATGGCTCTCCATATTTCAAGCTGGCATATAAATAGTACAATATCGTCAATATCATCATGTCGTATTCAATATGACATGAAAATTAGTGACTGAGGCTGTAATCACACAGTAAAGTCAATGATATCAAAGACACCTCTGTGTGCACTTCACTTTACAAACTGAGAGGCCACCTCCATCTTTTAGATACAGTCTATGACTGCAACCTGTCTAAACACAGTCAAAATAACTAAAAGCCAAACTGGACTGTGTCATGCTACTCCTCAAATAAATGTGCCACCTTAAGATTGTTCTAACCTACTGAGGAAACTAAGGGAAGATTATTACACCCCCTTACAGTCCAGAGGTCAAATAAGCTAGCTATGTGACACAGGATGACACAGGGGTACAACAGATCAAATCCAGGCAGTTTTTTGAAAGCCTCTATTAAAATCAATAGGGAGAGAGCAATAACAATAGGGTTTTTAAACACATATGAACAGTTGCTGTTCTAAGTTGGTTTTATTTACTGGCTCACAGGAGCTTCACAGTTCTCCCACAGAGTTCTGTTCGGTCCTTCATATCCACCAGAACTCGTATTGGTCCAATATAATTTTATTGAATCATTCGGTCTGTCTTCACTCTTAGAAACCTGCCAGAGTAGAAACAGTTGAATCAATCATTGGATAAAAACCATCCAGTAATTCAGTGGAATGACTTAATTGAAACTTAAGTATGTGCTCTGAAACACAGCCAGGTTTCCCCTGACAACCATAAATATCCAGGGGAGAAGGGACAATTCAATCCAATAATATGTATTTAACATTAATCTTGGTGTTAAGTAGGCCAAGGTTTAATAAAAAGGGTGAATCGCAGATGATGGGGGAATATAAAAATATATGACAGTCAAAGTAATTCTGGGTCTGTTAAGTGATTTTTTTTCTTTTTTTACCATACTTGTCAAGTCAAGTGATGGAGGATTCTCTCAGTGTGTGTGTGTGTGTGTGTGTGTGTGTGTGTGTGTGTGTGTGTGTGTGTGTGTGTGAAGGTAGTTTTCAATGATTCATTTCCCTCGTTAAGAGTTGTCCTACTTCTCTCCTACAATCCTTTACCTGAATGTTTTCTGCTCTTTTGTCATTTCCTTTAGACACATGCACACACACACACACACACGTGTTTTGTATGCTGTCCAGAAAAATAATCTCATTGACATGTACTGTTTCAGAAGTACTTTGATTATTCTGCCTGTCGTACTCTTTGCAACAGTTCTCATGTAAGGTGCATAAAATCACCTGGATTTGCAAAATAAAATATGCATTTGTCCGCACATAGAAAGCACGCTGCAGGTGAAAGATTTCTATAAAAGGAAAGAGGGAGAGCAAGCAAATGAAAAGACAGACGAGGGACAGCATGACGACAAAAACATCCTGACGCACAGAGGGAAAAGGCTGGGAGGCGAGGAGATTTGAGCGAGGATCTATTTTAGTGATAAAATGTGAAAAGCAAAGAACAGGGAACCCCAAAGAGTGACAAGTGAAACAGACTAATGATGCGAATACCAGCTATAAGATTTACAGGAAGTGAGTAAGACAGACACCAGATTTATATGAATCTCCCATCTAATCGTGTCCCTTTTCCTCACTTTTCATCTATATGAAATATTGCTGGCATCGCAATTCAGTTCATCCTGGAATTTGGGATATTGCTGTCAAAACAAATGACATAATTCAGAACAGGCGGGTGTTCAGTGACTCTGCTGTTCATTTGAGACCGATTTTAAATGTCAATTTTAAAACAAACAAGAGCTGATTTGTACATCCACCAAATATGGGGTAACAGTAAGATTCATATTAAATGTAATATTGCATGCCACTATGTGCCTATGTGTAGTGGTTTGCTCATTTACTTGACAAGCCAAAGCCCGCTAGTTCAATTCCCGCAGGAGATGCAAACCTCCTTTGGGGTTATGTCACTACATCACCACTGCTACCTGGTTTTAGACAAAGATATCCTGAGAAAATACAAAATTCTTTCTTTTTAAAGACAGATTGTCATCATCCACACTGAGGGGTTTAAGTGTGGACACCTGTTTAATGTTTTGGCAAAGCCAATCTGCAGTCACTTGCCGTCTTCGGAACAGCTTTGGTGCATCGAGGAGGCAATAAAACGGCAACAAAACAGATTCAGTCTGCTGTCGGTTAGTGATTCACAAATCTGTTGCCATTTACATGCACAGAGATTCACATTAACTTCTTACTTTCAGAGTTCAGCGAGAATCTCATAGATTTGAAACTGAAAGTTCGTCCACTCGATGTAACTAGAATACAACCAGTTGACAACCACCTGAGTCGAGCCGTTTGTTGCATATTGACACAAAGCAGATGAGTTGTCCTGATTGGTGCAACCTGACTTTCATTGATTACAATGTGTTAGCAATCTGTCAGCATTCATAAATTAGTTGGTAATTATTTGCAAACTCTCACCAATCTGGCTGAGAGTGACTGCA
Source organism: Simochromis diagramma (assembly GCF_900408965.1). Classification (NCBI taxonomy): domain Eukaryota; kingdom Metazoa; phylum Chordata; class Actinopteri; order Cichliformes; family Cichlidae; genus Simochromis; species Simochromis diagramma. Next base: position 1,887,224 of record NW_024387477.1, read on the forward strand.
ATCAGTCTGAGTCACAGTGCAAGTGTTTGCAGGCAGATTGCCTCCCACCAAGCAACCTGTGCATCTGCCTTTGAAAGAGGTCCGTCAGCGATTGGTCAACTACTTGCAATGGGTCTCGGACAGAAAAATAAATCAATGCAATCACGGAGGAACCATTGATGTTTACTAGTTGCAAGGAGGTTGGCATCCTATTATTACTCTAGTTTGAGCAATAATGGGTCAACATACAAATTTGTCCACACAGGCTGTACACTAAAGTTCAACAGTTACACATCTTGATTGCAAATTTTTAATGGCTTGTGTTGCTAGAAACATTTGTCTGCTTTGGTAGTTTTAGTGATCTAAAACAAAATTATGTGGAGCTGAAACTGAAACTGTGAAAGGCAACAAAGTGCTCTAAACTGCGAAGGACAGCAGCACTGCTCACTGCGTGAACCACCAGGATAAAATCCAGGTTTTGCATTAACACCTCTGAGTTTGTGAAAGTTCTCTGTGTTGCCTACAGTTTACTGTGGACACTCATTAACCTGCACTTCGATAGCAGTTTACAGTGCTGCTTACTTCACACACAGACGCTATCCTGATGAGGATGCTAAGTGCATTCCCACAACCTTCAAATTCAGAGTGGTTTCCTTCAGTTCAAGATTAAATTAATTTGTTCATTTCTTTAGATGTATCTGAAATGAATAAACCCAGTGTAATAAATGAACAGCAATGAGAACTTTTCACTGTTAGAATGCAGTACGAGCCTTTGACAGGAAAGGACCTCAAAACGCACAAGACGGGCCGAAGGAAACAGATGTTGATGTCTGATACCAGCAGCTCCTTTTGCTTGGATAAAAAATGAATTTAAAAAACTAAACCAAGGGCAAAGCAAAGTCTGGACCGATTCTCATATTCAGCTGCTTCTTTATGTGCATCTCTAAATGCCAGCGACGCTACACTGAGGAGTACAGACAAGGCTGTCGGGCTACAATAACGATACAAAGAGGTGGAATCAGATTGAATTTGACTTTGTGGTCACATGACTTCTGTTTGCAAACTCACTTGTGATCGGGGAGAGTGAGTCCTTCCTCTGTTTGTCACACCAAAGAAAACAGAACATAGTTGTGATCACACAGAGGAGCAGTGTGAAACGGTGATGCACCAACTTGAGAAAATTCCTGTCAGTCTTTCTTATTAATGACAACAATACAGCACCAGCCCTCATTTTTCCTCAGCTTCTCACAAATATCCTGCCGCTACAGCCACAAATAGGAACGATGACTCGACTCAGCTGTATTAAATGCAGGCTGCGTTTCTATTTACTGGAGAGATACGCACACACAAACTCACTCGCCCACACTGACACACACCCTCACGCCACACAAGTGCAAACAAAGTTGATGATTTTAATCACCATAGCATGCTGAGAACACAAACACACCCTCAGGGTGCTAATCAATTACTGCAGAGCTCAAATACACACACCTACTTACTCGCACAAACACACACACACACACACACACACACACACAATCAAGCTAAACTAATTTCACTCCAAGCCAGATTTTTTTTTCTTTTTTAACTGATTTCTAAAGTGTGTTTGTATTTTTACGCCTGTACTGCAGGATGATGTCTGACTAGGCTCAAAGGTAAAAAAAGAAAAATCCCACCGCAAGCCCACCAACACACACACACACACACAAGACATGTGAGGCTTCAGTGGGCACTTTTTCTCTGAGTTTGTTAGAAATTCTAATTTCGAGACTGGCAGAAGTCAAAGCCTCCTCGTCCTTTTCCATCAATCAAAATAAGCAGCGCAGTGACACCAAACATAAAGACATTTCCATATGAAAACAGTTGCGTTTTGGCATTGACCAACTGAAGGAAACCTCATGTTTATTCAACCTGTAACCAGTTTGTGAAGATTTTTACTTTTGCTGCTCTAAATGTTTTGAATTTCTTCTGAAAAAGATAATTACCCCCCAAAGCTTGAAAGGAAGAAGCTGCTTTTCCCACTCATGGAAAAACAACACCTTAAGTGTTAACTTTAAGTCAAAACTGACAACAAACACACAGACATACACCGAATGTTAACATTCACTGTTGGTTCATGACTGTGCTGACAGAGCTATCATTATGATAATACCAAGGTCTATCATAATTATCTGCTAATTGACTGCCTAACGAGGTAGCGCTCATTAGAATGCTCATTAATACTCCATCATCACCACTGATAGCTGTAATCATAGAGTGATGGGGGTTTCAAGGTCTTACATGAGTGTGTGTGGATACTGTCTGCCCATAGATGTGTATTTACATGTGATTTCATAGTATTGCTGATTGATTCTTCCAGCAGTAATACATTAAAGGTACACATCTGTTGAATATGGAGCTCTGCAGAATCAAAGCTTCATGGCTCAAACTAATTAAGCTGCAAGAACACTATGCAACTGAATTTAATGAAATACTTTTGTTAAACCCCTTGAATTAAAGCTGAAAATTTGCACTTCAGTCGCAATTCGGTTTTATTTATATAGCTCCAAATCACCGTCACCTCAAGGCACTTTACACTGGAATGTAAAAATCATACAATACAGAGAAAACCCCAACAATCAGACAGCCTCCTCTGAGCTAGCCCTCTGTGAAAGTGGGAAGGAAAAACACGCTTTTAACAGGAAAACCAGAGGCTCAGGGAGGGGGGGCCATCTGCCACAAGCGGCATATTAGTGAATATGAATCGACTCGAAACATTTTCTGTTCTGTCAGTAAATGTGTGGCTAATTTAAACTTTAATATCATGGCGCTATAAACCTGAAATGATGAAGTTATCAATGCGATCAATCAATGCGATATTTGATGGGATAAGTTAGCGAGGACAGGGGTGATGTGCTCATGCCTTCTAGTGCCGGTTAAGAGGTGTGCTGCCACATAATGTGAATGTGAATATAAACAATAGTTGTTGTTTTTTACAGTAATTACATAAACAAACACAATTGTGTCTGAGAGTCAAATTGAGTCACTTAAAATCCAGTGAACTGTTCAAGTTTGTCAGAAAACTTGTCCAAGCATACAGTTAGCTCTATAAACAAATAACTTCTTGTAACAGCCCCTTTCATTGAGTACAGAGCTGCCAGGTATGTAGTGGTCTGTGTCACATCGCTCTCCTCCAGAGCTGCTGAGAAAAAGAAAACTGTTCACTTTGCTTTTCAACAAAAGCTCCAGATTCATTTGAAAAGTGACTGTTTTACAGTTCAAGCACATTCTTCTTTTTTCTCAGGTCATATTAGGAGTCCATCGACATTCTTTCTTACTCACTATCACAGAAAATTTCACAGTTTTTGTGATTTGGAGGAAAATCATCCCTGAATTTGTAAAGCTTGAAAACAGTCCTCATTGCTTTTGCAGCTTTGCTAGCAAAGGTTCTGATGTCCAATCCCACTTTGCATCAGTCAGTTTCTCGTATTTCTCTCTGTGTTTAGTTTCATAATGATGATTCAAATTTTAACCCTTAAACATACCAATCTGCTCTCCACAAACTAAGCACACAGCTTTTCCTTTGACTTCAGGAAATAAGCACTTGAAGGTCCAGGTCTTGGACTCTGCATTCATATTTTGGGGCTAGCAAAATCAAGGGGACTGTACAGGAGGATCTTATGAAGTAGATTTGTAGATCCTTAGGAAAATCATATATTTACCATGTAAAATAAAAAGAAATCCACTGGTGCTGACACGTGTTTGCCTCACTAACACTACATTTCCTGTGTATGCCACCTGTTGCCACAGACACATTTGCTCAGGTGAAAGGTTGGCAGTGCTGCAGCTTATGATACACAGCAGTATTTTACCTAGTGTGATTTTTTTTTTCCTCTCATGATTTCAGAAATGTGTTTGCACACTTCTCTTTAAAGTGATATTACTGTCACCAGGAGGAGGCAGCAATTATTTCAGGTTCTCATTTCAAAGGGACCCTGCAGGCACCCAGCTACACACCTCGAATAGTTTTCTGCACTGGCTCCCTGTGGTGGCAGCCTTCCTACTATCATCCGGACACCTCTTTGGAGAAATGAGAAAGGATATAAACCAAAATGTGCCAGATTTGTTTAATGACTCCTTCTGTGCTCAACTTTCAGTGTGGTGTCATCTTTAATGTGTGTTTTACCTTCAGCCTGGACTGCAGCTGGTTTAAAGATTCAGCTGCAAAACAGTGCAAATTCATCCTCCGTGTGGCACCGTGTGGCGTCTAACATTGCTGTGCTGTGTGTTGCAGGTATGCCTCTCAGTCTGGACTGCAAGGCATTTTTTGGCTACAGTGGAGAAAACAGAAAGCCCATCATCTACTGGATGAAAGGAGAAAAATTTGTTGAAGAACTTGCAGGGCATATTAAGGAAACTGAAATGAAGTAAGTAAACTATTTTCTAGAGAAGCACTGATTCAGTAACATACTCAAAATGATCCTGAAATCAGTGTCCTGAGGGTGGGGGGCAAGTAAATTCTAAGTACATCTACTGCAAGACAGTATCAATTACATTCTCTCAAGTTTACAGGTTTCTATTGTTAATTAATTTCTGAATAGGCTCGACTCCAGCTGCTCTCCTCACACTGTCAGGATCTAATTTGGTCTCTCGTGATTTATGACTCATTGAGGGTTTTCTGACAGCTTTCTTCTCAACTTTTCTAAAAAAAAAAAAATTATGAATACTAATAATAAAGTTAAATTGAATTCATTTTCTCCCCTATTGGGACCAATTACATTGGAGTCTATTGGGAAAAGCCTGATTGTCTGCGGGGCATCAAATATCATTAGAACAACCTGCTGGATCGCTATGGTAACCATCAGAGAATTTACATTGTCTCACACATGTGCACACACACACACACACTCGATGTGAGTTAAGAGAATTATGTCTAACATCTATTAATTACACATAAAACAGTTTATCGTCAAAATCTATAAAAGATGAAGTTGAAAGCAAAAAATGTTATTTAATTAATCTCCGTTGTTCAGTCGGGAGGCGGGAATGATGGCGGTCTTGTTGCTTTCTCCAGTGGGTCAATGCAAAAGGTGTAAAATGAGGTAGAGACTTGACTTGCTACACCCCTGCGTGTTGCACTGAAACAGTCCTCAAGTCTGTGAGTCCTAAACCTGTCCCAAAAGAACCAATCAACAACTGAAACCGGAGACATATTAGCCAATCACGTTGCAGTGCATGTGCACAGTACAGGGGGAAAATGTTTTAGCTTAATTCAGGTAAAGTTTGCTGACTTTGCTTAAAATCTTTTTTCCCTGTATGTTGTATTTGTATACATTAATATGGCTTCATATTTCAAGTATATCCCACCAGAGCACAGAGAACAAATGATCAGAGTTATCCAACATAGATTTTTGGTTTTTATACTTACTGAGATAACAAGTAGAGCAATACGCCTGACGTCACACACCTGAAACAGTCAGGACCTGAAGTATGCACACGCATCAGTGCGAATACTTGATTTGTTAATCTGTTACAGTTACAGCTACTGATTAGATCTTTAGGGGCGGGACCAGGACAACCACAGATATCAGAGTATACCTGAAATTTAGAGTGCTATAAAACACCACACTGCTTTTCTGTGTTTTTTCTTTTTTCAGTGGGTGATCTCATATAACTCGCCTCATTTCAAAGCATTTGCCCTTTTTCACTCTGCAAAGTGAAGAAGCTAGAAAGTTACTTCAAATCTTAGTGGAGATCACAAGAAGTTCAGACAGACTTTCCCAGCGCATCTAAGACAGCAAAGTATTTCAAACAGCCTGCAGCATGGTGGTCGTCTTTTCTGTAAATAAATGAGCCCGTGAAAGGCCTCTGGAAGTGGTCTTTGAAAGTAAGATGGGATAAGGTAGGCAGGATTAGACCAGACAAATCCAGCCTGACTCTTAACTCACCTGTTAATACTCATGTGCATGAGTGCTGCAGACTCATGAATCATAATATTTAATTTGTGTATGGATTTAGCTACTTCAGTTATAGCTACAGCTGCATCATCTCCTCTAAGCAACAGTAGTCAAGCTAAATGATGTGCTACTACCTGAGTTCATGTTGGAGACGTAACTGCAAAGTTTAGGTCCGATGGGGTTCAATGTTTAGTAGATGAGCACTAAATGCTACTGACTGCTGTTGCAAATTCAGCACCTGTGTTTTAACTGAGCAAAACATTTAGTCCATGGGTCATTCCAACTACACATCGTGCCAACTCCAATCTGAAGGTCCAAAGTTTGAACATATATATTGAGTGCTGGGAAGTTTTAGCTTCACATATCAAATAGTTTTTAAGATACACTTTTTTGAAAAATAATCCATCGGCCCACTACCATGCACTGAAATATGAGTCAACATTTGAACATGAATATGTCAAAGACTATTAAAGATAAAAGCCTGAAATTTGCACCGGTCTTTCTTAACATCAAAATAAATCAGGATCTTTAATGTGGACCAGATATATTTCAAATGGTCTGAAAATTTTACATTTAAAAAAAAATCACACACTAACAAAGAAACTTTACATTGCAAAAGACAACCAGTAACAATTTCTGAATGGTGTGTTGTTGAATTTTACAGTAATACAAAAAGAAAGCTGGATTTTCACGATGGTACTGTAACTGTAACTCACAGGTCCTGGAAATGAAAAATATGAAAATATTTCACAATATTTCACACAGCAAAGGGTGACGGGTTGGACTCAAACCCGAGCCTTTGCGGGAGTATTCTTGATGATCAGGCAGAGTGCATGTGGTGATTTGAGATGGACAAACGTTTCATTCAGTTCACACAGGTAGGGCTGTGGTGGTCTGCAGTTTTGCTTCTACCTTCATTATATCTTTAAAATGATTTAAACTGACAAATATTTGGTTTGGTTTTCATCCTGCACTGTGACCTGGCCAATCATGGCCTCTTTAGATTATCACATCAGCTTATTAATTTTAGACATAATAAGCAGTCGTATGAGAAGCAAAGGCCTGTTTTGTTTTCTTTAAGCGCACTACTTAAACTCAGTTAATAGCAGGTTGGAAAGATCCTGGCAATGATTAATGTACCATCTACACTGTGTGTGTCATTGTTTTTCCCCTATTCAGGTTAATGCTGCTCCCTTTTGAGCAATACTTCAGCACCATCACGTTAAAGAAAAAGTGCAACGTAGTAATGTAATCTAAATGTTCAAACTGCAGCACGTGGGCATTAGTGTGTTTAACTGACACACTAAGAGCTGTAATCAAAGCTTTAATATTAGAAAGTAAAATGCTCACTTCTGCTCAAAGAGCCTTCACAGATCATGTTATCAGCCGAGCACAGCAATACTGATATGAATGTTTATCTCCCCTAAAGGGAAATCCTCTTGCCCTCCTCCCTTCAAGGGGGAGGTCACAGGTCAGAGTCAGCATAGCAACAGTGGCTCTGAAGCCAGGTGACCTTCAGTGTCTTGCTGGAGGACACTCCAGCAGCAGAGCTGTTTACCAATCCAAGACTGGAACCTCAAGAATGTATCTGCGACTGCTAATCCACCTCCTGCCCTCTGAAAATGTTCTCTCCCGGGAAAATGATGTTGTAGAGAGCAGCACGGTACATGAGTAGGAGTGTTTAAAGTTGAAACTAATCATGCCCCGTAGTATTAAATTAACCTTTGCCTGATGAGTTCTCAATCTTTCAGTCCAGTCCTCTGGCCACCTCTGATCCAATCATACTGCTATTCCAAGTTCCACAATCGCACTCCAGCAGGTCGACTCCTGCTGTGATGCCCATTAATCTGTCCACTTTAAGCTCCCTTCCCCACGTCCTGCAGCACTGGCCCGAGAACTTTGTCTATGTCTGTTTGCATAGTGTCAAACACAGTCTCGTAGCCTCTGTGATAATGGGAATACCTGTAATTACCAAGGCTTGCTCTCTTACTGACACACTCACACCCTGCAGCACCCAAGAGGATGTGATAAAGCTGCGAGTATGTGGAGAAAAAACTCCTGCCGACAAGTGCCTCTCTTTGTGAAACCTTACTTCTTTTTCTAGAAAATGTAAATCCATAGTCTAAGTAGTTTAAGTATGTTGGGTTAAAATAGCAGGCGAGACAATATATATGAGCAGTATCATCAGTTTTACTCCAGCTGTTGGCTGAGCTCAGCTTCACCGCTGTCCAGCTTCTTCACGTTTCTGCAACTCAGCTATCACAGTCCGCAGCTCGTTCATGTGCAATGAATTGGTAATTACAGTATTTCCACTTGGGCCAGTGCTTGCTTCATATTTTCACTTGAAGGCAGCCCATATGTCTACTGATGCAGAGAGGCCTTTTTTTACCTGCTTGAAATTCACATCTGTTGTCCAGTCCAACTGCTGTCAAAGCCTCACTGCTTCACTGTTCACAACCTCATCATCAACCATTATTTTACCTTATATTTTCTTTGTCATGAAGCATGGTAGTAAGCCCGTTCTAGGTGCTAAAGTAGGAGGGAAGCAGGGTTTTTATGTTAAAAAGTTGAGGTCTGCATTGCAATTGGGAACACCTTGAAACAGAAAGGTTTATTTTATGCTTCCTGTCGGCAGTGACAAGTACAACGGTCTGAGGAGACAAAGCATCAATAATACAGAAACGAGTTGTTTGATCCACGATGGGTCCAGCTCGCAGCTTAGAAGACTGAATGATGTACTGCAAACATCTTGCTACTACATACTGTACAACAGGGTACCTTCAGAGGTCTGACCTGTGTTATCGCTACACTCCAGTGGAGAAGTTCAGGGAGGTACAGAAGGAGGAGAAGGGCACTGTTGACATGAAGTGAAGAGTTGTAGGATTGGAAACCTGGGAATCTGTTTGAGGAGGAGAGTAGTACCAGATTTTTGGGATAGTGGGAAAATAGGATAAGGCCACAAACAGACTGTCAAATATTGCCAGCCCATTCCTCTGGTGGATCTGCTATCAATAATATTCCATAGCTGACTTGATTTCTTGATTTATAAGCTGTGAGACCTTCTACTCTGGGCTTATTCCTTCTTGCAGCTACCTGGATTCAATTCTGCCCTAGGCCCTTTGCTGCATGTCATCCCACCCATCTATCCTTCTGGCTGTCCTCAGTATCTGTGTCAAAGAGAATGCTAAAAAACCACACACACACACACACACACACACACACACACACACACACACACACACACACACACATATATATATATATATATATATATATATATATATATATATACTACTGTAGTTGGGTCTGGGTGTATCTAAGGTATCAGTTTCAATAACAAAGACTGATTTATTGTTTAAAGAAAAGTGCAATTGTTGTGATGTGTTTTATTTTCAAATCAAAGTTGCACATCCATCAAAGCCTTCGGACATGAGCGGAGAAAGAGAAGAGCAGAGATGATAGATATGATAGAAGAGCACAGTGTGTGATTTTTGTTCGACTTTTGGGACCAGCGACGATGACCTTCTTAGATCTAAGTTCAGTTAAGCAAACTTGGCCTGATTCCATTTGGTGAGTCAGTTCATTTGGTTGAAGTGAGCTGTGTGGTCACATCCACAACAGCAGTCATCTCAAGGCACTTCATATTTGAGAGGGAACCCAGCTGATCAGACAACCACCCCTATGAGCAAGCACTTCACATTGGCAGGGAGGAACAACTCCTTTTCAGCAAGAAGAGACCTGGGGAGGGGAAGCCATCTGCTGGGACTGGCTGTGGGTGATTGGAAAGCCACAACAAGAGATGTAGGCCTTGATATCATCAGAACAGCAACACAAGTGGAGGCAAAGATGATACAAATGATGAGCATGCACACAGTGCTGACCTTTGAGATACAGCTTGGCACATACATGCAGCTGAACTCAGGGAGGAAGGATACTTTGGCTGATGGTGTCACGTTCATCAAGATGTGCAGATTATGAGGAGAAAAACTTGTGCTTTTAACAGTGACTTTTATTTTGAAATGTACCCATTTAATCACCGGAGGACAGAAAGAGGAGAAGGAAAGGAGATGTAGGATATAGATAGCTAATGGCTAGAAGGTGAGAAAAAGGGAGAGGAGTGATGTGTTTTAAACTAAGCATTTTAGCAAGTCTCATCTTTTGACAGCAACCCCTGATGCACTGTCCTAGGAGACTTCAAAGTGATGCACACACTGAAAATCTCTGACACGGAGCAAGGAAAAAAAAGACGTACATGCAGAGATGGTGGTAGTCATTTTGCTGTATGTCTTCCGGCACATTTGACATTTTGAGTCTCATAACCCTTTCTGTAATGTTATCCATCATTATTAACCTGCATTGAGACTTCACTGCTCTTTCTGTGCCTCTGGTGCCACGAGGGAAGAGGAAAGCATGAATATTTAGGAGGTTAGAAGTTCAATTCCCAATGGGAATGCCTGTGCTGAAAGTTTGCGTGTCAATTTTCTTTGCATGCAGCCACTTGGATACAAGCCTCAAGTGACAGATACAGCGCATTTCTGTGGTGAATTACAAACAGAGCTGCAGGAAAATGACTACACGGTGTCTCATCGCTGCTTGTCATGGTTGGACTGTGCCAACTCCCATGTGGTTCAACCCCTGTGTGTATTACAATGTGGCCAGTCTGGATTACTGTACTGTATGCTGAGTCAATGCAGCACATACTGTACAGAAGAAGGATAACAAAATCCTGTGGACCATCTCGCCTGTTTCTGACAAGAGTGCTGATTCTGCACTGAAAACGCTCATTATTTCCAAAATCCTGCTGCCTGCTTGTGTGGTTGAACCAATTACTAGAAATCCAAACCAACCCACCCCAACATGCAACTAAACCAAGACAGGCTAAACATCAACAATATTACTTTTAATTTATTTTTCATTTTTTTTAAGTAATCTGATGCTGCATTGCGGTAAAATTTGTTTTCTACACTTAACATTGTATTGTCTTTATTTTTCATATAAAAGAGCTCATAACACTCATGAAGTATAACTCACCACATAGTAAAGATGTTCCTGGACTGTGATCACAGCTTAATGTAAAAATAATGACTTTTTAAAGACTTCTAGTGTCATTACCCATGTGAAACTTTGAAAGCTTGTTTAGGTGCGACTTAACACTTCTGGTGCTGTCCCAGTCCCAGATAATTTGCTCTGAGGTTCAATTACTCAAGTATTAAAAGCTGACTGAGGGTTCAGTTCACAGCATGTTTGTTACATAATTATCTTCCTCCTGAAACGCTGAAAGATTTCGTTAATAGATCTGCTGGGGCACGTAAAAATGTCAGTTTGATAAAATCCTCATTCATACAATCACAGCTTCCACAGTTTTCTAGGGTCTATGATTTAACAACTGGACAATCAAGCTTTGGGTTTTTCTACATCAAGAGGTGAAGAAGTGCACATGGACGCCAAAGCATCTGGAAGGGTTTTTGTTTGTTTGTTTGTTTGTTTGTTTGTTTGTTTTTGCTTTGTTTTCTTGTATTGACTTTCCAAAAAATGATAAGCTATTTATGCACAACATGTTTATTTGATGTCAGCCATTAATGTGAGTAAGCCAGGATAATTAGTTTTCTGCTTTCAAGTCCAAGAATAAGCAGTCGTTAGCTACATGTTGTTTTGGGGGTTTTCCACATAACAACATTAGCTAGCTAATGAATCGCTAGATTCCTCACTCTGAATTTAGTGGTGACTCGAATAAAAGCTTCTGCTTCAAATTTTTGAGGATGCTGACTTTTTGATTTGCACCTTCTCCTTTCACCCTCTTTCCCGTCTTTTCCAACGACTCCAGCAGAAACATTGAACAGATATCAGCCAGCCAGTTCTTCTTAATGAGCTAACTCTACCACAATTGTGACTGTAAACGTCATAATGTCTTGGAATTAAAAGACAGGCATACCTGCAATAACATACAACAGCTGTGAACAGAAATGAATAGAATAAATAAATGCAATAAATGCATAACGGTGTCAATTACATGAAACTAGCTTTTATTAAATAAATGTTCAAATGTACCCAACCTATGTGGCTGAACCATCTGTGCCACTGCTCTGAATCTGCCACCTGAGCTAAGATCTCACTGGTTATGGCTGAACCTCACCAGGTTTAAAGGTGCACTCTGTGACCCTGACATCAGTTCAGTCTCCTCCTCCAGCCCCTCTTCCTCACAGCCTCACAGGCTTAAAAGGAGTATGACCTCACCATAAGGAGAGAGCTTTTTCCAGCTGTCGCCAGTGTTTTCCAGACATGGCTCCTTGCTTCTTCTGCCCTCATTTTTTTTTCTTTTCGCTCTCTCTTTCTTTTAAAATCTGCCCTATATACTGTGCTCTATAGCGCCATGTTCCTTGTGCTTCTTCATCTTTAATGGAACAGATTAAGAGGCAAGGAGATTCTCTCATCTTTAAAATTTACATGTGTTTACTTCCCTCCTGATGCAATTTGCACAAGTAGAAATTCCAAGTTAAAGTCTTGAGTGTATTACAGTAAATCACAATAAAAGATTTAATATCACTGCTTTGTGAATCCACTTCTTGCATGTTTCTTTTCCAGGGTGGTGAGGGAGCATTTAGGAGAGAAGGAAGTGCAGCTGTCCCTAACATTTGATGCCGTGGAGGACGGAGATTTGGCCAACTATACCTGTTACGTGGAGAACCACATAGGGAGGCGCAGCGGTAGCGCTATACTGCAAAAGAAAGGTAGAGCTTTCCCTTTTCTTCGCTCCTGATTTACTGGTTTCTGTTAAACTTGTTAGGCAAAAAAGAAATCGACAAATATTGGCCTCTAGTGTCTTTAAGAATGACAAATGATCACATGCTGGTCCATTCACTATCAAAGCAAAAATGTGTTATCTATACAATCTGCTTCCTTCTATCAAACTATTAAAAAGTAACACAAATAATTACCTTGCATTATAAAACAACACAGTTTTTGTTATATGAAAGAGGACATAGGATGTTTGATGGTGACACGGACCGAGCGCTGAGCCACCAGAAACCAGCTTTCTGTCACAAAACAAGTTACGATGCAGATGATTTTGTTGGTAACACCAAGATTTCTGAAGTAACATTAATGCTTCACAAAGGAGGACACAGACATCTTAGATGGTGCTTAGGATGGAACCTTGAGGCACCCAAAAATATGTTTTCGATTACAAAACATGCTGAGGAAACATAGATTCTATTGAATAGAACAAGTTTACCCAGAGTAAGGTTGTGGATTTTAAATGTATTTTAATATGAAGTCAGGTTAGTGAAGCAGCATTGAAGCAGAGTGCAACAATGAGCGAGGTAATCGAGTTCTGTCGTCTGATACATACCCATCAACTCATTGTTTGTTTGTTAACAGAAATGCAAAAACCTTTAACATTTCAGTCAGTGCTAAAATCTGATAGGGACATTTCCTTCTCTGGGATGTTACATGTGACATTAGTAAACATGGTCACCCCTCCCTGAGCCTGGTTCTGCCAGTTTTCTTCCTGTTAAAAAGGGAGTTTTTTCTTCCCACCATCACTGAGTGCTTGCTCATAGGAGGTCGACCTAAATGAATTAAATTGATTGAAATAAATTTTCAAGCTGTTGGTAATATTTTCCATAATTACAGGAATGGGATGACATTGGCCTTAACCGTCAGTAAGAAAACAAACATGTGAGATTCTCTAAAGATCAGAAGATTTCATTAAGTGCATTTAATCCTTAAGCAATGTTTGTTTTAAATGACGGGTTTCTGAGGTGCATTCATTCAAAGAAGCATCATTTTTTGCTTCCACGTTAGTTTTACGTTGTTTTTTGTACTCTGGCTTGCTAAATATAAGACCATGTCTGCTCCAGTTACCTGGGACTATTCCAGTCTCTTGTTATGATTCTGTTAACAAGGAAAACCCATCCTGCTCAGTATTTTCATTGGGTAATAAATATTTGTGGATGTGAACAGCTTCTGAGATAATTAAGACTTAAGCCCATGGCGCAGCCATGTTTTTGTCTGTAGAAACCCTCGTTGTATTTGAAATATGTAGTGGTGAGACATATTTGAAATATGTCCATGGGCTCCCCCGTGTCACCTATTGTAGCCAACCTTTACATGGAGGAAGTGGAAAGGAAGGCTCTTGGCTCTTTCAAAGGAAGAGTACCCAGCCACTGGTACAGATATGTAGACGACACCTGGGTCAAAATCAAGACACATGAAGTGGAATCTTTCACTGCGCACATTAACGCTGTGGATAAAAACATCAAGTTCACCAGGGAAGACACAAAGGACAACTGTTTGCCTTTCCTGGACTGCGCTGTGCACATTGAAGAGAATGGCAACCTCAACATTGAAGTTTACCAGAAGCCCAAACACACGGACCAGTACCTCCTCTTTGACTCCCATCACCCTCTAGGACACAAACTTGGAGTAATTAGGAACCTACACCACCGGGCAGAACATGTTCCCTCTAAGCCTGAAGGGAAAAAGAAGGAACACACACATGTAAAGGAAGCACTCAAAACATGCGGTTATCCTAATTGGGCGTTTATAAAGTCAGCAAAGAGGCACAGAAAAGAAGATCAGAGACCAGCGAGGGAGGATAAGAAAGACAGACGCAACAACATTGTCATCCCCTATGTAGCCGGTGTATCAGAGAAACTCAGGAGAGTTTTCTCCAAGCACGACATCCCAGTGTACTTCAGACCCAGCAACACGCTCAGACAGAAACTGGTTCATCCCAAAGACAAAACTCCTAAACACAAACTTAACAATGTGGTGTATGCTGTACAGTGCAGTGAGGCATGCCCAGACCTCTACATCGGAGAGACCAAACAGCCACTTCACAAGTGCATGGCACAACATAGAAGAGCCACCTCCACAGGACAAGACTCAGCAGTCCATCTGCATCTGAAGGACAAAGGTCACTCTTTCGAGGATGCCAACGTTCACATTTTCGACAGAGAGGACAGATGGTTTGAAAGAGTGAAAGAAGCCATTTACGTCCACTGTGAGCGACCATCTTTGAACAGAGGCGGTGGTTTACGACACCAACTGTCTGCCATCTATAATCCAGTTTTGAGATCCCTTCCCAGACGCCTTAACACCCACTCACATCCTGGGCCATCTGACCTCAGGAAATCACATGATAGGGTGGGTCCAGGTTTCACAATGAGCTCACCCGAAACCCTGGCTGATTGTGACCCACACCCGCTTTCACACCTTGGCTCATGTGATTAGGTAGAGGATCATCAGGGGGTCCTTTTGTCCCTCTTTGGGGGGAAACTCCCACTGGGTTTAAATCTGGGACTCTCTACCATTTGACCCTTAGAACTGAAGAAGCTTCTCGGATGAGAGATGAAACGTCTTCGAGCAACTTAAAGAAGTCCAGACGCTTTTCTTTCCAAGCTCCTTAGACTACCCTACAATAATACACACAGAGAAAAACCCAACAATCATATGAGTAAGCCTGCAGTGTGAGAGCGAAATGCTCTAATAGGGTGATATGGTACTACAAGGTCATTAAGATAAGATGGGGCCTGATTATTTAAGACCTTGTATGTGAGGAGCAGGATTTTGAATTCAATTCTGGATTTAACAGGAAGCCAATGAAGGGAAGCCAAAACAGGAGAAACATCCCGCCTCTTTCTGGCGACAGAGGCCAAAGCCCAGAGAAAAAAAAGGAAGAACCTAAAGAGACATTAAGACATAGAAAAGCACCCCTGAAGGAGCAGATGAATTGTCTGTCTTACCCCAGCTATCAGCAGAAACTAGTTTCCCCGAATGCCCACTATATGAAACCAATGTATGTAATGCAAGAAAGCAAGGACAGGCAGAATTGGAGAAATGTGAAAAGAGATAAACAGGCAGGGAAACGCAGCGGGAGGCCGAACGGGGCAAGAAAATAGAGAATAGGGCCGAGGTAATAGATGCAGACAGAGAGATAAAGATTAGGAAGGTGAGGGGTGACTGAGAGGATTGGGAGAGATGAAGAGAGGAGAGAGACACAGAGAGGGTGGTGGACTAAAAACAGGCCTTTCTCTCTCCCCGGCTGACTCCTGCTGGATGCCTTAGGTGTTAAATCTATCTTACTATACTTAACTAGCACCCCAGGGACTCACACACACACACACACACACACACATGAACACACACACACAGGATCACACAGACACACACCTCGAGAGGAGGTCAGAATGAGAACTGTAGGGCCCTCATGACTTAACACTGTAATTACCTACAGGAAGCTCTGTTTGTGTGTGTGTGTGTGTGTGTGTGTGTGTGTGTGTGTGTGTGTGTGTGTGTGTGTGTGTGTGTGTTCAGGGCTGCTGCATATACAAAAAACGTATACACATATACTTTCCCCTCATGGGAGGCATTAAGTTGAATGGGATTGTTTTGTCAGTGTGTGTTCTCTCGACACACACACACACACGGGCGTGTGCATCAGCACAGCATGAAACCTGAAGTAGGTGTATGTACATGTTGAAAGCGTTCTTGTCAGCTCTGCCTACAGGAGCAACCGCACAAGCAGCTGCAAATGAAATCGAGGTATTCGATATGTTGGCGTGCTCTGTTCCACAGCACGCTCACACTGTCTTGTCTGTTTGTTTTCTTTATTTCCTCTTTAACCCCTGGCTCCAAACAGTATGGCACAAAAAATGGTATGCAGCCATTTTTTGCACTTTCCACATCTTAGTTGTCCCAGAGCTCAAAACTCTTTCTTTCTCAGCTTCTCCTCGTTCAGAACTCCCGCTCTGTAAGCATCTAGACTGAAAGAAAATGAACAAAAGATAACAGGTTTAACCTAGATTTAGCTCACTACGTACTTCAAGAAAGAAGCTTTTCCTTATAGCTCATCACCTGTTGGGAAGTTTTTAACTCGGGCTTTAAACCAGGTTTGTCAAAGTCATTTTACATCTCAGGCCACATGTAGTTTGATCTGAAGTGGGCTGGACCAGAGAAACGTACCTTTTACTGAAGTAGTTTACTTGCACATTTAATTCCTGGGATATCCTAATATAAGAAAAAGAAGTGAAATTTAAACAGCACTTCTTGCTTTTCTCTGCATTATAAAGAAAAGCTGCAGGTAATGAAAGAAATCTGTCAGCACAATTCTTTGGGCTTAAATTATAAGAACCTAATGACCAGAATGTCTTTGTGAATACACAGAAAATATCCTGTTTTATTTATTTTACAGTGGAAACCATATATGCAAAAAGACATTTCTATAGCAGTGGGAAAAAAATGGAATTTTTCTGTCGTTAATTTTTTTATCTATTACTTCATTGGTTCATACAATATGAATTATTGTTGGGGAGGTTGTTATAACTAGGGCAAGTTATGAAATGTATGAAAATACAGTTAAAAGTCCTAAATTTATGTCCTCCTTCACATTTTCCGAAGATATCAAGTGGACCGGATTGTCTTTATTGGGCCACTTCTGTTCCCCGGGCCTTATGTTTGACTCCCCTGCTTTAGACAATGTCCCAAACAGCTAAAATAAGGTCTCAGTTCCTGACCTCCATCATCTCCTCTGTCATGATAGTTCTCCATATTTAATTGCAGAATGGTTATGAAGGTTATAACTGTTTAAATGAAACTGCGTGTCCGTGTGCCGCTCCATGATAAACGAGGACAGCACTGAAACCCGAGCAGCTGGCCTCAAAAGTAGCTGAGACTTGCTGTTTAACAATATGCGGAAATTAAGTCCGAGTCTCGGGGTTGACTTGTATAGCAATTAAACTAATAACCACTTCTGAGTAAAAAGAGTGTTTAAAAATGACCAGTGCCTTTCTTTGAGCAGACAGATCACTGCAGCGCTCTTTTTCTCGGTCTCTCGAAAACAACAACTATAGATTTGAGTTTATTTAAAACTCTGCAGCTCAGCTATTAACCACAACCAGAAACAGAGAGAACGTTAGTCTATTTTCTGCTGCTCTGTGTTGGCTTCCTGTATGGTTTTGGGTTTATTTTGAGGATTTTCTCCTATATGCAAAACCCCCAGTGGGCTACAGCAAAGCAACAACATCCCTTGTTTACACTTCCATCTTTTAGGAAACCACAGTAAAGCTTTTTTTAACTTCTTGTACGCTCTGTTGCACTTTAAAAAAATGTTATTATTTATTGGGTTCATTCCACCTTTTAAAAAAGAATTTAAATATGAGAACTCTGTTTGATTACATCCTCTCTCAGAGGTCTTTGAGGTCGAATTAGTTTTTAGCCCACTTTTATCAGTATTAATGTTGAGGTTTCTATTCTTTGGTAACGTCCTGCGTAGGGATGGGTATTGATAAGATTTTAACGATTCCGATTCCATTTTCGATTCTGTTTAACGATTCGATTCTTTATCGATTCTCTTATCGATTCTTATTTTTAAAAAAGGAGAACACTAAAGTCGATTAGCTTAGAACTTTGTTTTATATCTTCTCTTTGAACAAGGTAGAAATTTAGGAGTAACATGGCCTTACAAACCCAACAGTGAGATCTTAAGAGATCCACAGCCTACGGCTCTTCAATGGGGTGTCACAGGGTCCCCGGGGAAAAAAAATGTAAATGTAAAATAATAAAATAAATATTCTCCTGTAGCAATAACAAAGTGTAACATAAATTATTCTGTAACAATTACACAAGAATATCCAGTAATGTCCCTGCTTTTGAGCATTTCAGCCGCTTAGGTACCGTGTTTCCTGCCAGGTAAATGACGCTCCGCAACGTGGTGACGTCATTTAGGGCGACTGGAATCGATAAGGGAATCGTTTGCAAAAATGGCAAACAATTCCAAGGAATTGAAACAGTGGGAACCGGTTCTCAACAAGAACCGGGTTTCGATACCCATCCCTAGTCCTGCGTTTATTCCCCTGTTGGAGTCATAAAAACAAACTATGCATAAGTAAATAGTTACTAGTTTGAGCCAGAACCACCAGAGATTTGCCAATAAATGGTTAGTGCTGAACCAGTCCTGTATCCTCAGCATTTATTGTAACAAACTATGAACTGGAACGTTGTAACCAGCTGGATGTTTGTGTAAAAATGAATTGGGTTTCAGTTCTAAGCAAATACAGCTTTAACCTAAATTAATTTGATTTTGTTTGCTCTTTATTCTTTTTTCTTCCTGGTAAAAGTGAGTTTTTCTTTCTCACTTTCGCTTGCTCATGGGGGTATCCTCTGATTGTTGGGGTTTTTGCTGTATTACATCCCCAATCAAAAATTTAAGACGGCTTGAAAAATGGCAAAAAAATCATATTTTCATGGTTGGATCTTAAAAAGATTCCAAGTCGAGCTTCAACATGTAACAAGAAGAACTGGGAGTGAGACAAAACTTTTTATTGAAAATAACACTTAAACTGAAACAGGCTGTTTTACAGCTGATCCAAAGTTTAGGACCACACCTCCAAAATATTTCGTAAACCCCCCAAAACAGAAATCAAAGTTCAGACATGAACTCAGTGATGAGGAGCTTCATTGTTATTGTTGATCACTTCAAAAATTCGTTGCGGCATGCTTGATGTAAGCGTTTCCATGAGGTGAGCGAAGTTTCTCCAAGTGGTGAAGACGGCCGCACGAAGGGCGTCTGCTGTCTGGAACTGTCGTCCGTTTCTGTAAACTTGCCATCCATCCCCAAAGGTTCTCAGTTGGATTTAGATCAGAGGAACACGCAGGATGGTCCAAAAGAGTGATGTTACTCTCCTGAAAGAACATTGTGTACTGTAGCGTTGTCCTGTTGAAAAACCCAGGCGTTACCACACAGGCGAGGGTCACATAAGAGAAGAAAACTCTCTGCCACCTTTCAGTGTTGCATGTTTGGTCCAAACGGTTGATTCTGTGGCGTCCAAGGAGACGAGGCCTTTGAAGACGTTTGTTTTTGAAGCCTTTCGGTCTCAGATGCCATCTGATGGTTATAGGGCTGCAGTCGGCACCAGTAACGGCCTTAATCTGGGTCGAGGATCGTCCAGTGTCTTGATGGACAGCCAATTGGATCGTCCGGCTCAGTGCTGGTGAATTTTTTTGGGGTCTTCCACTTGACGTTTGTTGTTCCATAACCCTCAGGATCATTTAAGAAACTCCAAATGACTGTCTTACTGCGTCCGACCTCAGCAGTGATCACGTGCTGTGAGAGACCCTGCTCATGTAGTTCAACAACCCGACCACGTTCAAAAAGGGAACGTTTTTTTCCCGTTGCCATCAGAACGTCATGACAGTGTGACTACTGACAGAAAATGACAATGAATCCACATTTTTGCGCAGATTTGGCCTTTTTAAGGCATGTGGTCCTAAACTTTGGATCAGCTGTAAAACAGCCTGTTTTAGTTTGTTTTCAGTAAAATGTTTTGTCTCGCTCCCATTTCTCCTTGTTACATGTTGAAGCTCTACTTGGAACCTTGTTAAGATCCAATCATGCAAAATAGGATTTTTTTTTTGCCATTTTTCAAGTGGTCTTAAACTTTTGATGGGGACTGTATTGTAGGGTCTTAACCTCTCCTCCTTAACCTAAAAAGCTTGTTTGTGATTTGTGCTGTATGAATAAAATTGAATTGAACTAAATATTTTCGTCTGACACAGACTTAATTTTAATTATTATAATAAAGGTTTTCAGGTCTATGTTACATTGTTACATACACTGTCCTCTGCTGTAAAGCACTTGACATTTCTCATATGAAAGGCATGAAATAAGTAGTAGCTCTTAGGGATTTTCTTGTACTGAAAATTCATTGACATTAACTATATTCCTTTTGCACACACTGTGACTTACTCACTCACTGGTGCCAGTTCAAAGATAGCTCCATCTGTAGTGTCATTATTTTATTTAACTTGGGGAAGTTATAACATAATAAATCGCTTGATTCCATTTTTGGATTTTACATCTAAAGGCACTATACTTTCTGATTATAATAAGAGATAGAGAAACTGCTGACCAAAGGTTAATCATAACTAAAATGAAATTAAGGTCTCTAAGGGAATATTTAAGCCTTTTAGCAATAAATCACAGCGCTCGGTCTTTTAAGAAACATGTCACACTGGATGAGGTCATCTCTGCACATCAGATGCCAAGTTCAGCACAAAACACGAATATCACTTCAGTTTGCCCAAAGAATATATAATATGTGTTTATGCATAAAACACTTATATTACACTGAGCCATTGTAATCAGGAAACCTGCTGATTAGCTGGACATGGATGTTTTTGCAGACATCTTTGTGGAGTGTATCTGCTGCAACACTGGAGCATCTTTAGACTCCCTGGTTTGGTTTTACAAATTCATGCACTGCATCAGCTTTATTTTTTTATTTTTGTTGGCTTGCACAAAATTTCTTTGGATGCTCATTTTTACAGGCGCACAGGAGGCAAAGGTGCCAGGCTCTGACTGAACAGAGGTTGCACACAGAATTCGAAGCAGAGTCACAAATTGATTCAGTTGCTTTTAGAATTGGTACACCTCTCATTGCTGGGCCTTAAAAGCCTATTAAAAGACTACAAAGGTCACAGACACAATCAAGATGTCATATCTTTCCCTAAACGTTTAACCAAATGCAGTAAACAGGTGTAGTGATGCACTAGATACAGTGTAGGAAATTCTTATTTTGTCAGTTTATAACTTTTATGTAATGTGTTTTTTGGGGAGTATGATGATGTTCCATCTCTCACCATTAAAATAAAACCAGCATAAAAATTAGAGACTGTTCAGTCCATTGTAAGTGAGCGAGCTGACAAATTCAGCAGGGGATCAAATAATTATTCCCCCCCCCCCCATGTGCTCAGCTGAACTACAGTTAAAAGAAGAAAAACAGCCACAAAAACAGAACTGTTTGTACAGTCAGTAACTATCATCCTTAGTCCGACTAAGCAGACTTATTTATAATTCCCACTTCAAGTCAGGGCTATTTAAAAGTTCACTAACAGAGCTGACTGTTCCAGAGCCTCCTGCCCGAAGCCTCGGAGCTCATAAGGTCACATTTGGGTGCCAGAACTCGACATGACAGCCTAAACAAAGCACAAGTTATCTTAAGTTAGCGCAAGTTATCAAAGCTTGATTTCCTGCACTGAGTGTGTGTGATTGAATTAGGGTGTGCTCTCACTCTGCAGTGACCCAAGGTAATGGGTTGATGCATCTATGTTGCACGCATGCACTCACATGGACACGCGCACCTACAGTACACACACCATCCACATCTGCTTATTGCAACTGACAGAGCATAAAGAGCTGCCTTCAGCACCGTGACGAGAGGCTTACTAGAAAGAAAAAAATGGAGGCAAGGAGGGAGATGGCCGGAAAGATCGGGAGGAGGATTGAGAGAAATGACAAACTGGAGGACAGATGGGGAAAGACATGGACTTAGTTTCTCAAATGTCACTCAAGGGTTTGTTCAGGGGTTGTAAGGCTTTGAGTTTGGGCTCACCACAGGCTCCGGTTTGACAGGATTGAACATGGATTTATGGATGAGGAAGGGCAACAAACTCTCCAGACTTTCCCTTCAATCGCCTTTCCAAATTTGATATCATACTGTGTCCCTTTCCTTTTGTAGAACACACTTTTTTCTTTACAGTAGGCCCATTTATTCTGAAGCTTGTTTACGTGTTCATCAGATACTGTCCACTCCACCTTCATGCCATTATACATCTTTATTTGTTCTGTGCACTAGCTGCTCTGGCTATTTACAGCTATTGTCAGGATATTTCAACTCAGAATGAGACTGACGTTGCATTGGGATGGTAGCCAAACTCCATGAATATGACTAATGAGCAAGAATTGAAGTTGTCTTAATCTAACAGCCAAAGCAGCAACGCTCAGGTTTAAAAAATGAAGCCAAAGTGAACAAACACAAATTGCAGTTCCTGAAGTGGCCACTTGAGTTTGGATCATGCATTTCTATCCGATCTTTAAGTGATGATGTGATGGATTCTGCTTCCGGGTCCAAACTACTGTGTTTATTAAGACTGTTGTGTTTTTAACATGTTTTAATGTTTTGTATCTTGTTCTATTTAATCTCAACAAGCCCCTAAAAACAGTCAGTGATCACTGTCAGCCTCTGTTGGTTTTTATTGCTGCTGTTCATTTTAAAGCTCAGTTTTTAAAACCTTATGATGTAACTCCGTCCGTCTGGTCCATTTACAGCATCCTGCCATGCGATCGCATTTGTCCTTGACCACCGAGAACACTCACGTTAACTTTTATCGAGTGGAAAAAAGTTAGTGTTCATCCTCCAGCTTCACTGTGTTTATGCTAACCATAGCTGTGTCGCTAGCGAGCACGTAGCACATCATTATATACCAGCTAGTCCAACTTCAGTAACCCTACAAACGTCACTGCTGTTTAGTTTTCTGTCTTCATTTATGTTGGAAGTGATAGCAGAGCTGTACGTTTGAATTCTTTCAGAAATCTCTGTCAGAACATGCTATATCATGTTTAGGTGGAAGCTAGTGAGCTAACTTCTAACTCTGTTAATTTAATTCTGTAATAATCCTGTTTTCATGGATGCCTGGACGTTAAACTTAATTGTTACACCTGGTAAAGCAGCAACACTGATCATTTTATTAAAGATGAAAGAATTTAGACAGGTTTTAACTCTCAGTGATGCCGCAGTGTTCATTTGACTTAAAGACCTGAAGCGGAGTTTGGACCCGGAAACGGCTAATGACGTCAGACTTAAAGACCGATTGTAGCACATGGGGGTGTAGCTGATCTCTGTCTATGTGCCCTTTGTTGATTTGGTTAGCCCCTTTTTTCTTTCTTATTTTTTTGTTATCTTTTATATACAGTCTGTGCAGTCTTTATACATTGGAACCACTGTATATAGACTGTATATAGACCACTGTTTCTGAGGCAGAATACAGTATCTGACCTGTCTGCACAGAGAGCCTTTAAAAACCTGCCTACTAGATAGAATATTACTATAGGCTGTACTAATTCCAGAGGCAACACAAGGTTTGAGTCTTTAAACACTTCATGGGTCCAAACTGAACAATGGTGTGACAGATGGTGTGTTTGGAGACCAACATTCAGATTATTTTTTGCTATTAATAATTGTTGTTTTAGACATAATACTTTAGCAGCAAATGCAAAAAGCATTCCTGTCAAAGCCAGATGAATGAGATAAAAAACAAACGGGGAGAAAGAAAGCAAAGGCGGTGGATGTGAATGAGCTTTCAGTGCAATAGCATTGGGCTGTAAAGCCCGAGGTAGAGAACGAGTGTCTGAAAACTTATGTTAAAAAAAGAAAATCTTTTATCATATTCTTTCCTTTACATGCAGACACTGTCACCATTACAATTCCCAATTCTTTTTATGCCTAATAAGTAAAAAGCATGCTTAAAAATCCAACTTCAAAATTCTGCACCCATTTTCCTGTGTGCTGATATCAGGAGACAGCAGCAAGTGACTCATTACTAATGGAAAATATCTGAGAAAGATAGATGAAGGGGAGCCAGTGGTGACAGAGTGGGTGTGGGGGGGGTGCAAACTGAGAGAGGAAACAAGAGGGAGGAGATAGGGATAGATATGGATGAAGGCAGGAGACAGAAGCAGAGGTTTCTAAATGTGACTCATTACTAATGGAAGCAATGTGAGTTAACTTTACTGTAGAGCAAATATTTGGCAATTACTGGAATTTCACTATTTTTCTTCCCGCTCTCAGACCACCACCCCTCTACTCCGTCCCCCACTCACTGCTGTCCCTGCTCTGTCTGCTGTTAGGCGTATCTAGTGAAGGTAGTGTTTGGCTGATGGGAGCAGAAGGGTTGGAGAGACGTCTACTGGTGAAATGTGGTAACTTCAGCTGGTTTATTAACTGTAGTGGTGAATAAAAACAAAGCTGCATGGTGGAAGACTTTAGAGATGAACTGCACCAGTATGTCAACAATATTTTGGAGCAGATCTTGTGTTTTATAAATTTATCCTTAAAAATAGCCTTTATTTTGTCATGCAATTGAAAAAAAGCATGACTTGGCCATAAAATCAAGAAAGCAAAAGAACTCAAATTGAAAAAAGAACTGAAAATCGTGCGATAAATACATTCCAGTTACAGCTAGTGAGGAAAATACAGAACTGCCTAAGCTGGAATTTAACGTCTGAATCCAAACGAACATTTGCAAAGAGTTATTCGAAATCTGGGAAATTATGCAAATTATTAACACATCTAGGATGACATGTTTAGTAAATTTGACTAAAAAGGCATCACAAATATATGCAAAATAACATTAAATTCATTAAAGATTAATGCATCTTACAAATCAGTGTAGAAAGCATCTACAAACAAGCGCTCTCATTTTATGCTCTTAACAAGAGTTTTAACCCTTTCAGCATAGTGGTCACTACAGTGGACAGCTATTCAAAGGCTGTTTTCTTGTATTGGGGTCAGTGTTGATGGGATACTTGGTCATAAAACACTACCTTGGACACTGATGCGTCACTCCATACCTGCCACCCACTGGTCAGCCAGTGGACATGTAAAAAAAACCTCTTATGTTTAAGAAAAACATCCTGATTGAGGTTGTCATAATTCATGCATGAAAGGGTTAAATGTGATATTGTGTGGTTATATTAAGCTTCCAGGGTTTCCTGCAAAGACACTGCTTACAACTGAAATCAAAAGATCTTGAACGTTGTATTTTTTTATACAATTATTATTTCTTCTTGAAAATTCTCAAGCGCTGCTATTTCTTGACATTTTAATCATGTCAGTATTATACAGTATCCCAGATGTTCAGCACAGGAATGCATCCTGCAGGGTCACACAGATCTTATTGAACATTAGGTAGAAAGTTTAGACGACTTACTGATGAAGTACATTTTGCTCGTGGCACTTTATCTTTGCATTATGATGATCCCACATTGCTTCCATTTCTATTATAAATGACCTCAGTGTGTTTTTATTACAGTCAAGGATTTTTCTCAAGTTCTCAATTTCTGATCACATAACTAAGAAAAATGTACTACTCTATTGTTTACAAAAGGCACAATAGTACAGTACCCTGTAAAGGTCTTACTAAGGTTATTAAAACATGTGCAAACACAGAGACAGTTCTAACAAGCTTAAGTCTTAGATAGTCTTCAGGAATCGTTCTCCAGGCTTCTTGAAGGACATTCAAAGCTCTTCTTTGGATGTTTCTGCCTTTTGCTCTGTTCCCTGTCCAAAGGATCCCACACTGCTTCAATCATTTTGGGATCCGGGCTCTGTGGAGGCCGATCCATGAGTGACAGTGCTCCATGGTCTGTTTCTCTGTCCAGTTATGCTTTTACTGTATTGGCAGTGTGTTATGGATCACTGTCATGTTGAAAAAATGAAGCTGGTGTCATTGCATGGTGGATCAAAATCTGACAGTATTTTTCTGCATTCATAATTGCATCAGTTTTAAGAAGCTCCCCAACACCACTTACTGAGATACAGCCCGAAAGACAAAGGCAGAGTCTCCACCATGGCTGTAGGCATTCACTGGTGTACATCTTTCCTGATCTCCATACATACTCATAATGATTTTAATCAAAAATTTCCCCATTTGGAGTCATCACTACATTATACCTACTGTCTGATTTTCAGTCCAGTTCTTGTGTAAGTCAGCCTCAGAGTTTCCTCCCTGTTTCCCTTCCTGAAGAAGCGCTCCTTGACAGCCACCCATCCACTGAGACCATTTCTGATGAAGCTTCAGTGAACAGTAGATGGATCAGCTAAAGGGTCAGATGCATCTCTCAGGTCCTGTGTCAGGTTTTTGCTGGATTTCTTCCTGTTTTTTAAGAACATGACATTCGCATGCTGTCTGTCTGCTGTGAATAGCTTTTCAGACCTGCCACATCTTCTTTTGTCCTCCTCTTGTCCAGTTTCCTCATTATTTTGACTGCACATCATGTCGAGATGTGCCAGAGCTGAGAGCTCTTTGGGAATCGTGTTGTTTGTGAAAAGATTTTGTTTTATATCTGTTAACTTAACTCTCTGGTTTGTCAAACCATCAATATTTTTTATAGATTCAGCTGAAGAAAATGGTAAATGGCCTGTATTTATATAGCGCTTTACTAATCCCTAAGGACCCCAAAGCGCTTTACATATCCAGTCATCCACCCATTCACATACTGGTGATGGCAAGCTACATTGTAGCCACAGCCACCCTGGGGCGCACTGACAGAGGCGAGGCTGCCGGACACTGGCGCCACCAGGCCCTCTGACCACCACCAGTAGGCAACGGGTGAAGTGTCTTGCCCAAGGACACAACAACCGAGACTGTCCAAGCCGGGGCTCGAACCGGCAACCTTCTGATTACAAGGCGAACTCCCAACTCTTGAGCCACGATTGCCCCAGTTGGGTTTTTGCAACAGCCTAAAGATACTATTTAATACTATCTTTTGATAAGTTTTATATTATGTGCAGAAACAACCGACGCTAGTTTATCCCTAGTTTGTCCCTAGTTTGTGTTTGTGTTTAATATCCTGATTACTGTATTAACCCAAACACAAAAAGGTCAGAGAAGAAGACAAAGACGACAACATATTAACTGTTAAATGTTCTGTTTAAATCTTGTTGTTGTAGAGTTGTTAAGAATAAAACGTCGAGCATGTGCATCACAGATATGATCACAGGGTCATGTTGTTCTTCATTTAGCCAATTATATCTGACAGTTTGGAAAAACAGGTAGTGTTGTGTCGCCAGGCAGTTTCTGATATGTTGGCTTAATAGTTATAATGACAGACTAATACTGTATCGTCAAAACCAAGAGCCGCTTACTGAGAGACACCAGAAAATATTAATTAGGGACTTTAGTTTAGTTCAGACAAAACTACGTGTGCTGCAGTTATTACTGGGTGCAATTGTTAATGTACTTTATGTTGAATTTTAACAATGGACTCACTTACCCTCTACTACAGTGTGTGCTATTCCTTACCATGACTTGATAAATCCATCCAAAAAACTGTGTGTGTGTGTGTGTGTGTGTGTGTGTGTGTGTGTGTGTGTGTGTGTGTGTGTGTGTGTGTGTGTGTGTGTGTGGCGGGTACACTAATGGATCATATTTCCCACGGTGTCATTCACCGGCCGTGTTCCATTAATCTTCCATGCACTCATATTGCCTTGATAGTACTACCATCCATTCACACAACACAATCTCAGCTCACACAGGTGTGTGCCCGACACGCTGCTGTAATTTCACCTGTTTCTCTTTATCTGAGCGGTGGACTTACTTTGTAGTCTGCAGTTTGGTGAAACACAGCATTACTGCACGTTCAGTATGGTGACCCTAAAAAATTAACTAACTGCAACCAGTGAAAACATGCACGCAAACTGTAAAACGTGCAGTGATGACTACTTACCAGAGGTGGGACCAAGTCATTGTTTTGCAAGTCTCAAGTAAGTCTCAAGTCTTTATCCTCAAGTCTCAAGTCAAGTCTCAAGTAATGTCAGGCAAGTCAGAGTCGAGTCTCAAGTCACTGGTGTAAAAGTCCAAGTAAAGTCACAAGTCTGAAATTTTGAATTTCAAGTCCTTTCAAGTCTTTAAAAAAAAAAACGAAAAAAAAGCATGTTGCAGTTATATGCTAAATGTAAATATTAGACCATGTAATTTTTAAATCTGTGTTTTTCTCAACACATGACAAAATAGTGAACTTAGAAAATATACACAAATTGTGAAATTGCACCTCTTTAAAATGCAGCTCAATTAAACCTAGCTCCAAGAATAATTTTCACCGACAGTTCTGAGATAAGCTGCATGTTATTCTTGGATGCGGTTGTAGGACTGGCTTTAAAATCGCATGACAAAAATATCATACATAAATAAATGATATTTTTTTTAAAATATCATTTAAAAAAAAAAAACTGCATCACCAACGTAGCCTGGAAAACATTTGCTAGTTAGATGAAGTCAGCTATCTCATCGTAGCATATTTATATGCATATTTATAATTATACGGTTCTTGGAGTGAGTGCATACACTCATGAAGTTTAGTAACTTCCGGTCACTGCAACAAGCCCAGGTACAGTTTACCGACGGATGGGTACAGGACCTTGAAATGCACCGTGTAGAACGAAAGACCATCGTACGTATCATAAGTTTACCAGTCTCACAAATCGTCGTCATAAATACACATTCGTTAACCGTTTATTAATAGGACCTTTGAGCTCAACGGTAATTAATTAGCAGTGGAAATAATTTCTGGTAGCATCACAGAAATGTAGCAGTGACAATAATACTGTATGCTGTAATCGCACTGGACAATTAGTGATACAAAACAACTGTTTTATCCTGTGAATAAAAGTATATGTTTTTGTCACTGTACCATAATAACAGAAGCGAAACGCAATATTGTGTCAGGACAATTCACTATTTATGCACAATAAACACAATAAATAAAGGAGCATAGCGCGACAATTTCTGTTCAGCGCCAGACTTGCTTGTAACCTATATCACCAATTATGTTAAGAAAAATGACGCATTAACTACAAAACACTGACCTTTGTGGAAATGCTTGGAGCAGACTAACCTGTGAGCTGGAGTGTTCTGGGACGTTATATTTGATCTTTGAATGGCTGCAATCCAGGCCATCCGTCGCCTCTTTGTTACTTCGGAAACATGGCTCGAACAATTTCTCTTCAACGACGTAATCCGATAACAACCGATCTCTTTACCCGTCGGCTTCCCGTGGCTGTCATGCGACCGGCTATTGCAGTTAATAATACAACAGCTTCTTGACATTTTTGTGTTTCTTTTTATCGCTGTGTGACTGATTTCAATTGAAAGCCTGCGTGCGCTAGTACCGCTTGCCACGAGTTCCCAGAATCCTTTGCGGTTCTATCCGTGAATGACGTCACATTTTCAATCTCTATATAATATGCATGTTAAATTTTATATTTGGGGTAAAATATCAAGTCTTTTCAAGTAAACCGGTTCAAGTCCAATTCAAGTCCCAGGTCATTGGTGTAAAAGTCCAAGTCAAGTCACAAGTCTTAGAATATTTTTTCAAGTCAAGTCTAAAGTCATAAAATTAATGACTCGAGTCTGACTCGAGTCCAAGTCATGTGACCCGAGTCCACACCTCTGCTACTTACAACTATCAAACCTGCAAAAGTGTGGCAGTGCGAGTGTTCTCTCGTGTGTACCGAAGGTGGGATTATTGTCTCTCTAGCCTTGTGAGCCTTTACTCTTAAACAAGGGAAAATCTTTATCTGAAAACGTGTTTTTAGTTTGCTGTTAGCACAAATTCAATATTTTTCCTTCACTGCTTTGTCAGACTGGCTCAAATGTGGTTCATGTGTTTGGAAAACTCGACCTTTTCTTAAACCTAACCAAGCAGGTTTAAGTAAGCAAACTGCAAATAAAAGCTAAAAAGGAAAAAGACCTTCTGAAAGAAAGCTTCTCTAGTCGATGCATGTTGTGAAAAAAAAAACTATTTTAAGCTACAACTACGAAAGCAGCAGCAGTAGTTCCTACTTCTGTGTAAGTTTATACACAGTGGATTGTAGTAGCTAACATTTCCATCACCTGAAAGTAGCCATATTTGAATCACTACATGCTGCACACAGCTTTTTTACCATTTCCAAAGAGCAAAATGCTTCACAACTTTTCATCTGTTGCTGGGAACACTGGGTGGATGTAAAGTGGTTACATGATAATTCACTATGAACCTGCCAAAAGTCAAAGACTGAGTGCTTAGAGAATGTGCCACTCAACTGGGGAAGTCATTGTTGTGAAAGTCTTAACTTTGACCCAATGCAAGGACTTCTGCATTAAATAAAACTCAAAGGCTGACGTCTGTCTGCTAACATAAGTGTTAACATCTGCATGTGTGTGCTATGGACAAGTCTCTACCTCGTCCCTACCCCAGCTGCATGAATGCATTGAATGAGCTACTGAAGTGCTGTAGACGACTCTGTTTTGAGAAATGTAAAGCCAGAGATATCAACAACCTTGCCCTACCTTCAACACCAACCAGTGGCAGAAGATGGCCCCGCCCCTCCCTGTACCTGGTTCTGCTAGAGGTTACTTCCTGTTAAAAGGGAGTTTTTCCTTCCCACTCTGGCCAAGTGCTTGCTCGTGGAGGGGTCATCTGATTGTTGGAGTTTTCTCTCTATTGTAGGGTCTTTGTTAATTTATTAGCTTCTAATTAAATAGACAGCCAGATGATTTTGTGACTCTCATGTTAGCGCATCTGGTCCAGTGTGTTTCTGTGTGCACTTGTCTTTTTCTGGGCTTCATTGGTGTGGTTTTCTGCGCTTTTTTTTGCAGGCCGTTAATAACGCCTCTAAATGCAGCTGCGAGTTATCAAAAAACACATTCAAATGAAAAGCTGATATCAGCATTCTGCATGTTTGTGTGTGTTTGTGTATTTTGTGTGAGTGAATGAGTTTCCAGCTTCACTGCCAATTTGGAAAAATGTGCCAATCTGAAGATAATTGAAGTAAGATTGTTGTCAAAGCAGTCAGATGTGAGCAGTTTATTTTAAAAAAAGCATTATCTAAATATGTTTTGAAAAGCTCTGAGTTATTGGGGGGGGAGATTTAATTCTTACATCAGTTAGTATTCCTCCAAGCAGACTGATCACTGATATAAATTTGTTGCTGTGTATCTCTGGCAGATATGTACCGTCTGGAGTTAGCTGGAGGCCTCGGGGTCATATTGCTGCTGCTGGGAGTCCTAACCGCACTTTATAAATGTTACAACCTGGAGATCATGCTCTGCTACAGGAGACACTTTGGGAGTGATGAAACTGAAGATGGTAAGCTATTTTGAGTGCTCCCTTTTTCTTCAGCACACTGCAGAAGGGGTCAGACAGGTATCAGAGCGCTGAGCGGTATCAGCATTGATAGGAAGATCAGAGAACTACAAACATGGAGCAAAATGAGAGTTAGACTGTTGCTGCGAATGAAACAAAGTAATGCAAAGGAATTATGCTATTGAAGTAGGATTTTCCTGTAGGGCTTCTACACATAGCATAACACAGACTGGAGGATGAGTCTCACAGTACAACACTGTACAGCACATAAGATGCACAAGCCTGTAGTGAAGTCAAAGAAGGCAATTAATAGAAACAACAGCAGAGTAAATGAAAATGTGTTTTTCTTTTTTTCATCTATTGATGGAATAAGGAGCTATTTGTGCAGCACTTTTAAAAAGTTACACTGACAAAGCAATGCAAGATCACTCCCCGAACAAAACAGCGAAACCGCCAAAAGGAAAATTATAAAGATGTAAGTTTGTAGTATTGATTTAAAGTATTGATTTCAAGTTTAGGTCCTAAAGCAGCTGGATTTTCTTAGCCGTGCATTCACAAGTCCAAAACATGAATTACGGTTTTCTCATCAAGTCTACATGTATTGATGATCAGGAGCTGTCTACTGTCTTTTAGTGCAATAATTACACAGAAACTGCTAATATATATATACTGTATGAAGCACTTTACTCACAGAAAGACGGGGAAGCCTTGTTGATTGATTTGTCAAATCTTCCAAATACTCTTATTTACTGTCCCATGCTCTCTCTGTCTCTCTCCACAGATAATAAGGAGTATGATGCCTATCTGTCCTATACTAAAGTGGACCTCGACTCATTGGGCAGGTCAGGTTTCTTGGATGTTTTTGTGCAGTGCTGTGTAAACAGATTAGGCGCTAAACTTAAAGTGAGGATTGATACAAATGAAACAAATATCATGTTCAGTTCCTTCAAATAGCAGCAAACACAAAATACTTGAAATCAAATCAGCATTGCCCCCTTTGACCTGCAGAAAAGCTCTGATTGTCTCTGATGCATAGATACATAGAGAAAGCGAAGCTGATGCAATAGCGCCTTTATCCTGCAGGGGGATCTGTGAAAAGACGCATAACAAAGGGATTACCTTTGCTGAGGAGTTCATGGGCTCAGTGCCTTTGTTTAAGTCATATTTAAAACATTACATTCATTTCATAAATTATGTTCTCTTTTGGAGTCAAAGATGATGATGAACTGTTGTCATATAAGCTGTCCTCAATTTCTCAGTCATATCTTTCCTCTCTGGTTTCAAAAAGCTAAGAAAAAGCCACAGGTAAGGCTTCAGTAACCCCTAGATGTTGCCATGGTGGCTCAAACTAGCTTTCATATATATATATATATATATATATATACACTTCCTGTGAGCATAGTTCTTTGCTTCTGTGGTTGAAACGGTTTAGACAAACCTCCCTTTTATATCGAAGCGTGGCAGCCACATGAAAAGGACTTGCTAGCCACAATTCTGTCTGGGCTACAGACATGTTTATTAAAATACTACTTGTTGTATTGTTAGCAGTAAGCCTGGTCATGTTAAAAATCAAAAAATGAATAAATAAATTCATAAAATGTGCAGATGTTTGATATTGACCAAATTAAATGCAAAAAACTAAACCTGAGAGCCCTACAGTGAGGGGATCGAGAGGCTCCGTTACTTTGAGGAAAGCATTCTGTTGGCATAGCTTCAGTTTACTTGTCACCTCAGAAGGAAGGCTCACCGTGAATCAATACAAATTTGCTCAAAGCGTTCACCTTTACACTCTGATTAAACATCTCTGTCCTGATGGAAGTGGCTCCTTCCCGGATGACAATGCAGTGATCTGCATGCTGAGAAGAAAATGATGTAATCACGTGCTACAGCCTTTGTACTCACAAGATCAGCCACGAAGATGCAACACGTGCTCGTCTGCACATCAAATGAGGGAATATCTTCTGGAATGTAGTGCTCCATCTCTCCTGTGGACTTTAACAGAGCAGGGCAGCCCACATCTTTACGATGGGTTCCCCTCTAATTTTCCACCTGTGTGCAGGCATTTGTAGTTAAGTGCATTCGCTGATTGATTTGTCTGTTATCTGATTTTGAATTTGGAGCCATGTTTGTTATTCCCTCTCCCAGCAGGACGAGCAGCGACGAGGAAACATTTGCTTTGGAGATCTTGCCGGATGTTTTGGAGAAACATTATGGATACAAGCTGTTTATACCAGACAGAGATTTAATACCCAGCAGTAGTAAGTATAAATCTGTGTATCTACCTACACACATGCACACACACACTCTCTCTCTGTGTAACTCCAATCCCCGCTACCCAGAATTCATCTCTCTGTCAGAATAAATAAGAACATATGTGGATCTTCATCATAACACACTTACAGCCACACACGTATCTATGTCAGCTCTCAGATGTACGCCACATGTACCACATGCCTTACCACAATTTCATTTATTTGTTCACAAACACACACGTACGCACACACGTGCATGCATGCTTGTACCCTCTCACAATTTGTCATCATTTCTTGGCTCCTGTGTCACTCTGTCCAACTGGAGGGGAAAATATGATTGTTATTACTATAATCTGTCACTGGTCAAACCTGGCACATTCACACACACACACATATATACTGTATTTATATATACAGTATATATATATATATATATATATATGTGTGTGTGTGTGTGTGTGTGTGTGTGTGTGTGTGTGTGTGTGTGTGTGTGTGTGTGTGTGTGCGTGTGTGTGTGTGTGTGTGTGTGTGTGTATAGGAATTTCTTTTACTTATGTATTAATCACATTCTTTTATTGTATAATGCCTTGGTGCTAGGGATGGGTATTGATAAGATTTTAACGATTCCGATTCCATTTTCGATTCTGTTTAACGATTCTATTCTTTATCGATTCTCTTATCGATTCTTTTTAAAAAAGGAGAACACTAAAGTCGATTAGCTTAGAACTTCATTTTATATCTTCTCTTTGAACAAGATAGAAATTTAGGAGTAACATGGCCTTACAAACCCAACAGTGAGATCTTAAGAGATCCACAGCCTACGGCTCTTCAATGGGGTGTCACAGGGTCCCCAGGAAAAAAAAATTGTAAATGTAAAATAATAAAATAAATATTCTTCTGTAGCAATAACAAAGTATAACATAAATTATTCTGTAGCAATTACACAAGAATATCCAGTAATGTCCCTGCCTACAATTAAACACATTCACTTACCAAAAATCGGGCATCTCCTGTGGTAAATGGGTGCAAACATTTGACCACAAACTTAGTCACTGCTCGGTGACATTCGTCTATCCTGGCCTGAAAGGAGACGCTACCGGTAGACTGCAGCGAGAACTGCCAGCATCTGAGCCAGACTCTGTCTGTCTCTCTCATCATGGTCACCTAAATGCACAGTAATGGCAGGTTTTGTAATAAGGCAGATCACGCTAACATAATATGCACTGTTAGTTGATTATTTACCTGCCACATTAACGGGAGAGGACGTGCAAACGTTACCGCTGCTGCTGGGTTGAGATTCACGAATCCGGAGCGGAATTAAAAACATGACATTCATTTAAGGTCATCGTGTGTTTTGTGAGCAAATGCTTTTGCATATTCGTAGTGTTTCCTCCCTTAAATGAAATATCTACTTTGCAAGTATTGCAAGTTGCCCTGTTGTCATCCGTTCTCGTAAAGTATGACCAAACTTTTGAGCGTTTGAGCGCTCTACGCGCCGTGTTTCCTGCCAGGTAAATGACGCTCCGCAACGTGGTGACATCATTCGGGGCAACTGGAATCGATAAGGGAATCGTTTGCAAAAATGGCAAACAATTCCAAGGAATTGAAACAGTGGGAACCGGTTCTCAACAAGAACCGGTTTTCGATACCCATCCCTACTTGGTGCCACTGGATTTTAACATGTCTGACACCCATACAGTAAGACA
Organism: Simochromis diagramma; assembly: GCF_900408965.1. Lineage (NCBI taxonomy): Eukaryota > Metazoa > Chordata > Actinopteri > Cichliformes > Cichlidae > Simochromis > Simochromis diagramma. The sequence continues at coordinate 1,922,778 of NW_024387477.1, forward strand.
AATGGTGGGGGTGTAGTAAGGAAGTTGGGGGAAGCAGACCAGAGTCTTTTGTCTCCTCGAGGACTCTGGGAAGTAGCAAGGGAGTGTGAACCTTAAGGTGTGAAACAGCTGTGTACTGCCTTTTGTTCCTGAAGAAGGTATTTAACTGAGAGCCATGCTAGACTCAGAGAACTCTGCTGACCGTCTGTCCCGCGGACATGCAGGGGCTCCATCAGGCTTGATTGTCTGCTGTCTTTGTGTGTTTGGATTAAAGAATGTTATCTACCGCTCACTGCTCATTTGCAGGCTTTATTTAAGTGGAAAATTTCCACAACAATATATATATATATATCTCTATATATAGAGATAGATAGATATAGATATAGACACCTCATACAATGTGGTAACATGGCACTAAATACAATTGACGTCTTTTGTAGCAAAGATGTGACTGTCATCAAACCAGGATGTGGTGCTCACACAGGTATTGTTAATAATGTCTGGTGCAAAGCCCATAAAAACATTTGTGTCATTTTGGGTAGCATGTGTGAAATCAATCTTGCACTTCCAACACTCTGACCTCTCTTATGAACTTGAGGGATATCCCATTGTTAATCTAGATGTCAGCCCGCCTTTGCAGATATAACAGCTTCACCTCCTCTGGGAAGTCTTTCCACAAGGTTTAGGAGTGTGTTTATGGGATTATCTGATTGTTCTCCCAGAAGTGTATTTGGGAGGTCAGACTGGTGTTGGACGAGAAGGCCTGGCTCGCAGTCTCATCCCAAAGGTGTTTTTTCTGGTTGACCACAGAGGTCTGGACTCTGTGCAGGCCAGTCAAGGCTTCCACACCAAACTCACTCATCCATGTCTTTATGGACCTTTCTTTGTGCACAGTTGTGCAGTCTTGTTGGAACAGGAAGGGGGCATCACCAAACCGTTTCGTCAAAGTTGAGAGCATGAAGTTGTCCAATATGTTTATATTAGCTTGTAGTTAGGGCTGCATCAGCTGACCCCGAATCGACCCTTAGATACGTTGGAATAGGCCTAAGCTGCTGGGGGCTTCCCCTCTGTGTTTATACACCCCTCTGCACTTAATCACTAGTTCACTAGCTGGGACAACATCCTTATTTTAGGTTTGACAGCATTTTTATTAGATAATGGTAGATGGTTGAGCATGAAATGAGGCTGCAGTTTGGAGAGTGAATACATTCAAAGAAAGAGGGCGAGTGGGGCACGAAAACAAAAAATGAACAATGTGTAGTGTTGGGTGGGTCATATAGAACCAGAAGTGTTCAATATGTGTCCTTAGACATTTTCAGCCCAGAAAGTTCACTCAGTCATTCAAGGAAACCGAGCACTAAGTCAGAAGGAGAGCAGAGTAAGTATTGACTTCACCAAGTGGCCAAAAACATGGTTACAAATATTACGATCATAGTCTGTGTTCGTATGTCTCTTCTATATCTCCGCCTAGACTCCTAAAGTAATCTGGATAATTAAAAATATATTATCAACATTTTTTTATGTATAGAATGTTACATATAGCAATATAACACTCAAATTCATACAAATGATATCTCAAAAAAACATCAACATTAAACATGTACACTGTGGTTTGTTAACACATTATGCTAAATAATTTTTATTGCTGTGGTACTTTGAGGAATGTGTCATTCTAATTATTTTAATAATACATTTTTAAATAAGTATTTATTAAACAGTGTCCCTAACACTGCCTCAAACTGACTGCTTTGTCTTATATAATGAATATGTAGCTTTCAAAGAAAAACATAAAAGAGCACATCCTGCAAAGGCCTCTCTAGACCAGTATGGAAGCAAACTGGACAGTCCAATTAAAGGTAGTATAAAAATAAATAAATCTAAATAAATAGGATATTAATTCGAATTAGTAATGTCTGAGGTCTCTGAGGTCTAATGCGTGTAATAAAGTAATACAGCTATCATTTCCTGTGTATTAGCATTTTGGTACCAAAATCCCACGTCTCCTTGTCCTCAAAACATCAAACCAAAAAATATACACCGACTGAAATAACCGTATAATGTGGCACAAAAGACACATGCTAATATGTGCTCTTTGAATCATTTAACATTTTCTCCTAAAATACATAAATATGTTTACTTAAGTATGGTTCATAATGAAAAGCCACACTTTACGTGACCTTAGCTAAAATTATGCCCCTTCCCGACGCACCCGGCAGACGAAAAAGTCATATTTCCTGTGTTTGCCCTGAAAACATCCGAAAAACAAATATCCCCTGTGCATATCTTCACATGTAACTTTTTCCAGGTTTAATTATGCCTACACTGAACAAGAGTCTTTTCTTTGGTAACCAAAGCTGCTGAAAGAGCAGCATAGCAATGCGACCCAAAACACACCATTCAATTATTCACTCCACTTAACCCTCTGAAATGAACAGGAGAGCGAGAAATAAATAACAAGGAACAGAAAGCAGTGGGTACAGGGTCACTGGTTATTTTATTAATTGATTTACATAATCCTCACAAATGGGGGAGCAGGAAGCAGTCAAGGGCAAGAGAGAGGCAAGGAGGTGTTAATGTGAGAGGGAAAATGTAAAAAAAGAGGCAGAATAGGAAAACCAAGAGAAACAGAAAAGAAAGAGAATGAATTTGGGGATGTACTGTACTATTTGTGCCCCTCAAATTGAGCGTGAAATTGCAATGTGTTGTTGGAGAGTCTGTCATTAATTTAGTTAGCAGAGATTGAGAAAGAGAGAGGTATTTAGACGGGGGGTGGGGGGAGCCGTGGTTCAATGAACACAAAGTTTTCATACTTTTTCTGTAACTACAAATTTTAGAAATAATGAGCAATGTGTTCCAAGAAAACACACACACACACACACACAGTTGCAAAAAAGTAATTGGGTCGTTTGTTAAGACAGGTTTTCACTGGGTTTGGCGTGGAGGCTACTCTAATGCTGAAGCATAGTAGCTTCACCTCATATTAACTCACCGTCCACATCCCATCACCTGCCACTTCTCCTCGTCAACTTCACATATTCCTCACTTAGTTATAAGTAACAACCGGCGATGGTGGCTCAGCACAACTCTGATCCCCATTTAAGAGCTGACTGCATCGTGCTGTGTCAGAGCCAAAGTTCTTGCACAAACATTTCTGTCACTCCGTTATATCCGCCCGTCACTCACCCCAGGCATGTATGGACGAATGAACTTGACACATGCAGGAAGCGGGGGCAAGTGTTGCTGTGCGAGATGTTTCCCTTACATACTGTGATGATAATTCACTTCTTGCCTCCTGCTTTGTCTTCGTCAAAGCTGCTGGAGCTTTCCGTGTAATCCAACAAGAATTAAAACCTCTCAGTAATTCTGGAGAAAGAAATGCACGACTGTTACAGGATTAGTTCAGCACTGACAATATTAAGAGCAAAAGCTTATTAACCTGCTTTTTTGTCACTTCTGTTTTGGCTCACAACAAAATCTGGAGACACAGGAAACTTGGTATTGCACCATCATGTGGATATTCATGGAAACTTTTTAGTAATAACAGAATGAAAGGAAAAGTTTTCTTTTTCAATTTCAATTCAGTTTTATTTGTACAGCGCCAAATCACAGAAACAGTTGCCTCAAGGCCCTTTATATTGTAAGGTAGACCCTACAATAATGCATACAGAGAAAAACCCAACAATCATATGACCCCCTGTGAGCAAGCACTGTCAAGTCAAACCGAGTAGGAGGTGGAGAGCCCCGAGGCAAAAAAGTAAAAAAGACAGACTGGAGGGCGGAACTAATCTTGTGTCTGGGTTTCTGTCGGGAAGGAAAAAGAAGGCGAACTGGGGAGCAACAGGAAGTTGCCACTTTTGGGAAAAGCCCAGCATAATTCTTTCAATAAGTTGTCGCCAACATGAATATCGTGTGGAACTGAAGTATCTACAAAGCCAGGGAGGCAGCCGGTAAGGGAATGGTTGCTGACTATGGTAAAAGACTTTGAAGCGAGTTGCTAAAGAATCGCGGCTGCCGCTAGCTTACGTAGCATTAGCACTGTGCCGTGAGTCGGTCGCCTGTTTACGAGCGGCACCATTGTTTATTGTTGGTCTGCATATGGAAGACTGTTGATGCTTGCATATGGTTAAGAGAAGCTGGTTATAAATACTATTGTTACTGCTCAAGTTCTAATGCAGATTGATTATTTAATTTAGCACTTTAATAGAAAGCAGTATTTCTCAAGGTGTATGTACAATTGTTAGTGAATTACATAATTTGAGCATTTAAAAATACTCAAGTAAATATTGTACTACAAAGCTTACGCACTGCATTGATGTGTTTAAAAAAGAAAATGTGTTTGGGATTGTTTACAATATTTGCAGATGTGTGATAACAAACATAATTTGTATTTTGGTTTTTTTTGGTTTGTATTTGAAGGTTTTTCACCTATGGCTGACTATGGCCGAAAAGAAGATTAAAGAAAAAGGAAAACAAAAGATCTGCCTGGTCATTGAGTGAAATCCAGTTAAACACCTGTGGTAGATGCATCAATCCCTTTCAAGCGGGGAAGCTGCACAAACTTAAAGAGCTTGACAGTGAAAAACCGGGAAATCAAATCTGGGAAAAATGACCTGGAGTCCTGGGATAAGGGAATAATTGATGCAAAGAGGAAATTCGGAGAATCCCTCAAGTTGCATGTGCCATTCCCATTAGTAAATAAACCCCAGTTCAAGCCTGAGCACACAAAAATGGCAGACCAAGCTGCTGGAAAGTCAGTTGAACAACTCAAAGGAGTGAGGGCAACAGCCAAGAGATCATTCTCTCGTCTGGTTAATAGCATTACGAGGATGCATGAGGATATGACTGAAGAAGAACTCAAAGACAGTTTCAATAGACTGACGATGGAAGCAGAGAAAGTCATGGAGGCCAATGATGATCTAGAGGCCGGTTTCATCACGGAGCTAGGGGCAAAGCCTGACACAAGTGAAGCAGCTGTGCTGACAGAACAGCAGAGAGCCGACTTAGCAAAGACTGCAAGTGAATGTGAGTTAAAACTGAAGGAAATAAAAACCCTAGTCAGAGAGGCTCTCTGGGCCAACTTTGGAAGTGCAGAATTGTCCACAGCACTAGAGGCAGCAGAGGCTGAGTGTGAACATGTTGCTGCCATTGCGCCTGACGGTAATTATGAAGTGTATGATTTCGTTCTTGGCCACCTGAAAGAACTGGTGGGAGTGGCAAAGGAGAGGTATAGCAAGTGGAAGCATTGGATCCCATCAGGTATTCGGAGAGATCTTCAAAGCAATATACAGAAGCTGGAACTCTGCGTCCCCAGGCTGGTTTCCAGAAAAGCTGACTTTCTGGAGATGAGAATAAAGGAGGATGCTGATCACCTGTCATCATTGCCAGTTACCTCCAGCTGCCCCATGCCAATCATCAAGCTGAAACCAACAGCACTTCCTAAGTTTCTTGGAAATAAACGAGACTTCCACAGATGGAAGAAGGAATGGGAGGTTCTTCAGGGGCAGGCGGAGCCATCTGGTTCGAAAGAGATCAAAAAGTTTCAGCTACTTGATAGTGTGGATGAGAAAATAACGAGAGAACTTCGACTCACCACTTACAACACTGCAGACGACATCTTTCGTGTTTTGGAGAATCGGTTCGGCAATCAAACATCAATTGCTATTGAAATAGTGGAGGAGTTACAGAGAATGCCAGCTGTCAAGAGCCACCAGCCAAGAAAAGTAGTGGAATTAATTCAAGCTGTGGAGAAGGCACTTCAAGACCTGGTTGACCTTGGTGACACGGGGGCTATAAAAAACCCATTGGTGACAAAGTCAATCGAAAGTAAACTTCCAGAAACACTCAAAAAGGAGTGGCTTATTTATGTTGCTGACAGTAGAAACATGGTCACCCCAGAAAAACGATTTGATAGTCTTCTGGAATTCCTCAAAGAGCAAGAAACCATATATGAACAGCTTGATCATCTGAGAGAGGAAGAGCCAAGTAAGCGAGAAAGAGTGGAGCTGAAACATTCCAGAACCGAATTCACCAAATTAGGTAGCGATGAAGGGTGTGTGGTCTGCGGTGATGGAAAGCATAAAAAGAAACTCTACTTCTGCAGGCAATTTAAAACATTAAAGCTTGCAGAAAAGAAAGCCGCAATTAAGAAACTAGGCGCATGCTGGAGTTGTCTCGAAGTTCATGACAATGGGTCATACTGCAAACCCACTTATCTGTGCAAAAACCCAGGCTGCAAAGAAGCACACGCTGTGGAGCACCATTACTACTTATGCCCTAATGCTGAGGTGAGGAAGGGAAGTGCAGCAGGGAGGCAAAATAGATCTGATCCAGAGGGAGGAAAGGTCAGCAGGAAATGTACGGAGGATCAGGAGGAGTTCCTCAGAAAACTGTCACCTGAACTGGCAAGAGAATGCAGGGATGCGTTTTCAAACACTGCATCTAGGGCATGCAGCACCACCAAGGAGCAGCCAAGCCTCCTATTTGAAGGTGGGCTTCGAGAGCTGCCAGTAATCATGATGCTCCTTGAGGTCACAGCTAATGCTGGGCAAAAGATTGGGACATTAATTGACCTGGCTTCTGACACCAACTATATAACCCACAGGGCTGCAAGCAGTCTTAACCTAAGAAGTGAAGAAATCACTCTGGTTGTTCATGGAGTAGGGGCGATGAAAACGCACGTGAGAACAAGGCAGTATCTTTTAAAGATCCGAGTCAGAACGCCTAGAGGCACCCTTAGGTCACACCAACTGGTCTGCTATGGACTCGACAGCATAGCAGAAGTCCACAAACATGTCACACCGAGTCAGCTACAAAGGTTCTTTCCGGATATACCACTCAACGATCTTGTAAGACCGAAAGACATTCATCTGCTTATAAGTCATAAAGAAGGTCGGCTAGCGCCTCAGAGGAGCAGAGTCATCGGTGACCTTGTGTTATGGGATGGGCCACTTGGAAAGACAGTTGGGGGAACTCACCCTGAGCTCTTTGAGGAGCTTACTGTCTCTGCCCACATGTCCAAGACACACTTTGCCAGGTCAATGAGAGCAGCAGCTGTCAAGTATGAGGAGCTCATTGGCGAGGCCTCAGACCAGTCTTCAACAAGGAAGCATGTTCCTGCTAAGCTTCAGAGGTCAAGCACCTCAACCACCAGTCGAGAATTCTTAGAGTGGTGGAAGTGGGATAGTATTGGTGCTGCATGTGAGCCAAAGTGTGGGGGTTGCCGTTGCGGAAATTGCCAGCCAGGTGGGAAAGAAATGACACTGGCCGAGGAGAGAGAGCTTGAAATAATAAGAGAAGGACTCACCTATGTCACGGGTGATGGCCACAGCGACGAGCCACACTGGCATGCCGAATACCCTTGGGCTGAAGATCCAGCATCCTTACCAGATAACAAAAAAGGAGTTGAGAGCACATTCCTCCGGACAGAGAAGCAATTGGCGAAGGAGCCTGAATGGAAAGCCGCTTATGCCGCTCAGGTGCATGGCATGGTGGAGCGTGGAGCTGCAGTCAAGTTGTCCAAGGGCATGATCAGTAACTGGGATGGGCCAGTGTGGTACGTGAGTCACCTCATTGCTCCGAATCCCCACTCTGTTACAACTCCAGTGAGGCTTGTGTGGAATAGCAGCCAGAGGTTTAGAGGTGTGAGCTTGAACGACCTGCTAATAAAGGGTCCAGATGTCCTCAACCAGATTCGAGCAGTTCTCCTCAGATTCAGGGGCGGAGTGTACGGAGCCCTTGGTGACATAAAAAAGATGTACAATTCAGTTTGGTTGGAAGACAAAGAGATGCACCTGCATAGGTTCCTCTGGTGGGACTCTGAGGATGACGAGCTAGAGGAATATGCCATCACAAGGGTGAATATTGGAGATAAACCGGCAGGATGCATTGCACAGCTGGCAATGCGTGAAACTGCCAGCCTTTCTACCTTTTCCCACCTCAAGGAGGAACGTCGTGTACTCCAGCAAGACAGCTATGTCGATGACATCCTTACCTCTCACAATGACATGAGCCAACTAGAAGTCATTACAGAGAACATTGGGCGAATTCTAAAGGCTGGAGGATTTGAGCTGAAACCTTGGGTCTTATCTGGTCAAAGTGGGAGGAAGAAGCGCGATGACAAGGGTGAGAAGACAAGAATGAAAACTATAGTCCTACCAAACCAAATGCGTGACGAAGAAAACAAAGCTCTTGGTCTGGGTTATATAGTGGAAGAAGACAAGCTTCATGTCATGGTAGCAATCAACTTCTCCAAGAGGAAGAAAAAGATGCGAGCTGGCCAAGACCTTGTCCAGGAGCAGATTAAGACCCACACGCCAAACCCACTGACACGAAGAGAGCTTCTCAGTCAAGTGTCAGGGTTGTATGATCCAGTCGGTTTGGTCACTCCTGCAAAGCAAAAAGGAGCAATCTTAGTTCGCAGAGCATTCAAAGAGACAAAAGTAGAAAGCTGCTTGGTCAAGGACACTTGGGACATGGCGCTCTCAGATGCCCTGAGGGAGGACGCCATTAGGCTTTTTGAGGAGTATGCCCAGCTCAGCAAAGTCACATTTGCAAGGGCGCTAACCCCCCCATGCTTCACCGAAGAACCCTGGGCAATTACTTTCTCCGATGGAAGTGAGCAAGCCTATGGGGCAGTGTTGTACTTAAGGTGGAATTCAGGTCAGGGCCCAATCATCAGGTTGGTGGAGTCCAAAGCTAAGTTAACACCATTGGACCACAAAGGGGATGTTGTCAAAGCAGAGCTGTGTGGGGCAGTGTTTGGCTCACGCCTAAAGAAATACTTTGAGGCGCAAAGCCGGATTCAGGTTGAGAGGTGGTATCACTTTGTCGACAGCCAAACCGTCATTGGGGCAATACAGCGGGAGAGCTATGGGTATCAGACCTTTTTTGCAAATAGGATTGGAGAAATACAGAGCAGCACAAGGATTCAAGATTGGTGGTGGATCCCTGGCCCTCAGAACATTGCGGATGTAGTCACAAGAGGAGCTAGTCCTAGAGATCTAGATGAAGACTCAGAATGGCAAAATGGTCCAAAGTTCTTGAGTTTGCCTGTGTGCGAGTGGCCAGTTAGGTCAGCTAAAGAGTTAGCCGCCACTGCCAAAGAAAACGTCAATAAGCTGCAAAGAAAGGCGTTTGTCGCTGCCTTGACAAGGGCCGAGATAAGAGGGCAAGAAGAAAAGCGAAGTCGGGCTGAGGCCCAGAGAGAGCAGCGAAGACCACCTGCGGGGTCAGTCATCAAGAACCTTTTAGATGTCAAGCGGTTCAGTGACCTAACTCGATTAGTTAGATCAGTTGCTTGGACTTGGAGAGCAGCTAGAAAGTTTCTTGGGGGACATCCAGCTGCTAATGACCCAAAGTGGGAGGCAGTCCCGTTGGCAGGAGTAATTTCGGTGAAGGAACGTGAGGATGCCCTAAGAGACATCTTCCTTGCAGCGCAAGACAGCGCTGTCTTCCCAAGCACTACTACAGATAGACTGGTAGTATACAAAGACCCAAGCTCTGGGCTCTTTGTTTGTGGCGGCCGAGTGCAAGCTTTTAAGAAAGACCAGTTTAGTGTTCCCATCTTGGCTTATGATGCTTGGGTGTCTACACTGTTAGCCCGGGAGGCCCACAATGAGAGTCATGAGGGAGTTGCTGGGACCCTGCTCAGAATGAGGAAGAAAGCGTGGATCATAAGAGGGAGAAAGATTGCTCAAAAAGTTGTGGATGGTTGTGTGGTTTGCCGGAAAGCAAAAGCACAGAGTTGCCGGCAAATAATGGGCGACTTACCTCCGGAAAGAACTCAACCTGCTTTACCTTTTGAGTTCACAACAGTGGATCTCTTTGGACCCTACCAAGTGAAGGATGACATCAAGAAAAGAGTCATGATAAAGGTTTGGGGGGTTGTATTCTGTTGTATGGCCAGCAGGGCGATTCACACAGAGTTAGTAAACTCCTTGTCGACTGAAGGCTTCTTGATGGCTTACCAGAGATTTACAGCAATTAGAGGACATCCAAGAAAGATCTGGTCAGACCCAGGTACTAATTTCATAGGAGCAAAGTCTGTCTTGAAGGAACTTTACGGATTCTTGGAAAGCCAGAATAAGTTTGTCTTGGAGGAGACTGCGGCAAAGAATGGAACAGAGTGGATGTGGAAAGTAAATCCGGCTGATTCCCCACATAGAAATGGAGCTGCTGAGGCTGCTGTGCGCATTGTGAAGAGAGCACTCCAGAGTCTTGGAAGGGAGTCTGGGCTAAGTTACAGTGAGTTCCAGACAGCTCTTCATGTGGCAGCTAACCTTGCAAATGAGCGCCCGATTGATGCTAGAGTACAGAGTCGGGAAGGTTGCATTCATTACGTCACACCCAACAGTCTTTTGCTTGGTCGAGCATCTCAAAGTGGGGACTTCAAGATGTTTGACTTTTCTGTTTACCCCTATAAGAGACTCCAAGCAATTCGGGCAGAGGTGAGCAAGTTTTGGAGGTCCTGGAGCCAACTTGCTGGCCCCAATTTGTTTGTAAGGAGCAAGTGGCACACTGCACACAGAAATGTCACTGTTGGAGATGTCGTCTGGTTAAGTGATCAGAATGCGCTGAGAGGACACTTCAAAATGGGCATAGTTGTCAGCACTAATCCAGACAAAAAGGGAATTGTGAGGGACGTCAATGTCCGGGTATGCCCAAGTTACAGCGGTTCTGTGGCTAAGTCCTTGAGAGCGGAGGACTTAAGCTCTGGTTCAAGGGGAGCGACTCCGGTGGCTCAAGCTACCATCCTTCATAGAGACGTCAGACGTCTAGTTGTTCTGTTACCTGTGGAGGAGCAAAATGGGACCAAGCCGTCAGCATCATGCTTCAATGGGATGAGTTAAACTGCGGTTTGCTTGTGAACTTGGCGATCTCCTGTGTTCCAAGGGAAGATCGAGTGGGAGGTGTCAAGTCAAACCGAGTAGGAGGTGGAGAGCCCCGAGGCAAAAAAGTAAAAAAGACAGACTGGAGGGCGGAACTAATCTTGTGTCTGGGTTTCTGTCGGGAAGGAAAAAGAAGGCGAACTGGGGAGCAACAGGAAGTTGCCACTTTTGGGAAAAGCCCAGCATAATTCTTTCAATAAGTTGTCGCCAACATGAATATCGTGTGGAACTGAAGTATCTACAAAGCCAGGGAGGCAGCCGGTAAGGGAATGGTTGCTGACTATGGTAAAAGACTTTGAAGCGAGTTGCTAAAGAATCGCGGCTGCCGCTAGCTTACGTAGCATTAGCACTGTGCCGTGAGTCGGTCGCCTGTTTACGAGCGGCACCATTGTTTATTGTTGGTCTGCATATGGAAGACTGTTGATGCTTGCATATGGTTAAGAGAAGCTGGTTATAAATACTATTGTTACTGCTCAAGTTCTAATGCAGATTGATTATTTAATTTAGCACTTTAATAGAAAGCAGTATTTCTCAAGGTGTATGTACAATTGTTAGTGAATTACATAATTTGAGCATTTAAAAATACTCAAGTAAATATTGTACTACAAAGCTTACGCACTGCATTGATGTGTTTAAAAAAGAAAATGTGTTTGGGATTGTTTACAATATTTGCAGATGTGTGATAACAAACATAATTTGTATTTTGGTTTTTTGGTTTGTATTTGAAGGTTTTTCACCTATGGCTGACTATGGCCGAAAAGAAGATTAAAGAAAAAGGAAAACAAAAGATCTGCCTGGTCATTGAGTGAAATCCAGTTAAACACCTGTGGTAGATGCATCAATCCCTTTCAAGCGGGGAAGCTGCACAAACTTAAAGAGCTTGACAAGCACTTTGGCGACAGTGGGAAGGAAAAACTCCCTTTTAACAGGAAGAAACCTCGGGCAGAACCAGGCTCAGGAGGGGGCGGGGCCATCTGCCGAGTTGTCCCTTCTCTATTCATTATTCTTACTCTCCATGTGTCTCTCCCAGCCTACATTGAGGACTTGGCTCGTAGCGTGGAGCAGAGCAGACGTCTGATCATCGTTTTAACGCCAGAGTTTGTCGCCAAAAGAGGCTGGAGCATCTTCCAGATAGAGACACGCCTCCACTCCATGCTTGTTACTGGGGAGATCAAGGTATGGATTCAGAGGTCAAAGGTAAAAATCTAGAGGACAGACATTTTTCCAACTTGATTGCATTATTATTCTTAACAGTTTGAAAAAAGAAGGCAAGAAGACTTCTTTAGGTTTGTGAAGACCTTTGACCTCACAAGAGGTTTCTTTAGTTAAGGTGGAGAGTCCCAGGTATTTAAACGCTAGCTGTGGTTGTTGGCCCACTATTGATCATGTGAGTCATCAGATGAATTAAAACCAAAAATAAGGATAAAACCACTGTCACCCCATCATGTGACCTATTGAGGTCGTCTGAGTATGATTTGGGTGTTTAAGCATCTGGATCTCAAAACTTCATTGCAGGTGGCTGATAACTGAGAGACGACCTCTACTAGGGGTTAAATACCTAGAGCTGCCCACCTTTTGTTTTTAGAACTAAAGAAGCCGCTTGAATAAGAGGTGAAATATCTTTACAAATTTAAAGAAGTTCATTCACCTTCTGTGTTCAAGCTCTTACTACTACCATAACCTGGATTACTGAGAACCTACCCGGACATTGCATTATTACATATGGAGAGTTTTGATGGGGAAGGTCTTCTGCTTAGAAATCTCTTCGTGTTCTAGGTGATCATGATAGAGTGTGCAGACCTGAAGAATGTCATCAACTACCAAGAGGTGGAGGCACTTAAACATACCATCAAGGTATATAGAAAGGGCGGATGAATGAAAGGATGGAGAGTTTATGGGGTGACCTGAAGAGTTATCACCGGCCAGAATGGCAAAATCGTTTTTTTTGTAATTTGTCTTCTTCTCTTCAGGTTTTATCCATCATCAAGTGGAGGGGTCCTAAGAGCAATGAGCTGTCATCTAAGTTTTGGAAACAGGTGGTCTACGATATGCCCGCTAAACGCAGAGAGACACTGTCCAGACGTCAGGTACACTGCGTCTTTTTTCATGTATTCTCGATATACTTTATCTTTCTACAGTGGTATAGCCTCCACTCTGGGACTGATTTATGACCTCTGAAAAGAAATGTCAAAAAAAAAAGCAAGTCTACAATACATGTGATACTATAAGTGATAAAAACACATTGGATAGCATATGAATTTGTTCATGTATCATTATAGAAACCCTTAAACTCAGACATCTTGATCCATACCTATATTAATAATGTCCATTTCATGCATGGGAGCCAAAAAATTCTACTGAGATGTACTCTTTCCTTGGGCGCATTCAAACAGGCAGATGGCCTTTAAAATGTCTGCAAAACACAGGTAATGTATTAAAATTGGAATCACAGCAAAGCAAAATGTGTAGATGTTTACCACGCCTCAGGTTGTGTATGCCCTGATTAGCAAATAAATGTTTCCTGCTGCTTTCTTTCCTGAAGAATGATGCTACACAGAGAATATTAACAACAACTGCAACAGCGTGGTGATATCATTCTAATGTCTTCTTCTACTCTAATAATTGATGTCATGGAATCTAGATGGTGTTTAAGTGTGTAAAAGTGTGTCAAATTATTTTATGCACCAGGGCTTAGATTATGCTACTCACCCATAGGTGGAAACTCTGAATAAAGTTGTTGAATGATTGTATGTCTCTCTGCGTTGACCTTGCAAAAGACTGTCAGCAAAGAAAGACTCCAGCACCCCATAACCTCCAACAGAGGGAGGGAGGATGGATGGATGGAATCGATGGATCGAATTTTCACTCACTGTTGGAGGAATCTCTGTGTTAACAGGTAATGGATTCTGGTGAACAGGGCCTCTTTGGTGACCTACAGACCACAGTCTCCACTATTGCCATGACAACCACTTCTGCCTCCCTGGTGCCCCCTAATGAGAGTCGGCATGGACACCATCAGGTCAGCACATGTCTTTTAGTTCGAACTTTTATTAATTAGTAGATGGTTTTTCTCAAATCAGTATATTTTGACCTTGGCACTGCACTATGACAACATTAATCTTAAAAACACAGACTTAGTTGACCGTTGTTACACCTGTAAATAAATTTTTTCCTGAACTTTGGGCTACCTTGTGAGAGCAGATGATCAGGAACAATGCATTGTTACCTGTTTGATAGGACAGGAAAGAAGGAATGTTGAGCTCCAGCATCTGGGGGAGGCCATGCAATGACTGATAGTGCTTCATTGTGCATTTTTCTATCCAGGTACACTTTTACTGGACTTTTACAGTGTGTTTGGGATCAGTGTCATACTGAAAAAGCCAGTGCCAGTCAAATGCTTTCAAGATGGTTTTTACATGGTGGATCAAAATCTGACTGTACTTTTCTGCATTTGTAATTCCATCAATTTTAAAAAAGCTCTCCAACATCACTGGCTGATATGCAGCCTCAAACCATGACGGAGCCTCCACCAGGTTTTACCGGTGACTGTAGCCACTCACTTTTGTACATACTGATAACAATTTGAACCATTTCACATTTGAATTCAAGTCCTCTTGCCAGTGATTTGTAGTCCAATTTTGGGTAATTTGCCATACCTCAATTTTTCTCCCTGTCTCCATCCCTTACCAATGATTTTCTTAGAGCCATCCTTCCACTAAGACCATTTCTGATGAGGCTTTGGCTTTGGTCACCAGGACATTAAAACTGCATGTATATAACCACCAGTCAACTCTAATAAAAACTGAATAAAAAGTTTTCTGACTTTGTCCCATGATAAAGTTTTAAAAGTTTTTCTGCCACCAGTTCAGTTCAGAATTCTTTGACTGCCATGGATCTCTCTTTAATGTTTGTGACTATGTTCTGACTGTTTCTGTACTTCTTATGTTTCCACTGCTGTGTTTTCAAATGTACAGTTTGGACTAGAAAGTTTGTTTCAGTTGTTTAAAACTTGCCCTTGAATTCATATCAGACAGAATTCGGGGATTTCACGTTTTCCTGTGTTTAGCTCTATTTTGAAAAATAAGTGAAACTTGAGCTTGAATTATTTTAACACATTCCACTTAAGTTCATTTACATTTATTTCATTAATTTACAATTATCTTGTTTTCATAGTTCACCCAGAAGCTAACAGAAGTCTACAAACAGCATTTTCATGATGAATGCTTCATATTTAGTTGCCTCTTGCAATAATGCTGAAGCTAATGAAAGTTACTAGAAAGTCATGTCTTTTACACACAGGTCGCCTTGGCAACAGAGATCCCTGACTACAACCAGATGACCTTGCCATTAGGAGGGGGTCACAGTGCTACAGCAGCTCAAATGCGGCATTTCTGCCGCAGCTATGAGTTTCAGCTTCCCCCACAGCCCTCACCCCCACTTCCACCTCCCTCCACGGTGCAGTTCTCCACTCTGGGCCCTGGGGGGCGCCATGTCTATTGCAATATCCCTATGACACTGCTGAATGGACAGGTGGGAGAAAAGACTAAGCCACTTATACGTATGATGTTCTTAGTTAGTCCCCAGCACCCAACATCAGCACAGTGTATCCTTTTCTAAAGTTTGCTTGCTGTTATCTGTTTGCATGTACTCAGAGCTTAAACACAATAAAAATAAATCCTCTCTTCTCCCCAGGGGTTCAGAGCAGTTCACTGGGGAACAAGAGGTCTGTTTGAATAAAAGAGAATATAGAAAGAAAACAATATCTTCATATCATCTAGCCTGAAAACATGCTTATTCTAACAGACTGGGAAACGAAATGCAGTACAGTTCTTATGTTTAAGTCAAGGCACAGTATTGGCATGCAATATTTTGTCATACCATAAAATGAAGCACCATTATATGGCAAGGTTAGTGCTAATCATGGTGGTGCTGTGTGTTTCCCAGGTGCAACAGAGCAATACCCTTGGGAAGAAGCCAGAACTCCACCTGAACAGCACCTTTGTACCCCTCACCAGCAGAGAACTAAGCTCTGACATCTGGTAGTTGGACTTCTCAGCTGATACTGGAATACAGACTGCTTTTCACTGGATTCGTGTAGACTGGCGGGTCGTCTGGTTTTCATCAGGTTTTTGGACTGTGTGCAGACTTGGCGTTGGACTGCCCATCGACTGCTTTTGGGCTACTCCTTCCCAGCTGTGAATAAAAGACTACCGAAAGACCGCAGAAGGCTTGGTGTCACACTTATTAGGAGAGTGGTTGTAAACTGTTTACAGAAAGACTGGGATTATACAAAGGATTGCACTCTGATTTTGGGCCTGTTACCTGGTAACAGGCTGATGCCAGCTGGAATGTACACCGCTGGCATGACCATGTGTCCTTGACATACTGGCAAAAAGTTCCTGACTGGTCATGCTGAGTTTGTGGAAAGGAATTAGGAAACTTAAGAACTAGAGAAGTTAACGAAGGCATCCTGAGTACTTCAATCGTGGGTATCCACCGTCTGTAGTACTCTATTTGTTCAACAGGCAGGCAGGTTGGATCTTGGAGCACTAAAACAGCATCTTTTAAGTCTGCTCACAAACCAGCTGCTGTGAAAACCAGTTGACTTGTCAGCTCAGACAAACAAGACGTAGCGTAATCTAAGAATGCCAATTGATCTACTTATGCGAGTTCTCATCTACCTGTTGACTAGGTGGCTTGTCGGGCAGACAAAGCAGACATCAAGCAATGATTTTGGAATACCAGACCACCTTAAATCAACTAGTCAACCTCTTGAAATATTGCTCTACAGCAAGCTAGCTACCTGGTTTGGCTCTCAGGAGCTGAACTAGACTTGAGAAATGTTTTTCAGCAAGAAAAACAAGAGGGGGTGACACATAAAGCGAAGGCTGAAGCTGCTTAATGACTGAGAAAGCACAGTTAGGCAGAAACTAGCTAGTTGCATAGACTAGTTGGCTGAAAGAATAGCTAGTACTTGAGGTAAGTGTGTTTAAGGGCACAGCAAGACTGGAAACCAGCCAGTCCATCACCAACAGATGAACTGTCAGATTTAACACCAAGCTAAAAGCATAAAGGACTTGGCTTTTTCCTATTTGCATGACCACCCATTTAGATTAAAAAAAAAAAGGATAATAATCAAACAAACATAGATAAAAGAGTAAATGACACAATCATTTGTCGAAGCCTCTTTTAATATGGAGGGTATAAACATCCTATGTTGATACAGTATATTTGTTTTCTGTCTGGCCATGATTCAATGATAAAAACTGATAAAGGAAAAAAAGGAGGTGTCCCTCCAAAAACATTTGGGTTATTTATTTTGTCACGTTTTATTTAAGGGTTTTATCCTTTTAGAAGGTTGTTGAGAATTTTTACCAGGCTTTGTTTTTACTGTCTGTTTGTTACAATAATCTTTGTACAGCTTCCATAACCTCTGTATAGACCTATACATGACAGTGATTTGTTCCCTACAGTTTTTGTTAACACTCACATTAAGTGTTCTCTGATGGCTCCACAGCCACTTTTTTTGTTGCCTTTGTTGTGTTTCTCTTTTCATCGATGGATGGATATCTTACGGCAGTACGACCCTGCTAACGGACTGATATTTTGAACCTTACCACTACCAGTCAGCCAAAAGGGGGCTTCACTGTATAAAAAGCTGTACTCCGAGCTGAATCAGACCACATTCTTCTTTGTGAGCTTTAAAAAAGAAAAACAAGATTATTAAGATAATATTTAAGAAAAGTGGGTAATGTTTTGAATTTACACAGAGCTACTGTCATTGTCTTATTAGAACCAATGAATTCTGGATATTTGAGATTGTTTGATACAATAATTAATTATTTCAGTTGTTATATTCAATGGCAATATACAGTCTAGTGGTTGTCCTTTAATTTCTGACTATTTCTTTGACTATTCTTTGGATATATTGGTTGAATAATTTAACTGCGAGCAAATAAAACTTATATGAGTTGTTTTATAGATTTTGGATTCACTGTTGTCTGACATGGTCAACTTTTTTCCTCTTTTTTTTCCCCAGACAACTATTTTTTCTCATTTTCTGTTTATTGCTTAACCAGATGTGATTTCGCAAGCTGTCTGGCATTTCCTCCAACTGTCAGCTTACTTTGCTTCACCCCTGTCACGAATCCTTTTCTTCGAATTGCACTTCTCATGGCTTTATCCTCTTCTCCAATGGTCACTTAAATTTCCTTGTAAGCTGTTAGCTTACTCAGTGACACATAGTTCTTTGCCCAGTGTCGAAAGGCATGAACTAAAACATTTGCCTTATCCAAATTTTCAAGATGCGCTGCATGGAGTTGAGCACAAGGAGTGAAGCTGTCCAACAGGCCTGGAGCAAGCAGGTTTTTAGAGCGCCTGAGACGCACTGAGATGGTGTTTTCGCGGAAGGAAAATGCAGCATTTTCAAAACGCTCTCGAAAACACATACATTTGGGTGCTGTCATGTGACCAATTATACTAAGATAGTGGAGGGCAGCAGTTGTTTTGTTTGCTCTCAATTTTGACAGCCCTGTTAAAGATTAATATCAGTCTGTACATGCTCCAGATAGCATTTCTTCAAATTCTTTAATTCTCACTTGCTTTTGCAACTTTGTACTTTTGTGTTACTCGCAGCAACAACTCCACCTCATTGTTAGTCCATTTAAAAAACTCGGTGCTTTTCCTCGACCTTTTGCCGCAACGGTTCAAAGAGCCGGAAAGTAAATAAACGACAGACAGAAATGAGGCAGGTCGAATCTTCTTGCGTTTCACACATGCGCAGTACTGGGACATAGGCGTTTTCGTCCGTTTCAATGTGGACACACAACTCTGTGAAAACGACTGAAAACACTAGTGTGGATGTGGAGTGTTTTCAGACGGAAACGCAGTTTTCAAATCTATCCGGGCTAGTGTGGATGTAGCCTCAGGCTGCAATTGCGGCACTTCACCAGGATCAACACTATCAACAGTAGCTCCCCACCTTTTCAAGGGACCAAGTGAGTATTGCAAAGGACCCATGGCTACACCACATATTTGGCGCACCAAAACGTACAGTGAGGGTGTGCTGGGAACATCTAGCAGAGGCCCCGGTCCGCAAGATCTTCAACTCACACCTCCAGCAGAGCTTCAACAGTATTCCGAGGGAGACTGGGGACATTGAGTCCTGTTCAGCTCCTCCATTGCAGAAGCCGCAGCACTGAGCTGCAGCCGCAAGGTAGTTGGTGCCTGTCGTGGTGGTAACCAAGCCACCAAGCTGAAGAAGGAGTCCTACTGGGCTTGGTTAGCCTGTGGGATTCCGGTAGCTGATAGGTAGATAGATAGGCCAAGCGGGCGGTGGCGGAAGCAAAAACTCGGGTGTGGGAGGAGTTCGGAGAGGCCATGGAAAAAGACTTTCGGACTGCCTCGAAGAGATTCTGGCAAACGGTCAGGCAACTAAGGAGGGGAAAGCGGTGTTCAACCTGCACTGTGTGTAGTGCGGGTGGAGTGCTGTTGACTGAGAAAATTGTCAGGCGGTGGAAGGAATACTTCGAGGACCTCCTTAATCCCACTGACACATCTTCCGAGGAGGAAGCAGAGTCTGGGTATGAGGGGAATGACCCGCCAATTTCTGGAGGCGAGGTCACTGAGGCAGTTAAACAATTCCTTGGTGGCAGAGCCCCTGGTGTTGATGAGGTGCGCCCTGAGTTCCTGAAGGCTCTGGAGGTTGTAAGGCTGTCCTGGTTGACACGCCTCTACAATGTTGCGTGGAGATCAGGGGCGGTACCCCTGGACTGGCAGACCGAGGTGGTGGTCCCCATCTTTAAAAAAGGGGACCGGAGGGTGTGTTCCAACTACAGGGGAATCACACTCCTCAGCCTCCCTGGGAAAGTCTATGCCAGGGTGCTGGAGAGGAGAGTCCGTCCGTTAGTCGAACCTCGGATACAGGACAGGGCTCTAGAGTGCGACCAATTTGGTCGCAAATGCGACCAAATTTTTCAGTGGTGCGACTAAAAAAAAATATTAAAAAAAAATACCTGTGCGACCAACTGCTCGGGTAGCAAAAAAAAAAAAAAAAAATCTGCAACCTTCCCTGTGGTCAACAACAGACACACATTTTGCCCCTATCGTGGACTAAACCAATCAGAGATAGTCAGGGGCGGGACCTCTCTGATTGGCCGTGGTCCAGTTGAAAGTGCAGGTGGAAGTGGGAGGTGGGTAGCTTGAATAAAGCGATATCAATTCATTAAATCCTGAATCAACTTTTAAATATAACTGTGTTTTGCCAGAAACGCCAGATTCTCAGATTAAAGCTCACAAAACCATTTCAACAACAACCAAACAGCAAATGAGAGCAGGTACACGGATTCCACACAAAGACGTAAACACAGAACGGACCGACGCATCAGTATCAACTTTGTCTTTCTCGGCTTTCTCACCCGACGGCCGTAGACGGACACGCTGTCGGAGCTTAGCGATCCTGATGCGTCCGGTCCGCGCTGTGTTTACGTCTTTTTGCGCTGATTCTGAGCTGCAGGTTTTGTCTCTCTCCAACCAAAATCCACCGAGCCAGCAGCAAAAGAAGCAGCAAACTGCGCTTCACATTTGATCAATGTCGTCATGAATTTTGCTGTTTTGCTTCCACAACTATTAAAATCACACTTCATGCACAGCTAGCTCTCTCTCTCTGTACTTCAACAGTTTCCCGTCTCCAATCTCTGTTTTCTGTATTATTAATTCGCTTATTACCCACTGATAGGTTTGTAGCTTGAACCTATCCGCTGGAACGTTGAGGACAATATAATTACACTGCAAAGCAAGACACAAGTAGGCAAAGTTCTTCATGTTTCTCGTGCACGGGAGAGAACCGGACAGGCGCCGTTCCTTCGCTTGACCCCAGTTGCTCTCGTCCGTTCTCCCGTACCACTGTTCTTTTATTGAGGTTACATGAATATGCATAGGTTCATTAACATATGACGTCTACATTCACACAAAGAGTACCTTGCCTGTGTGTGTGTGTGTGTGTGTGTGTGTGTGTGTGTGTGTGTGTGTATGAGGTCCAGATGTGACCCTGTGAAGACTCCCCAAAGCTGGTGCCAGGAGTCTAGCGGTCCATCTGAACAAAAGGCTCTTATACTTAAACAGATATACGTGTGCTTGCTATACCATAAATCAATAAGAAAAGATACGACCTCTCCTAGGAGAGGTGATCTACGCCGGAACACTCTGTAGAGGGAGTGAACGCACTCCCCCTTCATGCTACACAGAGCTGTTACAGACCTCCTAGGATGAGACATTCTTTCAATCTACAAATGATTATACACCTCTAAGCATATATGGTTAAATATTTCTAAGCATAAATGACAATCAACAATACAAATCTAACACCCACCAGTCTACCGTGGTTTACAGCGCTGTGGCTGCTGTCTTTTTCTTTTCTTTTTTTCCACTTAAATGACCTCGGATAAGAAAGGCTATTTTTTCTGTTATTCAATACTGAAGAAATTTAAACTTTATATGCAGAACATTGTAGAATATTTTTAAGGTTATCTGCTATAAAAAGCCAGACCAGGGAAAATCTCCTTCATGTTTTTCTGTGTTTTATTCTCAGTTACTTTCACACAAAGGCATCTGCTGTGATGTTCACAATTCTGAAGAAGTCAGTACTGATAAATGATCAGAATTATAATATTTCTGACTGTCTGAGGCTAAGTTGAATCGAATCGGGACTTTGAAAACCGGAATCAAATGGATTATAGAAATCAGTGATGATACCCAGCCCTAGTGAGCAGCCTAGGCACGACAGAAGTGGATGTAGCTGTAATAGGAAAAGAACCATTGCTAACTTTTCTGTTAAGTTAAGGCCTGATCCTTCTGAAATTCATAGCCAGTGCTCGGACACGGTGTCATCAATCTTTGAATGCTGAAAAAGCACAGTGTATCCAGAAAAACACATTATATTATATAAATTATTATAAAATTTGTGTACGCCTAACTTTTGTGCCGGTACGCCTAACTTTTAAAAAGTTAGGCGTACCGGTATGCCCATGGCAAAAAGTTAGTCTAGAGCCCTGGATACAGGAGGAACAATGCGGTTTTCATCCTGATCGTGGAACACTTGACCAGCTCTTTATCCCCCCCAAGGATATTTGAGGGTGCATGACGGTTCTGGCTCCGTTCCTCTTCACCATCTACACTGCAGACTTCTCCCACAATTCCACCCAGTGCTTCCTGCAGAAGTTCTCTGATGACTCTGCAATAGTCGGCCTCATCACTGATGGGGACGACAAGGAGTACAGAGGTCTGACCCAAGACTTTGTGGACTGGTGCCAGCTGAACTACCTCCAGATCAACGCCAGTAAAACCAAGGAACTGGTGGTAGACTTCCGCAGGCACAAGCATTCTCCACTGCAACCACTGAACATCCAAGGTATGGACATTGAGGCTGTGGACAGCTACAGGTACCTTGGTGTTCATCTGAACAAGAGACTGGACTGGACTCATAACTCAGACGCCCTCTACAGGAAAGGGCAGAGCAGGCTGTACCTGCTGCGGAGACTCAGGTCGTTTGGAGTGGAGGGCCCACTCCTGAAGACCTTCTATGACTCTGTTGTGGCTTCTGCTATCTTTTATGGCGTGGTCTGCTGGGGCGGCAGCATCTCTGCTGGGGACAGGAAGAGACTGAACAGGCTGATCCGCAGGGCCAGCTCTGTTCTAGGATGCCCTCTGGACCCAGTGGAGGTGGTGAGTGACAGGAGAACGGCGGCTAAGCTGTCATCCCTGTTGGACAACATCTCCCACCCCATGCAGCAGACTGTGACAGCACTGAGCAGCTCCTTCAGTGGCAGGCTGCGGCACCCACGGTGTGGGACGGAGAGATTTCGCAGGTCTTTCCTCCCCACTGCTGTCAGACTCCATAATAAAGACTTTAACTGATCAAGCACACACATCCATACATGTGCAATAACACTAATGTGCAATAACACTAAGTGCAATAATCCTTTCTGTCATCGTTGTATTTTTTACTCAGTTGTATATAGTATTTGTATTTGTATTCTATTTTTATCTTATTGTATATTTATTTTATTTTATTCTACTGTATATAGTATTTTATTCTATTCTGTACAGTTGTGTACTGTATTTATTCTTATTGTATTCTAATTTTTGCCTCATAACTTTTGCACTGTCCACTTCCTGCTGTGACAAAACAAATTTCCCACGTGTGGGACTAATAAAGGTTATCTTATCTTATCTTATCTTATCTTTGCCCAACCAGTCTACATGTGCTTTGTGGACTTGGAGAAGGCATTCGTCCGCGTCCTTCAGGGGGGTCCTGTGGGGGGTGCTCTGGGAGTATGGGGTGTCTGGCCCATTGCTACGGTCCACATAGCTGGCAATAAGTCAGACTCGTTCCTGGTGGATGATGGGCTCCGCCAGGGCTGCCCTTTGTCACTGATTCTGTTCATAATTTTTATGGTTCTCAGCCGGAAAAGGGTGGAGTGCCCACTCCGGGTCAGGGACAAGACCCTGCCCCAAGTGGAGGAGTTTAATATCTTGGGGTCTTGTTCATGAGAGATTGGAGAAGGGAGTGGGAGATCGACAGACGGATTGGTGCAGCGGCTGCAGTGATGCAGAAGCTCTCAATTTACCGGTCAATCCCCTATCCTCACTTATGGCCACGAGCTGTGGGTAGTGACCGAAGGAACAAGATTGCGAATACAAGTGGCAGAAATGGGCTTCCTCCGAAGGGTGACTGGCCTCTCCCTTAGTGATAGGGTGAGAAGTTCAGCCATCTGGGAGGGGCTCAGAGTAGAGCCGCTGCTCCTCCACATCAAAAGGAGCCAGCTGAGGTGGTTCGGGCATCTGACAAGGATGCCCCCCGGGCGCCTCCTGGGTGAGGTTTTCCGGACATGCCCCACCGGGAGGAGGCCCCGGGGCAGACCCAGGACACGCTGGAGAGATTATATGTCTCGGCTGGCCTGGGAACGCCTTGGTGTTCACCCGGATAAGCTGGAGGGGGTGGCTGGGGAGAGGGAGGTCTGGGCTTCTCTGCTTGGGATGCTGCCCCCGCGACTCGGCCCCGGATAAGGAAGAAAATGGATAGATAAACAACATTATAGCACTTATTAAATAGTTACATCAGTTACATGTGACATTTATACATTGTTTTTTTTTATACAAACAGCATTAACAGCATGTTACAGGTTTTACTTGAGCTTGAATGTGAAAACTTATTGCAAAACCATATACAGCAAGACTGAGTCATCAGCTGAGCCCGTGTGTTAGAAAATAAAAACACTTCAAATATACTGAATACATTCCCAGTTTTTAAGCAGCTTGGGAAATCTGTAAAGACAGTTTCATAAAAACTGATGACTTCTACACTACAGTCAATTACCACAGCAGAAATAGATCCCACGAGACAAAACAAATGATAGTTTTCTCAGGCAGTCGTCCGTCTTGACTGTGGCTGACAAGTTTCCACTTCCTGTGTTATGAAATCCAGCTGAGTTTAAAAATGCAAGAACTTTTGAATCTTTGCAATGTTCACACACTCAAAAGGTAGGTTAAACCCTTCCGCTAAAGACTGTGGTTACAGGGTAGACAAAAAAACAACAACTTAAAAAAAAAAAAAAAAAAGTATGTGATGCTGTTAAAAATTATGTTAAAATCAATCGACCTTAGTCAGTAACATTAATCTAGTGCATACTAACGGATGTTGTAATAACAGAGCATTTTGTTTTATGTAGTTTACTTGCACTCAAGTTTCTGCAAAAATAAAAATAAAGGTAAAAGCACAGTTCAAAGTACAGTTTCTCTCCAAACAGCTGACACTACTCATCTCAAAATGCAACTGAAACCAGTAGCAGTCACAGTGAGATCAGTATGACAGTTCCACATGACATTTTCTGGTAACATCATTAGATCATTAGATAAAGCCCAAATACTACAAAACAATTTTAGTCTGCCAAGTTGGCTCTTCCCTTTAGAGGTCATCACTGTCACACCCACCTCCAGCATATTCCCCTTCGCTACATGAACATGAACCTTCTCTGTGGTCTTCCTCTGTTCCTCTTGCCTGAAAGATCAATTTTCAACACCTCTGAGGTGCTATGTTTTGCTCCATCAGTGCGACCAGGTTGCACCTCAGACTGTCCAGAAGCTCAGTGATGCACTGTTTCAGATCTGGTAGGAAATCCCCCAGGACACCATCCTTCATCTCATTAGGAGCATGCCCTGAAGTTGTCTAGCATACATATAATCACTTGGGGGCTAAGAGGTATCATAATTGGAAGTGAATAAAACCCGCAAATCAAAAGGAAATTTCACCACAACTCTGTTCCCCTTTGAAATGCAACAGTAAAAACGTACCAGTGTTGGAGACTGTGGAATACACCAGGCACAAATACACGCACACGCAGGTATGTACTGCCAATTTCCACATTTATTGATTTGTTTGTTTTGACAGCTGACTCAGTCGCACAGCCTGACAGCTCACGAGCCCAGCTGATCTCCTCGCCGCTCCTCCCCGTCTCACTATAAACACAGCGGAGGGAGACCATCATCAGTACATAAACACCATCAGCTGTTCTTACCGGCCTCGCAGCGCCGCCCTGTTGAGCCTTCTGCTCCACTCCTCCCCGGCAGCTGCGCCCGGGGCCACGCCTCCGCCACAGAGACATTATGGAGGTCATCACTCCGAAGAACAAGGAGGCCTCCCAGAACAATGATGCACATTCCTGTCACATCTGGAACAACGCAAACAAAATAAAATGCAATATTAAGAGACAAAGACAATAAAAATACTACCTTGTTTGACATGACAGCTAACAGTAAGAAGTCACAGTTATTATTTATTATCAACAGCAATAAAGTTCAACACAGAAATTGTTTCAGAAGTCAGATTTGAGTCAGGATTCAAACCTTAGTTTCAAATATGATACTTTATTTATCATACTTTACTTTATTTAGATACTTTATTTACAGTTTCGGCTGGAGTGCAGAGGAGTTATATGCATGGAGTTTACCTCTTGTAAACAGGATTCAAATGTATTGACTTTTCACTCAAAATGGCACAAACAATATGTTTCACAGCTCTCTCTGAGTATCTGTAAGGATAGCTAGTCTTTACTGTCAAGCCAGACTCAAAACATTGATCTAGGTGAGCATTCGAATTTGATTCAAGTTTGAAGTGGGCTACAGTGCACGCTCACACACAAGTGGCTACTTCTTTCAGCAGACTCAGCACAATTTGGTGCACTGTTCTTCATACTGGTGACATTCCATTGTTTCCTTTGTTGTTATTCACCTGCTTTCACTCTGACAATAACTAAGCTTTTATTTTCTCCATGTAGTAACCAACAGTAAAAGCTAGCAAATGCTAGCAAACAAAGCTAGTAAAAAGTATATATTCTTAATTTCTACCTAAAGCTAACTTACTTATGTAAGTCAGAAATCAGCACCGTGAACTGCTGGAATTGAATGTACATAAGAGCAGTAATGTATCAGCTTTATTTAGTATAGGCAGGAACTTGTCTGGCAAATTTACATACTTCCTTATTTTTCAAGCTGACTGAGTTACAAATCTATTTCTCAAACATCACACATTGCAGACAACCTCAGATATTATCATCGCTGTTAAAGGAAATGCATTTTGGACACGCTTTAGCATATCAGTAAAACTGCTTCTGAATTTTGGCTTCATTTCTGTCTGATAAATGACACAGCGTATAAACTCTATGTTGTTGTTCAGCTAAGGTTCCGTTTTTAGTAACTGCCAAGAAACAGACGACATTACTATTTATTTGTCCTGATACATAAAAACTTAGAACTGAAAGAGGTTGCACTTTTTTTATCATGACTGCACACATCACTGAAACTGTAACGGACAGTGTGATTGCAGAATTAGAAAGCATGACAATTCTCTTTTAATAATGCTGCTAAAATCCCAGGCAGTATTAAATATGTGACCCTCCTTCATACTCGTACTTAAAAAGAATTACAGTCTAAAATTTGAAGCTGCTATCAGCTTCTAATTAATAGAAATGTGAGCATCAGTTTTTCTCACGCATTAGTTCCTTTCATGTACTGAAGCTGAAACCCAGCTGTGGCCTTTCTGTGTGTACTTTACACTAATCGTTGTGCCTGTGCGGCTTTCTTCAGGTATTCAGCTTCCTCCCCAGATGCACAGAATGGCACGTTAGATTAAAATGTTGTTCTAAATCAGTCATGAGCACGAGCCAATTGTATGTGCATAGAATACAGTGCTGCATGAAAGTATAGCTAAATATGGATTCTATGGTGAAGCACTATGAGTTTTTTTATCTTTTAGTTTAATTGTTGATTTAAATGGGGGGTGGGGGTGCACTTAATCTTATGAGCTAGCTAGCTTTTTCTTTTGTTTGCAATAAAGTTTTTTCACATTAAAAGTCTCGTCGAGTCTAATCAGTGGGACAAACTCTTATTGTGAAACACTGCTCAACTCACAGAAAGATGATTCTGTTCATTTGTTCAGTCTCACCAGAAAACAGAAGAAGTCACTACTACTGAAATGCAACAGCCAGATGAACAGAATCAGCTTTCTGGGATTTCCTTCCTTGGATTTATCTGATTGAACTTACATCAATTCAGCAATTGCAGAACAAAAAAAAGTCGGAGGGTTGGGAGGTAGGTATTCCATCGATTCCACTGTTTATTTAATTAAGAGCTTTTATTTGTGACTGTTTATGAAGCAGTTTTAAAGGTTTTATTATTGTTGTATTTTTCTTCACGATGTATCTTCCATATTTGCTTTAGATAGCAATGAGTCAAAATTTAAAAAAAGACAAGGTGTCTGTAAATCTATGTAAAAAGAAATGCTCCAGCTCGTATCCAGACATATCTGGTAAAGTTGATCTTTACAGCTCATTACAATCCCACTGATATTTCTTCACAGTGGTCTGTGGCTGGTCTGAGCCTCTGGTCTCAATGAGGAAGTATGTCTGGTCTGAGCCTCTACAAGCGCAATGCTACAGAATAAAAAGAAATCATTCCGATCTTGTCTTGTACCAAAGCTTATACCAGAAATCATTCTTCACCTGCTGAAAATGCCGGAGAACACAGTTTCCAAAGGGTAGGTCTAATTTTTCCTTTAATTTCAAACATGCTAATGTGAAAGTATAACACAGGCTGAAGGCTCACTGTGGTTTTTAAATGGAAAGCTTGTCTGGATGATTCACTCCATAGCAGGGCATATTACAGCCAGTTAATGGGTTGAGTAGCAGTGCACAAATATAATACCCCCTTATATAGTGACCGTAATATTTACTCGGATATGCTATGATGCCTACAAACCCTTCATTTTACAACAAAGTAATAATATTAGTAAAACTACTGACTTATGTGCCTTTATTTTTGACTTCAAATAGATCTACTTAATGTTTTTTTTTCTTGTTGCGAACTATTTGTGTAATAACATTTCTTTTAAATGTATTTTAATGTAATGTTTGTATGTAAATGTATGTAATACTGTGTAAGTATCTGACATTAAGTGACAACAACTTATGGACCTAAGGGTACAAATAATATGTATCCGTTTCCATTCTGGGTTACATGTGAAGAGTAGTTTGGGTTTCACTTTATTGAATAAGGCTACATATTCTGTCTCATTACAGTAATACTTATTCAGTTTGTGGTAACATTCCTAACAGAAGCTTATTTTCTTGGTAATCTTATGACTCCATTATTACAAGTACGTCCACATTATCCTGAGATAGGAAGAGGCTAAATGTTTCTCAGTTGATCCAGCAGTGGACAGCTAAGTGCTATTTAGAAGATCAATAACACTTTAACTCATTTGCAGTAAAAAATAAATAAATAAATAAAAAGACACTCAGTCTGAGTGTCTGACAGTCAGTTAAGATTTTGCATGTGACGCCATGTGCAAATCCCTCAAGAGCTGTTCGCTATATTGAACAAGATAATCAGTAACAGTCACATCCAATAATTGATACATAGTTTACATCGAAATGATCACTGCTTTTTTCCCCCACAACACCTATGCTGTGCTGCTGGGTGCTGCAATCATCAAGACTGAAAGATCATCTTTCTTTTTATCACTTCTCTGCTGATTTGGATAGAAGAAAGTGGGGGGAAAAGATAAGCAGTAGTATCAGCTATCAGTTATATTTTTATTTTCTCTTTCACGTTTTTTCCTTTCTCGTGTTCTCTATTTACCTCCACCACCACTACTCTCCCCTGCTCATCTCCACCTTGTAAGGGTTTAAAAACTGAGCTTTAAAATGAACAATGGTGATAAAAACCGAGAGAGGCCGACAGTGATCACTGACTGTTTTTAGGGGCTTGTTCAGATTAAATAGAACAAGATACAAAGTATTAAAACATGTTAAAAACACAACAGCCTTAATAAACATTTATTTTACTTGCAGGGAAGCAATGGCATAAACACTGAACGTCTGCGCGAGTGCTTGCCAAGGCAACATTGCCAGTTTCGCTTTTTCCAATGTTATCCTTGAAACAGATATGTGTGTGATACTCTTACTGAGAAACAATTAACTACATGATGTACTAGTTAGTACATGATTTTAACTGTGCTTTGGATAACTGATCCCATATGGAAAAGATATATATAAATCTTATATAAATCTTATATAAAGATATATATAAAGTTTGTATCTGTCTTGTGTGAAACTTGTATGAAAAGCATACAAGAGTGAAAACAGATATAAGATCCCTAGAAAAATTATATAAATGAAACTTGTATGTTTTGGATACTAAAACAATATATGAAAGTGGCCACTTCCATGAGTAAATCATATGAGCCTTATATGATTCACTATATGAAGTAGGCCACATCTGATGCAAGTCTTTTATAAGTTTTTTCTATTTCTTTTCCATATGGGATAGCAGAGGAGCCACAACAAGGTCTGAGGACAGATGAGGACAGGTTAGAGCGAGAGAGAGATTTCTTCAGATTACTGAAAAGTGTTGAATAGCTTACATTTCAGAATGTGTTTATTGATCCTTTCTATAATTTCCCTCCTGTTTATGCTACACTACCACATTGTAGTTTACAAAATGCTTTATTTTTCTGCTAATACATCAGGCTTATCTCTTATCTGTCTGGGTTTTTCAATGTGGGACTGTGGGACTTCCATATACAGACGGACAAACTGATGATGGCTAACCAGCCAGACATTGTAGTGGTGGACAAGCAGAGGAAGACGGTTGTGGTGAGAGATGTAGCGATACTGAATGACAGCAATATCAGAAAGAAGGAACACGGGAAGCTAGACAAGTACCAAGGCCTCAGAGAAGAGCTCGAGAAGATGTGGAGGGTGAAGGTAGCAGTGGTCCCAGTGGTAATCGGAGCCCTCGGTGCAGTGACCCCCAAGCTAGGCGAGTGGCTCCAGCAGATCCCAGGAATAACACTCGAGATCTCTGTCCAGAAGAGTGCAGTCCTAGGAATAGCACATATATTGCGCAGGACCCTCTACCAGAGCTCCCAGGCCTCTGGTAGAGGACCTGAACTTGAAGGATAAAGACCAAGAGTGCGGATGTTATAGATATTATTTTGTTGTTATCCATCTCAGTGTGTTTTCCTCTGAAAGTATTGTTGTCACAAGAGGATCTGAACTTAAAGACCGCTCCCAGGGGCGAGAGGGGAATTTCTTCTATACTAGCTTCTAGTTTTGCTTGACAGTGTGTAGAATAAACCTGATGGCACAAGCTCCTAGAGAACTTAATTAACCGAACGATTTTTAGGGCAGTGAGCAAAACCAAAGCTAGCTGAGCCCGAAGTAGCTGGAAACCTGTGTGCTTATTCCAATAAACATAGCAATATTTTCTCAGTATGTTTTACTTCATAAATTGATTTATTGCGAGCAACAGAACTGTAATCAGGGTTAGATAACAGAGATTTACAGAAAAATACTTTTGGTGACAAATAAATAATATAAAGGTGTGTTGGTTTGACACACGCTCAGGGAAGAACCGCCTTATTTACTGAGGATTTCTGGGATTTCAGCAAGTACCCTCTGCCCCGGTTAGCGTAACTTTAAAAGGTTGTCAGTTTTGGTTTTGCCCCGTTAAGTGTGCTGCTTTTGTTGCCAGGGTTGTACAGTTTAGCAAAGACACATATGACCCCAGCAATGGTAAACACTGTATACCAGTGCAGCCTGGGAATGGCTCCCAGTCTGTGTCACACTTAACTGCAAATTGCCCAAAGGCCCCCATTTCCCTGTGTGTGGTTTAGCCACTGAAATATGTGGGGTGACCAGTCCTTTGTAAAATGGTTTATCAGGGTCGCCAAGTTTGTAGGTTGAGACCGCATGACCTGTTTCAACCCAATAAAAATGTTTGAGCAGCAATGTTGTGGATTTTTTTGTCAAAATTTGCCTTTCATACATTGTGTCAGGCCCCAGTGAGTTTTATAATACATGGTGCATGCATTCCTGTCTCTGTAGGTACAGGAGCAATTTGCAATTTTGCCATTTAGTCCTGCCTGAGGAGGTTTATGGCGCACAACTGCAAACACACCACCTTGTTTTTATTGGGGGTTTTTCTTTCCTTTCAGTGCAGTCTCACGCTCAGTGTGCAACCCTGCTGCAGTTGTATCAGTTTCCACCGCTATCCTTGCTTTGTCCTGACCTGCCTCTGTCTCTGATTTTCCTGTTTGACATCTAAAAAAATGGACGGGGGAGGTGAAAATGTTGGCTTGACAGAGCAGATGGCGTGTGTGTGGCTGTGTCAACTGAGAAATAGATGCAATGGGGGAGGAGCTGTTTGTTCCTCTGTTGTTAACAGGGGTGCTGCAGCTTTTTTAACCAGTTCTTCTCCCCCCTGATGTTCCAGGTTTCATGTTTCGGCTTTCACGTTCCATGCTCCTAGTGTTTAGTGTCTAGCATTTAGTTTTGCCTAACAGTTTCATACAAACAATCATGACACTTCTATGATGTAAGAAAGACTGCAGCTGCTGAAAACCACTTTCTCCAGTCCTTTAGATAGAAATTGAAGGGTAGAGATTAGTCAGAGCTTTGAAGGATCTGTCTTACTATTGTATGTTTAAAGTAGACTGGCACTGTCCCTGTGAATAATTTTTGTTTTTAAATCAACTTTCATTTGCTTGAGAAACCTATTTAAAGATCTCATTTGTTTTGCTTTTGCAGTGGGGCAATATGTACTCAAACTGGTAGGAATGCACAGCATGTTAAGTCATGTTGTGCCTAAACACGCACAAACACTAAAAGCATATCCACAGATAATCAAGAGTTGTCAGGACATGACATCAGAGCAGAATCTGTCTAAGGGTGCTCACAGCATGTCATGACCCATTTGTGCAGCACAAGCCACACAGGCAGATCAACACGAAGAGCTCATTTGCCAACTTCTGCATTTACATTAAGTTACTGAAGTTGATCAAATAATCCATTCTTCACCTCCCGAAAATGTCAGAGCTCCCCATTTCCAAAGGGTAAGTCTAATTCTTTGTTTTACTTCAAATATATTGACATAAAAATGTGAAACAGACTGTAGGCACACTGTGGTCCTAAAATGGAAAATGTTTTACTTATAGGAAATTATGTCCAGCTATGACATGGATTAGTTAGACTTATTACATCTTGAGTAGCAATGTATAAATATATCATTTTTAATTACTGACTGTAATCTTTACTGAGGCTTTGATAGCAAACAGCAGCAAAGGCAAAAGTCATTCTGTAGCTGCTGTTGCTTCAATGCCTTGAAACTCTTTTTATAATAATATTCTAGTAATAATGTTATTTAAAACTACTGCATTATGTTTATTTACTTTTAACATTTATCGAATTTGTCTTTTTTTCATTTTGTTACCTTTTTTATTTTTATAAAAAAAATATAAAATATGTTTTTTACCTGTTTTGTGATATATTTAAACATGTTTTTAAACATTTGCTCCCCAGTTAATTTTGTCATGCACAAGCTGTCCAAAGACTGTAATACAAACACTGTAAACCAAATATTGTAAAAGAACACTGTACCATGTCTCTAGTTGTCTTTATAATATGCAGATTAATGATTCGAATGGAAAGGCTAGAACGCGTTTACAAACGATCCCTTCAAATTGTGTTTAGCTGTTATAATTTCTCATTTGAAGGAGCCACACGACATGTAACAGAAATGCTGTATTGTCTGTTGCTGTGTACTTGTTTGTTTTTGTTGCTAGTTATATGAAAAGACATAAGTGATAAAGATGATAAACGATATACAGTTGTTAACCTTTTCTGGATTTTAGCAAATACGTTTTCTTTAACTGAGCAGTGGTTCTATGTAGGAATGAATTCTTGTTTTCATAAATATGTACTCGTCCAGTACTTGTCAGCAATGAGGTGTGACAGTGAGACACTGCTAAACCACGTAACCTTAGTTTCAGTTATAAACTAAAAATGACTAGCCTGAAAAGTCCAAAATACATCTGCAGATGACTTTTTGTTTCTATCCACTTCTATTCAGAGCTAAATGTGAGGAGTAGTCAGGGTGTCACATTAGTCTTTTTACATTGCTTTCATTCTGCTGATTAACTACTGAATAAATCCCTTTAGGGACATTAGCAGGTGGCACATACCTATATATTTTGTACACTTACAGTAACTTCCTCAATTTTTGGTTGTTGTAACTCTGCTACTGCAAGCTTGTTGATGTTCCCCATACCCTAAATAGTACACTAAACCTGGTAGTTATCAAGATTTTATAGCCTAAAACTCATAAGACTGTTTGAGCTGCTGTTGATGACTTCTTGCAAACTCCCAAATAATATAAGTTATTCTTGAGACACACTGGGGCTTCATATAACATTAAAGAATTATATTCAGAAATGTATAGATAACTTTCAAATGAAAATATGTTGATGTATCATCTGGTTCTACTTTACAAACAGGAAACTTTCAAATACTTGTGGTCACAAAACACAAGTCTACAAGGAAGTTGCAAGTGTTGTGGGTATCTGACTGCCATACACAGAAAAGACTAACAAATGACAAGGACTTCACTCAGTGCTTAAAGGATAACTTTTAGTTATATCATGCAATTAAAGGAAGCATCCTAAAATTGATGTCCCAATAAATAAGACAGTTTTTTTCTTTTTTTAAATGTAATTACAATATTTCTTAATTTGCACAAAAGAAATTCATCTGAATCTAGACACAATTTGATTATGCTTGAAGCTACAGTGTGTAAAATCTCACTGTCAGATGTCAGTGGATTACAGATTGCAGTCAGATCTGTTTTCTTAGCCTTTCCAACTGCATTGCATAATCTTAGCTTTGGTGACCACTGTAAGAGAAACACAGTTTAGTCAGCCAACAGATATCAAACAAATAAAATATTATGTTTGCAAGACACACTGTCTTTATACATATTGACTGTTATGGGGTGCCGTCTAAATTTAAACATATTTGAATGATATCAACATTTGGAAATAAATCAGGAGTAAAAGCAGGATATGTGTCAGTTAAATAATATTTTGATATTTTTACCTCAAAATCGCCCTATGACCTGTTGTGAGTGTAGGCTGTCAATCACCTGTTTACCTCAGCTGTCAATATGCAGGGTGTCCAAGTCTATCTACTCTAGAGGAGGATGTAAAACGACATCAAAGTCAATGAGTCTGTTAAACTGACTTGGACTTGGACACTTTGTGAATAAACTCTCATGAAATGAGAATACAATTAAAATGTTTGTCGAAGGGGAAGTCTCATTTTTAGGACATTCGATACTGAAATTAGCTGCATTAATGTTAGCTTACGACCAGATATTATTTAGGTGGCTTGTTGTCAGCAGTCTGGAGATGGGTTGGTCACATGTCTAATCTGCTGACAAAAAGTAATTGTGAGAATGAAAATGGAGTTATGATTCTGGGGTTGCCGTTTTATAGGCTATAACATCAGAGAAAGTTTTGGTTCCTGCCTTAAAAAGTTGGGTTTCTTTTCTGTTCTGCCCTTAGCAATGTAGAAACCTCTGTTTTGTCAGTATTTATTGTTGTGTCTGGTTTTGGTTCTTCCTTTACAGGTCCTAATTAAGTGAAATGACTATGCATTATGTACATTTGGTATACCGATTTTCACAAACTGCATAAATACCCAAGTCAAATCTGCATGAGAAAGGATTAACTTTTCTTTTTTTTGTTGTTTTTTTTGTTTGTTTCTTTATTTTTTTTGAAAAATCCCTAACAATATATATATATCAATATTTTATCTCTAAATCTGAAACTATAAAATTCAAGTAAAAAAAAAAATAGTGTAATTAGTTTATGTGGCTTGTTGTCAGCTGTGTGGTGACGGGTGGGTCACATGTGAATTGTGTACAATTGTGTCGTTGTAACAATATTGGGAATAGGTAAACATGTATATGCATATTTCCATGTGTTAGAGCCCTGACTTGAGAACAGGAATTGAGGATTTTTTTAAGTACCACACACTCTGTTAAATAACCTGAAAAAAAAAACTTAAGGTACGTTTAAGCTTTTTTCTCAATTCAGTTCAATTATTGTAATTTGTAGAATTTGATAGAGTTTAGCAGAAATTCTTAGTTAACTCGTGTTAAGTCCACAATAAAGCGCACACAGCAGTGCCACAGAGTGGAAAAACATTGTGACTCTTAGAGTGGTGGCAGGTGTCTGATGTGAAAGCAAAAGTCAAAGTGCTTTCTCATTTCAGCCCAGCAACAGTGAGCTTCACCGCAGCCCTTCACTTGTTCCACATTGTGTCAGCCTTATTCCAAAATGGATGGAATTCATGTTTCACCTCAAAATTGTGCACACAGTACCCCAAGTACAAGCAAATTTATTAAAAAATCAAAAACATAAATGAATGTAATTCATTTTGGAATACAGCTGGAACATGACAAAATGCAGAACAAATGAACTGCCCTGGATACTCTTAAGTGCTTCTGCAGTGCTGATAAATACTAATCACTTTAACTTCTTTGCAGTGAAAGGACTCCGTGGATAAAATTTAGAAGATGCTTGTGGTATGTGGCGGCTTTGATCATGGTCGGGACTTTAGTGATCTACAGCTCCGTTTTCCAAGGATCATGGTCTTTAAACCCAAGGACATCCACCCCAAACTCAAGTACCTCTCACGACAGTGTACCTCCTCTAGTTGACGAGGTAAGTATATTCACTGGCCTCCATATAATCTGTGCAAAGGCAACACTAACAATATTATCTCTACAAATTAGTCACAAAAGTGATCAGTTGGTTGTTCGATGTTTTTCTGAACTGAAACTAGTTAACTAGTTAAGTTAAAGTCATCATGATGTAGTCGTGTTACCGTGATGTTCTTCATCTCATTTTATCCATTTATATTTAAAATATGTGAAGAAATACATGTTCATAATTATTATGACTGTGACGTATCAAAGATTTCTTTTAGCTAATTAGACACATAGTATATGTTTTATTAATGGCAGCTCAGGGTTCTCTAATTTTCTGAAATGGGGTGGTCAAACAAAATTTATAGCATGGAAGATGGAAGAGCACCTGTCTGCTAGGAAAGGATCCTGCACTAGAGTTTGAGAAGTACAAGCTCTATGCTGAGGTCGGCCTCGCCTCAGTCACAACTTCTTAGTTTCCTCGTCACTTCAGAAGAACTGAGGTGACAAAATTGAAGCTGAACAAGAGAACAGAGAAGAAATATGGGAGGTTTGTAATGAAGGGTTGTCATTTTATTCAGCTGTAACATCAGAGACTTTTCAACATAGAGTGGGTTTTGTCAGTATTGGTTTGTGGCCCTGGTTTGGTTTGATTTCCTGCTTTACATGACCTATTTTAACAGCTCCTCCCATCTAATAAAGAAAACTTAAATAACACTGACTGTGTTATGTACATTTGCTATACTAGTTTTCACAGATGGCACAAACAGCCAAGTCAGATCTGGACAAGAGAAGATTAACTTTAATTTTTTTCTTTCTTTTTTAAAAACATACATATTTTATCTCTCATTCTGAAGCCCATTTTAGAAAAGATGCAAAATTCAAATAGAAAATATGAATCTAGTATTATCAAGTACAATGCACAAAAATCACCAGCCTTCTCTGCTTGCACAGATCTCAGTCTCATTATTCCTTGCAGTACACTGTGGCGTACCCACACGAGTACCATTTCATATTGGATGAACTGAACAGATGTCGGGAGGAAAGCCCATTCCTGGTTCTAATGATCCCGGTTGCACCCCACAACAGAGAGGTTCGTCACATGATCCGCAGCACGTGGGGGAATGTAACAACGGTGCAGGGCAAAGTGGTCAGCCACTACTTCATACTGGGACAGTCCAGAGAGGAAAATGGAGCAGAGACCATTGAAGAACAAGTGAGTGGCTTCAGTCCATTGTAGTAAACTTTCCACACATTTCCCTTCTTGTTATTATCAGGAATACATAGTACAGGGTGAATGAGCTACACCAGATGATTTAGAAAAGTCACAAGAGAGTCGGAGCAGAGGAAGGAAAGAAGGATCAGATTCCAAGCAGCCAAAGAAAATCCAGTACAAACACAACTTCCTTTACTTATAAGATTTCGATGTGGCTTGATCTGATTTAGTCTTTTCAGACCACTCTACCAAACATGTATCATGTTTGCTGTATCAATGAGTGAGTTAACTGAAGAACCATTACTAATTATTAATTTATTAAATGATGCTTTCAATTTCACTTTCTCAGCTGTTACGTGAAAGCCGGGACCATCGTGACATTCTCCAGAGTGACTTCTTGGACAGCTACCATAACCTCACCATCAAAACAATGCTTATGTTTGAATGGCTCAGCACCCATTGCCCCCAGACCTCCTATGCCATGAAGGTTGATAGCGACACGTTCCTCAATGTGCACAACCTTGTCGGGATGCTTTTAAAGGCCCCTCAACATCTCTACATGACAGGAAACGTGATAAGGTTTGCTCCTGTTCTTCGAGACCAAAACTCTAAATGGTTTTTGCCGTTTTCCACCTTCCCCGAGTCAGTCTATCCAACTTATGCCATTGGACTGGGCTATGTGTTCTCTCTGGATTTAACCAGGAAGATACTGGAGGCTGCTCAGCATGTCAGAGCTCTTTACATTGAAGATGTGTATGTGGGACTGTGCATGAAACATCTGGGTATTCCACTGACAGATCCTCCTCGTAATAATATGTTTATGATTTGGATGCCATCAGACACGGGCAACTGTTACTGGACTTCTGTCATAACAACATTGCTGCACAGCTCTAACCAGCTTTTGGACGTATGGAAATCTTATCAAATTCAAGCACAAAGTGGATGTTAAACACCTGCTTCTTACTACACTGCGATAAAGAGTTTTTCTATTTTAATAATTTTAATGATTCAATATGATCTTTATGTCCTCTGTTAGCTTACTGGTCCACAATGAAGAATGTAAATTTTACAAAAGCACAGGGAGGGATTAAGATGTTTACACTGTCCCCATTCAATTACTCTGCACATTTTGATACATGCTGAGGTTTTATTCACCTCATAATTCTTTTTCCAAAAACATTTACTGTAGTAGGATATACATTATTAGAACAATGCTGTTTGTGTTTCAGTGGATTAAACACCCTGAGACAATTTGTCATATGCAGGGCAACTCACACAGTATTAATAATGATAATGTTGCTGTGAGGCAGCAGCGCTAAACACCATATTAAATTTTTCCAATTTGGCCTGTGCACACAACCACGGCAGACTCTAAATCTGAGAAACCTGATATGATTGAAGTACCCACTTCAACTTAAGTTAAAGCTGAAAGTTTGTGCTTCAATCACACCTCGACTGATTTATTTAAAACGCACTGTGGTGCTGTACAGAGGCAGAATTACAAACTGTATCTGTGTTTCTGGAATGGGCACTTTATGGGTCAAAATTACAGTCAGTCTGATCGGTACTAAACCTGGTATAGGCAGGTCCGTCCTGGTACCGAAGCCACTCCCGTAATATTTGATTGATTTTTACTCAGGTCACACACACTAACCTCACATTATAAAAAGGGCAAATTTTTTACATTGACGTGTCATTTGTTCCATGACTACGTAGTACTCAGTTGTCGCCAACTGACAACTAAGGATAGAAACCTATTTAGGCGCACATCTGTAAATAAAGTCTTATTTATATAAAGCGGCAGTGACGATGATGCTGTCACAGTTTGTTGCATTTGTATTTGTTTTATTGTCGTGTTCAGGTCAAATCTGATTGATTTACAAACTAAACACTGATAAATATTGTGTTTTACATCTGATTGCCTCAAGGCCTTACAACATCCTCCACACTATGCACTTGAACATATAAAAGCGATGAGCACCGCTTTCGTTGAATTTTGAGTGTTTTAATCAGCTATGTTACATCTGTGGCGTTCCCGGTCAAAAGTGACTGCCATAGAAAATGAATGGGAATCCACCCCTCACCCCTCTTGGCCTCTGACCCCCTGAAAAACCCACTGAATGACCACCAGTGTTGGGCAAGTTACTTTGAAAAAGTAATTAATTATAGTTACTAGTTACTTCTTCAAAAAAGTAACTGAGTTAGTAACTGAGTTACAGTATTCTAAAGTCATTAATTACTTGAAAAGTAACTATTGCGTTACTTTAAAAATAACGTTTAACCCTCTGGGGTCCAGGGTATAATCGGCCACTTTTAACTACTTTTGATTTTCCCTCCACATTTCACCTTTAAAAACGATTTACTTTGCCTTGTTTGGCATCAGTCTTTTCAGCACATCCTCACGTGTCTGAATTTACAATTATGTTTTCATTTTGACATACTGTATTAACACAATTGATCTAAAATCAGACAAAAAACAATATTTATAAACTGGTATATATCGCTTTGTGTCTTTGTCTTTAAGTGGTCATGTGATTGGCTTACCACAACTACTTTATTCTTCCTCAGTCAAACAGCAGCACTCATGCGATTGTTTTGCCCCCTTAGCTCCAGGTGTTGTGCTATCGTGATGTGTCGGTCGCAAACGAAACGGCTCTTAGAGCCGTGAATGACGTGAGCCG
Organism: Simochromis diagramma; assembly: GCF_900408965.1. Classification (NCBI taxonomy): domain Eukaryota; kingdom Metazoa; phylum Chordata; class Actinopteri; order Cichliformes; family Cichlidae; genus Simochromis; species Simochromis diagramma. The sequence goes on from NW_024387477.1 coordinate 1,962,641, forward strand.
GCTCCTTATCGCGAGCTGTGGGTTTTGTTTTTTTCTTTCGCTCACCCTCTCTGTCGCACGTTTTTTCCGCTTCACTCTGCACACCATTGCGCTGGGAAGAGGGGGGAGGGGCGGTAGTTACACTGGCAGTAGCACAGGAACAGAGCGGGAGGGAGAGAGAGAGGCAGGGACAACAACGTCACATTAGAAAGGTATAGTAATCATCCACAACTATTATCAGTTGTGGATTATAAAGGATTCAGAAAGTTTATTCATGCAGACCCATATGACAGAGAATGTGCATCTTCTTTTTGTTTTCATATTTGAATTTATATTTAATTGTGTTGTGGTTTGCAGTGTTTTGTGTTGTTTCACTTTAAATTTGTTTAAAAGGAAAAAGCTGAAAATTTAAATAGTTAAAAGTTGAAATGTGAATAGTTGTTTTTTGTATTATATAATTTATTTATTATTTTATGTGGAGTGAATAAATAAAAGTATATTTATGATGGCCCCTACAGACAAAGCACGTACAAATTTCAAAACACGTAAAAACTCCAAAACACGTACAAAAGACAACAGAAGTGCTCCAGGATGCTAGGGGCAGTGTTGAGCTTTTGTTACGTAGTGCCTACACAAGCCAGGAAGTACCAACGACCGGATTTGGTGTGTCATAACAGGTAAATTAACTTTTTTTTTTTTAATTATTTGAATATATATGAGTGCTTGTGTATAAATACACAAACAACACAAACAACACACATATGCTTTCAATTGTGTAATTTAAGTGATCTAGGTCAGCGGTCCCCAACCTTTTTTATAACAAAATGACGCTGAAAACCGATGAAAAACCCTGAAAACCATACATTTCACACCTGAGCCTCTACTCTCGCGGCCCGGAACCAAACGACTCACGGACCGGTACTGGTCCGAGGCCTGGGGGTTGGGGACCGCTGATCTAGGTAGCTCTGTTTTGGAAGTTCAGTTCAGGCTAGAAATGTGTTTTGGAGTTTGTACTTGTTTTGTCTCTAGGGGCCACCATAAATATTTATATATAGACATATATAAATGAAACCACTTTTTTTTGCATTAGTAATTCCTTTTGTGCATAATTTTATATTTTTGTTAATAATAAATTAATTAAAGCAACAAAACAACCTGAAGAGCCGGTTCGGAGCCGAAAGAGCCGGTTCTCTAAAAAGAGCCTGAAATCCCATCACTATTGTGCTCGACCAGGGGTGTCAAATTCATTTTAGTTCAGGGGCCACATGGAGAAAAATCTATTCTCAAGTGGGCCGGACTGGTAAAATCATTGTATATATAACTTAAAAACAACAACTTCAGATTGTTTTCTTTGTTTTAATACGATCAACATAAAAATAAATCTAGAGCCCGTGGACAGTATGTTCAAAATAGTACAGGCACCACATAGCTATTGATCATAAAACATCTCAAGTTATTTGAAAATTCTGAGGACAAAGAACACACAAACACACAGTGCTTTAGTGATTCACAGCAGTATATCACAGATCACAGAACTACATCAGGGTGTCTCATGCAACACTTTCAGTGGGGTTGCATAGTTTATTTGACTCCTGATACCTGGCATCTTTTAGCTTTCACCAGCTCATCAATATCAGGCTTCACATCCTGAGCAGCAGCTAACTTCAGGATGTGATTCAAGTGCCTGTGCGTGAGCCTTGAGCGCAGTTTTGTTTTATTTATGCTCATTACAGAGAAAACTTGCTCACAAAGATACGTGGTTACGAACATGCACAACAGTTTTGCTGCGAGGGCTGTCAAGTTGGGGTAACCTGATAAGAGATTCTGATAGAATGTGTTCAAGCCAGCTGCGGCAAATTTGAAATATATCCATGGGGAAAACCCCCGAGCTGCTGTCCTGGGGCCTTTGGGTTGGAGAGTGAATTTGTTTATTATTATTCATTCATTACTAACATCTACACCATCAGAGTGACTGTTTTCTGCAGCAGGAAACATCGCGTCAAAGCTTAAAATCTGAGAAAGTTGATTAATTCAGGATTCTTGTATTTACCACATCCTCCTCTAAACACATGCACACCCACCCACACTCAGACCACTGTCACACCAAATCTAACTCATCCGGTAGATATAACGCTGTCGGAATTTGTTTAACCTCCTACTAATATCAACTAAAGCCTTAAGCTGCGCACTGAAAGCGACTGCTCGTTGCACGTCAGTGTAGCAGAGTAGGCGGCTGTAAGTGACTACTCTGACCGACGACTGGGCGCTCGCGGGCGTTCCGAGGTCTGGTTACCTAGGTAATCCTCTAACGTATTTACCGCCAGGTCACATGTCAATCACCGTTATTCCTCACAGTAGTCGCTCACCTGGAAGCTGAAAAAAGTTTGACTCGGGTCCTGCCCACTTGCTCCGACGTTAATTCGCCTGTAGTCTTTCTCTGGGCTCACTGCCGCGACCAGCGTGTACGCAGCTCTTTTTAAAGTTATGTTTTCGACATTACATCTATTTAATAAATTCACTAAAACCGCTTATTTCTCTTAGACTAATGTATGCAGTTAAACAATTACAAATACTGCAGTCTCTAAAATAATAAACGACGAGCAGTTCATTTTAAAAGACTTATTTTTTGCCTTCTGTTGAACATTTACTGTTGCTCATGAATAAGAGCATTTAAAAAATATCTGATTATTCAATGATCTCATAGAATAATCGACATACTACTGAAATACTAAAATAATTTAATTAGCAGATATTTTTTACAGGGGGCCTTATAACATGTGTATTTGTAGCAGTTTACATTTTAGAGTACAAGATTTCAGGAGGACAGTTTTTAAATGAATCACTGACTCGTGATTTAGTAAGGTCTGATTCATGCAGTGTACTCTAAATTTCCTGCAGAAACAAAGCCTCATTATGCACCTGATGAATACTTACCAGTAGGAGTGTTTAGTTCTTTGGAGTGACATAAAGATCTCAATTCCAAGAATATGTAAAGTAGTGCCAAAAAAGTTGTTGTCGGGTGGGGTAAAGAGTCTTTATCCCAATTGACAACATGGAGAAAAGGGTGTGTCTGGTTGATTATTACAAGGAGCCAAGCTATGGTTACGCTGGTGTGATTGGTGAGTTTTCTCACTACAGGATTGAAATCAAGACTTTGATGTTGCCGTTCTAATACATTAATTTTATTTTTTCCTTAATCATTACAATACTTGAGTTAGTTTCAACTTCCCCTCATATGCTTGGCAATCTGCTGACTTCTTCAACTAGACATATGTCTGTACAGGAAACCACAACCACATTCTGTCTGGTGTGTGTGAGAGAGTGTGTGGGAGAGAGAGAGAGAGAGAGAACGTGTGTATGTATGTCTGTACACAAATAAATGGTAAATGGCCTGTATTTGTATAGCACTTTATACTTGTCCCTAAGGACCCCAAAGCGCTTTACACATCCAGTCATCCACCCACACATTCACACACTGGTGATGGCAGCAACATTGTAGCCACAGCCACCCTGGGGCGCACTGACAGAGGCGAGGCTGCCGGACACTGGCGCCACTGGGCCCTCTGACCACCACCAGCAGGCAACGGGTGAAGTGTCTCGCCCAAGGACACCACGACCGAGACTGTCCGAGCCGGGGCTCGAACCGGCAACCTTCCGATTACAAGGCAAACTCCCAACTCTTGAGCCATGATTGCCCCTATTAATAACACCCTGACACCCAAAATGAAGACCAAAATGAATGACGATGCTTTCAATTTGGAGTAAATCTCCAACAGTGTCACCAGCGAAGCACACCCACAGCATCACACCTCCTCCGTGCTTCATGGTGGCAACCATGCATGTAGAGACCATCTTCACCTTTTCTGTGTTGCAAAAAGACACAGCAGGTGGAACCAAAGATCTCAAAATTTGGACTCATTGTTTATCTGGGCTCTAATCTGAGCTGTTGTTAACTTGAGATTTCTGAGGCTGGTGACTCGGATGAATTTATCCTCTTGGTGACTCTTGGTCTTCCTTTCCTGGGGCGTCCTCATGTGAGCCAGTTTCCTCATAGCACTTGATGGTTTTTGCGACTGCATTGGTGGACACATTTAAAGTTTTAGCAATTTTCTGACTGACCGTCAGTTCCTTCTTTCCAACCTTCCTGTCATGTTCAGGTCAAATCTGACTGATTTACAATTTAAAACGATGATAAATATTGTGTTTTACATCTAATTGCCTCAAGGCCTTATGGCATCCTCCACACTATGCACTCGAACATATAAAAGTGATGATCACCTCTCTCATTCATCATGGTGCCCTCGAGGCAAATGTGTTTGCTTGCTCGGCTCAATGTCGACTTCCCTAACTGGGCATTGGTGTGTAGCAGCAAAGAAAGAATTTCATTGCACAAAGAAATTACTTTTTTTCCTTTGTGCATATGACAATAAACACTTTGAATTGAATTGAATTGAATTGAACAGAATTGAATTTTAAGTGTTTTAATCAACCTTGTTACATCTGTGTTCCTGTCAAAAGGGCCATTTGAAATGAATGGGAATCCATAAATTTATATTTATGTAATTATTATAAAGTATAGAAACAAATTACTTTGTAATGAACTGAAAACATGTGTCCTGTATATTGTGTACTCAGTACAGAGTACTCGGTAGGGTTGTTTTCTTGGTTAGCCATGCTTCTTGAAGAAACAGCGCTCTCTTGTGGTAATTGAGTGAACAAAATGTAGTTTGGAGTAAAAAATGTATTTGATTGGTTTAACTGATTGATTCACTTTTAATAAACACATGAAAACATACATTTTGAAGGGTTAAAAATGTAAATTATCTATTGTCTTATGTAGTCTGGAAGATGAGTGGATGGTGAGGTGGGTGCAGTTTTCTCTGTGGTGGGGTTGGGTGGACTGTCCCGGGCTCTGTGGGGCCATGCGGCGCTGCTGCACTGGGCCCTTGTCTGGATGGGCCTGGGCCCCCTTTCCCTGGCGGGTCGCGGAGTATGGGGGTGCCTACTGGGGTCAGCGGGGGAGCTGGCCCCAAGGAGGGGTCACTTGCCCCTCCCTTCCTTCCCTCCCCATCTCCAGCTGCCTCCCTCTTCCCGCTCCACCACAACCACCCACACATGCAGGGCCTTGGAGTAGGGGTGTGTCACCAGGGTGCAGGGGAGGCTACCCCAGTCGGACCCGTCCGACTGCGGTCTGGAGTGTGGGGCCTCCCTGCTGCTGCGGAGTCGGGGCGGTCTGCCTCTCCCCACCGCAGGGAAAAGGGTAATACCACCTGGGTCTGGGTGCAGTTCCCCCCTCCAGGGACAAAGGTACCTAGACCCGGTTCTTAGAGTACGCTTGGGGAGTGTGATTGTGTGTACAGCGTCTCTTTATGTCTGTCTCCACGTTGGTTGAGTGTTGAGTAATTGCATATGAGAGCATGAGGGTGGGAATGGATGTTTGTATCTGTGTGTGCCTGTATGTCTGTGTCTATATGTCAGGTCGGGTATCAGACGCCACCTCTCTGGGGACATCTCAGGCCCTCTAAGGTATGGAGGCCTATCTCCCCCCACCACCACTTCCCCTGCCGGTGGCGGACTCCCTCAGACATCGGTGCGTTGGTGGTTCTTTGTGTCTGGGGGTGGGCGCCCGGGTACACACCGGCTCACTCCTTGGCGGCTGCTTATCGGGGCCTGGAGCCTGGGGCTCGTTCGGGCCACTTCGGAGGTGGGGTGCCCCCAGCCTCTCGGCCTGGGGCTCGGTCACTCAGGCACAGCTGGCTGCCGGCGGAGCTCACGGGCGCGTCACTGCAACTCCCCCTGGCTTCTGCTCCGCGGCTGCTGAGTGAGCCCTCATCTGGGACTCTCCTCAGCTCTTTCTGGGACAGTGGCGCGGCTGCCCCTCTGTTGGTCTTCCTTGGTCTCTTGTGTTCTGGGGGCCTCTGGATGTCTGGAGTCTTGATCTCCTCCATACCTGCTTCATGCCCTGGAGGACGGGGCAGTGGCCCCCCCACACCCTCTAGCAGATCATTACATGAAAGAACCTTTTAAAAACAAACGCGTCCATGCTCACAGGTGTACACACGGGTGCTCACACACACAAACTACACCCTTTTTGGCTCCTACCTCAAAGCACACTGTGCGCTGTCGATCTTATGTGCTGCACAATAATGTTTAATATTTAGTATTTACTGTCATATTCCCATATATCATTGTGATGTTGTTTATTCTATTACTCTTGTTGTCTTCTGCTTGTTTTCTTTTTTCTTTCTCAACAGGTGATCCAGGTGATCGATATATGCATTTTTTTTTTTTTTGCTGCCCATTCTGTTGGTTTTTGTTTTTTGCCCTTCTCCCCCGTCCCTCTTCTCAGCTGTTTCTCTTTCCCTCTTTCTTTCTCCCCTTCTTTCCCCCAGTCAAGTCTGTCCCGTATTCAGCAAGTGAAAATAAAATAAACAATAAAAGGTGAATCAAATGGACCATTACGGCAAGGCTGGGATGGTCAATTTGGTAAAGTAAATCCGTTGGGCATCTTTCTTCGCCTTTAGACAATAATTCTGATGGCAAAAGAGCCAAAGAGGACAGGCAAAAAAAAAAAAAAAAAAAAAAAGTAAATTATCCTATACACAAAGGCCTAAGACTCCTGTCTTTGAAAAATGCAAATAACTTGTGTATCTGTGTGTGCTTGTATATTATTATAAGGCTGTGGTGGTAGAACGATATATAGACTAAAAACCAGCACAGGTAGCTGCAATCAGGAAGATCCAGCAGGGAAAATAAGCATTATTCCAAGTTAATACAGAGGCAAGCCAACCTGACTTGCAGGTCTCAGAGTTACTTATCCTCACTTTCCAGGGCTGCATGTCTCCACATGTCCACGTCCTCACACTCTGGCTGGAGTTCCCTCACTTCTCTCATCTTTTGACACAGTAACAACTGTTGACATTAATTTTGTGCTGGCTGACATGAAAAGCTCAAGACTTTACAGGTTAGTTCTTTTTTTTTTTTACCATGAAAATATATTTTCTTCATCCAAAGGGAAAATGGCTAATGAGTAAAACAAAATAAACAAACAAAAAACTGATTTCAGTTACCAGGAAATTTGTTATTTAAAACACTTTTTAAAATAAGTATTGAACACATTGCCAATTTTCCACATGTTAAGGTCATATTTCCATGAAATTCTCACCAGATGTCTGTAACAACCCATCCAATCATCTCAAATAGTGCACATAAATAATGAAAGTATGCCCTTAGTGGTATATAATGAGACTGAGCCTTTCTAAAGTTCCTCTCCTGGTCCTGATTCAACTGCTAAAACCTGATGTGTCAATCAAAAATGCATGTTTCCATGGGTGTTACTGTTATTTAGACCTTTATCTTCCTATTTATACTAATACACAAGTCCCTAAATCTGAGACACTGCATGTCCCTGGTAAAAAAAATCCGAGATGACCCGGTGGCTTGGTTGCACCATAGATGGTAAACAAACCGGGTTTCATTTTTTTCCTCACCAAATCATCCTCTGTTTGCCTGCAGCTTAACATATATCTAAGGGCTGGCAAATGGAAAGTAAGGCATTACTGTAATTGTATTGCATTTGTATCTAACAGATAACTGTAATCACATTATATTTTAACTGTCATGGACTGGTTTAATTAAGCATAAGCTTTAGGCATGCTTTAAAGTAGGGTATGTTTTAGGGAATGAGCCTAAAGCATATACTCGGTATATAATTGGTAAATGAAGGAAGTGCCTTTGAAACAGCACAGATGTAGAGATAATGCTGTGTAAGTTATATTTGACAGAAATGCTGCTTCTGTAAAATGACACTTTTGTGAAAAGTTTGCACTCTTAATCTTCCTCATCCATGCTACAGTAATGATACTACACTGCACAAAGACTACTGTCTGAATGAAGCTTAATCCACCTATTTTTGACTTTAGTGAAGAGGTCAGGTTATTGCTTCAGGTTATTGGAGCTTGGTGTGCATTTGATTATGCACAGCTCTTTTATTGTCCCTCCACAGTATTTTAATAATTAGCTTTGACTGGTTCATTGCAACACATTGATTATATAATTTTTCTGCCATTCTGTTGGTGGTATGCTTGGGTTAATTGTCCTGACCCAATTTCAACCAAGCTCCAGGTTCTGGACAGACAGCCTCTTAGTTGACTCTAGAATATTTTTGTATACAGAGACGTTCAGGGTCGACTGCAAGGCCTGCAGCTGCCGTACAAGCTCCACCATCATGTTTGACAGTTGATATGAGGTGTTAGTGCTGATATTCTGTGTTTAGTTGTTGTCAGGTGGCGTTGTGCATTATGGTCAAACACCTTCACTTTGGTTTCATCTGTCCACAGGACATTGTTCCAGATACCTTGTGTTTTGTTCAGATTCAACTTTGCAAAGCTAAGCTGTGCTGCCTGGGAAACCTTCCAAACATGTCATACTTGTTCATTCTTTGTCTAATTGTACAGTCATGAACTTTAACATGTAACATGCTAACTGAGGTGTTTGAGATGTCACGTTTGAGTTTTCTGCAGTTTCTCTGAGCATTGCACCGTCTGTGTTATGAAAAATACCGGTGAACTCAGGGAGCAGAACTCACAGAGGCACAGAGTTGCGGTGAAACAATATATTTACAGTGAAGGAGATGAATTTTCAAGGACAGCGTATATACAATAAAATGTGAATGGAGACGCGAAGCCTGGGACGTGCAGGTAAGGAGACGCAAACTGGTAGGGCACTCGATCTAAGGGAAGAGGAGCAGGAGAATTAGGAGGGTCTTGCCCAAAACCGAGAAAAGCATAAAAGAGACTTTACCGAGAGTTGGAGAGGTTACTTGGTACTGTTTGCCAAAAACCTCCAGAAGGGAAGCAAACCAAATAAGGCGACCCGGAGAAACCGAGAGATGAGAGTCCAGGGGAGGAAACAAAACTCCGTACAGTCACCAGCGAAAATAATCTACAGGTTCCAGTAGGCAGGCTGGCAGATCTTCAGGCACTCCAGAAAAGTCAATACTCCGACACTAGTCCTCTGTCAGGCAGCTCCTGAAGAACGCTTCAGAAGAAAGCGTTTGACAGGTAACAGGTGTGCCAGGTTCATTGAACAACCGCCCCGCCTACCTATGCCAAAAAAGGAAACACACAAACAAAAACACCGGGCAGCCATAACCCGGCTCCTAACAGTCTGCCCTTTGCCGAGACATCCACTCCAGGGAAGACTGGGGAATGTCTTCATGTTTTCCACTTGTAATGGAGTTGTTCTTTGTTTCAGAGTGTGTTTTTGTTTAGTTGTTTCTTCTATACATAAGTATATTTACTTAGGAAAATGAAGAAAGGTTAATTGTATTTCAGTAAGTGCAAGTACTGTGTTGTTTTCTTTTTTCAATAAAAATATTTGCAAAACAACAAAAACATCCTTATAGATCCCCCTTGGGGGTCCCTGATGATCACACAGCTCCATCATATAACTGACATGAATATCATGCATTGGCCTACAATAACAAAATGGTCTGATCTGGTAGAATACAGTGAAACTGTCAAATATCACTACTTTTCTTCAAAATGAAATGCTGATATTACAAATTGCATGGTTTTATAGTGCAGTGGCAGAGAGAATAAAAAAATGTGGTTTCAGTGGAAGTGAATGGGGCAATTTTGTCCGCAAAGGTGTCGAGAGGCACTACACAAAAAATAATAATGCAATCAAATCAATTTTGTTGTCCAAGACTCTACCAATGTCCCACTCCCACAGCATTTATTGTTATTTCATTTCATTTATTTATTTATTTCACACTTGGTACAACAATTCAAACAAACCAACCACACTTTCTATCAAAAAGCACTACAACCATGTGTGAAAAGGAGCAGGAAGAAGAAAATATTCTTATTAAACCCTGCCCCCTATCTGCAATCCAATTTATATTCCAAGTGGGCACCAAAAATCAGGGAACAAACTAACATTAACATTTATCTCCGGTCCTAACCCAACCAAACGACAAATTTACAATCAGAATGTACCACTCCACATAGTAACACGGAGAAAAATAAAATTAAAATAAATAAAACAAAAAATTATAATGGATCCTTTTTCAATGAACTCCAATTTCATTCACATTCTTCATATTGAGTTATCATTTTAAGCATGTAACACTTTTTAAAACAATGTAAATTTATACAATTCTTTAAATTATAATGAAGTGAGTTCCACAGTCGTATACTCCTAACCATTGGACTCATTAATCTTTGTGTAGTCCTAGCTAACTGATGCTTAAAATAAAATTTCCTTCTGCTATCTTCTCCCCTTGAGCACAATAAAAATACTCTTTTTAACTTAAAAGGGCAAAATATTATTTTTAGCCTTAAACATAATTAATAGTGTCCAGAATTTCACTAAATCTCCTAATTTTAATAATTTCGATTTTATAAATAATTTATTTGTATGTTCTCTATATTTAACATTATGAATCATTCGTATCACTTTATTGGGAAAATATTGAGTTTTTTGTGATTTATTTCAATAAATGCTTCAGATGTTTAATCTGGCATTTAAAGGGTTAAAATCCTGAAAACAATTTCAAAAATTGTTCAAAAATCGTTTTTACTCAGCCGTTCTTTCAAATATCTAAAAATTTAAAAAATCTAAAAATTAAAAAAAAAAAAAAGATTTCCTGCAAAAATCCACACCTCAGGCTATCACACGTGCCTGAGGTGGGCATAAGGGTTAAAGAATCATTGTACGTGTCCTGGGCAATATCAGACAAGTAGAAAAAAGCTGAGATGCATTAAAATAACATTAAGGATATTGGGCCGACTTGCTGCTGTCCTCTCAACACACGTTTCTGTCATCCACACTCACAACGACTGCTCTGCCTGCTTTTGCCTGCAGATGTCGCAACTGAGGCACCGAAATCTGAATTTCAATCAGGAACACTGTAACAAATGTCAGCGTCACTTAAACTCAAATTTCTGTTTTTCTTTGAAAATACTTGTTTAAAGTTTTTCTTTATATTTTAATAACATTCTTGTCTCTCGAGAGACAATCTGCTCTGCCTCAAAGGACCAGGCAACAGAAATCTCATGTCGTGTTCAGCAGTAACACATAAAGTAAAGTAACAAGCAATGTAACATATTACATGCTTCAGGAAGTGCATTTAAATCTTACAGCTGGTATTGTATTAAAGAAAAAGGTTAAAAAAAAAATGAAATGATGTGTATCGCACTAATTTATCTGAATACATGCAAGGTTTTATATCATTCTCCACAGCTTCAGATCAGAATGTAATGTAAGAGAGAACACGAGCATTGATACAAAGTTGATCATATATTGCAGACTTTATAAAGCCCATAAGTTCATATGATTGATTCCTTTGCTATGTTGCGTAGAGAACATTGCTCATCCAAACGTGCAACAGAAACTAAAGAAGAAAAAAGCAATGAAAATATGTTCGCTGGTTCTAAACAGAAAGGACACAGTGGTGTGCCAGTAGCTCCCATCCCGACAGTCATTGATTATCCACGTGCACAGTGTACAGCCTGAACTGAACTGTTGTTTGGTTGAAAATGAAATGCTGTTAATCATTAACTGCATAAAATATCATTGTAATTACATGCCATTAAAAAAAATCTTACTTTTTTAAAGAAAACAATTTCTTACATGCAAGAATAAATAAATTGTCACAAGTACAATAATCTCAAATAAAAATAAGTCATAGATACAGCCCAAACTAAGGCATAAAATAAACCTTTAATAAGCCTTTACTCTGCCTTCTTGGAATGTGTTCTTGCATGAGCAGATAAGAAATAGATAGAAAGCCGCTGATCACAGTATGTTGACATATTATAGCAAATATGTTAACTGTTTTCAAATATGCAGCAACACAGACACACACAGAAGAGAGAGACAGACAATCAGCCTCTATCACTCTGGAATTTTCTTATTCAGTTGTTTCACAGAATGTCTTGTTTAAGTTGGATGCACGTCCAGAAATCTGTGTGTGTGTGTGTGTGTGTGTGTGTGTGTGTGTGTGTGTGTGTGTGTGTGTGTGTGTGTGTGTGTGTGTGCCCGTGCAGGCAGCTGACCCTGGCATGAAGAGGGCCACTGTGTGAAACCACAGAGAAACCATTCTTCACTGCGACACACACATTACACACTCGCAGCCATCCACTCCCTCCCCCTTCTCTAACTCCTTAATTTGTCACATTCACCGAGATACACAAGCGCACAGCACAGAGGGAGCAAGAGAGTCACTTGCCATCTCTCATTCTTTTACACAGAAGTCTAGCGTAGTCTTTCTGTTTCTCCCCAGCACATACACATACACAGTGACTGTGTCCCACCAAGTAATGACCCTTATTTCACCATCCTGACTCAATCGCTGCTTTGGTCAAGAGACTAAAATGTAAAGCACAATTCCTCCAATACATTTTACACTTAGAAAAACAATTATGTGTGTTAATTAACTAAATAGAGTTCAGGGATACATTTTTTGTGATGAATCATCCTCAGCACTCATATTTAAGCATATAGAACTGTGCACAAGTCTTGAGCCACCCCTAATTTCTTTATATTTGAAGCTAATGCTGTTTTATATTGTTACTGTTTTCTTGCCTCTTTTTCCTCTTTGTTATGCCACTATTGTCACATTGTTACTAAGCTGTAATAAAAAGTGCAACAGCCATTTCTTTAGCTAAAACTATGAAAAGTACCAAAGATGACACAGTTTGATAGCAGCAGTTATAGTAGTAACGCAGCAGCAAGGCGATTCCAAAGAACTGCTGATAGCTGAGAGCTTAGCATCGTGATGTGTCACAAACTCTAAGAAACTCACTACCTTCACCAAAGCCTCATCAGAAAAGTAAGGTATGCCAAATGACACAAGTAATGACTGAAAAATATGTATCAACAGCTAACTAAGTGGTGGTTCCTAATTTGAAATATTTATGTAAAACTGTAGTTCTTATGTATGGAAGGAGATCAGGAGCCATCTGTAAACCACAGTGTCGGCTCTCATGGTTTGGGGTGGCATTTCAGTCAGTGGTTGTTGGGCATCTTGTCAAAACCGATGAAAACTACAAAAAATGTCGTTTTGATCCACCGTGCAACTCCATCTGGAAAGTGTCTGATTTGCAACAGCTTCATTTTTACTTTTTAAAGAAATGACAAGTTTGCATGAAGCTGAATCCACACTGGAAGCGATTCGCTCCTCACCCGTGGCTTTGAAGCTGACAGCTGCTTACCTGCACATAGTGAAGGTTTACCTGCCCACATTGCCTGGCAGCAGTTGCACGTAATTCCTTGAAGACGCTAGAGGTTTTTATTCACTGCCAGTGCTGAAGTAGCTTAAGAGAGTAATTGTAGTTATTTGATATATTATTTAATCCTATTTTACCTATACCAATTATGAACCTAGGTTTTATCACTAGAACCTTAAATTGGACAGTAGGTCTTGACATAGAAATGTGGATATATTACATTACACTACATGTTAATTTAGGCTTTATTATAACAGCATTTGTTAATCACAGGTTGAGTCTTTAGTCATGACACTGTGTGGTAAATCAGCCATTCAGGTGTATAAGGATCACCACCCTCATCCATGGAAAACCTGCTGCATATACTTTAAAGACACATTCCTTACCAGTTTTCCCATTTTTGTAGCAGCATTAAGAAATCAAATTACTTGGTATTAATTAGAATTATTACTTACAAATGTGCTACTCTCATAATTACATCTTAAAGTACGTGCTATGGAAATGGTCTGTTGCTACTAGCAACAGAGCTACTGCTAGTTGTATCAAACTTTCAAGGTTCAAGTGTGAGTTAACCTACTAATGCATTACATCCTAATCTGTATAGCAAAATGAATAATAATATGCAGCAAACTCAACATGTCCCTTAGAGTAAAGAGTAGAGTAGTATAGAGTAGGTATGTATGTATTTATTTAAAAACTGTGAGTGTAAGCAAAAGTTCCTTCTCACAGACAAGGTCTTGTTGAGTGACTTTTTTACTCTGCCGTTCTTTAGATTAAAACAAAAAAACAAAAAACAAAAAAACCCTCCTCGGTAGAAAAACTAAATGGTGCTGGCAACATTGCGACAGTGTATAACCACAAAAACGCCATGGTTGTCAGAGTAAGATTTATGCCATATACTGAAATATAAATTGCTATAAATTTAGTATATTGTAAATAACATATATTCATAACATATTTATGATATGTTTTATCTGTCTCAAAAAGTAACAATAAAGACTTTACACAAAGAAAAATCGCAGTCTGGAAAGACAGAATAAGAAAGACACTTATTCTGAAAGGTGCACCCGGATGTTGCGTGTTTTCGGCGACTAGCTTGGTGAAGCTAAACTTCAGAATGGACCCGACTAGAGAAAAGCCCGTTAGTGCGTAGCGTTGGGAGACAAACTCTGACCGTCCATGTCTTGTTTACACATATCAGCACACTGACAAAGTTTCTGACAGCAATGTCGAGAGAAAACACCACGCGAAGTTTGGACAGCATAGACCTCGCTGCTTTGAGAGTAAGTAAAGAAACCTTGCTTCTTTTTTCTGTATATACATATAAAAGGTAATGTTAAACAGTGCGGGATGTGGTGGGTGTTGCTTGAAAACTTAACGGTACTTTCAAGCTGCAGCTGAGTAATCAAACAGTGATTGTTTTTTTGTGCCTCGTCTAACGGTCGGTACTCGCTACTATTCTTCACTGTTACACAAACTCAGTGTGCTTTAACTTGGCGTGTAAATATAGCGTGTCGTGTGCCACGGTGCCTCCTGTCTGCTCTGTGTCCTGTTTGGTGTTAACTTTACAAGCTGCACTGTTTACACAAGGTTTCTCCCGGTGTAGACTTGCCGAAAAGTTAGTGTGCAACAAGTGACCACTGAAATAAACAGAGTTTGTTTAATGTTTAAGATGCAGTCCAAGTAGCGCATGGCGTGTTTTTTCCCAACTGCAATGTTTAGTTGCTACTTTATTGTGGCCTCATGCTGCTTAGTCGTTTGCCTGTGTGACTACAAACATTTGATATGACATTAGGTGTGATGATGTTTCTGTAGCCACTCAGGCCGTGACCTAAACATAAGCCGTATTTAGCCAGTGTCACTGTTCTGTTTTTGTTCTGTATTTATTCGTCATTTTTGCGTAGGGAAACAAAGAAATGTAACTTAAGTGTTTTACAGCCTTCATCAAACTGTAAAATTAACGCACCATCCTCCACTAACAGCCAAACTGATTTTGTTCTGATACAAACTGGTGCAGTCTCATCTTCAGCTCAAACTCTCATCTACATTTGCAGTCCCAATTCTTCAGTCCCCATCCAAGTATAACTTTGAGTTGTACCCTCAGCTCTGAGCAATGAAACTGTTTGTCATAGTTTTGCTTGGCACTAGCCTGTTGCATTTTGACTTTGCTGTAATGTCGCATTTCCTATACACTATGTTGCTTCACTCGAGAACAAACATGCTTGGATTTCTCAGCATGTTGCTGTTATTTTTAATAACGATTTATTTATTTGTATTTTTTTAGGATCCAGCTGGCATCTTTGAGCTAGTTGAAGTAGTTGGCAATGGGACCTACGGTCAGGTGTACAAGGTGAGTACTGCCGTGATGCGTTGCTGCACTGCTGCACATTGTAACATCTACAGGCACATGAAAGTATCATATGTAGTGCTTTAAATCTAAACATTGTTTAAATGGCAGCAATAGTAGCTTCCTGTTGTCGTCTTTACCTTACAAGCTAATGCAAAGCTAAACATGTAGCAGCTGCTGGCATATGCAGACTCATGGTGTTACGGTTGTAAAACGTCATTTCTGGTAAAAGTTGCAACAGCTACTTCCAGTTAATTAGGAGGGAGAAAAAAAGATACTTTTTGTTTACTGAAATATCCTTTAGCGCACACACACACACACACACACACACACACACACACACACACACACACACACACACACACACACGTGCAACTAGAGCATCTTTTAAAGGCCCTGGGTGGGGCTCACTTCCTTATCGCAGTATCTGTTTATATATGTGTGAGTGAGTGGTTTGTGGTTGTAGAAGGTGTTTAGTGTTATTTAGGCTCCTGCAGCTGGTTGTGCCCTATTTTCACACGAGTTTGCTAAACCACTAAAGCTGATGCTTTACCAGCTGCACTGTTTGCTACACCTTTGTGGGTTAGTTTCATCTTTGAGCAACTGAGAGCTTCCTGGGTGTATTGTGGTTGAGGCCGTTTAGGAGGGGTCAAGTCATGAATGCCTATCTACCTGCCCTATAACAAACAGAAATGTTTGCATGATTTCAGATTAGACATAAGCAGTGTTTCCACTATTTAGACCTTGTGTGGGAGGAGCTGGGTAGATTTTTATTGTTTTGTTGTCATCAATCTAGGAGAATAACACCAGTCAGCTCGCTCCAACTTCAGTCCTATGTCTTGTTTCCTCACCAGTGAGCTTAGCTGACAGATTATTGTGGAGGCTGTTCTCAGCATCATTCTGATGCTTCTGCAGAGTGGTAAGATGAACTCCAGCTCCACTTACTTGCTCTAGAATAATAACTACAGTTGCCAGTTTTAAAGATCCACCGTGAGCTAGAAAACCTGTAGCAGGCGGAGATTACTACACAGAACTCACCAAGAACTAACAGGTGTGATTCAGAACCACTGGGTTGGTGTGTGGATATGGGACGAGAGACTGTGTGGACAGATGTTTGAAACAACATTTTTTTTTTTTTTTATTCCACTGTGAATTATGGAAAAGGAACAATGTTGTACATGAAGGGCAGGATACATGTACAACAGGTGTAACTGTTTTGGAAGAAGCAGGCTTTAGGTTCTCCCAAAAGTTTTAAAGTAAGAGGTTTATTTAAGGAAGAGGTTAAAAGTTAAGGGCTGAAGGATGCACATAGCCAATGATGCGTTCTCAGAGTTGTCCATGTCTGCGTGGGATTAGGTGACACAGAAAGTAGGGTGTGTGTGCCATTTGATTTCCTGAAAGAGGATATGTTGCAAGCGATGGACAGGACAGTCAGGCCTTACAGGGTTCTTTCAAACAGGGGAGGAAAATCACAAATTTCATGCTTGGTAAAGATTTTTTTTTTCAGGGCTAAAGCATTAACAAATGTGAGTAACATTTAGTAGAGCATTAACAAGGGAAGAAAAACAAAAACTGATAAACCGTGAGCTGAATCACAGCAGTGATTCTAATGACTGAAGGCGGTACCATGTCTGATACCGTTTTCTTCCCGTGTACTGTATTCTCTAATGATGCTTGACCCCGCTTGAAAAATTACTTGTGTAGAATAGTTTAAAAAGTTAATTGGCTGGCCCTCTATGTGTTTTTAACTTTCTTAAAGAAATGTTATTTGGGGCATTTTCCTGCCTGCATCAGTACAAATAATGGAGCCGCAGTCTGCCAGCACTCTGCTGTGGTTTAAAAGCCTCGCTATGGGTAAAGTAATAATGATGGTGTGTAGCTCTAACAGGCAATCAATCAGACCTTAATGAGGCTGAGCAAATCTGGTTTCCCATGTACACGGTCTTATAATGAGAGTGAGCCTCAACCTGGGAAACCATGAATGCCGCATGGCCTGGAGAACAATAACTGGCACTGCACACACGCTCTCCTCACCCCGTACAAAAACACTTGTGGATTGATGTGAGTGCTGACATTGCATCTGGGCTCTTCCTTTGTTTATTTCTTCATGCCTCTGCATTAAATGACAGGTGTGTAGTATTGTTGGATGAATAAGAAACCAAGCAACAGGCTGATTTTGAGCTCTTTGATTACCTAAAGGTGAGCACCACGGATTAAAATGCCACCATTATAATTTTAATTCAGATCATTTAAGGTAGTATTAGAGGTATAAAACTAACAATCACACAATGCCGTATGAGCTGCACATGGTTGTGCTGAAGGTCTCTTCTATTTAATAGGAAGAAAATCTGTGAGTACAATAATCATACAGCAATTCCTGTTACCCACAGTGAAACTGCTCTTGCAATACAGCGATTCTTACTTTTAAAAGACAAATGTCGTGCATTACTAATTTCACACATGAACACTGAGCAGTGGCAGGAGAATCTGGTGCAAGCATTGCCTGAAGTTGCCCTTTGTTACACGTAGCACACAGCAGGAGATGGTGCCTGCTTGCAACTGCAGATTCCCCATTCGAGGTGCTACCTGAGCATGCAGGAGGCATATTGCATCACCTCACCCAGTGTGAATATACCTCCTCAATCCTCATGTGGATTCAAGTCAAGAAATCTCATACTTACATTCGCTGATTTACGTGTATTCACGTGATCTGAGAGACCATTCCTGTCTACCTGAAAGGAAACGTTTTTGGAGACAGAAATGCAATCAGTGTTGGAACAAATGTAACTAGTGAAGCAGTCGATCTGTATAGAAGGAAAACTAAATGAGGGCATGTTAGCTGTGATAGGATGTGAAGAATCCTACAATAAGTACTGCCAAAAGGGAGAGGCAGAAGATGAAGGTGGAACAGGATCCACCAGGATGGTGTTTTTTTTTTTTGTTTTGTTTTGTTTTTTTTTATGTGCAGGTTGCTGTTGCTGTCAGTCACAGTGATCCTCTGCTTGATGAAAATGTTTGTATTCCAACTTAGGTTATGTTCCCAATCAGTTCTGCTCTAAATTGAGGCCTCAGAGTTGATGTGCATCAGGAATTGATTGTAGTGATTATGAAATTTTCCCATGACTCATGTACACATTTGATTTTTGATCCAGCAATTGTCAGTTAGACATCTGATCCCGTGTCAATCAAACCCCAGTGTCCACTGGAACAGACACCGGAGCAAAGTGTGCCCAAATTATCCTCATTTTCATCTTAATTGAGTGGAAGAGCCTCCTGGTCAGCAGATGGGATTTTCTGACATGCAAAGACAGACACAATTAGACGGCATAGAGAGCAGAGAGGCCTGGAGACAATCAGGCCTTTTCTTTGAAATTACCCCAGAAACAGAGGCCAGGAACTACTCAGGGAATCAAAGAAGCTTTAGTGCTTTTGTGTTCAACCTCATCTAAGGACGTGACAATTAGAGAACTTAGTGATAACAGATTCAATAAACCAGTACACCAATATAAAAAGTCCAGTGTGTTCACTTATAAGTGTAGATTTCGAGATGTTTGAAAATTAAAAGATGAAACCCATTTGCACGATACAAATAATAGTAAGAGTGGTTATTCCATATAATTAAATCTGACACCGTGCTGCACAGTGCACCCCGACAGTTTTTGGCACATCAAAGAACAATACCTTGCAGCGACCCAAGTTCCCACAGTATAAATGCAGATACAGTTTTAAACATTTTACTGTACATCTTTGATCATTTGCCCCGTCTTAAAGTATAAAAAAACAAAAGAAAATATAAAGAGACTGCAGAAGTTTTAGTGCTTAGAAGCAAGGAGGTGCTCGACAGAAGAAATGGGTGACACATGCATATGTGTCATGCACATAAATATAAATATATTAAAATGCTGTGTTGGACATTCGTAGTGCATGGTGCGTGCTTGTCTTATTCACCATATACACATCATTCACACGCACACACACACACACACACACACACACACACACACACACACACACACGCACACAGGGCGTTTCCCTGTTTGCAAAAGGAACTTCCCTTCTGCGAGCCACTGCTATAGAGTCATCTGTGTGTGTGTGGGGGTATGTGTGTGTGTCACACTGTGAAAAAGCCAAACTCTACTAAAGCACAGACCTCTGAGCACTGCTGACGCAACACAATTTTCCTTAGTAACACTGACTAAAGTGACTGCAGTATCTTAAGCATAATATTGTAGCTTTATAATTTACAATGATGCCACTATGATAATTAGTGTGACTAATTTACAGGAGCTGGAATTTTTTTTTTTTAACTATTTGTGTGTCACTGACCTGCGTGGCTGAGTTGTGGTAATCACATGAATAACAAAAATCAAGAATATCAATGTAAAATGATCCGTAAATGAATGTGAATTACATTTGTGATGGGTCAAAGAAAGTTTCACTCGAGCATCTGTGCAAACTTTGACTCGGTGTTGAAACCATACAACAGCTGGCTGTAGTACCACTCTGACTGAATCACTTGCAGTTCCTCTTTCAAGTTTCAGTTGCATTGCTTCCCTTTCTGTTATTCACATATCATCATTCCTGTGTTGCTCATGAGGAGATCTGCTGACCAAAATCATGTCCAAATGTGGACTTGGACATTCACAGACTGATCAACTGTCAGTCTGTGTTGACAGCACAGACTGACTCCTTCCCCCAGCTCAACACTTTCTGCTGCCACACAACTAAGAGCTTCCTTACATTAAAAATGTAGTCACCTAATGCTTCTTTATTAGATGTAACTGAAATGAGTAATAGCTTTCAAAGTTAAAGTTTTAGTTTCTTAGGTAAGTGTTTGTGGGGGAAGGTGTGAGCTGGAGCAGAGATGGGTAGTATTAGAAATACTGTTGTTTGTTAACAGTGAAACAGAGAGAGCAGAGAGAGAGAGAGAGAGAGCGAGACAAAGGGTAAAAATGGAGAGGAAAGTGAGTGAGGGCAACGGAAGGAAGGCAGAGGTGAAAGCCAGAGAGACAGAGCGGAGGGGAGGAAGGAAGAGGGAGAGAGACCTATTAAAGAGAGAGAAGAGGAAAGCGGCCCCCCATGAGGGTTAGAGCTGCAGTTTGTGCTGATTACCCATGTGTCCCAGAGCTGTGAGTCCAATTGTTAGAACATTCATAAAAGTATCTGGCCTCCTTACTTTACTTTCTAAATGCCAAAACTATAATTAAAAGTACTCGAGTGATTCAGCGCTGAACTCGGTACAATAGTAGAACTTGTTTAAAAACCAGAGAAATCAGTATTTGACACTCTGATAGAGTCAGACAGTATGAAGCCAACCGCACAGTTTCTCAATCTTAGAATTCCCATAATGCATTTGGCTTGCCTGGTCATTACCTTTCACCCACCTCCTAAGTTTGTGATGCAGGCTCTGAGTGTGTAATGACTATTGCTTTCAGTTAGGGCTGTTTTCCCAGACTGTAAAAAATTATTAGGATTCTTTTTCATTAGCTCTTTGTTTTTATTGTGCATTCCTTTTATTTCTTTTGTGGTAATAAAATAAGAGAGTATGTGGTGAGAGCCCACAGATTGGCCAAGCTGCTATTCATCTGACTGCTTGTACATGTAACATGCATAGAAAGCAAAAAAGGAGCTGCTTGATTTTTCCCAGTTCTCCTCTGATGACGGTGTGGTGAGTTTACCTTTGTGGAGTTTGCACCCATGTAATGAAAACACTGCAGCTTTGAAACTGTAGTTCCAGCTAATGAAGGTTACATGTGAATGGAAAGGTAGAAAAAAAAGTTTTTAAAAAGCTTTAATGTGCAAAATAAAGATAATTATGCTAATTCAGCCCTCATCACTTCACAGGATATTACCTGGCCTGGTAATAGACATAGCCCAGCTCCTACCACAAACATTCCCACCAATACAGCTCATCATTGAAACTGTGACATTTGATTGACTTTTTGACTTTGGTCAAAAACTCCCCACATCCCATTGTGATCAAACATGTGAAATGCATCTGAAGGTCCCACCCCAGCTAAAGCCCAGTGGATGTGGGACTGATTTCCTCGTATGAGATACCAAAACCATTTTCACTCGTAGGCCAAGCAAAGCCTTCAGATCTGAGCTGTCATATTTAATAGTTTTAGTAATTGTTCTCTGCTGCTGCTGTTTCTCATTTCTCAGTGAACGCTCACGTGTCCCGGGATTGAAACTGCCTCTCTGAATTTCATGTGGTGAACTTTAGTAATGCAGCCTCCACATGTGCAAGCACAGCTAAGCTGCTATTGATGTTGAAATAAAGTGAATCTTTTGTTTGGGTGTACACTTTTTATCATGCACCTTATCAACATCACTGAATAAGAAATAACCATTCATGTAATATTATCACTGGAGGTTCATGTTAATGATAGTGTTACTTAACTGCGGCAACTTAAAATTGACTCGTATGAGGGGAAAAAGGACTTGGACTATCGGTGTGGAAAATGATCAGTGTGTGCCAGCAGTGCTCCAGACAAGTGAAAATCGCAGGCCAAGTGTTCTGGTTCCTTGTGGTTCTGAGCGGTGGTTACTGATAACTGATGGTTTCTAGAAACCTTTTCAGCAAGTTTGTTCTTATTCTCTCCGCCCAGAGTTTTCAACTGCTAAAAGTCAAAGTCGCCTCAAACACGACTTGTCTGCACTGCAGTGTCGTCACAAAAGACTCCAAACAACAGACCCCACAGAGCCAGTATCGAAAATCTATTCTGCATATTCATGTGGAGATATCTGTCAATAGATATTACTCCCATCCTAACTTCAACCGTGACCCAAAGTCTTCAAAACTGAAGGTGAAGTGAAAAATGTCCTCATTAGGGCTGTGCGATATGAGGACATGTATCGGATGATGAAATTAAAACATCTGTCGTTTCATATTATACACTGTTGTTTGTTTTGTGGTGTCGCAAAATAAACAGTTTGCAGCAATATTTTTTTTTCATTGTTTGGATGGTCAGCACATGGATGCAGGCACAGAGAGTCCCAGCATGGCCAGTGAAGATGAGGCAGAACCAGGTAGCTCCAAACAAATCGAGGACCAGCATGGACATGGTTTGGTTCTGAAAAGTCTGACACTGGCCAGAAAACTGTACTATGCAAATTATGCAGGAAACAGGTCTCCACCACAGACTCAAACCTGACAAACCTCTACCACCGACGCAAGAATCACCTGAAAGAGTGTGGAGAGAGTTTACAGATGAGAAGCAAAAACAGCCGTCAAGTGCTCAAAATAAATCGTAGACTCAAACGTTAGAACAGGCTCTTCCCCGCAGCACGCCGTGTAATAAATACTCACAAAGAAAATGGCGGGGTTACACCTCCTGTCTAAAAATACATAGTTTCATGCATCTGTCAAAACACTCGACTCCAGGTGCACCACGCCCAGCTGAAAACACTCCACACAAGTCAAGTTGCCCGAAAGTCACAGAATTTACAGAAATGTCTTATATGGATATGAGATTTTGGTCATATCGCACAGTCCCCATTCTATTCTCACAAAGCTATATGAACACAAACACATGCAGTTACTGCCACAGACTGTATAGCAGATAGACGTAACCACCATGATGTCACCCCTTCGTTAGTGAAGTCCTGTTATGGAGCCTTGAGCATTTTTTCCCCCGATTGCCTCGTCACACCTCCTTTCATGGCTCAGCCGATATAACAATTAGAAAAGTAGCTGCTGAAGTTTCAGAGCAAGGAAGCTGAGACACCTGAAGCTAACCACGGGAGTCGCCCCCTGCTGGCCATGTGAAAGAATGCAGGTTAAAGGCACTTCAGCAACGGCTTCACTTTTATGTGAACTGGAAGCTACATCCATCTTTTATACTGACTAAGGTTACAACCGTATAGGCTTTAAGTGGCACAGTTTCCACACTCAGTTTCTTCAGGAGAATTAATCTTTCACATATCCACGTATGTAACCAACATATTGATCTTGAAGGGGACAGATACAGCGGGTGGCGAGACTGACACTGAAACAAGAGCAGGACAGAAAGAGAGACTAGCAGAGAGATGCAGTGAGACTGTTTCTCTCGTTTGTCTCCGTGCTGTCTGTGTTATAAATGTCTCGCTTGTATCTGATTAGCATATGCATGAATATATTATAGTAACCTTTTCACTGAAACGATATTTGTAGTGTTCCCTTATTGTGTGTGTGTGTGTGTGTGTGTGTGTGTGTGATTCATGGACTTCAGGATGCAAAATAAGAGCAACATTTTTCTCCAATTAATTCTGATGGAGAGACCAGACCCCTGTTAGTGTGTGCATGTGCGTTAGTGTGTGCATGCGCGTTAGTGTGTGCATGCGCGTTAGTGCGGCGTATTTTTAATGAGTAACTAGATCAGCTGAGTGGAGAACATTTCACACTGGTTTGCTGTGGCGGCAGCAAGCAGACACCATCAAGTGTGATGGGACAGGAAGGCCATTTCCTTATTTATTATAGCCAGGCTAGTGGATGACTCCATGCCACAATTCTTTGCAATTATGGAGACACTGTCCTCTACTTCAGGACACAATCAAGGCCAGGATGAAGAGACAGCTTCACATCACAGCTCATACTCAGTGAAATGTGTGTGAAGAATGCCAGCTGAAAAGGGTTTGGACTGGCTGAGGAACACTTCAACCGACTGTGAACCAAGTCTGCATGCCACTGGTCAAGATGTTTAGTTTCACTGTAGTGACCAAAACACTGACATGCTTTATATCAAAGAACACGTGGCGTGATAAATAAAACTTTTCAAGGATTCAGGCTCCAGCTGCAGCTCACTCTCTGGGCACTGTTCACTTTTTATTTTTAATATCTTTTGATTTGTTTCTTCTTTTTAAGAGTTTGAAGTCCCATCAATATCAGACTAGAGCTACATGACAGATGTTTACTTTGATGTTTTGTTGAATGATGTTTACATGAATAGCTTGAGCTCATTGGATAATATTCTACTGCAGTATATTTCTAACTAACCAGGCAGCTCCTCTTCTTTCTCTTGACAACACTTTCTTTAAAGATGTCACATCTTCATGGATCTATTTCTAAAATAAATTGTCTGTGCTGAGTATCCCTGAAGCCTACAACAGGTTTTGCCAGCACATTGTTAGCTGTTTCTCACCATCTTTCTGTTCTTGAACAGTACAGTCTATTTGCTGTGATAATAGATATTCTCCAAACTTCCCATTTGTTATTTCCCACAATCAGCCAAGAACTCCCGCCTTGTCCCATGATTGAATTCTGTTTTCTTGAGACATTATCAAAAAACATGTTGACACAAAAGGATGGATGCTGGTTTTGTTAGCCAGTAAAAGTAAACTCGGTGCTCGTTGTAAAAAAACAACAACACTCTTTCACATAAAAACTGCACATTTGTAAATCTTTAGTTCAGTTTAACTTGGTGACTTTCCATTCATGCCACTGCAGTTGAATGACTTGTCTTCTATTCATACAGAGGAACAGGTTAACTATAACAGGACACGGAGCTACAAAATATGCCACCCACCATTCAGCTGGATTACGACAGACGTGTGTATGCCGTCAAGCTTGTTGCAAACTCCTGAAAACTCCTCAGATGTGGAAATGGTCGATGTAGACACACATGTTTCGACACCCTGCTGTCCTCCAAGTCCAAGCTGTATAGCTACGGGACCAATTGTTCATATCAGCAATATTTCTTTGGAAATAGCCGCGAGCGTTTCTAAGAGTTGGCTGCTGAGGGGGAAAAAGATGAATAGGCAGATATTTGTTACTTTTAAACTCGCCCCTCATTTCAGTGTCTGTGTTTGTCTGACTTTGTCTCTCTATATGAATCCTGACTGCTGACTGATTGAATAATGGCGAGTTTGTCATGTCTGGTGGTCTGTTTCAGACACATACACTATACACTCCCACAGAACTGTCATACATCACAGCTTAAAGGCTTATAGAGTAGCTACTCTAGTATCTTGTCAGCTTTCTGAGTCGTGACATGGTTTTCAATTTTCCCTTTTTCACCTGACTGCACTTTACAGCTCTGCTCCTCCATCCTGACTTAGTCTCTCGCGCTCTCTCTCTCGTGTCATGTCCTGTTCTTTCTGTCTGCGTCTTTCAAGAGAAAATGAAATTAGGTGGACTTGCCCGAGTCCATGAATATTGAGAATTATATCACAGTCCAAGTATTCACTCAGAAGAGTTACAGGGAGAGCGGGAACACTTTGTGAGCGTTCGTCTGTTTACAGACTCCAGCGTGGGACAGTTGTTGTAGTCCTCGTCAAACATTTAGAGGCTAATCTTTTATATTACAATCCAGTTGCTGCCTGTCTTTCCAAGATGCACAGCTGCACTTGTGATTTAAGAAATTTGAACTGGTGCAGAATATTTAACAGAATCTCTACAGTGACCGTATCTCATTGTGTGCGTTTTCCAACAGGGCCGTCATGTCAAGACAGGTCAGCTGGCAGCTATCAAAGTCATGGAGGTCACAGAGGTAAGGGTTCATTACCTCACTACTCTCAGAGTGTACCTGTGTCATCATGTGTCGTGTTTGAGGCAACGCTGTCTCCTGCTCAAAAATAATCCTTATTTATCTCTATTTTATTTCGACATCCTTTTTATGCTCCACCTGTTCTTTACCTGGAATGTCAACTTCTCAAATGCATCCTTTCATGTTCAAACAGCCTGAGCAACACCATAAACACCAAACACTATTTGTGCCATCGCATGAACTACCTGACGTCAGTTTGATTGAGAAATGAGGGTAACTCTGCTAATGAGCCATTGAGAGCAGGCTGAAGCCTGACTGTTAGCTTGTACAAACATACTTACAGGAGTCTGCAGATGGATGGCAGACTGCGTTACACAGTATATAACTGACAGAACATCATAAGATGCGTAACGACCAAAGTGGAACGTTAGTGTAATTAAATCCAACACCACCGTGATAATCATCCTGTTAACATAAATCATACATGACAGCCTTTAATACATGACTCCTGTTTGAGGGTTTTGCATCAAGATGACCTGCTTTTCTTCAGCTCCTGGATTAAATTTACACATACTGTAGTGCAAGAGTTTCTTGCAACTTATTACACATACAGTTGAGTTTTCTCGGTACTGGGAATCGCTGAATATACAGCTGATAAAATAAGCATTGAACATGTGACCAATATAGTTCTAGATTATCACCAGATGTTGGCAACAACCCATCCAATCCATGTGTTCGATATTTACTTTAACCGCTATGGTTGTACCCTCTAAAGAAAAACAATCCCTTGTACTATTATAGCATGATGATAGTATTTCTCTCCAGAGACCCTGCTCTCGGCCTACATCCTAGTCCTAAGTCCCCATAGCAGTGCGCGTTGTGTGAACGTATGGCTCTGTAATAACCTCCACACACTGTTTTTATGGTTTATGATGTCAACCACTGGCTTCTAGATTCCTCGCTTTGGAGTTTGCTCTTTAACTTCGTGGCCATCTTGATCTTAAGGTGTCAGGTAACAATAGGAGTGTAGGTTAGCCAGCTGCATTTCTGAACTGTGTAGGTATAACACACAGAGTTACCTACTTGGGGAGGCAAAGTACCAGACTAATGATCAGAATTTCACTAACCAGAGCTGTGAAAATGCTTCAAAAGGGCACCAATATAACAAATACAGTCAAGAGGTGAAGCCTAGCGAGCAGCTAGAGCTTTTTTTGTAAACAGCTTATGTTTGCTGTTAGAATGAGTGAGTTATTATTCCTATGTTAGCATTTAGCTAGGTACCGCTCCACAGACAGGCTTGCATGGCTTTGGATTTATATCTGTGTGAAGTAAAATAAAATGTTAAAATATCACTAAATCCAACACGCTCCATCTTCTGTCTTGATAAGATTTGCTTTATGTGATAGGAGAGGGAATATCTTTGGGTTTTGGTTTCTTGTTCAGTAATGCAGCCAAACTGGAGAGTTTAGCACAGACCTTGTCATTTTTCTCTGTTTCTTACATTTTATGTAGCAGATAATTATGTGATTAATGGAGAGAATAATCAGACAACTAGATGACGTGTTAAGAACTCGTTAGAGCATCCCCCAGAAAAAGAAGTCAAATACAAATTATAGAGTGCCTGAATAAATTATATTACAGATTGTTCTGACATCTAAACGTCGTAGTTTCTTTGTGTGGATGTGACAGCAGGAAATGCTTGGCTATTATCTGTCTTCTCGCAGACACACACACACAACCTCGTCGTAGGCAGAAGCCTGTGTGTTTCAAACGGAAGTGAAAGTTCAAACTGTGCCTTGTCATTTTTCTCTCCTCCTGTGAAGATTTAAGGGAGGGCAGCGACTGTGAGAAGCTCTCTGTTGTTTCCACTTTCCTGATTAACAACCACAGCCAGCTTCTCCAGCTCTCCTCCTTTCTTCTGCCCTCGTTTCCAGATCCAGAGTAGATTTAGGAGTCCAGTGAATTGGAGAAGTCACAAGTCATTTCCAGGATTTATACTAGGAAAACAAAAAGTGCCGCACACAGTTTCCTCTGCTTTCTTTTTGTCCTCTGTCACGTAAAGTCGACCAGGCAGCCCCATTTTCAATCACCTGTGAACGGTCACATGACCATGACTAATAATGAAATTCCAGTTAATACATGGCAGTAATATTTTTGTCACTTGTTTGATTCCTTATGTTTTTGTTCTTGTGTTTAGGAGGAAGAAGAGGAGATAAAGCTGGAGATCAACATGTTAAAAAGTTATTCCCACCATAGAAATATTGCTACTTATTACGGTGCCTTCATTAAGAAAGGCCCTGCTGGACAGGACCACCAACTCTGGGTGTGTAAACTCGTCACATTTGTTTGTTCTTCAGCACAAACTGTGGATTATCATAGTTTTTATTAAACAGCTGCTGTTCTTTTGGGTTACCTGTGTCAAGCACCACATGTTTCCACTATTTATTTCCCATATAGTTAGTGATGGAGTACTGTGGCGCTGGCTCTGTGACAGACTTGGTGAAGAAGACCAAAGGAAACTGTTTGAAAGAAGACTGGATTGCTTACATCTGCCGGGAGGTGCTCAGGGTAAGATCAAGCACACAACGTAAAAGTTTTTTTTTTTTTACCTTTATAAGTGACCATTTTAAATAAGTATAGAAGATGTGAGCTTTCTGGGTAATGCAACGATGCTGTTTGTGTCAAACCCTCCATCGTCAGCTAACTCTGTGTGATCTAATAAGACAAACAAACACTCAGCAGGGACCTCTCTCTGCCTGCGGTGCTGTTTTAGTGTTGGTTAAAAAAACGCAGGTAGTAACTTGTTTGTGGATGTAAAGCGTGGTTCAGTGTCTGGTGTTGTAAAGAAACACGATGGCTGCTTTTAGTGATTCTTTGCCAAAACATCAAAGAGCAGCCAAACTGACACTGATACTTCCTCATGTTCAGGGATTTATTCTCTCGTATGTTTCTCACTGTGACTCAGGGGGATTTCTTCTTTTAGTTATATACTTAAAAGGCCAGTTTAAAGCACATCTCTGTAAAATGTTATGGTTATCATTATGAGAGATCACGAGGTCCTGAGAAAGGCTCCGGGATGTTTGCTTCGCTTTCTGTGCTGGTGTTTGTGGCTCAGAGACATACACAGTAACATATCAGCTTATATCAGCCCCCGGTGTCCTTGATGTTGCCGTTATCTGCAACAAAAATGGAACTGAGCTCATTTTTTAATTTTTTTGTTTTTGTAGTTGTAAAAAAACTTGAGAGACAAAGGGCTCTGGACTGTCGCCAGAGTTTTCTCCACTGCTGTCAGCCATGCTGTCTCCCCATTGTTTTAACATCACAACACACGCACGCACAAATACACACAGACACCATGGTGAAGTCATTGTCTGAAATAAGACTTACTTCCTCTGTTTATTTAACCCACTTTGAAGAAGCGAGAATGCAAATACACATACACACACATGCGCACACACACACTAAAACTGTGCTTGAGTTACTCGGCCACTCAGTAACTGCCTAAAGTAAGGATGTCTACTGATGGACTTGAAGCTAAAAGCTAAATCCTGCTCTCTGTTCAGTAATACTTCAGACACGTGATCTAAATGCTCTCCGAGGGCAGCGTTTGCCCCTTCGTATTTATAGCGGCGGTCATCTGACCGTGTGTGCACGGGAGTGTTTATATGTATTCATATTTGTCTTCCAGGGCCTTTCCCATCTTCACTCCCACCATGTGATTCACCGAGACATTAAGGGACAAAATGTTTTGCTCACAGAGAACGCCGAAGTCAAACTGGGTATGACACACTGACACATGCGCTGTGGTTCCTCAAGCAGACGTAACCCCTGGGAGAACAACAGAACAATCACACAGTCATATTCAAACACATAAATCTCACGACCACAAAGACGCTTCTGAAAGTAGCAAAGGTTGTGGCTGTTTTTTCACACATGAAACCTTTATTTTTATTTATTTTTATTTTTTTGCAGTTGACTTTGGCGTGTCAGCCCAGCTCGATAAGACGATCGGTCGGAGGAACACCTTCATCGGTACTCCTTATTGGATGGCCCCGGAGGTCATTGCCTGTGATGAGAACCCTGAGGCTACATATGACTACAGGGTACCTAATTTCAAAGACACAGCCTTGTTTCATTTTTGTTTTTTTAAGTGAGAATTAAGGCAGTTCCCAGCTGCTTACGGTGGTTTATTTGTTATCTAACATGGTGCAGACTATGCTGTGGACAAAGTGGAAGTGGCTATATTTTAATATTGAAGTTATTCAACCACACATACATGGAAATGACTGATAAAGATGAACTATTTTACACTTTTACAGTTTCAGTCATCTCACAGCTCATGAAATCCAGATGCAGGGAAAGCAGCATTTGTGTAACTGTGGTTGTTTTGTACTGTAATGCTGAGGCATTATGCTGAGTGTGGGTCACCAACCACAAGTCATATTTGTTGTGCCACACGTATGTGAGACACACAACCAAGATTCAAACATCTGCTCTTATTATTGCTTTTGCTTTGAGCTCAGTTTAGTTTCACTTGGTTTCCAGAACTCATTGCAGTGTTTCACTCTAGTTTTTATTAGTTTCAGTCTTAGTTACTTTAATGTTTTTGGATTTATCCATTTATGATTGAGGAAGTTCAAAATAGGTAATACAAAATAAACACAAAGCTTCCTGTTATGTAGACACTGCAGCCATGAAAACCCTCCTGAGTTGACAAATTTGACCAGCGTGACGAAGAGCAAGTCTGCAGACGTTTCCTGTGTGTTGTCTGTTTTAGTTATTTTTGAAAGTGCGCAATATAATTTTTTCTTCTTGTTTAGAAGTTTTAGATGTGAGTTTATGTTTCATCAACTCTATTACCTTTTACGTGAGGGTGTCAGTAAAGCACTTTAAGCTGTTTGTTGCTGTGTAAGGCAAAACTCACTTGGAGGTCACAGGTTTGCTTTAGTCCTGTTAGCTGAAACAACGTTGTGTTGAAGTCCAGGATCAGTTTCTTCTTCAACATTGTTGAGGGGATAAAAAGTCCAGTCGTCGCCTTCAGTTTGACTGGCTGCTGAGGAACACGTGGTTCTGGATGTTATTGCTACTTCGCTGCCTTCCTCATGTTTTCCAGCTGACACTGTTGAACCATGTTAGTCTGCCATGGCTGTGTTTGGTCCTGACAGCCTGACACTTTTAATTATTGTTCTGAAACAGAAAAAAATCATTCTTAGTCAGACTTTATCTTGTGTTTTCATCTGTAATGTCTGTCACTAACAAACACGTGTCGATTCGCAATATTGAGCCAGTTCAACACATATCACCACATGCAAGAAGTTCATTGTCTGCGAGATGGCTTGCAAATCGCGTCGACCATGATTTAATTCCAGCGACGCCAACTTCTGTGACGTAAAGTCGTGTAGCGCTCGCTTCTCCTGCCTGTCAGATGTGGGCTGAGAAACAGCCCCGGTCTCATAGCAGCACTCAGAAATAAGTCTGCATAAACATATATTCAACAGACAGCTTCCATAAATATAAGAAATTCACCAGAGTGACAACATCTTTCAAACACAGGCCAAAATCTTTTTGCTGTGTTCTTTTTTTTTTTTTTTTTTTTTTTTTTTTTTAATGATGTAAACCTCATCCAAAATCTTCATGATAAAGTTTGAGTTCACTGAGTGACTGATTAATTTTATCGTATTTCGCAGAAACAACCTGAGACTGTTTTTGAAGAAATTTTATATTAATCAGATCTCACACCCACGATTGAAAGAAATCTGTGAACTCTGGAAACTGTTTCTGTGATTCCCACACCTCAATGCACTACACTGCTTTTACTAATTACATACAGTCATTTTAAAATGGTATCCAAGGTTATTAGCTACACTATAACCTTTAACCCGCCTGTCTTGTTTTTAGAGTGACCTCTGGTCTTTAGGCATCACGGCCCTAGAGATGGCAGAAGGAGCCCCCCGTAAGTTAAAAACACATCTACACACATGCACATGACTAACTGATATGCTGAAGTGTTTTACACTACATCGTATGTATTTCCCTTTTCATTTGTTCATTTATTTTTATTTTTATTTTTTCCACATCTGTGACTCTGCTGCTCTCTGCCTGTGCCCTCCATAGCTCTGTGTGACATGCATCCAATGAGAGCGCTGTTTCTGATTCCTCGAAACCCTCCACCAAAACTTAAGTCAAAGAAATGGTAAGCCCTAAACACACACACACACACACACACACACACACACACACACACACACACACACACACACACATGCAGCAGGATGCAAACAGCAGTGTTTGGGATTTCTCTTCTAAAAACAGGGCCTCTGAGGGGTCTTTGTTGTGGGTTTCATGCATCTGATAAAATATCTTCCAGCACTCTCGTCTTGAGAAGAAAAGGTTGAAAGTAATGGGCATGTCTAGATATATCAAGATAAATAAAGTTTTTTTTGTTTTGTTTTTTTTTGTTTTGTTTTTTTAAAGAAGTCCAGTCATCCAGATTAAAAACCCACTGGTGGGTGTGTGTTCTGGATTGAATCCTATTTAGGGTTTGATTATCAGCCTCTTTCCTTTCTCTCTCCATATTTTCTGTGGATAATTGATAGGCACTTGTTGAACTCATGGTGGAACTCTCATGCTGTCTTTCATTCAGTATTAATGTCATCTGAAAAATGCTTTCTATTGGTGCTTTTAATAGCGTCAATGATTTGGGGTGAACTGCTTTCCCATTTCGCTCCAGGCCCCCTTGAGGCAGAAAAATAAAGCAGCCCCACATTTTCCTTCCCAGTTTTCTATGACTTTACACACGGCGCATGTCACTGATTGTAGAGTGCTTCTGTAGGTAGATATCATCGTAAAAGTTGGACTCGTTATTTTGGATTTGCTTTTCCTCGGTAGAGTAGCGCTGGGAGAGGCGATTCTAGCTTTTATACTGTGGGTGAGTGGAAATACTTATTTAAGAATTATGTGGAGTGTTATGCGGTTCAGTGAATTAGATATTTATTTAATGTTGTCTTCTCTTCTGATTTGTTGAGTTTTATGGTTGGAACTACAATTTGTTGCTGGTTTTAACCCTACAAAAGCATTTTTATCATATTTGCTACATGAGTTTCTGAGACCTCCATCTCATCAACATAATCAATACTTGCCTAAAAAAAACCTTAAAGTCTTGTTTGTTTTTTGTCTAAAATTAACATTGTTGCTAACAAAAAGTTGCCAAAAGCGCCGAATGTATCAAATGTGATACAAAAAACTATATATCATCAGCAACATGATATAGCAAAAAAAAAAAAGTGGATTTTAAAAAATGAGTCTTTAAATTAGTGATTCGGTTTAGAGAATTTAGTGTATTCACAGAAATGTGGAGGAGGTTAAGTGATACTTTGTTACATTAGTGTGTCTGTTGTTAAACCTGCTTGTAATGCTTTCACATTTGTCTGTATTTTGTCTGCAGGTCGAAGCGTTTCTTGTCGTTCGTTGATAGTTGCCTGATCAAGAACCATCTACATCGACCCACCACAGATGTCCTACTGAGACACGCCTTCATCAAAGACCTGGCTAACGAGAGACAAGTTCGCATCATGCTTAAAGATCATCTGGACCGAACCAGAAAGAAGCGAGAGAAAGGTCAGGGCAAATAAAGGCAGTAAATTTAAACCATAAACGAGCTATGGGCTGTTTTCCTGCTGTCTGTATACAGGGTGGTTTACAGTGACAGAAGTTAGGGCTATTTTTCTGCTCATAGGCTGCTTCACATTTTCCAAAGTCATCCAGCGAGCCAGATCAGAGTCTTTGCTGGACCACTTGTGTCCCCTGGGCCTTGGGTTTGACACCACTTCTCTACAGGGTTCACAGTTTAATTCCACGTAAAACAAAGGCTGTCATATCTGCACTACGCTGTTAGAATCTGAAAATCCTTTCAGGTGTGTCTAAGTGTCAGGGGTTTTTCAAAGTAAAATGTCAGGTTGAATTTATCACCATGTTTTAAAAATTGACAGTATCTTCTGGCTTTGAGCCCAGCTGTGGTGGATAACGCCGCACACTTGAGCTGAGAGTGGACCAGCTGCTCTCACGGCAGCAGCAGCTGTTTCGCTCAGGCTGCTCAGACAAACACAGCATTTTGCCTCATTTCTTGCCTGCTGTTTATGGAAATGATTCATTTGGTTGCCATTTGGTACTTTTGCATATATTCTGCTTTGTTGTATCTTCATTCATTTTGTCAAAGCTTATGAAAACATATTCTGATGCTAACAGCGCCGGCGAGGCAGACGAGGAGAGCGCAGCAGCGGGAGAATGTTAGGTCAGGCCGAAGGGAAGTCTCGGGCTGACCTTTGCTTTCCTTTTTCTGCTGCATTCTTTTATAACAATGTCTCGCTCACAAAGATGGACGAATGAAGCGAGGACGAAGGGAACAAAAGGCATAGAAACAGACAAAAGAACAACAAATTAGGAATGTGTAACACGAGGAAGCAAGCTGTGAGACGTATAGTGTGAACGTAATTTATCCTCCGCTTACTCTGGATGAGCTGCATGTGCTGAGTCACTGATGCCAAAATGTGCAGTCAGACAGTGAGAAAAACAGTCAGGACGGAGATATTTATGACTCGTCTCTTTGCTTTGTTCTCATGTCAGTATTCACAGTGTAAGTAATCCTCATAATGTCTATTAGCTTTATTTTTCTTCATTTGCAAAAGTGAGAGAGAGAGAGACGCTGAGGGGAAGTAAGGAGGAAACGAATCACCATCTGGTTCTAATCTTCTGTTGGCTTATAACAACACTCTAATGACTGGTAGGCTTTCTGCTGTATGCGCTGTGTGTATGCAGTGTGTATAAGGCCATATTTGTGATTTAGTGTGTGTTTCTGTTCCCCTGTGCCCCTCCACAGTAATGAAATGTTGGTAGTGTTACTGTGAAGAAAAAAAACTTTGCAAGTTCTGCAAGAAAGGAAAAAAAGAAAAGAAAATCAGTGCGTCCGGATGTGATGCAAAAACGGATGTGTCATTCATCATACCCAAGAGTGTAGTTTGGACAAAGATGTCTGTGTTTTGGAAGATGAGTCACTCCAAAAAGAAATGATTAAAGTCCCACTTTTCAGTCAGGAAAAACTAGGCCGTCCCCTCCAGTCCTTCCCGTGTCTTTCAGCTCCTTTGGAGCCCTTCAAGCATGACATCACCACCATATAAAATATGCTTTTGCCCTGTTTGTTAACGAAAGTCTTCTTTTCTGCTTCGAACAAATCCACCTGTGTTGCGTTACCTTTTTGGCTTCTTAATGGCAACATATGGTGTGTCAAGTTGATGTTCAACTTACCCCAAGCTCCTATCACACCATATGGTGGCCAAATGTTGTTATAGGAAGCTGACTGGACCCATCTTCATGTACCCCCTTGGAAGAGTGATTGATTTTAGTGCAGTGTTCATGAAGGCGGTCCTGGTTAAAAATGACACTGGGATAGTAGCATTTTTAAACATTTCCTACCTGTGCTAACACATGCTTGCATGCATTGTGTTGCCATGTGTCCCTTGATAAAAGGTGTATGTGGAAACGAGAGACACCTTTTAGATGGGGAAGCACTGCTGTCCTGAAATCTACTACAGCATAAAACTCTGCTCCTTTAGGCTTCCATAAAAGAAGCCTCTTTCATTTTTTGCTGAATAACTTTGCCCACACTAGACTTTTGTGTGGCTTTGATAATGACAAAATTGCTACTGGCAGCAGACGATGAAGGGGGAAGAGGGTAGGGCATGGAGGAAATTTTAATGAAATAGCGGCTTGCTCACAAAGCCAGAAACACAGATGAGAATTCCCACTGCGGTGCTGACACATCAGAAGCGTTCACCCAAGACACCACCCGTGAGCGCATCGCATTTCTAACGCGTCAATTTACAGTAGAGCGTGCAGTGCAGCGTGTGGATGGTGCGACTCGTCAGAGAGTCTTCACTTTCTCTGCATCTGGGGCCAGATGCATGAAGGCCTGGTGACTGATGTCATACAGTGGCTGTTTGTGCATCAAGTTATTTGAAATGTCAGTGAAAGGAAAGACAAAGAAGAAGCAAAAGTGAAAGTAATGCACTCGCTCGAAGTAGAGAAAAGAAACTGTTTCAGTTCTGGAATAATAAAAAGAATAATCTGTAGAAAAAGAGAACGAGAGCATTGGTGCTGCAAGGCAAAAAGGAGAAATGGTGTAACCACTCACAGCACAAACGGGCAGATTATTACTACAGCAATTTATTTAAGCACCTACAATTACCAAAGAGAAGAAAAAGTTTCACGAGGTTCAGTACCCATTAAATTATGTGCCAGATGACTTAAACTGGAGATATTCATACAGATGTGCGTCTGTGCGCTTCTGTAAACAGGACAAAATGTTCTGTGATATCAGCTGTTTGCCTAAAGGTGAGATTGTGTCTCAGCTTATTTTTCATCGGCATCATTTTGGGTTTGACTCTGAAAAAGTGTGAAGTATCAGGACCAGTGTCCATGTGGGAAAAGGAGTAAGTGTATTTAAATATCCCCATGTTGGGTGCTGCATAGTAACATTTTACTGTATCCACTCCTCCTCGCTTTCTCTTCTCTCTCCTTTTTACTCTCTCAGAGGGCCCAGAGTATGAATACAGTGGCAGTGAGGAAGAGGATGATGAGGTCACAGAAGAGGAAGGAGAACCCAGGTAAAGCTTTGTCACGTCAGGCAAAATATTATTCACCAGAAATTAAAGCAGGACTCAGTTACTACATGATCCTTTGTGAAGTAATAATCACACTAAGCAACAAGCTGTCAAGCACACATCATGCGTCTGCCATATAAACATCTAAATGATTTTTTTTTATTGTTATTAGGTCTTAAGTGATCATTGCTACTGAATCACTACAGGTTATGCTTTATTATAAGTCCACAGACAGATGTTGCTGTCCCTGGATGTCAAATAGCAGATGGTGCCGTGCACAGAGCTCACTCACTCCTAGAGTGAGATTAATGTGTGTGTTTTTGTTGCTGTGACCACTTTCCCTTCGTCCTCACGTTAACTCGAGCACGTCACTCGCACTTGACTTAATGCCGCTCACGTGTCTCTCTCCATCAGCTCCATAGTCAATGTTCCCGGCGAATGGACGCTGAGGCGGGAGTTTCTTCGACTGCAGACAGAAGATCACGAAGGCGGCAGAGACGTAGGGCGCGGAGGAGGTGGTGGAGGTCAGCGGGGACAACAGGTAGTTTGTTTTGTTCTGTGCAGTTTTGTCTACATGCATATAAATTTTAGTAAGATGCAGAGAATTACATGTGATACATTTATTATGAGCAGCAGGTTATTTTACTGAACTATTTCACATTTAGCAGTTAGCTTTCAGTATTATGTCAGGGTTAGACAGCACTCCGCTCAACGGTGGATGAAGTCAAACATGAATCGGTTTTCTTAGTTGTATTTTAAGTGTGGTCATGTTGTATTTGACATCCAGGCGTTGCAGCAGCACAGGCAGCAGCTGGAAGAACAGGAGCGATACAAGCAGCAGATCCTGGCTGACAGACAGAGGAGGATCCAGCAGCAGCAAGAGCAACGGCAAAAGTTAGAGGATGTAAGTGCTGTTATTTACAGTGGTTTCCATAGGATTCACTCAGCATTGACACATTAATAATAAAACGTTAAGAGCGAATATGATATTTTATTGTGTGTGCTTAACTTCCTTTTTCACCTTCCTCATATCGAGTCTTTAAACTGCGACCGTTGTGACTTTATGTAGTTTTACTGCAGGGAACAATGTCAGCATAAATCCTTAATGTTTGTTTAATACTTACATTTGTTAGGTTGATTAAAACAGTTCCCTTTGTTGTTGCCTGCAGCAGAGGCGACAGCTGACAGACTGTGCCTTTCAGTGGGGAGAGCTGCAGGAGGTCTTCCTTGGGGAGGAGTCTGAGCTCCACGACAGCAGGATCTTAGTGGATGAGGGAAACAAGAGGAGCGACAGGAGACAGGTGAAGATGAACTTTTGACTTGGTAGCAGTTGGAGGATCTTTTTATACATGCATACTGAGTCCACTGTAGGTGTAGTGGTGAATTTCCAAAGCTTAGGTTTTACAGCAGTGTTATGATAACCTTACAGGAGACCTGTTACGTTTATTTGCAACTTTACCTGAAACGAGCCCTTTTTGTCACGTCCTGAGCTCAAGATGGTTCAGTTTTCTCTATGCGCAGATAATATTAGCAAAGCTAATATGGTAGATAACCACAACTTAATGAAACTTCTTAATATATTTATCTTAAACAGTTACCATTGTTGTTGGTGCTTTCCAAAAAAGCTTGTTTGGTTTGTTAATATGATGTCGCTTGAGGAGAGGACAAAAGCTGAACTGCGTGAAGGTGGACAGTGATTGGTTTAAAAACGTCAGATGTAAGCACTGATTCTTAGCTGACCAAACAGCTGTTGGATGAGCTGTAACATGTGTCCCAGGCTCTCCCACCGTGTTCATGTCTTTACCACCTTCTTCACCTGACAAGTTTTCCACTTGTGATGGTTTCCCAGGGTTTCAGATGAGTTTTTAAAAAATGATCAGAAGCATCAAGCAGACACGCAGCAACTTTGTCACTTTGTTTCTTTCATATTCACGTGCTCGGTTGTTTAATTAATTAAAAAAAGCTTCTGAGGGGAAGATCAGGCTCCATAGCTGCTTAATGCTCCGCTGTGTTCGTCACCTGGCTGCTAACTTTGTCTGCTGCCTGGTGCTGGATAAGTAGTCTACAGTGCATTAAACAGAGCCTTTTTTGCCAAAAACAGCTGCCTACTGAGATGGAAATGACGCTGATGAGGACTGTCGGGATGGAACAAATGTGAAGACGTGCATAGTGATAAGTTACTTCTTGCTGAAATGTCTTCCCAGTAGGCTGACTGCTGCACGTCCTTAATAACCCCTGTGTTTGAGACATAAAAGCCAACACAACAGCTGAACGTGTATATGTGAGTGATAGGAGCCCCTGAGAGTCTGACCTGGGTACCAAAACTGCTCTGACCTCCAACAGCTAATCACTAAAACATCTCATGTCTTTAGATTATAGTTTGAGCAAAGTTATATAATGTCTGTGAAGTAGCTGTCAGAGGAGTTACTTTGTGACAGGTGACTGAAACACTGTGTGTGTGTGTGTG
The DNA here is from genome assembly GCF_900408965.1 of Simochromis diagramma. Lineage (NCBI taxonomy): Eukaryota > Metazoa > Chordata > Actinopteri > Cichliformes > Cichlidae > Simochromis > Simochromis diagramma. The sequence continues at coordinate 2,001,790 of NW_024387477.1, forward strand.
CGTGCATGTGCCATCTACATTTGGTTCAAGCTTCAGAAACTAAAGCTGTGATGATGATGATGTGCACGGCACTGATAGCGGGTGCACCTGTCAGGCTTTGTCACCTGGGTGATAAAAACACACCTTCAATGTAACAGAGTGATGAGGGACCTGGTGTAGTCTTCTCAGTTTTTGAGGACTTAACCGGTGCAGGTTAAGAATAAAGTAAAAGAGGAGGTCTGTATTTGGACATTTTTTTCATATTTCACTGTACCGCTGAAAGTTTTCTGAATTATTTGGAGTTTGAATAAGTTTTTTTTTTCCCCATCAAGACTGTTTTTCCCCCCCACAAAGCTACAACATGAATATGTTTTACTTCATTAAAACTCCGTTTATTGCATCACAGAAACCTGAGACCATGAGAATGACCTTTTCTGTGAGGCAGTGTTACAAAGTAACTGTAGCTATGTGTGTGTCTGTATGCACACATTTAACAAAGTATGCTGAGACAGTGAACTGTCTGTATCAATTTCAATCATTTTGAGCAAAGACACAAAGACACTCTTTTTACTGTTTTAGAAATTCATTTTTTACTCATTAATTTTGACACATGTGTAATGAATCTATTCCATACACCAGTGGGTTTCAATAGGTTTATATTAACACTGCAGAGCAGGTTAGTGACTGGGGATTCTTCTTGTTGAAGATGCTGTATTTAAATGCTATTAATATCGGTCTTATTTTACTGTGTGTGTGTGTGTGTGTGTGTGTGTGTGTGTGTGTGTGGTATCTGTACGTGTTAGTCTGATTACACAGATTACCTCAAAGTCATTAAGGTCAGCATGTGTAATGGATCTATCTGATGCTTCATTAACTTTCACTGTATCTGTGTTTAATTATGCGACAGGTTCAGTGAGCACATGATGTGATCTTGTATTATGTCAGATGAATAACACGTCTGCTGCTCCCAATCATCGCACACATCGATTGATTTAGCAAGTATTGCGTGATGTAGTTCAGTTCACTGTCAGCGGCTTCAGACTGTAGAGGTCGCCTCTCCAACTGGACAGGGAATACTCATTACACAACCTTACTTGTTACAAATCTAAATGATTTGTAACAAGTAAGGTCTGATTTCCCTTTAAAGAGTTGCAGTGTGACATTTCTTACAGTACTGGTCAGGATGGGTTCCAGTTCTCACTGGATTAGTGGTGACGGTCACTTAAAAGGAGCTACAGCTGCAGCATGGCTCTGCTTTAATCGTGATGTCATGCTTTGAATCCTCCTGTATCGTCACAAAAACTTGGCATAGTTGTTTTTGGCCTTTTTTAACTTTTATTGACAGATACAGTGAAGAAATGACAGGAAAGCAGAGGGAGAGAGAGACAGGAGAAGGCATACGGCAAAGGGCTGTGGGCCGGACGCGTATGCCACGTGGTCGCCTGCTCAACGCACTGAGCTAAACTGGGCCTGTGTGTTTGACTGGATCTTAAATCATCATTCTGACTGGCACACATTAAATACTATTCATTTATTTATTTATTTATTTATTTCTGAAAAAGACAATTTTCATGGCTTAAACCTGAGTATAAAATGGTTTTCTGGCGAAATGTAGAACAAATCAGCACAATATCCTTTATTTCTATTGATTGGTGACTTTCATCTAATACCACCAGAAGGTCATAAACCACACGGTCCAGATGACACATGTGAACAATACATCGAGTCGGTCACTTGAAGCTGGTTATAAAAGTGATCCGGTGCACACGCAGTTTTATCTTCTATCACTTTTACAGCAGCACGCTTGTCTGTAGGCTGCTACAAAACTGTGTTGGTGCCTAAAACTAAAATTATCTTTCTATCAGTTGAACAGGAGATGATTTTATTGTGCAAATTACCAGTAATTTACCAGTTTAAATCAGATTAAGGTTTAAAATGTGCGTGACTGTGGTTGTGACCAGTTTGAGTGACAGCTGCGAGCGGTCTCTAAGGGTTCACCTCAGAACTGAACCTCGTGATCATGTTTGTGGTTTTAGTTGGACTTTTAACACATCCTTTCAATCTAAATACAAACTCATTTGTAATGTCACTGTGGCTTTGTTCTTGTTTTTCTGTTGTCACGTGTATCACTGTAGAGTTCAGTGTAGCATGATTCCTGTCTCAGGTGTTAGTGCTTCCTTGTTAACAAAGCTGTAATTAGTTTGTAGACTCAAGGCCTCGGTTCTCACCCTGCAACAGTTTTGTCCTTGCGCGTCCTCACAGTGGCATCATCGATTGCTCGCAGATGAGGTGAGCTTCACCTTGGATCACTGCTCAGAGGGCGCTTACGTTTGTCCTGCAGACATTTGATTTGTAATCAGGTTAAGCTGCCGTTTCAGCTTAAACCCTGTTGAGTGTGACCCTTCACATCAAAGCCCAGTGAACACAATTTGAAGCCAATGGTGCAATCACTGAAAATATTTACATAGATTAGATTTGATTAACCAGTGTAAATGCAAAAAAAATTCAGTTTGTGCTACTTAGTTTTTTCTCTTTTTTCAGAGAAATTCAAATGAGGTTATAATGAAATATTTAAAGTTGAGTGTGGCGGCTAAAAGCTTCGTGCCATCTTGCACACTCTGAATATTTTAGTTCCCACCTCCTCAAAACCTCAGAACATCTTAATTAAAGTGTGTGTGTGTGTCCTGAACAGGATCAGGCAGGCAGACAGTGGAGTGCCGATGTGTCAGTGAGGCCTCTGGACTCTGTGGCGGAGCAGGTAACAATCCTTCACTTCATATTTGTTCATATATTTGCTTGTTTACCTGTCACTCACATACGAGTGACAGCAGGTGAATTTTCTCTTGAAATATTCCAAATGTGAGCCGATCCTTCATGTGGTCGATGAAAGCAAACAGCGTGGGAGTGTCCAGACTGCACCTTGTGTCTCTTTTTCTCTTGCTTTCTTTCACCATCTCTGTATGTTCTTATGAATGTGTTGCATGTTGTTAGATGTGTTATAAACCTGGATTCTCTTTTATTTTTAACACTTCATGAACAGCATCAGTGTAAACTGTTAACTTCTCTTATTTCTTATGGTTACAGCTTTTTTTTTTTTTTTTTCTTGTAGCCTGACAGTAAAATTGAAACTATTCAAAGACTTGTATTTGTTTAAATCTTTAAGTAGAAATTTTCTGACATGTGAGGTGAGAAAAAGTGTGTTGCTGACAAGAGAATAAGGTTTAACCCAAAGACTGAAATGCAGACAGAGAGACAGCAGCTGGCTGTTGTTTGTGTCTCGGGTGGATGGAAGATGAAAAGATGTGCGAGTGAAGGTAGATGAAGAGTCACAGAGGTGAAGCAGGGGACGGTGGTGGTAATTGATCGTCTGCGTTTCATGTTTGAAGTGAAGTTTACGGAGGGTGACAGACCTGTTTGTTCTGGTGAAGTTTATTATTTAAAGTTCTCAGTCAGAGATTAGAGGTTTGTAATTTTCAGTGTGAGACTACTGCAGGAATTCAGAGAAGTCTCTGAGAAATCTCTGACTTACACTTTACTGTACCGATAGCATCAGTTCTTAGTTTAAAGCCAAACCTTATCACAGCTTGGCATCTCTTTTTGTTTTAAAAGGCTTTCCTCTCCATCTCTCTCTCCACTGATCCCAGCACGCCTCCCATCCTCAGTTGGGTCCTCCTTCCATCCATCCCTCTGCTCGCAGCATGGGACCTCTTTCACTTCCAGCAGCTCTCTTTTAACTTGTCTTGGGATGATACTATCTAACCTCAGTAGATGTTTCAACATAAAAATTTGCAAAACATGGTTATATTTCTAATGCTCATACTCTTCATCTCCTTCTTTAGTTCTGAAGACGCACATCTCTGTATTGTTATGATTTTGTGGTGTGATTAGACTTCTTCTTAATTTGTACTCCACCGCCTGCACTGACTGTTAAATGGTAAATGGCCTGTATTTGTATAGCGCTTTTACTAGTCCCCCCTAGGGACCCAAAAGCGCTTTACACACCCAGTCATCCACCCATTGACTCACACATTCACACACTGGTGGAGGCAAGCTACAGTTGTAGCCACAGCTGCCCTGGGGCAGACTGACAGAATAATTACATTATACATGATCTTTTCTGATGTGAGAAGTACACATGTATTGTGTGTTTGAGTCGATCATTTTTCCTTCTTCAACAGTTCAGTCTGGTTTGGTGTTCGGTGACTTTTTAGACTCTACAAACGGAATAACAGACCTTACCATGACACTGAGTCAGGAAAGACTGCGTTTCGAGTGATCGTGGAGTCGGGTGTGGGTGAGATGGTTAGGTTGGCGAGGCAAGAGTGGACAAACTGTGCTTGTGGGCAGGCAGATAGAAACGCAGACTGATGGTGGAGGCAGAGTGAGAGCAGGCAGGTGAAGGCTGCTTTTGTGCTGCAGGAGGGTGGAGGCTGAGCTGGGCACACGAGAGAAGTGAAGAGCTGACAGTCAACTGAGTATAAGAGACTAGAAGCACTAAGGTGACTAAAGTGGGCAGCTACTAAGTTAAGTTAATTGCAGTTTTGAGCCCCAAATGTTCATCTGAGTGAAGAAATCTGATTATTTATTATTTTATTTTATTTAGAAAGAGGGGCAATACATATTAATGAACATTTTAACAAATGTAAATATGCCAGATTATAGCCTTGGGCTAATTTCCATCTGCAGACCCTCTGACAGGTTGGTGTTAAACACAAGTTAGTAAAAACATACAGAGACAATATTTACAGATCATGTGACAAGGACAAAAACAGTGATCACATTATATTAGAACAAACAATGACAAGAAGAGTGGACAACAGAGGACAATATAGATTTCAATAACGGAAACACATCAATTATATTGCACAAACCCCAGTATTGCACATGCGCTGACTGTCCTGATATAGACCCTGTGCACCAGAAAATGCTAACTTCCTGTTTTAAGACCGGATGTAGGGTTGTACATTTCCGGTAGCTTTACTTTGAGGCCAATCGCTACTGTGAAGATGGATTCCTAAATTATGCCCAAAATTGCGTAAAGTTACAAAGAGCAGAGGTGGGAACACTCACCACTGCTGTGTCATAAAAAAATCAAATGATCAATTTTGACGTTTGAAGAGTGCAGATCGATTGGTTGTTTACATCACTCAACACAAGCAGAACTGCATTACTGCATGCAGAAGACACATCGTCCACATCTCTGTATAGTGACAGTTCTTATGATTGAAACTGGGAAATGTTCAGCATTCAAACTACAGGTGAACATTAGTCAAAGGTTTTCCCGTTATGTCAATATGCACAGGGCAGCAGCAGAGTATGGCAGTCTGAGTTTTACTCATTTCCATCACTGTGACAGAACACATGGATTTCCTCTGTTCTCTGTTTTGGTTCTATTTTCTCTGTTCAGATGTTTATCTTGATTTGAGGTTTATGTTTTAGCTGGAAGAAAAACAAGCTCTGGTTTGAGATTATATATAGATCTGAAATTAGTGATAGTGATTCTCTATTTTGTTTCCGTCTCACAGTGTTGGACAGCAGACGGTGTGTTTGTAATGTTTCTGTGTGTAGGCCTTGTGTTCAGGCGCAGTTTAGTTAAACAGGATTAGGAAACTATGCTGTGCATTCTGACTGCGGCTTCCATGTTGTTTCCTCATTCTGAAGAAAACTGCATTAAAGTGATTTAAAGCCGTTTTCCCTCGATGGCAGCAAATACCTGAGCTGCTGTAGTTGTTGTCTTAAGCACAGACTGGACGTCGTTGTTAAATTGTTCTCACAAATCCTGAAGCGATTTTTTTTTTTTAACCTACTTACTTTCCCCGTGTTTCTGTTGTCTAATAAACCACTATAACAGTTCATGCTTTAATATGTCATATTTATTGTCATGTGACTCTGGGCAAATCAGACCATAAAGCAGAGTGTGCAGTTTTAACAGATCTGATACTGTGTGCTGAAGGCTGATCTGCTTTAAATATTGCCAGGATACATAATTCATCCATGTTTTTGTAAAAAAAAAAAAAATCATTTTAATTCATGTTCCAGACAATATAAAATTCCTGTTGGATGTGTTTAAGAAATGAATACATTTATAGTTAAATACTGATGTGCAGACGACACCATTGGCTGATTTATTTACAGCTTCATTCCTGTCAGTGTTTGCTGTTTAATGAATGTTTCTCCTGTTTGTTGCTTTACCAGTTTGTGTTGTTGAAACTAGCTTAATAGGCCAGTGTGTGTTATATTTCTGTGCTATATCTGTGGGCTGAGCCTGGGGGTGTCCTTTTCATTGGGGATGCACAGCTAACATTTAACACAAATGACCTTTGTTACCCTCATAGTCGGCATATAGTTATATACTGTATTTGATACAGATGTACAGAGTTAGTTGTACATGAGTTGGAGTGGACCAAACCATGTAGCAGTTAGTTAGCAATGTGCATGGACAAATTTGGTGCCATATAAAATGGGATGTCGGCACTAGATTGCTAAAATAAAGCTTAAAACTAAATTTTGTTAGCAAAGAAAATCAATAGCCACGTCTTTAGTTTTTTCTACTACAATTGATTGCTAAGCATGACCATTTAAATTGACGACTTAAAAGTGACCGCTGTACAGTTAAAACACTTATTTTAAGTGTGCATATTAAGCCATTAGGCCATTTAAAAAACCACTCTATCAAAAAAAGGGTTATTCCACATAAACTATACGTACATTTAGCTGAAGTCCATTTGTCCCGCCATAATTGACATTTGAGTAAAATCACATTTTCATGTTCATGGGGCATCTGCCACTTAAATCACGTTGACACTACTACTAGTAGTTAAATGAGCAAAGATGGTGGGAAACGTTTCAGTTTGTCTTTGTTCATGTGATTGTGTTACATTTGAATCTTGTGAGTAGCTTTGTAAACTGTTTGGGTGTTACTTTGTAACACAGTATACACACCGTTTAAGAAGGACGCTTCCAGGCTTTGTCAGTTTGTATTTCTGCTCTTCATGTTTGCTACATAGAGAGCAGTGGCTCCAAACCAGCTGCTTCAGCGTAAGGCCCAGCATTCGCAGTCTCGGCTTCAGTCGCAAGCCAAGTCCCAGCCCCTGGCCCAGCATCAGCAGCCCTCAGCGGGCAGGAGATCCCACCGCACCCTGCCCAAGGACCAAACCCAACTCCTGTCCCTGCAACACGACCACAGACACAGGGAGAAAGAGCAGCAGAGGAAAAGAGAAATGCCTGTGGCATCACCCCACAAGCTAACGGCTAATAGCGGGAATGCTGCTGCTGCCGCCGCCGCCTCTCCCAGGCGCTCTCCAGTCAGTCAGAGCTCAGCGGTAAACCCTGCCCCCCTCAGCCTGCTAGCATCTTCATTTCTTCTACATCCTACCTGGTCTTTTTGTACTTTCTCTTCTTGCTCACTGGTGCGAATATCATGCACTTTTTTTATTTGTTGTCAAAGTGCAAACATTTCATTTTTGCAACGCTGTGATGATTTAATCAGCTTTGACTTTGTTGCTTTTCATGTAAATGCATGATGACAGATGAAAGACTGTCTGTGGGGGGTGGAGGCTGAGGGTGCATGTGGTTTCTGGCCTCTATTCATATCATCGAAGCTAAACCACACAAGGAACATGAACATGACCCACTGGTGTTATTCACAGAAATATGTTGAGACAGTCACATGATCGTGGTGATTGAAAAACATTTGTTTCTGCTCCTGATGTTATATTAGACACTCTCCAAACCACAAAATGAATTTCTGAACATGTGAAAATGTTTAAGCCTGAGCGCCTCGAAAGGAGAACAGGTTGAAACACAGTCAGGGCTTCATAGAGTCCGCCTTTAGGACTTTAATGTCAGGGAAGCAGAGCTGTGTCACAAATATAATATGCTTTTCATTATTTTTCAAAGCTATACTGTACAATAGTTTATATTAAACATTAGGGCAGCTCAGCTCAGTCTTCAGACTAGTCTAAATGCACAGTTTCATGGCAGCTCTGTTTAGATTTCCTTTATTTTAGCCTTTGGTTCCATGTAATAAGAGACTATCCATAATATGCTCTTCTCAGAAACACACTCGCCTGCCATCTCCTCTTTAAATGTTTTGCTTGTGAGGGGCAGCGAATCACAGGAAAGTTTTATTAAAATAGGGTTGGCTTAAAGGGAAAGCTGTATATGTTAAACCAAGACGCAGGTATAAGATAGATGAGGATTATTTTGAACCAAGAATCTGACAAGACGACTCTAGAGTCCAAGAATGAAAAGATGGTGCAAAGATCAGCATAAAAAGTTGCCTTTGAGGTTTTATATTTTCATATGTCGTTACATGCTTGTTGAGAGATTAAAGGCACATTATTACATAAACTAGACCCCCCGATAGTTATGTGGACAATTTCAGTGTATAAACTGTTAAAGAAAATAAACTTTGAAGTAAATCAAGACTATTTTTTCAACCACGACACTTAAGAATCGGTTTAATTTGCCCTTCTTCTTCCTGCACAGGCTGTTTTTGTCTCTTTAGTCACTTCTCATTAGAAACATTTTCACAGTCTCAGAAATGGCATCTTTCAAAATGTCATACACCTCGATGATAAAATTCAAAACTCATTCCAACCTTCATTCTAACCTCATTTAGATTAGCTCCTAACCAGACGACTGTGTCAGTTTGTTTATGTCTATTTAAAAACAGACATAAACAAACTTAATGGTTTGTTTTATATTTTAGATGGACTTCCACGAATCAAACTTAGCCAAATTGCTTTTAGCTGCTGGTCTTCCTGGCCAGATGCACTCGAGGCTGGGCTCCGGAAGCAGCTCTAGTCCTTGTACCCCAGCCATGCAGAGAGCTCACTTCATCCAGGTATACAACAGATGTGTCACATAGCTCATGCATGCAATTATGCAATTCTAACACTTTGGGTAAGGCTACAGTCCCACTAGAGAAAACGATGAATGGAGACCACTGTGTGACCAAAATTATTGCAGTTAACTTTGAAAGGATCACTTCAACGATGGGGACCAAGTCTGGGGACCACTCAGGCAGTTGCTGTCTTCAAACTTTGGCGCATTAAGTTAGTGATGAAATGGCAACAAGGCAGCTTTCAGTTTTGAGTAGGAAAGGGCATTAGTGCAGTTGATTAAGTCTGTTCCCATCAGACTTGTATTGTTGTATCTGAACCAGGGTGGACTCACACAGCCAACAATGCACAATCTGCAGATCAAACGTGACCGTCTTAGACTGGGCCAGATCTAAACGTGGCAAATGTACCAACAAGCAGACATAGCTTGTTCATTTCTTTAATCACCTGCATTTTATTAAGAGCAAGTTTGCTCATCAAAAATGAGGACATGAATAATGCGTGCAGGGTTTCTGTTTTTCTCTCTGAAACGTGGCATTTAGAATAAATGTTTATAAGGGTGAACTCTTCTGTTACACGTTGCTGTAACAGAATGTGTGTGTGGTCCTGAGAAGAGAGACTCGGGTAGAGCGAAGTTACAAACTATTCCTCCATGCAACCTCGAATCTGTGTCCAGCAGCTTAATGAAGATGCTGTTATTGTGCTGTGTGCATAAATGCTTGCATTTATGTTTTTCTGCAGTATGTGAAACTGAGCTTTGCACCAGGGCCTTGCTCTCTGAAGAAATGTTATGTGCGTAGTTTGTTGGCTTTGCTACTGATGGTGCAGCTGTGATGAGCTGATAGAGAGGAACAGGAACACTCCTGAGTGATAAGATCAACCCTAACTTGACTGTCATTCATTGCGTCATTCACAGAACCTGCAGATCATGATGCTGTAAAACATGATACAGAGCCAAAGAATTTAACGTGTATAATAACTTACAGATGGAAGTTTTAAAAACAGCGTTTTGTCCCGTTGCATTTGGACATTATTTCTTATTAATAATAGCATAGCCAGTCAAATATCAAAGTCCAATTAATAGCTGGATTTTAAGAAAGAAGAAGCTAAGAAATAAATATTGCTGCTCCTCTGTGTGTGCGCACTGCTGAGAAACAACAAGGAGATTGTGTACGGATGTAGTAACGTGAATAAAAGCCTGAAACATTGGAAGCTGCTCTGCTCACTGGAAAGAAGGAAACGACATGGACTGGATCTGGATTCTCCGTCTCCTCACTTTGACACTTCAGTTCTGCTCCGTTTCAATAAAATCAGTCTTATTGCAGAGGAGGAATATGTGGAGCAACAGGACAAAGCCAAAGTTTTGGCACTGGACACAGTTTTGACACATCCAGCCGTGACAATTACGCACCCTTTCTGATCGCAACTCTAATTCCAAATAAATGAGCATTCCTAGCAGCAACTATCGTGCATGTTGGATGAAGATATGCTTTTCACTGTTAAATTTCAGCAGTGTTCAGTAAATAACCTGCCACAAACCTTTGTAACTTGGGTTTTGATGGTGCAGATAAGTTGCACTAGTTGCAACATGTTGACAATCTGTCTACATTTATAAATGACATAGCAATTAATCACAACCCTTTGCCAACCTACTAGAAAGTGACTGCCCTCAGTCCAAGTCAGACCAAGATTTGTTGCCTTATGTTGAAAAGTGGTCAACCAGAGGTTGAGGCTGCTGCACGCTCGTGCCACAACTACTTGCAATTAGCCCCAGACAACAAAAACAAAATCACCATCCAACTATTCATTCTCCTTGTGGGGGTGTTGGAGCCTGTCCCAGCTTCCAGGGGGCGAGATGTGGGGTACACCCCGAACAGGTCCCCAGAATGTCACAGGGCCTATTTACTCACAAACCTCTGGTGTTTCTTGGTCCCTCGGAGGTTGCCGTCCTGTTTTTACTCCAGTGTGACTGAAGCCTAATATGCTCATTTCGTATAAATGCTAAGTGCTGTCACGAGGTACTATTTAATAACTTTTTACATTTTTTTTCCCAGAATGAAAATCTTCGCTCAAGTCGGGATGCCCCACACAGCAGCTCTATGTCAGACATGGCCATCTCCCCTTTGTCCCTATTTTCTCCCGTGTCCCCAACTGACAGTGTCTTCTGGGACTCTGTGGAGACTCCACCCAAAGTGAGTATCATCTGTTTTTAGTTTCCAGCTCCTTACTGGATCACGGTGCAGATTTGATGATTGGCGTGAACGAGACATAAATTCAAGTGATGCATTTTGTTCTTCTGGCTCCCACCAAAAGAGGAAGTCTTTGTTGTGTCCTGCATCACATGAGCACAGGATAGTGTGTGTGTGTGTGTGTGTGTGTGTGTGTGTGTGTGTGTGTGTGTGTGTGTGTGTGTGTTTGGCATCTTGTATTCTGATCAGTTGCCCAGCTAAGGAAGTGGTGCATTGAGCACGAGGTTGTTATGCTGCTGGCGTGTTTGTCGTCAGTCTTTTGTGTGTGCAGCAGATAGGAGGGGAGGAGGGGAGGAAGGGACTGTGTTTTACCTCGAGGTGTGTTGTGAAATGCCCCCAACTAAAATCATCTTTCTCACATTTACCTCGTCTCACCTGCTAATATCGCGGCTCTCCCTGCTAAGTGATGTACAGAGTCGGTGTATTTACCAACAGAACACCATATGGGGTTGATGAAACAACTTATAAGTACTACAGAGACAGCAGGGGGGTGCAGTAAAGCTGTCTATTTGCTGTGTTATGTTGTTGATCTAACAGGAGGCCATATGGTGCTTATAGAGAGAGCAGCTAATAAGTCAGTACACTTTCTTGCAGTGTGGTGACTTAAACAAAGGAGTGGCTGTGAAAACACTGGGTTAAACAACAGTACATTGTGAGTTATGAGGCAGACATTAATGACTTTTCCTGTTGCCTGAATTCACATAACTTACCATCTGAATAGTATTATGATGAAACTTAGAGGGCATTTTTATAAATCCCTACTAAAGGTTTAGAAATGCTCTTAAAAAATGTTTTAAAAGCCTTAAATTTGACGTGTCTAGCACAGTTGACGGGAAGCGATAGACACTGGTGCAGCTCAGTGTCTCTGTGGGTGTCTGCGCTTGTGCAGATGCAGGATGTGGGCAACTCGTGAGAAGGACGATAGGTATTTCCACAGCTCTCTTCCTGCATTCCTGGGTGTGTCTTCCTCTCTGTGACTTTGTCACTTGACCCAAGAGATGAGAGGTTAAAAGGCTGCCAGCTGCTTGACCGAAAAACACACACACACACACACACACACACACACACACACACACACACACACACACACACACACACACACACACACACACACACACACACACACACAGATCTGAAAAGAGAAATTGCTCCGAGTCAGATAATATTTCCACACTCTATGATTTGGACGTGGCTTTGATGTGTTAAGAGGGGCAACATTGAAATGTTATGAAATAGCAAAGCCAAATGGTCTCATTAGTTTCTCAGTAATAAATGTCTCCCTGAGGGTTATTAAAGATTTTATTGCACTCTGCTCTGCAGCCTTTCAGGCATTGTAAATATAAAGGTTTCATAACCACATAAACCTTTTTTAGAATTAGCTCTAACATACTTTGACTCGACAGAATATTTAGTTTGAAAACAAAAAGTGAAATAATCAGGCGGGAGCTTTGTGTCCACGTGGTTTTATTAAATCTGTTTTGCTTTGATCTTTCAGGTCCCGGAGCGCACCACCTCAAAGTATTACTGCAGGGAACCGATGATAGGACACAAGAGGGCCGCCTCAAGGTAGAGCACTAATACATGATGTCCATACAAGAACCAGCGCTTGGTTCACCAAGTCGGTGCCAAACGTGGCTGCTAATGCAAGAGGGCTAACACGCGTAGGCTACACTGAGCTAGGTCCTGTTCATAATGTTAGCAGGTTGTCATTACAGTTCAGTCTGTACCAACACAACGAGTCTGGTGTGTGTGCAAAATTTGATTTGTCTGAGGCATTTTTTTGGATCAATTTTTGTATTAAAGTGTGTAATGTGATTGCCATTAGTAGAGACCATCACATGGGTTTGTGACAGAGCAGAAGTGTGTTTAAATGTTACAGGTTGCTCATTTTTCACACATAACAATATCAAAAACTCAGCAAGTGTCACTTGCAGTGACAAACCCACTAATAACTTTTAGCAGCACTTCAGTTTCCTCTTGCTTGAAGCGCACTTAAGTGCAGTTTTTTGTTTTCCAGAAACCCACTGCACACCACATCTGAAGTATTAGACAATAGCAACTAGCTAGTGACCGAATGGGAGCATGCAGCATCTAAATGACTAAACTTTACCTCAGAAGAGAGCAAAAAAAGATCAAATACAAAAACAAAGAGGGAAACTTGAGACTCTTACATGATGACTGTTGGTTTAACAACCATGTTACTCATTGTTTGTGGTGCAAGCAGCCATAAACCTCACCTGGGTTCTTCTTCTGCTGAGAAATGAACTCTTGGAGCAGTCAGCACAGACACAGTGTTTGTTTTTTAAAACGCACACGCCAATGCACGGGAATCAAACTCGATAATTAATGAGTTTTAATGCAGTTTCCAGAATCACAGTGAGAATAATTAGCTTCAGATGCAAAGCGTTGTTCAGCACCTCATTTGTCTACCAGCTCTTCACATTATCACATTATTTTACTGGTGTATATATCATATTTAGTATAAAATATTAATTGATATGAAGTTAAACATTTTATTTTAGTTGTAGTAAACTCTAGTAAACTGTCTTTTAAGCTGGCGAGTCATTTTTCTTTTAATGCCTCATTAGAATAAAATGTCTCTTTACCACAGTGTTGTTGGGCCCGATTTATTGTTGGCGTTTGTGTGGCGCTCTAAGTCAGCATGTCGGCATCCACCTCGGGAGAACAGCAGATCAGATTCATTTAGCCTGGATGATTATTTTTGATGAGATGAAAATAATGGTGGGAAAACTGTCACTGCAGTGACGGCGTGAAGGACGTTCTCAGATCAGGACAGAGAGATGTATAGTGTTGATCACAATTCAGCTCACTTCCTGTCTTTAACTGTCTTTAACTCTGCGTCTGTAATGCTGTCTGTGTGTCTCTCTCGCCATCTAGTGGCAGTCCAGTGTCTGCAGCAGATAAGAGTGGGAGGTGTGCGTCCCATGGAGGCTCCTCTTTAAGCAGCAACCATCCAGGTGTGTGACACCTAAACACAGCTCACCTCACTAACCTCAGTCCTGTGCTGTTGGAGTAACAGAGCACAGTGTCCTTGCCTTAGGGTTCAGTTTATATTGTGAACTAATAATCTTGGTTCTGCCATCTTTGAACAGCTAAAAGCACTCGTGTTATTTTAGTAATGACATGCGTTTGCAGTGTGTTTGTTTTTGACTGCTGTTCTCAGCAGCGCTTCACATTTACACCTTACTTGCCCATGTGTGTGACACTAGTGTGAACAGCGTATGTGGGTGTGATCTCATGGGTGCCTGGCGTGGGTTGGGGGAGGGGTGTACGCATGCAGAGTACACTGCAACAGAAAGCACAACAACAGAGCGATGTATTCAAAGCCTGCCCTCTCCACCCGCGTCTCCGGCGAGAAAGAAACAACCAAGTCATCTTTTTCAAAGTTCTGCTTGGTGTGTCCTCTGTGGTCGGCAGCAAGGAAGCTGCACTTCTGCTGGGATAGACAGAGGGGAGAATATGTTTAGGATTTCAAAGTTGCCCTCTGCGTGTAGTTGGAAGGAAACACCGTTTGATGCCTCCCACTCAGTTTGGCTGCTGGCCTCAGCCTCCTTTGTTCGAAGCCACAGATCAGACATTGTTCTTGACAGTCGTGTAGCTCCTCTGTGGTTAGACGAAACCTTTATCTACTCATGCTACAACTGAGAGAAAGCCGCTTACTGCTTTGTAAATAGTAAAAGGAGCGTTTGATGTCTCGATTTATTGAATGTGTGATACTTAGGCTTACTTGGGTGCCCCGATGTTATTTCCACGAACACTTTTGATTCCAGCAGCACAGAAAGACGTTCTTCTCTCTCATGCTTGATGGAAACACAACAAACAGGAGTTGTTTCCTGTTTTGTTCCATAAAACAAACTCTTTATAAACACAGTCGTTCTTTGGGTATTTAATTACCTTCTTGAACGACTTGATAACCAACCCTAATGTAACTGTCCTGTAAGTCTCTACTTCATGATTACAATGCATCACATGAATCTGTGGAAAATATAAAGGGAGTGTTTGAAGTGACAGCGTGACAAAGGCTTTATTTTTAGTCCATTGTTTTTGTTTTACAGGCTAAATCTTTACTGTATTGATTTAGTTTCTATTGTTAAAGTTTGAGCTGCAGTATTGTGCAGTTTTCAGGGAAATGGCTCTAAAACCCAACAGTAAACTACCAACCGGCACCAAGAGCAGTTAGACACCAAGTGGTGAGCCAGATACTTCTGTCATGTGGAGATAAAAAAATAGAAAGAAAATAGAGCCCATTTGGACAGAGCGCAGCAGAAATGCTAGTGTATAAGTTTAAGTACACTGTGGGCTGGACTTTTAAAAGGTGGATTGTAAATCACTTTTCTTCAAATACACTATGAACAACATGCCTCTGTCTTATGGAAACTTAAATATATTTTTATTTTAAATCACCTGGGCAGTTTAGGGAGTCATTATTAAACATTCCCCTGGAAGCTGCAGGTGGATGCTGGAGTTTAAACAGCACACAGTAATGCAGTGACGTGAAGCTGAGATTGTGGTTCACACATTTGCCTAACGAGCTACAGATTGTCCGTTCGATCCCGGGAGGAGATCCAAGTCATTTCAGGCTTTTCCCAGAGAGGGCATCCAACATTTAAAAAAATCTGTCAAATCAAACATACCGAGCTGCCCACTGTGGTGACCCTTTGTGAATAAGGGAGCATTTTTTAGATTCAGAAGTGTTGCTGTAGACAATGAGGACAGTACAGCTCGAGTAACCTGCCTGAACTAGCTCACAGCCTTGGGTCCATTTACTGTCTTTAAAGCAATCTGGCAAGAAACAGGTATATTTACACATGAGATTCCACATGTAACTCTCACACTGATTACTGCTGCTAACATGTGTGTGTCTTAGGTTACTTCAAGCTGGAAAGTCCCCTCCTGCAGCACCACCCGCACAGGAAGCTGGATAACATAAGCAGTGGACACACACAGGTAAGTGTTGTTGGAGCATGTGTGCAGTCTCACTGGTTTATAGATTTAAATTGTTTCAGTATATCATAGTATCAGTACAAAGCACGCATGCACATGTCATCTAGATCCCTCTTCCTCATTGATTTGAAACTTGCTTCATCACATTAACATCTATGATTTTTCTCTCTGTCCAACTCATTTTTCCGGCTACTTCCTTTTCCTCTCGCAGGGAATAAAACCCGCTCTGGGTCGGCTTAACAAGGCCGCAGAATACTCTTCTTCTAGCGATGAAGTCGGCAGCAGTGATGACGAGGAGCGAAGCGGGTAACCAAACACATCCTCAGTGTATTTATGATGCTGTATTCTTATTGTTAGAGGTTATTGTTTAAGAAATGTTCCCATCAAGCTCATCATGTGTTTGACCTGCTCGATAGTTTCTTTTAGCAAAAAACAAAGTGTCCTGCTGCACATGAAGGAGTGAAGCAACTCTTTTAGTTTCCAAACAGCACTGTGACGAAACATGTGTTGCAAGATTTTTTTTTTTAACTGATATTTATCTAGTAAAAAGTCACAAAATTAGTAATTCTGCTGCATCTACTGGGAGAAATGAGCACTGAAATATTTCTGCTAAGTATGAAGAGCAAATGAAATCCAAGTCTGTTTATTGTGATTTCAATTCCTGTGGCAGTAAACCTGGGAGAAGCCAAGTATCTCATTGGTTTAACAGTCCTGAAAGCAAATTAGTGTTACTATAGTGTTGTTTGTGAGTTAGTCACAGTCTGAAACAGCAGGTGTCATTAGGATCCAGTGTGTTGCTTTTATTGCTGAAGGATGCATCAGTCTTGTTTCTAACTATGAAATGTGACATCTGCAGTCGGTCTCTAGTCTAAAATCTCGAGCGGTATGTTTCAAGGTCTGGCATGTCCAATGGAAAAGGGAAATACTTCAGAGGAATACCCGACGGCATCGTCCTGCAGCCTCACCACAATCTCAACCAGGTACTGAGCAAACACAACCACAGAGCACACGTGACTGTCTGCTCTGTGGTCGGTTGTGTAAAAAAAGCTGACTTCCTAAAGCTTTAACATTCATTCATGTGACGCCTCACAGTTACTCAAGTTACATCCTTTCCTGGTATTGCTCTATAGATTTCGCAGTTGGGTTCAGATGACACCTACTTGCTACCAGACCTTCTGCAAAAAATTTCTTCCTCTAGTCCTACCCACAATGCATTCATCCAGCAGCAGCGAGCACGGGAACTCGGCTATTTGAGATCGCCCACATCTCCCGGATCCCCCACACTCCAGGATCTACATGTAAGTAGAAAATCAGCACAGATTTCTCAGAGCTTTGCTGCTTTACTTCTTCTGGTCATTGTCATCATCAGCATCCCTGTTTATCATTCAGTGTACACTACAGCGGCGTTCAGCAGTGTTGTTTATAATGAAAACAGTATATCATGCTCTTTATTATGTTGCTGTCATACTGTCAGTTTGTTTCAGTGGTGGATGTTCACGTTGAACACTGTCAAAGTAACTGCTGTGAGCCAAAAGCTCTAAACACTCGATGTCTTTTTACTCTTGAGATCAAATTGCATTGCTTTTGAGGGGCAACCAATCACTCAAAAGTTATCTTATATGATGAGGGCCTTAAAGAAAGACAGAGGATGAATTGATCGGCAGCATCAAAACCCAGTATAACATAAATATGGATTATTTTGAACTATGAATGAAAGCTACTCTAGTAGCATCCAAGAACAAAAGAATTAGATTGTAAATGAGAATAATAGTTGTTTGTTTTTTGTTTGTTTGTTTTTAAGACAAAGTGCTGATTAAGTTCAGATGGACTTACAGTTGTATCAGTATTAATGTCCTTGTGTTAATAAATGTCAACAGACTACTTGATATAAACCTCATTATCATAGCCAAGGTTTAAATAAAGTGACAGACTGCATTAGTTATAAATGTCCACCAGAGGGAGGTAGTGGCACAGGCTGGGAGCTCAGTCTTCCTGGGTTTCAGTTTGGATTTCGAGTTAACGTAATTGTTGTTACTGATTTATGAAACCACAATTTGTAACTGGTAAATGATTATATAAATGGTTTATGGTTTCATAACTGTAACTGCCTGTTGTGTTGTTTTTTTTGTTCGTGTTTTATTAAAGTATAAAATCTCTTCCCTTGTCATTGTGCTCATCAGGATATCGGCAGTCCTACTGGTAAAAGCCCGACATCATCATCTTCCTCCTTCCTGCCCTTCATTGATCCACGATTGATCCCCATCTCATCACCACCACAGAGCCCGAGTGAGTTTTCTACCAGAGAGCCGAGCTACAGTTTGCTTTGTGAGCATAGTTTAGTTTTATTTTTTAAACTTTTATCTTGAATCATTTTTGCATTCAGCGGGCATTAAGGGCGAGCCACTGAAGAGAGAGAACCACAGGAAGGGCTCCGTGGTTAACGTGAACCCAACCAACATTCGACCACAGAGCGACACGCCAGAGATCCGAAAGTACAAAAAGAAGTTCAACGCGGAGGTTCTGTGTGCTGGATTATGGGGTATGTAGTTTTTATGTGTTTTATGTTGTTTGTGTTTTTAAATGAAGTAGATTTTTTCAGAAAATGATACAAACTGTGTCAGTGTTGATATTTTCTGTTTTGACGTGCAGGTGTGAATCTGCTGGTGGGCACAGAAAACGGTCTGTGGCTGCTGGATCGAAGTGGTCAGGGAAAGGTGTACCCGCTCATCAGCAGGCGACGGTTTCAACAAATGGATGTACTTGAAGGACTCAATGTGTTGATTACTATATCAGGTATATGTGCTGCATGTTCAAATGTTCAGAGCTACAGAAACAGTGACACAGAGTGCAGCACTCTGCCCTGCATAATGATTAAACTCTGCTTATAAGTTTTGCACAGTAGTTCAAAGAGACCACATTCAAACTGTAACTGTTTAACAGGTTTCTTCAGGTAAAACTGACACTTGTGTGTGGATGACTGCTCGATATTCATGCTCTGTTCTGGTTTGCTCCGTCACCTCAAAGAAACTGATTGAAACTTTGTCACACTGAAGCAGGAGTCGTTTGCATCCTTCCCTCTCTGTCTGTAGGAAAAAAGAACAAGCTACGTCTCTACTACTTGTCCTGGTTAAGGAATAAAATCCTGCGTAATGACCCGGAGGTGGAGAAGAGACAGGGCTGGACGTCAGTGGGTGATTTAGAGGGCTGTGTCCACTATAAAGTGGGTAGGTACACTAAATAAAAACAGAATGATCTTTTATAGAGCTTCAAACTTACAAATAATGCAGGTTACAGATGTTGTGTATGTAGTGATCTTTAGGAGCTACGTGTAGAATATGTGGTCTCAGATTTTTCACGCTCCTTACCGCTTGTTTTGTTTCTGTTTTTCTGTTTTCTAGTGCGTTATGAGAAGATAAAGTTCTTGGTGATTGCCTTGAAGAATGCTGTGGAGGTGTACGCTTGGGCCCCAAAACCCTACCACAAATTCATGGCCTTTAAGGTTGGTAACAAATTAATGAAATGCAATAAAAATAAGAGATACTGAAGATAGAAGTTCATCAGTCTGTGGAGCTGTGAAATACTAATATCATGGAAAGTACTGCTTATTCTACTTATTAGAAGGTTTTTTTAAGATGTTTGTAGTAATCGTAAAGTCACACAGTAGTTTATCTCAGACTTTTCTTCTAGTTGAAAACTTGAAGCACCTGCCTTTTTACTAACCTGTGTGTAGTCATGTAAACAGGCTGACATGCTGGTTTTAGCATGCTAACTAACAGCACTACAGACAAAGTGAAGCTAAGTTTAACATCGCGGTGTAACACCTAAGAACATCAGCCTGCTCAGCTTTCCTTTCCATTGATCGAGTCATTGATTAAGTGGGTTATTGCTGTGTTATTTCCACAGTCGAACACTTGCATGTACACAGACAGGACACATCAGGTTCTGGGTCTCATAACCACAGACTCTCAGCAGAGATGTGTCCCATTTCTGTTTGTCCTCTGAGGCCTGAACTACTTTCTCTTCCATACTGTGTCACAGGCCAAAAATGGAAGAATTGGGTGGACTATCTTAGGATGGCAGCTTTTGTGACACTGCATTATTATTAATGGAGCAGTTTCACTTTAGATTATGTAATTAGGCTAATGTGCAAACTTATGTAACTTAATCATCGTGTCTGTGTGTCTGCCCAGTCCTTCAGAACTCTGCCTCAAAAGCCCCTTTCTGTTGACCTGACAGTGGAGGAAGGTCAAAGGTTAAAGGTCATCTACGGCTCCGTGTCTGGTTTCCACGCCATTGACGTAGACTCTGGGACACCATATGACCTCTACTTGCCGACACATGTAAGCATCTGCTCCGTTCTTCGTACTCTTTGAGGATCGTGTCATCACTTCGACTCAGGAGGTTGTGCGTGTCTGTTTGCATGTTTTGTTGGCACTGTTTTTGCCATAAAGGTGTGTGTCAAGTCTGTGATGTGGGATAGTTTGAGGGTTTCCCTGCTCTGCTCCATCACTGTGGCTCAACCTGTAGTTGTCATCGTGAGAGTTTTACATCTTTAAAGACTAAACCGATGTCTGATCTCTGTACCTGCAGCTTTCTGTTAAAGCAGCTTATTAAGTCATTTTCTTTCATTTATCAGCTCTCCAGTCGACCATATCACCTCACTCTTCATCTCTTAGTATACATCTCAGTATAGCCCTCCTCCCACTCACAGTCATGTCAGTCATTACTTTCCTGCATTTCTGCTGTGTTCCCCCCACTCTCCTCCAACACAGTCGATGGCTGTCAGAAACTATTCTTCCATCCGCTTCCTTTTCTCCCTCCCACTGTCACTCTATCATTCAAGGTACCACTGTTCATTTTCTCTTAATTTCATCGTCTCTCTTTCTGCATTTATCAAAATATCATTGCTTGCCCTCACTCCGTCTGTGGGAACTAATATCAAACTGTTGTGACTCACGTTCATATGTGGTGTTTGAACTTTCATTAAATCTGCAGACACTGACTGAGTGAAGCTGCTGTCACAGATCTTTTATGCGTGTATGCTGATTTTTCAGCTGATATTGAAATGTGGATGTTTTGACGAGGCACTGGAGCGTTTTATCATTTCCTGTGTGGCTGTGGAGGAGTTTGATTTGTGATGTTCTCTAGAATTAGCACAGCTTGACCCAACAGATTCATCACAGACTCGACACCGCCTCCTGAAAATGAGACCGACACGAGCAATGACACTAAAGGAGTCACATGCTTTAGTGTCATTGATGCAGGTGGCTGTAGCTCAGGTGGGAGAGTAGGTCACCTACTAACAGTGGCTGGTGGTTCGATCCCAGTCTGCTCCAGTCTGCATGCCAAATATCCTTGGGCGAGATACTAACCCCATGTTGAAGCCGTCTGTTTACCATTTACATGTAGAAGGTGCTGTTCTCAAACTGTAACGAACCACAGCAGACCCGGTGACATTTTCAAGCTTTTCAGCTTTATTTACACCTGCACAGCAACAACCAATACAGGACCTGGTGATCCGGTATAAGCTGGCGAGGCGTGATTGTAGATGCCACTCAGGCGGATCCATCTCACCTGCAGTGGCATCGCAAGCCACACCCTGCCACATAAACCTTATAAACTGAGACTCACAGTCCAGTCAAGTCACCACCCTCCTTAGAGGGCCTTTAAATTAGGCAATAACACATTGTACACCATGACAAACTAAGCACACCCTTACTACACACTACTGCTGCATTCAGGCTTAATTTTTTCTAATGATGTCTTCATTATTTCCTGATATGTAAAACCTTAGAATTGAATGAGGAACCGTGACTGTATATGCTATAGCCTCAGTATCTGCATCAGATTCATTTCAGTTTATAGGTCACATACAAAGAGATTTAATCTCAAGTGGGTTGTCCCAGTTAAACTTTGCATAATAACCTCACTTTCACCTTAAAGTACACTCTGAAAACATTCACGGTTAACGACACAGTCACAGCACTGATGAACTGGAGCATCTTAGGTGTGTTTTCAACACCTGTGGCTACAAAGAAACTCTGCATGATCTCTTTGGTGAAAGTAAACGACTGCATTTGGTGGCTGGATTCAGCACGGCCAGTATTTCTTTGTTTTGTCCTTGTTGGGAACATGTAAATCTGATTTGTTTAGTGTTTAATATTTAGAAAGGTTACGCTGTAAATGTATTTGTGTCTTTAACTGTGACCAATCGCCCACTGCTGGTACAATTGGAGCAGTTATTATTCTTCCTCTGCTGTATGTGGGCATGTAAAGCTCGCTGTAGCTTGAGTGAGTCATATTCACATTCTGACACATCCTGTTAAATATGTTCTTAGCAACAACTGGAGAGGCCCGAGGCTCAGTTTATATTAAAGTTGTTCAACTTTACGCTGGAAACATTTTGGCTTGAGCCTTTATTTAATCAGTCTTTCCAGAGTCTGAAGGTAATCTGATTCCATCGGTTGATTTACTGTGCAAACTATACAGCACTACATGTGGTGTGGAGTGTGAGTGGGTGGCTGGTTGTTCTAGTTTAATGGTTTATTTAAAGATGTTCTTTATATTTGTCCGCCTAGCATCCATACGAGGAACGTTTAATCATTTTGTGAGTCATTCTGAAAGGACTCGTGTCACATTTCGTTTTTTCGGTCACAAATTGCTGCGTGGAGTTAAAGCGATTATAAACTTTCTTTCTGTGAGGTTGTTTTTTTGTTTTGTTTTGTTTTTTTTTTACACTCAAACAAACACAGCACCCCTGCCACCGCTAAACTGTGCTACTTTCTGTAAGCAAGGAGGAGTTGGAGACACATGAAGAGAGAAATTAGCTCTAAAAATACACCCCTTCTGTCCTCCTTCTCTTACCATCATTAACTCGGTGTGTGTGTGTGTGTGTGTGTGTGTGTGTGTGTGTGTGATAGAGAGAGAGAGAGAAAGTGAGTGTGTGTCCTGACCTGCTCCCCCTCCCCTCCATCCTGTGTATATTAAGCGAGCCTGCTCACAGCTGTCTACTACACCGGTGCCTTATGCTGCTGCTGCTGCTGCTTCGATATCATTTCTGCTCTCCTTCCCGTGCTTTCCTCTTTTCTTGTCTCTCTTACATACACACTGGAGCTTTCTGCCAGACACACTCAGCTGCAGCACTCCTTTAAACCCACTCACTTTCTCTTTCTTCGCGCACACTGGAGGAACCTTCACACTGCTGGGGCTTTTCCCAGTAGCTGTTATCTGATACACACTCATTCTTGTCTTAGGTGCATACCCACCCACACACACACACAATCAGTTAAAGACGTCAAAACAGTGATTTCTGTTACTGTTAAAATCAGTTCACCTGTAAGCAAAGCCTAACCCTCAAACGTTTTCTCTCACACACACACACACACACACACAATGTGCCCACCCACTTAAAGAAGTATACACACGCACACACACACGCGTGCAGCCATCTCCTGTTGTTGCCTGCAAACTATGTAACAATGCTGATTCCGAGGCAGAGGATTAAGATTGCGTTGCGGCTGTGGATGCCTGTTCTCATGCTCAGGATTGTGGTGGCTCACACTCTGGTAAGGTGTTCGGTGTGAAGCGCAGTGTTTGTGTCGGGCACAGAGCTCAGCCCAACATTTTCTTCTTTTATTGTAGGACTTTTGCTTCGGTGGAATCTGTTAAAGGATTCATTGACGTTGCAGTGTTTGTCCTAATATTTGTAGTTTGTCTGATATTCATGTTTAGAAAGTTGCAATGATTTATTTTCATAGTTAAATCTTGTCAGACCTGCTGCAGTGAACGCTTGGTTGGTTGGAATATTTCATAACTAGTTTGCTAAAAGTGTCTGAACAGATATTTCAGAGTTTCTCGATTAAATGAGGCTTGCAACAAACAAACACCTCTCCTTCGCATTTATGGACTTTAAGGTTGTGCGATATGTAAAAATGTTCCAACCGACAGTCCACTAACCGATGATAGGAGAAAAAGTCGTGCAGCTGCAGACTTTTTGATGGGCGGAGCAATGCAATCATGCACGGACTGATTTGCGCATTTTAAATTTCTACGTTTTGTTTGGAGGGAATATTTTAGCTTCTTTTCTTGTTTGTTTCAGTATTATTATAGATACTTTTTGGATTATTCATTTATTTACTTGAGATGCGCCAAATCAAACAAAAGACTTAACTTTACATCAGAGGGTTTTATGTTCACTGGAAGAGACATTTTGATTTTTAACTTACTTCTTGTTTAATTTGTATTTGTTGTTCGGTCGAGTGTGTCAGACAGATAAACACTGGAACAGCCTGTAAACACGTTACAGTGGGAAAAAGAAGCTCGTTCCTCTTTGTTTCCAACATTGTGTTTTTTTTTAATTTTAAATAAAATGCTGTTGTTCGTTAAAACAGCGCTGTTATTTTTGACTGCCTCTCTTAGCTTCAACCAACATTATTAACAAATGTACTCACGGGCAAAAAAAATAAAAACGATCAGCGAAAGGCTCCGCCTATCGTCGATAGTCGATGTATTTGTCCAATCACCGATGGACCCTTTGATTTATTAGAAACCTGTCTCTGAAGCGTTGGGTTCATCCTTCTGCTGGATAAGTAAATGGATCTTATCTGGTTAGATAAGAGCTGAGCTGTTGTGAACATGTGTCTGAACTGTTAAATATATTCTTAGGTAACTACTTTGAAGATGTTCTCAGTGAAATAATGTAATAACACTTTTCTGAATGGATTTAAATAAAGTTAAAGTTAGATAAACTTAACTGAGCAGTGAAATGTGTCTTCGAATAAAATCGAATCTATAACTTGTTTTTTTTTACTTCCTCCTGGAATTTGATCTTAAATACAGGCTGCTGTGTTCAATCTCTGTTAAACTGTTTTATTAAATTAAGAATCTGAGTATCTGGTCAGTTCTGATACAATGCCGCCATATTTAGTCAAGGACTTTAGTTTCATCATGAAATCTAGTCTTTGAAATAAAGTTGTGACTATGGATTTGTTACATTTGATTGTTGCAATGGTTGTGCATTTAGACCTGAACCTTAGTCTTTGGATCACCAGTGACTGTAAGATAACATTTAAATAGCATGAAGGAACAGCCTTCATGTTTTCTGCAATCCATATAGATGATAGTATTTTCTGGGGTTTTTAATTTGGGTTTTTCTTTCCAAACAATAATTTTAAAAAAAAGAGTGTTCATGTTGTGTTTGTGTGTGCGTTACTCTGCAGATCCCAGGTCCCATCCGTCCCCATGCAATCATCATTTTGCCAAACAAAGCTGGAACAGAGGTCCTGGTTTGCTATGAAGACGAGGGCGTCTACATTGACACCTATGGCCGTATCACCAAGGATACAGTGCTGCAGTGGGGGGAAATGCCTACATCTGTCGGTAATGTTGGAGCACACATCTTTATGCAAATGCTATATACACCCATAAAGGTCTATTTTTGTACACAGTGCATCTTTGTGCAGGTACCACTAACAACAACCCAATTGCGATGATTAGTCAGGCACTGCTTAACATCACTGTAGATTTTTCCAGTTCGACTCACTAGATCTGGATGAGCAGCTGTCCTGCCACTGAGAACTTAACCTGAACCACATTCAGTGGAGACAGATCGGGGACAGTGTGGGCTAAAAATAAGATGGTAGTCAATCTGTGTGTGTGTGTTTTTGGGGCATGGAGATGAGGCAGTATTCAAGTATAAGGAGTAAAAATGTAGGAGACATATTTAGACTGTTTTCTCATACTCGTCTGTTTCTCTCCAATCCAGCCTACCTGCAGTCTAACCAGGTGATGGGTTGGGGAGAAAAGGCCATAGAGCTGAGGTCAGCGAACACGGGGAACCTGGAGGGAGTGTTCATGCATAAAAAGGCTCAAAAGCTGAAGTTCCTGTGTGAAAGGAATGACAAGGTAGGAGGGACCTACGACAAAAAACAGCCTCACTCGCTTTATTTATGCACCATTTGTTTGATTTCAGTTCCTAAAAGCACCGTCTTGTTGCAGGTTTTCTTTGCGTCGGTGCAGTCGGGCGGCAGCAGTCAGATTTACTTCATGACTCTCGGACAGAACTCGCTGTTCAACTGGTAACACCGAGACCAGTTACCTCTGGGATCGACTGGTGGGCATCTGCCTTCATTGTTCTGGGTTATCCTGGTGATGCTTTGTTGTGTGTTTTTTGGCTTTGTGCTGACCTGCGTTGACCTCCGTGAAGTGGTGGATACCATTGCAAGAGTCTGCTCGATTCCTCTATCCGTCCCTCAGCCTTGTGCAGTCGCCATATTAAACCATTATGATCAACGATTGAGCTGGTCAAAAATCCGCCTGCAGGAAAAAAGCTTGAATTCATCGCTCCATCCTCGACTACTGACGCGTGGATCACAGCACTGACCCCTCGACATGATTTTCAGCACAAACACACATCCACAGAAATGTTCAAAGGTACAAGCAGCTGTGCCAGCGTCTTTTTTCCTTTATTTTACGTGACGCTTCACCAAAACCGAGGGCTTCACGTGGACGGTTGTTCTGGGATTTCACATGAACACCTGGCTGTTTGTTCAGCGCCTGGATTTTTTTTTTTTTTTTTTTTTTTTTTCAAGAATCAATTATGACTTAATTATGTGCTTAACAAGTATTTGATTGTGTGCGTTTTAAAATGCCCAGCTCTGATGCATTTCTGGATCATCAGCATCCTCACACCTGGATCACAGTTGTTGCTGCACACACCAGAGAGTAATCATCACTTAATTTGTGTTTGTCTGTCAGTAGCTTTGTTCACTCTGTACATCACCTGGGCATTTAATGAAATGTGGGCTGCTTCATATCATTCCATCTTTGTTGCTCGTGCCATGATTACGTCCTTGGAGCAGTTTTAGATCCACAGTGTTCGCTGCCTGTCTGCAATACCTCAAAACTGTTCCGGTATTTATGAAGTCCTTGAATTGATAGAATTGCTTTTATCAGAGTGGTAGAACCCAAACAAACTATCATATTACTGTACTGACTCATGTTCTAGTTTATTAAATACATATCACTATTTTATTTAATATATAGCACTATCAAATGTTAGATAGGAATTATTTTCTCACGCAACTAATCTGCAAATTCGTTATGAAGTGTGGAAAAAAAAAATACTGATGGGTATATTTGCTGCGTTGCATAGTTTGAATTAGTTTAATATATGTTGCTAGCACAGCCCCTCCCCTCGGCTCTAAGTGTGAGAGGTCAGCCTACCACAGAACTGGACCACGTCATTTAAATCACATTTCTTTTTGCAAAGGACCTTAAAAGCCATTTACCATAAAAGGAGCAATTTAAATGTGCAGCATAAATAGTGTAAATAAATAGAGATATAAAGCAAGTATAACTCGCTCTTTTTTTGTATAGCTTGTATATAATCCTGTAAGATGCACTGTTTTCTAAATATTTTATTACACGCCATCTTTACATATATGTACAGAATTGCAGGCTTACGAATGTGAAATTCAATCTTAAAACCGAGTCGTGCATGCCCCCCACGGTCTTTGATTGTGAATGTGAGCTGCTCACAGGTCTCACAAACTTGGCTGAATCGTCTAAAATCAAATGTGAATTCTGTTTGTTTGATTTTCTTGTTGCGTGTATAAGAAAGGTGTTTTGCACAGTTGCCCTCTTATACGCGTTACATCAAAAGCCATCCTGTCGTCAGTATTGAAGAGATCACTGCTAACCTTTGGATCAGTATTTGTTACACTACCCACTGTGGGACCAGTTTTTGATGGGGCAACATGTTGAAAATATAAAATATAGGATATGTAGTGAGTTGGGCCTCTTTGTCTTTTATTCAATGAGCTTCAAAGCAAGAAACCAAAGATGAAAGCTTTGATGTATTTGCTTCCTTGATTCTAACAGATGATTCACAAGTGACAACTGATCTCATTTATGAATCAAGTTATTAATTTGATAAACTCTTAGATCACCTTGGAAACTCACCCAGGCCCAAAGTGTTGCAACAAAATACATACAAGTCAATGTTACGAGTGTTTATGTATTAAATATCACAGATGTATGCATTAAGTATTATTTGCTTTGGTAAAGGTAAAGAAATCATTGCGGTTTTCTTACCTTCAAATGTGAATCTGCGTATTTATCCATTTTATTATTCTGTTTCTCCTCTATGAGATTTTGCTTTAACGGCTAACTTTGTTTCTTACATTATCCTGCACACTCTTGAATTTTGTCGTTATCATAATTGTGCCAAATGTTTTTATATACATTGATACTTTAATTTTACTTTTATTATAGACTTATGACTTGTGAGAAATATTACAGCTGGTTCTGTGAGAATATTTTGAACTGGAAAATGAAATTTTTGTCTTATTGCTAAGTTTTAATCACGTCTTACAACGATTCTTTCGGGGACAGAAGGTGTTTGATTGTCTGACGTACTTAACAAATAGCTTAACGCGGCTATTGTGCATTAACATAGTGGATTGTCACCTAATATTACCAGACTAAGAGGTGCTCGCTAACAGGGCCAAAATATGCCGTAACTATTAGCTAACTTGCAGCTCCTAGCTAATGCTGTTAGCTGTTATATGAAAGCAAAGCTTGGCTAGCAGTACCGAAATGAGTCACTTTTCTCATAAACAAAAGGACTTGTACACACGTAGCATACTTTGCGCTAATATTTACATAGATTCAGATTGTAAGGCACCTTAAAACTGTTATCCTTGTTTGAAGTGGATAACAACTGAAATTAAATTTGGTTAGATTAAATTCTGGCGAGCATGTCACGAGTAAATACACCTTACCTAGCTTGCTTTTTTTAAATTAACTTTTTACCAATAATGTTAACATTTTTTAAAAACCTGTAGGCTACTGTATATGTGGGGTTTTGTTTTAAGTATGGAATAGGACAAGTACATAGAGACTGTTGCTGTGCTAGCTTGTGGTCAGGCCTACAGGGAAAGGTGACAGTGTAGAACCGACAGCTTTGGTCAGGTTCCTGAGCAGGACCGGGGCCAGACTAGACAGGAGAGCAGACCAAAACCTAGTGCTCCACAGTTCTTATAGTTTTTGTTCAGCTGTAACTTTCAGTTATTGAACAGCCTGTATCTGCTCATCCTGCTTCCACACTCTGTCATACACCTTTAGGGTATATGCTGGGAAATAAACCAGCTCTAAAATATGAGTTCTGACTCCATAATTCTCATTTGTCTTCAAAACTGATTAAATTGCAGAGTTCATTATGAAATTCTGTTACAATAACCACTTTTCTTTTACATGGTCTAACATTGGAATAATTGAGAGTATCCGTCTTGTTCTCTGGACTGCTTTAAGTAACAGCATATGAAATCAGCTCATCTGCAAGCTGACCAGTTTGACACCTAATAACAGTTTCCTTTTTATCAGGGTTTATCCATTTATGATCTTAAGCTACTCTTTTAGAGAATGAGGATATTTTTCTGGTTTATTTGAAGCAAAGTGTCTGCTGCTGCCACTCTTTGCTCCCTGTTGCTTAGCACTGGACGATCGCTGTATCACTAATGAGAGAGCGAGGGAACAGCGCACTTCCTCCTACACCTTCCACTGGTTAAAAACGTGATAGATTCTGTATCAGGCCTGTGGTGACTCACATCCTTAACTCTCCCACAAACTCTTTTTCTCTCACTTTTCACAACACGTTTCCTCTTGCTGCCACTTTTCATCCCCTCGGCATCTTTTCCCCATCTTCAGCTTCATGCTCCCACCCCTGGCTGTCTCTTTAGCTTCCCACGCCCGCTTTCTTTTATTTCAGTTCGGTTCACGGAGACCCTGTCGCATCAGATTGCACATCTTTATTGCACCAAGTAGATTTGCACAGCTTTTCAGATTAAAATTAAGGTTTAATTGATGGAGATGGACCCAAACATTTAGCCCAACCTCGTTATTTCTCCGGATTGTGTTGCAAAGTGGGATGAAGCATGATACAGGACGAAAAAAAATGAATACAAAGCAGCTTGCGTTTTTGCAGTGTTCACTTAAGTGTCAGCTGTTGTTTTCCACCCTGTGGATGTGATGTGTGGGAGAGTGTGATGAAAACTGGTGTTTTAAAAAGGCAGAATTCAGTCTTCAAGGAAAGGAAGGACAGAGTTGGAGGAGGTAGTTAGGAGGTTTTAGTCAAGTGTCAATAGGAGGAATGAGGAAGAGGCTTCAAGAGGCTTAATTTCTTTAAATAATACCTAGAACATATGTTTAGATATCTATATAGCTTTGGTTGTGATGAAGAGGAGGAGGAGGAAGAGGATGTGAAAGGGGTGGTGACTGTATACATTAGCCTTTTAAGATTAAATATTGACATTTATTGCGTCATTCATCAATAAGCAAAATGATTTTCCTGGTGAATTTGGGGGTGGGGGGTATTTTCCAAAATCCAACTAATTACATGTTACATACATGGTAGTCTGACTTTATTCTTTAGTTGGAAGTTTTTGGTGTTATTTGACCCACAGAACCGTTGTTTTGAGATTATATAAGACCAAATATTATATGGCTAAATATCTGAAAATATATCTGTCTGCTCCTGTATCATTTATAAGATAATTCTTTTGATACTTTGGTATATTTTTGCACTGGACCTTTGTTTTATGCATTGTACACTGTACCCCTCATGCTTTGATACGAACGCACACTAACTCGTGTTTCCATGTAAAATGGTAAAAAATGGTGAGGCCACAATAAATATGTTGAATCAAGTATCGTCTCGGTGCTTTCTTTCTAGTTTTCACTGATAGGACGACTTTATTTAATCCACTGATGGGTTGATTTGCATGCTGATATTTCTGATCACGCTGCATCTGTCAAAGTGACAAAATATGTTGTTTGTCCTTGTTGGCATCAACAGAAACATTCTGTCACTCATTTTCTAATGATGACTCTAATATACTGAAAAGAAAAAGAATATCACATATATGTTTTTAATGCATTTCCCATTTAGAAAGGATCATTTTATTAGACTCTTATTAGATTTCTGTTGGCCAAAACTGAAGTGGGGATAGAAGCCACTAACATCAAGACATGCAAGCTCCTTACCATGCATGGACGGTTTCACCCCAAATCCAGCACTTTGACACTGTGCGCCAAGTGGAACGAAGAAAGCAGAGGACCAGTGAGAGTCAGAACAACTGTCCAGGATGAGACGACGAACATCCATGATTTCATCAGGCCACAACTGACCTTGTGCTTGGAGCTTATCTCAAGCAGCAGAAACCTGAGAAAGAAGAGGACCAAGGAGAAGAACCATCGTGGAAGGACAGGCCCCTGCACGGTATGTACCACTGGCAGATAGAGGAAGTTGCTGACATCCAGAAGTCCTACCAGTGGCTGGACAAAGCT
Source organism: Simochromis diagramma (assembly GCF_900408965.1). Lineage (NCBI taxonomy): Eukaryota > Metazoa > Chordata > Actinopteri > Cichliformes > Cichlidae > Simochromis > Simochromis diagramma. The sequence continues at coordinate 2,033,174 of NW_024387477.1, forward strand.
GGACTGAAAGACAGCACAGAGGCACTAATCATGGCAGCACAGGAACAAGCTCTAAGCACAAGATCCATAGAGGCTGGGGTCTATCACAGCAGACAAGACCCCAGGTGCAGGCTGTGTAAAGATGCCCCTGAGACAATCCAGCACATAACAGCAGGGTGCAAGATGCTAGCAGGCAAGGCATACATGGAACGCCATAACCAAGTGGCCGGCATAGTGTACAGCAACATCTGTGCCAAGTATAACCTGGAAGTCTTGAAGTCAAAATGGAAGACGCCACCTAGGGTGGTGGAGAATAACCGAGCTACGATCCTGTGGGACTTCGTAATTCAGACGGGCAAAGTGGTCATGGCTAACCAACAGGACATAGTAGTGGTGGACAAGCAGAGGAAGACAGCCGTAGTGATACCGAATGACAGCAACATCAGGAAGAAGGAACACAAGAAGCTGGAGAAGTACCAAGGGCTCAGAGAAGAGCTCGAGAAGATGTGGAGGGTGAAGGTAGCAGTGGTCCCAGCAGAGCACTAGTTATAGTGACAGGGGGCGATAGTGACAGGGAACAACATTGAAAATCTCTGTCCAGAAGAGCAAGAGCGCAGTCGTAGAAACAGCAAAGATGCTGTACAAAGCGTGTGAGCTCCCAGACCCCTCGCAGAGGACCTGTAGGGATCCTGTATGGATCAATGTAGGTTTTGCATATTCAGGCATGTATTTTAAACTATCCCAGAAGCTTCTATGTCCATTACTTTAATAAGTGAAGCCTTTTGGAATGAGATGATTCTGTTTGATGTACTCAGTATATTGCATCAGTTAGATCTATGTGAAATATGATTAATAAAGCCCTGATGAGCTGAGCTTGAGTGTGATCTGTTTTCCAAGGTTGTGTATTCACGTCTCCCTCCGTCTGTCCGACTCTCTCTGGTTCTCAGGTTTCTACCCAAAGACTCACTGGCACCGGTTGCAGGTTTTCTGGCCCCTGTCTCTCACACTTGGATGAAGTTTGGTCCGGTCATGATGCCTCCGCCACTTTTTGTAATTTCAGATGGAACAATATATCTTTATAGTTTGTGCAGCAACGTGCAACAAGCTAGCTCTGTGTCAGCTATCCATGGTCATTTGGATTTGGCATTAGCTGTGCGCATTAGCACAAAGGCATGAGGCACCGGCTGGGGCAGACTTGAGCTTCCCTATTCTCTTTGACCATTAATTAACACTTCACTCTGCTCTAAATTTGCTCCTTCCGTACCCCTCTAACCGAACCCCACATGGCTTCCTCTCACCCCCCTCTCCTCAGCCTCAGATTCCCCCCTAACCCCATCCCACACCCCAACCTCTTCAACACACACACACACAAGCTCCTGCTTGTGTGTGTCAGCTCACCCAAAGCAGGAGCGTCCAGTAACCAAGCCATGACTGGCAGCCACACAGTCATATAGCAGTTTTGGTTTTAACATTTGGATTTTCTGCTTGTTGGATCAATATATTTGTTGTTATTCTTGGTTTTGTGGCCTGCTGGGGATAAAGCAGACAGGTAAGGATGGGGATATTTTTGCGGAAGTTCACTTCAGATGGGTTAAAGATTGTGTTGAGGATGCAGAGCTGCCCGTTGCTTGTCTAAATTAAGCTAGAAGCATATGACACACAATTACAGCATGGAGGAACTTGTGCAACCCAGCTTGCATTTCAAATCATTAGCTTTTCGGTAGAGACATTCAGAAAGTTTCGCAAAAGTGAAAGTCCAGCATGTGTGGCATGCTTCAAGCCCTGCTCCTTGTCACGATTCAAAGAAAAGAGAAAGCAAAAGTCAAGTTAATCAGATAATCAAATGGTGTAATTCATTTGGTCCATGGCCAATGAGATCCTGATACTGCAGGCAGTACTGGAGTGACTGAGTTTGCAGCCAGAAGGAAGAGGACAGCTGGAATGATCTGTCTAAAGTTATTTATAATTTATATGCTGCGTCATGTGCTATCTAGCTATATTTCATTGACAATAGTTACCTCGACACGCTATTATTCTAACTACCAACCTTTGTAGCTATGTAACTTCCTACCTACATGCTTATCTAATAACCTACCTTTCTACTCGCCTATCCAGCTGTTGATCTACCTACTTACTTTCCCCTGGCTGCCTTCAGCTTCTAGTGACACCACTAAAGATTCTTTGTAGTTACTGTTACAAAACGGCATATATCAAAAGAGAACATCCCAATGCACATCTTTAAATTAGCACAATGATAGTCTTTGAAAAATATATAGGCACACTCAAAGACATTGGTGCAAACTATCCACATAGGATATCCAGTGCAGCAAATGAAGAGGGGAATTTAAAGGGTATAAATAAAAAAAGGAACTGTGTCAGTTACATGTCCTGCAGTGTGAGGCAACATAAGACATACCAGCCAAATTTGAGCTGTGTGTGTGTACAAGCCTGGCATGCCTGTGTGACACTGTGTTCAGCCACTGGGTTCTGGTTGGCCAAAAGAGAGATCAGGTGACCCAGTCTGCGCTAAATTGGTCCTGTGCACAGCCAAGCTGAGGAGGTAGGAGAATTGGAGAGTCATAGGTTGAGGACTAGGACGGTTTCTGGAGTGATGCAACTGAGAAAATTCAAAATGTAATTTCTCTTTGTTATCAGTAGTCCCTTTACAAAGAGTTGGCCTTTGAAATCACCTCTTCACTAAAAAGTTAAGTCACTTATTGATAAATGGCTGAATAAGAAAGAAGAGCATGTGCAAAAAGGGTGTAGCTATTGCAGTATACAGTGTGTTAAGTAGATGAGTTGTACAGGGAGCAACAGGCAGGAATGATTTCCTGTGTCGTTCAGTGGTGATTTTTGGTAATTATTTGGTGTTATCCAACATTGTCTTTATCTTGGACAACATCCGCCTCTCCAACACCACTTTAAGGGAGTCCAGCTCCATCCCCACAACATTACAGACCAACATACCCAACAACTATGTTGGGTATGTTGGTCTGCTCTGACTTTCTGCTCTGAATTCCGCAAAAAATTTCCAACTGGGAATTTCAAATTTCCGAATTCTGACTTATTTTGGAACGCACCAAAACAACCATTGTTACCAATATTAGCATTTAGCTTAAATTACTACTGTATCTGAACAGTCTCAGAGAAACGCTGGAGTGAACCAAGATTCATGCTGTTAGAGAAGATACAATTTAATTCCTTATCATATCCTGCTGCTATCACAAAACATCATACCATATACAGTATAAACTGACACTAATGCTACATTCACTTACTTAAGAGTCTTCTATCTATTAATTACAAAGATATTTCCTGGAAAGACCCATGTATTAAATATATTTCTTAGTGTACAACAATGAATAGTACTAGATTTATAATTTCAGTTTTTCATAAATAACTAATAATAGCTGTGTGCAGTAGGCATCACGTAATGCTACTTTTATCATTACAGCTGAGTAAAGCAACAGTGTGTGCCTTTTTGTATCTTTTCTCTTTGCTGGTGTGCTCTTGGTCTGGTCACAGAGATGTATGGAAAAAGTTTAACATGATGTTTGTGCATTTTGCTTAGCCTGTTATAAACCTCCTACATTCAGTGGTTAATACATTACTCTAGATTTTTGGAGGGTACTTTTCAAAGCCCACAGGTTTATATAAAGGTTGCTTTGTTAGCTAATTTTAACACGGTCCACTTCATTCTGGATTTCTGCTCTAATGTGCCATTCCTGTCCACAGCTGAGAGCTGCTAGTGGCTGAAAGCTTCATGGTGTTGTGTACAGCAATGAGGGATCTGTTTAAATGAGCAAGGCTGACTGTTTCTTCCTGTTTGTCAGAATCTCCTCGTCGACTGCAGGACAGCTCAGTTTTCTTTGATAACTGTAAATGACACATCTATACATGCTGTTAGTGTATAAAATAGATCATTTATGCTAATAACACAGGTTGGAGGATACGTTTGTGGCACCTGTTAACTATCACCACTTACCGTTTTTAATAGCAAACCAAATGACAAACAGTCATCACCATGACTCATCTCCAAAGGCTGGCTTTCTCCTGTCAGGTGAGAACAGGTGCACTGGAAATGCACTTACTGGAATACTGAACTCAGACAGAGTGCAGCCATCTTTCTCTTTCCCCGTGTTACAGAATCAGTGGGCTCAACATGCTGTTAAAAATACCAGCCATGATTCTTCATTGACACATCAGTGAGCAACACGGAGTCGTGTGCCATACGCATGAGCAAGCCATATTGACAAATTACATGCAAATGTTCAGAGTAGCAGTCTGCAGTAATAGGGACCTACGATTGGTCTAAAGATATGTGATTTTATATATGCATTATACTGTATTAATGCTTCTCACCACACAGACAAATACAACCCTGCAGGCAGGTGTGTGTGGAGATATTTGTGGTAGGACAACGTGATTCTTAGACCATAGATCCAAAAACAGGTTGAAGCTAGAGGCAGAACAGTCAGGGGCTGGTATACTCTCACTTATGACAGGAGCAGAGCAGGCTCGAACGTAAACTCAGGTATAAATGTGTGAGTGGAACAGCAGAAAAAGAAGAATCAATTTGGAAGTTATGGTTTTGTGGTTCTTTGTAGCAGTTTGGTCTGGTCTGCTTTTGTGTGTTTTGTGTTCTTTTAGATTTGGTGTGTCTTTTTGTTCTTCAGATCCTTTGTGTACAGTACAACAATTACTTCAAATGACTTTGAAACAAAAAATGTTCCAGTCACTGTATTCAGAGCTCTGGTGCAGGAGCCCACCGAACTCCTGGCCATGTTTTACTGGGTATGGCTTCAGGGAAACAGGAGGTCTGAGATGGGTAGCATCTTTCCTCTTTGAGGACTGCTAAAGGCCAACTGGCAATAAGCTTCTGGACGATCTAGTGATGATGTTTGCTCTCCTTTGGATTCATGTTTTAACATCTTCTGTCAGTCTGGACGTCCTTTCGTCTCACTTTAAACTTTAGGCACTTAGAAAAACGTAATAATCTGAAGGCATGACAGTCGACATCGGACACCCAGGGAGGGAGGTTGTACTGAGAAGCCTCCAGCAAGTTGCATTATGGGAAATGTAGGGTCTAATACTGCTCAGTCTTCACCTACACTAAAGCAAAAAGGATGCCACTGTCACCCGTGTCTTTAATTTGCCTGTCGTCGGATAATATCAATGTTACATCCTTGTTTGGGACGTCACTGAACTTGGCTGTCACTGCTTGTGTGCCTCTGTCCATCTGTTGCTTGCCAGGTAGTGGATTTGTTGCACTGCATGAATGTGTCCTGTTGTTGCTGCCACAAATTCTGCAGTTATATAAGAGAGACAACTGATACAAAGGGTTTAGCAACAGTTGCTGTTGTATCAGCAGTGGGCTTTAGTACGCGCACACACAGCTGTTTGGAGTGATTATGTGAGGGGAAAACTGGATGTACACACGGATGTCATACATGCCTTAGTTGTTTCTTCTTTCTTAAGCTGTGATCCTCTCATTTAGACAATGTTTAGGCTGTGTTTATTTGACTGCTGTGACCCCATGTAGCACAACTAGTACAAATAGTAACCCAGCTAAGATGTACTGTTAAATAGTAGATTAAATGTATATGACACATAATTCTAGAGTAAAGACTTTTCTTTACCTCTGCGACTTTGACATGGAGACGCTTTGATTTATCACAGCTCAGTCTGTGCAGTGCTTAGGAGGTGACAAAGTTTAATTTAGCCCAGAAACCTGAACCTCAGGCAGCTCCTTCTCTGAAACCAAGACAGACCTCCCAAGGCCGGAAGGCTGAGATCTGAGGGAGTCTTTTGGGTGTATGAGTCTCCTTATGCCTTCAGTTAGCTCAGATATGGCCATGCTGTTGCCAAACAGTGACCTGTTACAAGAGTGATTTGGTGCCCTGTTTGAGGAATCCAGTGTGTGAGCTCATGCGTTTAAGCTTATTTGTTTCCACGTCTAACTTTGAGTCTGCATAAGCGTGCGTGACCATTCATTTGTTTGGGGATGATAAATAGTAATACAAAACATTACTGTGTTTGTATATCACCACCTGAAAGAAACAACAGATCAATAGAAATGCATGTAATCAAGCTTGAATTTAGCTGTATTAAATATAACTGCTGGAGGTTTCTTCCTGTTAAAAGGGAGTTTTTTCTTCCCACTGTTGCCAAGGTCTTCCTCAGAGGGGATTGTCTGATTGTTGGGTTTTCTCTCTAAGGTCTTTACCGTACAATATAATTTGCGTTGAGGCAAATGTGGCTGTAAAATTTAATTCAAGGCAAACAAAGTGTTGTGTGTTAATTAGTTGTGAAATTCTGTTTTGAAGCTTTCAGTTCAGTATTATAAATGAGGGGTGGAAGTGACTGTGAAACGAACAGCTCGTCAGTTACAAAGTAGCTCCGTCCTGCCTTATTATCTGTTTTACCATCATTTGGACAAAACTTCTTCTTGTTGCAGTAAGATAGTTCTCTCCATTCTGGCCATTTGGAAGAATGCAGATATAAGGCACATCTTTTTTATACAGTCTATAAATTAAACCTGTCTAAAGATTCACTAGACGTGAAATCTCATAATTACATAGGCTTTGTGCACGTTCATTGATCCAAACGTGACGTACAGTCCTGCCAAGATGTTGTTTTAATCAACACCCAACTCTGTGTCTTTTTTAAACAGGGGCTCATCCAGCTTTAATCTCAAGCATTTGTCTGAGGCGTTTTCTGGCCAGGGATGCTCTCAGAACTTTTAAGATTTTACTGATACCAGTGCCGACATCAGTTTTGTTTATAGGCCTACACATGTTCAGCATTAATCCAAAAATGTGTTACTTATTTGATGGTTTACACAAAACAGAAAGACAGAAAGGAGGCTTACAATCCAGGAAATAATTATTTGATCTCTGGCTGAATTTTTAAGTCTGCTCACGTACAAGGAAATGAATAGTTTTTAAATTTTATGCTTGTTGCAATTTAATGGAAAGAGACAGGTTATCGATCAAAGACAGAAAGAAGTATTTCATCCCCTAAAATGCAGTCAGAACAAGCTCCCACAGATTGGCTCAATCAACCTACCAGTCGATCAGTTACAGATTCGCTTGATCTCAACTCGTATGTATAAAGCACACCCGTCCACATGATCAGTTTCTTCCATTCCAACCTCTCCATCACCACGGGCAACACCAGAGAGCTGCCCAAGGACGTCAGGGACAAGGCTGTAGACCTGCACAAGGCTGGACTGGACTAAAAGACCATCAGTGTGCTATAATGAATTGAAATCTTGCGATGCAAAGTCACCCTGCTCAAGAAGGCACATATACAGGCCCGTTTTAAGTTTGCCAGTGAACATATAAATGATTCAGTGAAGGGTTGGCAGAAATCAAAAATGTGAGAATGTGTGTGACCCAAAGAACACCATCCCAACACTCCAGCACACCTGTTTGAACCTGTTTTTCTGCTAAGGGTACAGGACAGCTTGACTAACATTAAGCCCCATTAAGAGGTCAATGGATGGAGCAATGAACCATAAAACCAACAGCCAGAACATTGAAGATGGGTCATGGATGGGTCTTCCAGCCTGATACTGACCCAAAACATACCGCCATGTCATGGAGTGGCTGAGCCCGTCTCCAGAGCTCAGTCTGACAGAAAATCTATGGAGGAACGTGAAGCTTTGAGTTGCTGAGCAGCAGCCAAGAAATCTAAAGGATTTAGAGAGTTTCTGTAAAGAGGAGTGGAACAAAATCCGTCCTGAGACGTGTGCAAACCTGCTGAACAACTACATGAAACGCCTCACCACTGTGCTCGCCAGCAAGGGTTTCTAAGCCAAGTATTAAGTCATGTTTATTAAATGAAATGAAACTACCTTCAAATTAGAGACTGTTCACATCTTTGTGAGTAAACTCACAAATTCAGCAGGAGATCACATAATTACTTCCCCACTGCACATGTGACTCGTGTGCAGAAGCAAACAAAAACTGAACCGTGTTTCGAACTGTTGGAAAAAACATTGAATTAATATGATTTAATGGGTTGGAATCTAATTCTTGATTAACATCTTATTAGTGGCTAAAAGTCTGTGCTGGTGCTTTGTAAAATGAAATGTATGTGTTCAGTCATACCTGCAGACACTCATTTCTACAACACTGTAGCACAGCATGTTTGAGAGTGTCCCTTTGTCTTTGCAGGACCTCTGTCACTGCAGCCTGGAACATGGAACAGTAAGTTAGACCTGCACACAAACACACGTTTCCTTTTCATGAACCATAAGTAATACTTGACACAATTTAACCTAATTTTATCCTAAATCTTTACTTTACATTTCTAATGATTGTAAGATGGAGACTTACTTTTTGTCCTTAACAATAAGGAAAGAATCCCCACAGTGTGACTCTGTATACAGACTTATGTCCTCACAACCCGAGGAAGCATCCAAACACAGATTTATTCATTTCATTATTGGTGATTAGAGTCCAGAAGGTGCAGAAGAAGACGAGCACCATGTCTCTGACCATCTCCTCCTCCTCTGCTGCTGCATCCTCCACTCGTGAGCTCTCCTCCTCCTCCTCCACCATCTCCTCCTCCTCCTCCTCCACTCTCCTCGGTCAGAGACACTCCAGCCTGGTGCAGCCGCTGTGTGTCAGCCCTCAGAGGGTAATTACAGCCATTTAAAATGAGTCATTTCACCTCATTAGATAAAACACACGAGTATGTTTCATTATGGGGATAAACTGGTTAAATAGCTAAATGTCATTTTAATGTCCTGTAATGTTGAAAGCAACCTTTTTGTAAATAAAGAAATAGACATGGCAAATGATTTTCAAACAAATTAGGTGATTTATATTATTCCATTTCCCCAGACTCAGAGTCCCATCTACAACCAGCAGCATTCAAGCAGCGCAGTGGCTCCCACATTTGTTAAGGTGAAATAAATGTGCACTCTTGTATTTGTTCATGAAAGTGCACAAAGAAAATCAGAAACCATACTCATATGAACCTGTTGTCATACCTTCTCTTGATCATGGTCATCATTGCTCCCTCTGCCAGTGTCTCCACGACGTGTCTACGGTGAAGGGTCAGCTGGTGGTCCTGGAGTGCAGACTGAGGGGGACTCCGCCCCTGCAGGTTATGTGGTACAGAGAGGATGAGCAAATACTGGACTCCGATGATTTTAGGATACTCCGCAAGAGTGAGTGTTTTCATACTTGCTCTGATTTTCCTAAATCTTGGTTCTAACATGTGCCCTCCATACCATTATAAGAGACAGTAATTAAAACTAGACAGCGGAAATTTCTTCAGAAATTTTGAGTCTGCCCATGCTACTGCCAGGTCAGTTGACAGAAGACATCAGGATCTACATGACTGGAGCAAAGAACTGCTGAGTTTTAAACAGGCTCATCAGTCATCTGCAGTCATCAGTGCACAGCTGTGAGGACCGGTTACTATAGTAACTCCTCTGAGTGGCAGGAGGAGGAGGAGGGGGCGGGTGATGGAATACACACTCTTCTGCACCTTAGGGTCAGACACACAGGGCAAACAGGATTTAAGCTCTGAAACAAATGTTTTCCTAGAGAAAACTATAATTTGTATCGCAAAGATTTCTTCACCATGACCAAAAGCCACTTCCAGTCTACAAAATATTCAATTTTCATATCTGTAGAGTTTATTATATTGATGTGGTGACAGTGTAAAATCTTATGTACGCAAACACGCATTGCAACTTCTTATCTTGTGCGCGTTTTTTATTTTGACAGCGAATGCGCACCTGCGGACCACTTATGTGCAGCCCTGGTTATTTAGCTCGTCATATTGCAGCCACAGAAATTATTTTGTCCACGAAACCATAAAGCTGCACTTTCTTTTTGCCTTATAGTCTGATTTGTCATAACTTTTCCGTTTTGTGGTAAGCTTTTCTTTGGCTGTCACTTCTTCACCCTGACCTGTCTTATTTGGCTCAGCAGAACTAAAATATATATCCTGCTGCTTTTACACACGCACTCACATAACGCTAAGCGATTCTCTGCGCGATCAACCTCTCACATGTTTAAGCTTGCTGCGGGAGAGTTCACTTGTCATGCTTGCATAGTAAGCTAACGATTGATAAGACGATGTCAGAGGAATTGGTGCGCAAATTATCATCACTCACCAATCAGTGCTGTCGCTCTCTATACACAGTTCGCGCGATTGCAAAGTGAAAGCAAAAAAACAAGCGCAAATTCAAACGCGATTTCAATATGTCACATATTGACAGTGGCTCACCGATGCCAATGACATAATTACCCAGCTACATTTCCGAAAGAATGCAAAAGCATTGACATATATTTTTCCTTCCTACGATAGGCCGACGGGCAGCGATTTTGCAAGCCCTGTATCTGATTGAGAAATCACTCATCTTTGGAAAAGAGAGTTTATTACAGAGAAATGACTCTTTCCAAACTAAAAGCTATACTATACGCTTCTTCTGGGCTATATTCTCAGCAGCATATTAAACATATCAGGTCCCCATAAGGAGAATCATGTGCTAACGGCTGTCTAAATGACTCGGGTAAAGTTTGTAGCATGCGTGCTAGTGATGTGCGATACCACTGATTTCCTTTCCGATCCGATACCAAGTAATATTCAGGATGGTATCGACAATACTGATCTGATACAGATACTTTGTACAAAAACGTATTTTATTTATTGTATCTCAAATTATAGCATCATAATGATTACAAGACATCAGATTACTTGTTCTTATCACTTAATAATGCAGAGTTCATCATATAGAAATAAAAAACCTGAAGTTGTGCGCTATTTGCACACCTTGCCTGCCAGCAGCACTAAAGGACTCTGTGAGAGACGTCTGTCTCGCCCTAGCAGCACCTGTCCCTCTCCTCCTCTTCAGTTCGCCTCAACATACACTCGTCATATTCTGTGATATGATTTACTCTGAGGTGTTTGACTAGGTTAGTGATGTTGCCACAACCATACATGCCACAACCATACATGCCAACCCTCCCGATTTTTCCGGGAGAATCTTGAATTTCAGTGCCCCTCTTGAAAATCTCCTGGAGCCACCATTTTTTCCACCCGAACAACAAAATTGAAAAACCATATTGCAGAATTCATAGCGCGGCCCAGCCAATTCCAGTTTCCAACAATGGCGCAAGCTACTTAGTTTTAATATTACTCTTATTTCACTTTCTGGGTTGCAAAAAACTTTTAACATATTTTCAGGTGAGAATGTAGCTGTGTAAACTTCAAATATCTGAGCCGATCGACACATCGTCTTCAAACCCCCGCTGCCTTTCGCTACTCGGGTTAAACATGATATATAAGTCACTTTGATAACCTAAAAATGTTATTGTTTGGCTTTTTTCAGTGTTTTATTTGTTCGTGAGTAAATCGGTTTGGCTGAGATTAAAGTTATTAGATTAGATTAAATTAAATTTAACTTTATTAATCCCTCGGGTGGGTTCCTCCGGGTTTTTACACAGCTCAATAAACGTCAAACAGAAAACTGATTAAACAGAAGTGTGAGACGGTTGAGAGTTTACGCCAGCGCCCGGGTTATATTTTAGATAGCAAGGAGCAGACGGCAGAGTTTCACTCCACCGAGGGAGCTCGTGCCGTATTACCCGGCTTTCTTTAGACCGTGAAGGCCCGGGTCCTGAGGTGGAAGCAGCCTCTGAATTTGGACATCCCCGCTGTTTCCGGCCTGGCCAATAATAATGGTGACATGTAACGTATTTTATCTGATAAATAAACACTGTAAAATGTATTTAACATCCTAAATTACTAAAATATCGATATTTTAATGTGAGAATCGATTCTAGAACATAAATGATTGGTATCGGAGGAATCGATATTTCAGGATCGATCCGCACATCACTAATGCGTGCTTGTTGTTTTTGTCTGCTTCCACTTGTCTTTGCACTAGGATGATGTCGGCGTAAATATGCAGTCATATTCGTTGTGTTCCCACTAGTGCTGTCAGCGTTAATCTCGTTGAAATGACGCTAACGCCACAACAAATCTCCGTTAACGAGATACCGCGGATTGCCCCGTGCGTGGGGCTGGACGGCCAACACATTAACAAGCTAACTGCGCTAACACACTAGTTCCCACCAATTGAGCATTGCGTGGCACATCCAACATACTGTTTTACTTTAGTCCATGACGCGCTTACCTTCAGGGTCATACGTCACATGAAAACCAAAATAGTTCCAAACACCAGATCTGAATGAGGGTGGGGGAGGTTCAATTTGCCATGTTGCAAGAAGAGCTTAACTTCTGTCTCGCTAGCTTGCCCTGCGCTCAGTGAATCTGCGTTCGACTACTCCGCCTAGGCTGCACTGTCGAGCGCAGATCCACTGAGCGCTCAACACAGACAGCATCGTCAGAAGGAAAGTTGATAAAATAAATTAAAATTTTTGTATTGTTCGATACATATGCGTACCGAACCGAAAGCACTGTATCGAACGGTTCAATATCGATACGAGTATCGTTGCACCCCCTAATATGTATATATTAGACATGTAGGCCAAAAGGTTTGAGTAGCAAAGATATTTTTTTTTTATTATTCTCCACACTCTGCTTTTAGAGCAGGTCACATGACATTTCTCCCACTGAAAACACTACGTCCAGATGAACAGATTCAACCTTTTGGAATATAGAATGCAAATGATGGTTGATAAATAGCTGGGTATGGAATATGACCACTGGCTAATTAAGGCCAATTCATAGCCAGTCGCCTCAAGGGACTTTATATTGCATGGTAAAGACCCTACACTGTAAAAGAAAACCCCAACAACAACCCCTATGAGCAAGCACTTGGCGACAGTGGGAAGGAGAAACTCCCTTTTAACAGGAAGAAACCTTCAGAAGAACCAGGCTCAGAAAGGGGCAGTCATTTTCCGCGACCGGTTGGGCATAGACAGCATAAAACATGGACATAGCTTGTTTGTTGGAAACATGAAGCCAATACAGAAGAACCCTAAATGTACATTCGGTCTGAAGTCTACCAGATGGCAACAGCTAGCCTGATGGAAACCTATAGAAATCTATAGGAAAACAGCTTTCTGTCTTGACCCACCCCACCTTAGCACATCTGGTTTTTGCAATCAAGATGGCAACGGTGATAATGCTCATCTTGATGCTACAAAATGGGACTTCAGAGACCAATGGCTGATGTTACTGTAGCTATATCAATGTTTTATACAGTCTATATTCTATACTGTCTATGGGGGTTGAGGGGACAGAGTTGTAGTGGTGTATACAAATGGGAAGTCGAAAGATGTGAGTGGAGAAGAAATGCTCAGTTCCCAAGCAGCCTGAGCCTTACTGTGAACTGTGGGGGTGTCCGTGACTGTTCATGAAATGCTGGGCTTCTCCATCTTCTGGGGCGGGCCTACGGTGGAGCTCTGAAGATGAGGGAGCTGCTGCTGAAGATCATGAGTCCTCCTGATCCTGAATGAATTTCAGTCCAAAGTCTTGTGACTCGTATAAAGTTTAAATGAAGTACGGCCGAGCGATAGGGTCCCACAGTGACCTGGGTTGGTGCCTTTTTTTTCGGGTGCTTTCCCATTCAAATGAATGGGGGAAAATTCTGAAGTTTTTTGGGAATTTCGCAGAAACCGTGTGACAAATCGGTACCCAAAGTCATAACTCACCATGCCCAATCGAGCCGCACAAAATGATATAACATGTGGGGGTTGTCTCAAAGCTGCGGGGTGAGTTTCGCAGCAAGATTTCACATGATCAGATGTTTCGCAGCAGAAGAAATTTCAGACTGGGGCTGGGAAGAATAAATCCGACGAATAATAAGTGTGCTACTGCATAGGCGACCTTAATAATCATTAAAAAAAAAAAAAGACTGAAACTAGTAGAAACAAAATTAAACATTTTCAAACAATAAAAACTAAATTGACGTAGGAAAAGCTACTCTGGAAACGAACTGCAACTAAACTGGATACAAAAAAATCAAAATCAAAGCTAATTAGAAAATACTAAACTATAATAGCTGGTTTGGATGAAGGATTAAGCAGAAATACACTCCTCGATCTCACCTCTGAAGAGTGTGTAAAGATCCACACCCTGCACTCAAACATCTTTTTATCCCACGGTTAAGAGATCACACGGGTCAGATTAGAGGCGCTTAGATGTTTTCTATCCAGAAACAGAATTCAATATATACAACTCTGAAAATATTATTACCGTGTAAATTCTCCAGAAATGATCTCATCTCTTTTATTATTCTTCCAGAGGCCAGTTCTGCATCAGTGCCGGGTGAGTACCTGATGTTAATTACATTCAAACTCAAAGAGAAGCCATTTCCCCAAAGTGTCAAACCTACTCGACATTGTAAGATACAAAAAACAAAAAAACAAAGTCTCTGAAATTACTAAAAGTGATGTTTCTGTGTTGTTATTTTAATTTTCTTTGTTTTGTTTTGTTTTTTATTCGTGACTGGGAAATGTGGATGAGTAGAAGTTGTTGTCTTGAGTAAGAGTGAGAACACTCAGCACTTCAGCACACTGGTGGCTCCAAGTGGATAAAAGATGTAAAAGCTGGAGAAATGTTCATTTTCACAATCAGCACACCCAGCTGTGTAGTTACTTATGTGTCGAGAGAATCCATGTTCCCCTCTGCAGGTGAATAACTTTCCAAAGCCTGTAAGATCAGAGAAGAAACATGTGCCCTGGATGGTTTATGGTATCGCGCTTATAGAGGGATAAAACTGCAAAGAAGAAGGCAAATTGTATTAAGCCTGGTTCTTCCTGGTGCTTATGTTACAAGTTGCTAAGCATGGATCACATGACCAGAGTCACTGAACTATTAATTTGAGCCTCATGTCTGAATCATCAGTTTTTAAGTCTTCTTAATGGTAAAGTCAGGGCTTCCTGTACTGATCGAAGTGAGGTAGTTAAACCAAAGAGGCGTCTTGCGATCGCAGTAGCTCTCTGTGATGAGAGGGGAAAGTTCTTTCCACTAAAAGAAAGTGAAACACTGACAATTTTACATGTTGTTATACAACAGTGCTACTGGTCTAAGACCGTAAAAGGCCTCCATCTTTAATTGATATGGTCCGTTTGATTTGATAATAGGGGTGTGTTTCTATAACAACCAGGAGCAGTGCGTCTTTGATCATGTGTGAAACTGCAGCCCTGGCGTCTTGATTACCGATGCTGTGTTAACCCCTGCAGAGGAGCTGTGTACGCTGGTGATCACTGAGGCCTTTCCCGAAGACTCTGGCCTGTTTAAGTGTGTGGTCCACAACGCTTTCGGCACTGTCTCCTGCTCAGCCATGCTGGAAGTTTATGACGGTGGGAAGTCCAGTTGTACATACCACAATGTTTTCCAGTTAAAAGTTCACATAGTGACTCTGTTACTTTACACCCCACACGCAGACCTGGACGAGCAGTTGGAGGCCGAGGCCATTCATCAGGAAGCTGTTTCTATCAGGCAAGATAAAGAGGCCATGTCCCAACAAGAGACTTTGTCCTGCAGAGCAAGCAGCGGAGACTTTCCTCCAGGGCTGTCAGACAGTATCAACCTCCCTCCTCCTGAGTGGCCTGACAGCGCTGTAGAAGATGACATCCCTGTTGCAGAGTGAGTGCATGATGGTCTCATGAACATCCAACAGTATCTACAGTGCAGTGCAGTGCTTTTGCATGTTTATCACGCTTACATGTTTCAGATCATCAAAGAATTTTAAATATTAGGCAAGGATAACCTGAGTAAATACAAAATGCACTTACTTTTTCTGTGTGAACAAATAATTGCCTCCTGAAGCTAATAACAGCTTGTGCCACCACTGACAGTAAAAACTGCAATCAAGCTTTTGTGATAACTCACAATGAGTCTCACCGAGGATACATTTTGGCCCACTCTTCTATGCAGAGTTGTTTTAATTTGGCTTCACGGGAGGGTGTTTGATGATGAATGGACTATTTAAGCTCATCTTGAAGTTTAAGGTACAAACTGACATCCTGAAGGATTACAGCAAGTCTCAAAAGCAGCAGAGCAGCCCCAGACCATCTCACCATGTTTGACTGTTGGATCATCATTTTATGAAATGCTGTGTTAGATTTATTCCAGATGTAACAGAACTCACACTGTTGCAAAATGTCATTCTACTGCTGCAGTCCCAAAATCTTAGAAATGGCCTTTTAACCATTTCCAGGCAAATATTCAAAAACCTAAGAAATCAGGAAGTGGGCAAACACTTTTCACAGCACAGTACAAATATTACATAACTCTGCTGTCACTGTTTATGCACACTGATATGTATTTGTGTTTTTATGGCACTATTCGATGTGTATGACTCTACATCCCTGTTTTGTATAAAAAAATACCCTTTTTTATTTACGAACTTTAGTTTGTTTTATACTGTATGGTATTGGATATTTCCTTTACGCATTTGTAGTTCTACTTTTATCCAGATGAGGTCGCTGTTATATTATTGCATTATCTCTCTCACCTGACACCGTACAGTCGATACTCCATACTTCTAAGAACAAGCCAGAAGTATGTTTGATAATTGATCAGAAAACAATTTCTACTTTCGGGGGAAACATATTTAAATTTACGCAGTAAATAGAAATAAC
The DNA here is from genome assembly GCF_900408965.1 of Simochromis diagramma. Lineage (NCBI taxonomy): Eukaryota > Metazoa > Chordata > Actinopteri > Cichliformes > Cichlidae > Simochromis > Simochromis diagramma. The sequence continues at coordinate 2,049,736 of NW_024387477.1, forward strand.
ATGTGTGTACTACGTGTAACGATGCTGAGCTTTCGGAAAAACTAAACCAATCTGCCAGACGTGCGCGGTCACGTCACTCCGCGTGCTGCTCGTGAGCGCGCGGTGTCACCTGTTGCAGTCTTGCCTCGCGCTTCTTCTCCTCAGTGGAGTTTCGGGGGTCGCGCTCTTCCCGCTTCAGTGAGTCCTCTCTCAGGTTTAAGGACAGTGGTGTGGAAACGTTTACCGAGGTAAGAAAGCCCCCACATGTGTCTGCACCGGTAGCGGCAATACGCATGTTTTTACTACCTGCTGTTAACTTTGGCTGTTTGGACTCCAGCTCGTTTAACTCCGTACTATCGCCGCTTTTTAATCTTCCAACAGGATAATTTTCCTTCCTTGTTTATATCGTGGAAACCTGATATGCTATGTCCTCCTTAAAAGGTCAAACTATGTTTAGAGCGCTTGGAAAGTGAACTTTGGTCTATTTAGGGGGTCTGTGTCATTTGGTTGGTGCCGTTTGACCCAGGCTGTGGGGTAGACGTCATAACTGAAATTAAGCCAATTAAGACATTTACGACGCCGTCAGGTGCGAAACGGTCATTCATCGCTTTTCTGGAGTAGCTTTCAGGCTCTCCTTTCTGTGTATACCATAAATATGTGGCTTTATTTAGCTGTTTAGCTGTGTTTGGTGAGCACAGTCCCCGCTGAGGTACCACCCAAGTGGTACCTCAGAATGGGCTATGAGCTCATCAGTACAGTGGCAACTCTACCCTTCAAGCCACCGGCGGTCAAACAAAATGCTGAAATTCTCCAGCTGCTGATCATCTGGTTTTGCACTACACCGATATTTCTCTCTCTGTGTGTGTCTGTGTGTGTGTGTGTGTGTGTGTGTGTGTGTGTGTGTGTGTGTAAATTCCATCCAAAAGAAGACTTCTCCATTCTGATGTGTTACTATGATGGGTTTAAGCAGAACCACAATGGATCATGAACCACAAATTCTCAGTAAAATAAATATAATATATAAGTTTAGTAATAGGCTGCAGATAAAAATAACATCACTTCACTGATGCTGTTCAGTAAGTTGGTTTTTAGTGTGTTGCTTTGATTGTCCTCATTCTTCGGTTCACATTCAGCTAGAGCGAGTGTTTGACGGTGTGAAATATGTTTGGCTGTCCAGCCTATATGAGCGTTCAGAGCTATGATCTCATCTGTAATGTGAAGAGCAGACATGGCGTTGGTGTCCTTCAGAAACCCCCCCCCCTCACCCCGGTCTTCCTCTGTGTTACACACAACAACAGTTGTTCAGAAACTGTTGGCAGCAGTCTGGCAATTAAGGTCAAGTTGAGGTTCTTTGGCCGCCATCAAGTTGATCTGATTATCGATTACATTATTTGATCAGGAAGAGGAAATTATCTGAGGCTGGCAAGGCATCTGTTGGTTTTTCCTACAGTAAAAATAACAGCCCAGATAAATGATGGTGCAGTGTGCCTATTATGGCCGGTGTTCTGAGAAACCATCCTACTCTGACAAAACGTCCTACCCGTATTATAATTTGACGGTGATTTGCGACTAACCATAACCTTAACCCTAAACATAACCTTAAGAAGTATTCCGGATGGGTGAGAGAAAAAGAAGTTATTTCGGCATTGGTGTTGTGCGCATGCGCCGCGTCTGCGCAGAAACATTGGGTAGGATGTTTTTTTTGGTTTTTTTTTTAGGTAGGATTGATTCCCAGAACACTTGTTAAAGAGCACTTTAAAATCTGAAAATGAATGGGTTTGTTTTCTTTTAGGCACTTTGTGTGACCCAGCTGGCACATATAGGAGTGACTTTGTTTTCCATTTTCTTCCTTTTTTCTTTTATTAAGTACCCACAACCACTCACCCCCACCTCAAGTTCCATGGCTGTTACCAAGATATAAAGGGAAATGATAGAATCAAAGAATAGATTCATATTATATCGTTACTGTGTTGCAGTCAGTGATGTTCCATGCAAGTCTTTTTGTGTGTGTGTGCGCGCGCGTTAAACGGGTTGGGTCACCAGTAAAGTGTCTGCACCTGCCAGCCGATGTCCGAATACCAAGATTAATATAGCTTTGCCCACTTAATCACACAAACACACACACTTTCACAGGATTAGATCACAGACACACACGGGCACATATATCATGTATTCAGACAGTAGCATTTAAAACACACACAAAAAAAAATCCCACGCATGGATCAACACATTGAATGCACTGTCATTAATTAACTGAGCCTCTGGCAGGTTAATATCCACTTACACAAAGCAGGAGCATTTAACCAGTAGGCCTGAGCAGGGTCTGTTTTTTCAGGCCTTCCTCATATTTCACCAGGCTTGTAGGTATATGACACTATTTGTGTGGATATGAGGAATTAACCAATCAGATCTGAGAAAAATTAATCAGAATCAGCTGATTTCTTTGTACAGTGACTTTAGGATATTTAACAAAACCATGCAATGCAGTACATGGGCGTTTGCTGAAAGGCATTAGCTTTTTAAAAAAATTGTGTTGTTTTTTTTCCCCAGAAAATTTCAGCTGTGTACAAAAGTGTATAGGGGGACAGTCGGTGCTGAAAAACACATATAATCTCTGTCAGTGTTGGGGAGTAACGGAATACATGTACCGCCGTTACGTATTTAAAATGCAAAATATGAGTAACTGTATTCCGTTACAGTTACCGTTTAAAAAGGTGGTATTTAGAATACAGTTACTTTGTTGAAATAAATGGATTACACGGCGGTACTTCCCTGTTTCATATTGTGGTGGGTCAGGACTGTTTGGGTTTTGTTTGACAGCTACGTTCTGTAGTTCCAGGCGGCAGCGTTGCGGTTGCCATGGTTACAGGGTGACGCTCTCTCTCTGCGTGTTTCCTGGGTGAGAGAGCGCCTTTTTGTTGTTGTTGTTGTGCTAAGCTAATAGGCAGAATGCAGAATGTAGCATCGTGGACAGTGTAGTCCGTGCTGCAGGGAGAATGGACTGCCATACTCGTTATGGTGGGAGAAAAAGGAGAGTCGAAAGTACGAGTTGTCATCGAGCAAAAACAGGAGCTGGAAGCATGTAAATATAATAATAACCACTGCAGCCAAGAAGAGTGCCTGATGAGCCCAGCTGTAAGTAAGCTATTAAAACTCGACAGTACGCTGTGTTCGTGTTTTCCTCCGAAACAATAAGTTCCGTTGGAGCAGCCTTTCAACGCCTCTCTCTGTCTCTCGCAAGCAGAGTTGACCCAGACAACAAAGTAAAGCTATTTTTCGGCTAAGAGCCTGACACGAACCCGTATTAGTCAGAGGTCCCTTTACTACGGTTCGGAGCCGCGGACCTTCAGTAATAGTAATAAATCACACAGCAATAGTACATTCACATAGTTGTAAAATGCATGATAATATGTTAAGTAATCCAAAGTATTCAGAATACGTTACTCTCATTGAGTAACGTAACGGAATACGTTACAGAATACATTTTAGGGCATGTATTCTGTAATCTGTAATGGAATACATTTTAAAAGTAACCTTCCCAACACTGATCTCTGTTAAAAGCTGCAAAGAAATCATCTTTATGCCCGAGTCCCTACTTCCGGCGCCGCTCCGAGCTGGCAGCCAGTATCAGCAGCTCCAACCTGACAGAGTCCTTTTTTCTCTTCAATATATGTTCCTCTGTTGTTTTGTGTTTATTGTTTTTGTTTTTCTATTGTGGACTGCTGTCCCCCACAATGGAGCTCAGAATTCTATGGACAATGGTGTTCTTTATTACATTTTTTTACGGCATCTTTGTCCGGAGAGCGCGTGGAGGTCCGACCTCCCATTGTTTACAGCAGGGATCAGCTGTTAGCCCTCGGAGCCTCCGCTGCCCTGCCTACCGCCGAGCAAGCTAACATCCCCCGCGAGGTGATGCAGCCTGATGTGCTTCACAGAGTCGTGGCTAACAGCGCTAACTCCGGACTCACACGTAAACATGGATGGTTTTCATCTGATCCGGGCCGACAGAACAACGGAGAGTGGTAAGAAGAGAGGAGGGGGTCTGGCTGTGTTTGTGAACGATAGATGGTGTAACTCTGGGCATTTATCTATCAAAGAGACGCTATGCTGTAAGGACATTGAGCTGCTAGCGGTTAGCATGAGACGGTACTATCTACCGCGAGAGTTTACACACGTGATTATGATAGCTGTGTATGTCCCACCCTCTGCTAATGCTGCAGCTGCCTGTGAGGTCGTGCACACTGTAACCAGCAGACTCCAAACACAGCACCCTCAGGCCCTTTTCCTGATCTCTGGGGACTTTAATCACATCTCCCTGTCCTCCACTCTCCCCACCTTCACCCAGTATGTCACCTGCTACACCAGAGACAATAAAACATTGGACTTGTTGTATGCCAACACCAAGGAGGCATACAGCTCATCACCTCTTCCTCCCCTGGGGGGCTCAGATCACAATCTGGTTCATCTCCAGCCTGTGTATAAACCTCTAGTACACAGAGAACCAGTAGTGAAACGCACAGTAAGGAAATGGTCAGCAGAGACTGAAGAGGCCCTGAGGGACTGTTTCCGTTCTACTGTGTGGGACAACCTCTGCAGCCCCCTGGAGGATGACGTCAACAGCATCACAGACTGCATTACGGATTACATGAACTTCTGTGTGGACAACACCGTACCCATCATAAAGGTACGGTGTTTTTCTAACAACAAGCCATGGATAAATCCTGAAATTAAGGCTCTCCTCAAGGAGAAGAAGAGAGTCTTTAGATCTGGAGACAAACAGGAGCTGAGAGTTGTTCAGAAGAAGCTGAAATGGAAGATAAGGCAAGGAAAGGAAAACTACAGGAGGAAGATGGAAGAGCAGCTGCAACAGGATAACATCAGAGGGGTTTGGAACAGCCTGAAGACAATCTCAGGACAAAAACCAACCCCGCAGGCTGCAGGAGACTTGGGGTGGGTGAATGACCTAAATAAATATTTTAATAGGTTTGATCAAACACCCACCCCTCCCACAGCATCGTCCCCCCCTGCTGCAATCTCCTTCATCTTCAGGGACTGCCTGTCCTTCATCTCAGGACTTCACACCTCTCAGCTTCACACCTCCCAGCTCCCAGTCATTACACCCACCCCCGGCTTCTGTGGACTCCAACATACACATCCCTCCCCCAAAATCCACTCTTTCTATCTCAGCACTTCAAGTGAGGAATGAGCTTCGCAAGATCAAGGTGCGGAAGGCTGCAGGTCCAGATGGCGTCAGCTCCAGGCTCCTGAGATGCTGCGCAGATGAACTGTGTGGCATCCTAGGATATCTGTTCAACCTGAGCCTGTCACTGGGGAAAGTATCACAGCTGTGGAAGACATCCCGCGTGGTACCGGTACCAAAGACCTCCCATCCCAAGGACCTCAGCAGCTACAGGCCGGTAGCCCTGACATCGCATCTGATGAAGACCCTCGAGAGGTTGGTTCTAAACCATCTGCGCCCCCTGGTGAGGTCTTCATTGGATCCGCTGCAGTTTGCTTACCAGACTGGCATTGGGGTGGAGGACGCCATCATCTCCTGCACCAGGAGATGATGGCGTCCTCCAAGCTCCAAGCTCTCCAGGTGAGTCAGAGCCTGCACCAAGCTCTGACTCACCTGGAGAAGCCTGGAAGCACTGTGAGGATCATGTTCTTTGATTTCTCCAGTGCTTTTAACACCATCCAGCCACGACTTCTGAGAGACAAGCTGGAGCTATCGGGAGTGGACCAACACATGTCCCAGTGGATACTGGACTACCTCACAGAACGTCCACAGTATGTGAGGTCACAGGGCTGTGTCTCTGACACGCTGGTCTGCAGTACGGGGGCCCCACAGGGAACTGTGCTGGCACCGTTCCTCTTCACCCTCTACACTGCAGACTTCTCCATCAACTCCCCACGCTGCCACCTACAGAAGTTCTCTGACGACTCTGTCATAGTCGGCCTCATCACAGGTGAGGACGACTCAGAGTACAGACAGTGGACTCTGGACTTTGTTGACTGGTGTCAGCAGAACCACCTGCTGATCAACGCCGGGAAAACCAAGGAGTTGGTGGTGGACTTCCGGAGACGCAGACCCACCACACTGACACCGGTGAACATCCAGGGAGTGGACATTGAGATAGTGGACTCTTATAGGTACCTGGCTGTTCACCTGAATAATAAACTGGACTGGAGCCACAACACTGATGCTCTTTACAGGAAGGGTCAGAGCAGACTCTACCTGCTGAGGCGGCTGAGGTCATTTGGAGTCCAGGGAGCACTTTTAAAGACCTTCTATGACTCTGTGGTGGCATCTGTCATTTTTTTACAGTGTTGTATGTTGGAGCAGCGGTTTATCGGCAGCTGAGAGGAAGAGGTTGGATAAACTCATCAGGAAAGCCAGCTCTGTTCTGGGATGCACTCTGGACCCAGTGCAGGTGGTGGGAGACAGAAGGACCCTGGCCAAAATAACATCTCTGATGGACAGAGTCTCCCACCCCATGCATGTAAATGTTGCTGAACTGCAGAGCTCCTTCAGTGACAGACTGCTGCATCCTAGATGCATGAAGGAGCGTTTCCGCAGGTCCTTCCTCCCTGCAGCTGTCAGACTGTACAATCAGAACTGCTCCCAACGAACATAGATGTTTACATCTGCGCTGTAACTGCAATAAGCTAATCAACCGATTCGCACTACAACCTGCTTTGCCTCTTATCTGTAGCTATTTTTATTTAATTTAATAACTGTACAATACTCTCTGTATATAGTAACCACTGTCCTTGATGTAAATATGTAAAAATTGTGTATGTTTCTGTTCCATGTCCTGTGCACTGTTTGTTTGTATATCTGTCTTTTTGGCTGCTGTTACAACCAAATTTCCCCTTGTGGGACAATTAAAGGATTATTCTATTCTATTCTATAATTTAAAGACTGGATCATGACTTTGTTCAACAGAGTTCTGACTATTTCAGTTCTTCTGAGCTCGATGGAATACTCATGAATGTAGTTCACAATGTTTATTATGAAGTTTATTATAGAAGTTGTTTGTTTTTTGCAGCAGTAAGCTACAGTGTTGCACATTTAAGGCCTGACAGCTCCTAACACTGCTTTTTTTTTTTTTTTTTTTTTTTTTTACATGACCGGATTTCATATGCATGTTACATGGACGATAGACACACTAAAGCTTTTACAGCAGTCTATACTTAAAATTCTGTTTACCTGTATGTGTATTAAACTGAGAAAGGTTAAACAGAGCGAGGGAAACAAACCGATAAGTGTACTGAGCAGAGATGTTGGCAATTTAAAGTGTTACACTCTTCACACAGAAGTTTTCAGGCAGCCAGTGTGCGCTATTTACTGATCTGCTGGTGTTTGCATTTATAACTGCCAATAAATGGAAATGGGAAGAAATGGGAGAAGCGACCTTCAACTGTGTTATGAGTTTGTTCATTAGAAGGCACTTTGTAAGAGTTGGTGATGAGACAAACAACCAGCTGATCTGAGCAGAGTAACTACACATAACAAATGTCTGATTGGTCTGTATCAGATTTTTAAATCCCCAAATATCAGTACTTGTCTTAATAAATCCTGGATCAGTCGGACTCTACTTTCAAGAAGCAGAAAGTCCATACAGATGCATCCATGTCTGTTAAAACATGCCAAATATTCCCAAACTGTAGTTAATTTGGTTCTTACTTATAGATTGAAACTCATGCTGTCAGAATTTTGAAACCCCCTCAGATAACACAGTACTGTCCAAAGCTATAAACCAACCGCTTGGGTAGAAGGAACATCACTGATCTTTAAATCCACAATCCAATCATGCTAACCTGAAACCGTTAAATGACTGAAATGTGCGTATTCAGAGTTCTCTGCTAATATGTACACATCACAGATATAGTACCAAGAACATTTCTCCTGCTTAGCATGTCTAGCAAAGATCATCGACACATTAAGTTTTCACCTGTAAAAAGTCCTGATTACATATATCTAGGGGCCCATTTCTTTAAAAAAATAAATAAAATGAAAGCCATGCAGCTCGTTTTGTTTGTTTTCATTAGACTCCAAGCTTTACCATTCTCCAAAGACAGTTTTATATCCTTATTACAAACTCTTTGTAATGAGGATATAAAAGGAGATATAAAATAGGCCAGAGATTACACACACCTCCACTTACAGAACACTTTAGACTTGTCTTTTGTGCTTACACCACTAAGTCTAACATGCTTCAGAATCTCCCAATAAGCATCTATCAGACGGCGTTGATTCAGATCCAAGGTTTTAGACTCTGGGTCAGCTGATGCTGGCTAGTCATCTTGTGCCCCCAGGAGAAGTGCAGAACAAGTGTGTGGATGCAAGGAAGTGTGTGAGAGCGCGTAAAGAGAGGGAGACTGCTATTGTCATTACTGCTCCTGCGTAGCCCAGACTTCGTGGTAGCCATGGGAACAACATTCTTTCCTAGTAGAAAAATAGAGGTCGAGCCAGGCTCGGTATTACAGGAGGAAAACCAGCGAGTGGGCTGAAATGGGAGTAGATATCTGTTACTTTCATTAAACAGCCTCACTGGTACCGTTTCAGTTATTTTGAAATATACTGTAATCTTTTTTTTTTTTTTTTTAAACAATACAAATACACTTTTTATCATATGGATCGCACACATGAGTATTTCAGTCACTACTTCAAAGACATCCCTCCCACCTCAAATGACTGTATAGCTGTGGGAAACTTGTGTATCCCGTAAAATGTGTACAACACCAGACTCCACATTTTGGAACCAGAAGTTGGTAAACGAAGAACGTGGACACATTGGGGATTATTGAGAGAAAAATCCTTTAACTTTGAGGGACTTGTAGTAATATATTTTAAATCTACAGCTAACACACTTGTCTTTATGGCAGTTTCCCTGAACCTCAGCTGGCCAACCAGTACTCTGACGAAATCTTTGGGCGGAGCGAGGACGAGATCGCCCTGAGCTCAGAGGGCCAGAGATCCCCAGAGGTTACCGCCCAAACTTGTACGTCTAGCCCAACCCCACCACCCTCACCCTCACCACCGCCAGAAGTCAAGGAGAAAGCCCAGGCGCCCAAGCTGTTCACCCCAAGCAAGCTCAGTTTCACAGTAAGAGTATTTCTGTTGTCAAATGTAAAAAGCTCAGAATTTTTTATTTAATCATTGCACTGAGATGTTGCATGATCCAGTCTTATTCCATGGTGCAAATTTGGTTTTCCTCTTCATTCCAGTCCTCCCAGTCAGGAGGCAACAACATGAACCTGTCCGACCTGCCTACGTTCACTCCCAGCACGTTCCCTCCCAGCGCCTTCAACTATGAGCGACCGAGGCATTTTATTCAGTCTCAGCCGGCCTTCCAGGCACCCAGCTACGACAGCGTGCTGAAGGAAGCCCAGGAAAACCAAAACAACTCCCAGCAGAACCTCAACAGTGCCCAGAAAAGTCCAAATGTCCTGGAGACGCAGATTCAAACTAAAGCCATGTCCACACAAAGTCAGTCATTTTCTCAGTCCGCGTCAAAGTCCTTGTCAGAGACCCAGTCACAGTTTCAGTCACTGAGCCTCAGTCAGAACCAATACCAGTCCGCCGCACCGCCACAGATCCACATCCAGGCCAACGGAACAGCCAAGAGTTCTCCGTCTTCATCCAGCCTCAGCTCCCCTGTCTCCACCCCGGCCTCCTCTGCTGTACCTGCTCTTTCCTCCGCCGGCCCTATGCTCAGTCACTCTCCCACCTCCTTCTCATCTCTCCCATCCTCATCTCTCCCCCGCACCACCATGCGCTCCACCATCACCCTCACCCCTAGCGTCCCCAGTGCTACTGGCCTTGGCAGCGCCACCTTACCTGCTAACCAGGACAGCATGTCGGCCTCTGCTGCTTACCTCTGCTCAGTGTTACCCTCCCAGTCCTCCTCCAAACTGTCTCCTAACACCAACCGCCCCCTCTCCTCCACCTCCCCCTCCCGCTCCCCGCTCGCACCCTCGAGCCCTCTCCTCCCTCTGAGAACCTCCTCTTCTTCATCTGCTCTCCCTCAACAACCTCCGCCAGTGTCTCCTTCCCTCCCACGCTCCCCTCTCTCTTCTTCTTCCTCACCCTCCTGTGTCCCACAGCAGCCTTTCACTCCCAGAACCCAGAACAGTGTACAGCCTGCTGTGGTCTCCTTACCTGCCAGCTATAAGGGGACGCCAAGCACGTGAGTTGCTCGATACCTCAGTTTACAATTTGGCATGCACATTATTACAGTCGGTACAAATTCAGTTTCTGATATTTTGACATTGAAAATAAACCAAAACACAGCATAACTCCACACAGCCTCCAAACTGATGATAAAATTGAAACATTTCTGTCAGAAAGTTTAAACAAAAACTTCATGAAGGAAGAATTTATCCCAGGCTGTACCGGTCGATCTACGTTCCTGTGGGTAGTGACCGAAAGAACGAGATCGCGCATTGAAGCTGTGGGCTTCCTCTGAAGGGTGGCTGGCCTCTCCCTTAGAGATAGGGTGAGAAATTCAGCCATCCAGGAGGGGCTCAGAGTAGAGCTGCTGCCCCTCCACATCAAAAGGCACCAGTTGAGGTGGTTCGGGCATCTGATAAGGATCCCTGCTGGGAGAGGTGTCCGACCGGGAGGAGGCCCCGGGGCAGACCCAGGACACGCTGGAGAAATAATATCTTTCAGCTGGCCTGGGAACGCCTGGCTGTTTCCCCGGACAAGCTGGAGGAGGTGGCCGGGGAGAGGGAGGTCTGGGCTTCTCTGCTTAGGCTGCTGCCCCTGCAACCTGGCCCTGGACAAGCGGAAGAAGATGGATGGATAGCTGTACCTAATAGATGGCTGCCTGAGTGTACACACTTTGAACAGATGTCAGGTTCTTCAGAGTTTAGAATAACTTTTAACCAGCCATGGAGCTTTGACAGGACTCTGTACAGTCCTGTGAAATCAGTTAAAGGAGATTCTACTTATTTCTCCGTGTTTTTAAGTGTTGAACTCAAAGTAATCTTTATTTTATAATAGGCACTCAGTCCAACCATTGTCTCAAAACTATTTAGCTCTCTCTCTCCCCAAACTATAATCCAGCTTTCCTGTTATTGGCTGCCTGTACAAATAAAAGATTTTACTAACAGGAGGCTGGAGCTGCTCACGGCCCGAGCTGTGTGCATAAGACGACCATAAGAAGAATATCCGCCCTTACCCGACGTTGAGATTCAAGAAAAAACAACCCAGCAGTCTGAAGCCTAAGCTTTTAGCTTTAGTCATGTTTAGTATGAGCATCCACCAGTACTTTATTATTGTAATATTTGTTGTAGTAAGTATGCATATAATCCTTTCAGTGCATACATTTGAGCTTTCTTTTATATATAAGAAAAAAGAAACGTCTAAATAAAGTAGGACACAGGAAGTAAGGAGAAGGGTTCAGTTCTCTCCCTCCTTCCTTTCTACTTCACAGCCTTCCCAAACCCATACTGAAGAAGGCTATAGCTCCTCGACCGTCCTCCGCCCGCTCCACAGATGAAGACATTCAAGGTTCCAAAGACGCTTTGATTCAGGATCTGGAAAAGAAGCTTCGCTCAAAGGAAGCCAGGAGGAGAAACAGCCAGGTGTGCCCCCCTCCTCCACCACACACACACACACACACACACACACACACACACAATGTCTGTTTGAAGAGAATGCAGTGCAGTAGTTTACCAGAAATATCAGTGACCCATTCTCTGTGTGTTGGTTAAAAATGATGTAATCAATTAAAACTTACCAACATGAAGCTTCATTTTTACAGAAGCTGTCTTACGAGGAGCGCATGGCTCGTAGGCTGTTGGGTCCAGACAACACTACCTACATGTTTGACCAAGACAATCTTTCAGACTCACAACTCGACCAGGTACAGCTTTGACTTTCTCCGTTATTATGAAAAAATTTCCAATCTCAAGAGAGCGTTTCAGAGTGCGCTGCAGGGCTGACGTTCATGCTGGCCCTGTTCCAAAACCCATTAGCTTTCATTTAGCCGTTAAGTGAAGACCTCGCATTAATACAGTCATTTGGGTTTGAATAGCAGAGCAGGGAGCCAGTTTCCCTCTCAGGGCCTCCTGATGGGCTCCCAAGCTCGAAGATGAGAAAGTGCAGCAGTATAATCAGCAGCCACAGCTAGCGGCTTCACACTGTCATTTTGACCACGTCACCGTGTGTGTGCGCGCGCACGTGGGATTGTTCTGTCAAAAAGCCTGTTGCTCACAGGGCTTTGCACCATCTAATTTCTCTCACACACACATCATCCTCTCAAGCCAACGAGGTTGTCAGCAGCTTTTTCTAGCTTGTTTCTGGGAAAGAACCTCTCAGTCGTGACAACAGCACCATTGTGTCAGCACACACACACACACACACACACACACACACACACACACACACACAGTTGCTGTCATTCCTGTTGACCTGTATGAGCTAGTTTTCAAAGCTGAAACCTACAGTGTGATTGTGTCAGTTTATCTCAGTCTTTCTGTTACAGCCAGATTCACCAGAAGGAAGACACACGGGTGGACTATGGTAAATACAACTTCTACATTTGCACAGAATGATTAATCCAGGTTTCATTTAATGTTTATCCAGCATCTGTGCACTTGTGCACTTCATCTGCAGGCTAAAAAACAAAATGGCAATTATTTATAAGTAGATTTGATATTTTTAATCTGTCTGCTTGCTGCAGGTAGCACTGCTAGAACAGAGAAGGCTGGCAGGTTGTAGTAATTTAATCTAAGCTAGCAGTTTGAGTACAAGGAGCTTGTGTTTGAGCTTGTTTTAAAATGACTTTGTAAACATGCCTCTGGTGCTGGGAGCAGCTGAAAATGCAGCTTTATTTAGGCTTAATCTTGTTCAACAGCAGGTTTGGTGCAAGATTTTTGCCCCCCCTAGGTTTGAAGGCAATGTAGCTAATGCTTGTTATAGTTGGCAGTTATCTTTCACTTTACCTGAGCTCACTGTCTGCATTTCCACCTCTCTGCGGCTGCTGTAGGTGTGTAACATCCCTGATCACTGTGTCATTATCACTGTTGTTATTACCCTGCTGGAAAGAAACCCTGGTTGCCCAAGCTAAATTCCTATTACTTCTGTTTAAATCTTATAGTTTTCCACAAAGACCTGCTCCTTTAATAATATCATATGCTTCCATAGAGGTGATGCATTTAGGCACAGTGAAGGATGTTGGGGCATCAAGGGTTCAGTTTAGACAGTTTAGAGTACGTCCTGACTTCCTGGCTCAAACAGTAGCTAACCATTCAACCTGTTCAGCATCCTTTTTTGTCTTAGTTTATTTTTTTTGAATTGGCTAAAACTGACTTTATATCTGCAGAGTCTGTGCTGCATCAAATGCAAATGTATACCATTCTAATAGCAGATCACTGAAGCAAGAGAAAAATGAAAACAAAGTTGTGAGATTATACAGTTTACCTCAATTAAAGCCTCAATTTAAAACAAAAGCCAAGCAATTAATCGTTGTGCAAACCAACCCCAGCTGCCTGCTGGTAAGGAGGCTTAAGTTCTTCATAGCATATTTGTGATGTCAGTGGACAGAAAAGGAAAAGCAGTCGGTGTTAGTGCATTTGCTTGCGTGCGTCTGTGTGTGGTCACTAGTGGCCTGTAAAGTTCAGTCATTGAAAGTGAGGTTATAAATAAGTAATGTCCTCTGCAGGGGGAGGCACCACTCGCGCACAGATGAGAGGGGTAACGAAGGATTGGCTATCCAGGAGAAATGTTACGCGCCTCGCTTCCTGCAGGTCCCCCCAGACCTCACAGTGGAGGAGGGGCGCTTCTGTAGGCTTGACTTCAAGGTGGCTCTCTTAAGACTGAATACTTCATATAAACTTTACCAGAAGCCTAACAAAATTAGGTTCAATAAGCTATTTTTCACTAGTGATGAATCATGAAAAACGTGTTAATTTCAGGTGGGAGGCCTCCCAACACCCGATGTCTCCTGGTATCTGGACGGTAAAGCCATTCGTCCAGATGACTACCATAAGATGCTGGTGTGTGAGAAAGGGATGCACTCATTCATCATAGAGATTGTGACGGTGCATCATGCTGGTGTGTACGAGTGTGTGGCCAGGAACCGAGCCGGGGAGAGCAGATTTACCATGAGGCTCAATGTAATCGGTAAATATTAGCATACTGTGCTCTTCGTCATGGCGACTGATTTAACGATACCGCCTTTCACCATGGGAGAGGACCTAATCACATGTATCCTCGTTTGTCTCTGCAGCTCAGGAAGCGCTCCGTCCTCCTACCTTTGTCCAGAAGATGGTGAACTCCAGAGCTCTAGAGGGTGACACGATCAGGTTAGAGTGCAAAGTGGATGCTTCCCCTCCACCGCAGCTTTTCTGGAAGAAGGATAAAGACATGCTGCGCATTGACCCCAACAGAATGAGGTACGTCAGCTTAAGTTCAGACTCCACTGTTCAGGTGATGATACCTGGCATCGACTCTGTGATTGTGACACTTTGGCCCGTATGTGTAACTTTGCAGTCTCTCTCACTGTTTCACTGCAGTCTGTACCAGGACGGGTCAGGCCGCCAGTGCTTGTTGATAGAGAGGGTGATGAAGTCAGATGCTGGCTGGTACACTCTGTCTGCCATCAACGAAGCTGGCATGTCCACATGCAACGCCAGGCTGGATGTAGGAAGTAAGTCTGTTCATTTTTATATGCAAATAAGCTCTGAGAGGCCGCCTCAGCTATCTGCTGCATGAGATACGACACGCTGCTCGTTACCATAGAAGCCCAGGCTGTAAAATCAAACACCAGATGGAAAACGCTGTGTGCCCGGTGTCTCCATGAATCCCGCTCTGTCTCTGGGAGCTCATCAAACAAATGGCGCGTTATGTGATCGAGCGGAAACTCGATGAACGCACGAGGCTCCGAACTGCCGAGGAATACGGTATAATCGCCGAGCGATAACTGTGAGGCAAATACAACACGGCTATTAGGTTTCTGCTTTCTCACATAACACCATCTGCTCCGTGGAGAGGTCCTCCATACACAGCAAACATGAAAGTGAGTTTAAAGCACTTTGTCTGAACCAGAGCTCAGAAACGGGAGCTCATCAGGAGGTTTTTAGAAGTGAAGACTATGGCGTTATTTTTGTGCCACTATTCTGAGCGCATGTAAAAAAAACATTGTGCAAGTGTTGCATTTTGAGGAGAAATTTATTTTGAGCGAAGAAAAGCTGAATTTGAGTGAACAAAATTAATTTCCTGTATTTCAGTGTTTGCTATTATCCACACACACACAACAGCAGCCCCTCTCGCTCAGTTTTTGCATTTGCGCTCGCTCGCAATGTGTTGCTCGTGCTCTCAACATTTCTGCCCGTGCACGCTCAACTCTTTCTGTACACCGTTATATTTGTGCCACAAAACCAGCCAATCACAGACTTGGATGCAAAAAAAAATTTGATTGGCTGTTTTGGTCTCCAATCAGCTCGAAATGACGAAATGCATAATCCCAGAATCCATTTCGTCCAAAACTCAAATGAGGCAGTGGCGGAGGAACACAGAGGGGCGGAGTTTGAAATATTACTCTTTCTGGGTCACAAAATAAACTTTTAAGATATTTTCATGCGAGAATGGTGCTGTGTAAACTTCAAATACCTGCTCGATTTATCAAGACATCACATATTTGCAAAAGTGCTCTAACGTTCTATCGGATTGTCACAATAGAGTAATGTTTTGCCCACCGAGGTGTTAAGTCGGTCATGTGACTGAATAGTGTGGATTGCACTGGGTTAGGATGTTACTCAGTGATGACAGAGTTCAGTGTGTGAAAATGCAGTTGAAAAGCACAGCGTCTGGATATGTCTCCTAACTCTTTCCATGTTTATTCATCTTAATTAAAATGAAAAACATTTGATGGTGCAGAGTTTAGTCCAAACGTTTTTAATCTGACACCTTAGTCAGTTGATAACATTTCAGGCTTAGACCAGAAGAGTAGAGGTTATCTGATCTTAACTTTAGGCCTTTATGCTTAATCATTTTTAAATTGTTCCTGTTTGTTTGTTTTTTTGTTTTTTTACATCATAGCCTTTGAGTGTTGAAAATATTTTTAAAAAGGAGGGAATAGTAATAGATACCATAGTTGTGTCTTCATACAATGCATTATTACAAGAACTTTACTAAAACAGTATTCAGTTAGGGCTCAGCAGCAGGGAAGGCTGATGGTGAACTGAAAGGAATGCTAAATGCACTTTAGCTTAACCTCCTAAGACCCGAACTCTTTCGTGGCATGCATTTTTAATTTCTCTTTGCTATTTGGGCTGATTGGGACCTCCATCCAAGCATCCATCTTCTTCCGCTTTAGCCGGGGCCGGGTCGCGGGGGCAGCAGCCTAAGCAGAGAAGCCCAGACCTCCCTCTCCCCAGCCACCTCCTCTAGATTATCCGGGGGAACACAAAGGTGTTCCCAGGCCAGCCGAGAGATATAATCTCTCCAGCGTGTCCTGGGTCCGCCCCGGGGCCTCCTCCTGGTGGGACATGCCTGGAAAACCTCACCCAGGAGGCATCCTTGTCAGATACCCGAACCACCTCAACTGGCTCCTTTCAATATGGAGGAGCAGCGGCTCTACTCTGAGCCCCTCCTGGATGGTTGAATTTCTCACCCTATCTCTAAGGGAGAGGCCAGCCACCCTTCGGAGGAAGGATCGGTGCAGCATCTGCATCACTGCGGCCGCTGCACCAATCCGTCTGTCGATCTCCGGCTCCCTTCTCCCATCACTCGCAAACAAGACCCCGAGATACTTGAACTCCTCCACTTGGGGCAGGAACTCATCCCCGACCCGGAGTGGGCACTCCACCCTTTTGCAGCTGAGAACCATGGCCTCAGATTTGGAGGTGCTGATCCTCATTCCCGCTGCTTCACACTCCGCTGTGAACTGTTCCAGTGCGAGCTGGAGGCCTTCACCCGATGAAGCCAACAGAACCACATCATTTGTGAAAAGCAGAGATGATTGGGACCTGATTAATGTAAAAACAAAGAATTACTTTGTTTTGTTTTTACCTGATTTTTTTTTTCTGAGAAAAATTAGATCCACATATGACATTTGCTTTAAATTTCAATGGAACAGTGGCAGTAAAACGTCCTCGTAAGTGGATATCAGGCCCTCGTAGAGCAAAATTTAGTATTTTGGTCTAGACAACCCAAAATGTGATGTCCACATATGTGGACGGCAGGTCCTAGAAGGTTAATAACAACATATATCAGTGAAGTTTAGCTGAACTAATTCTGTACCAGACAAGAGTCTGCAGCCTCGTCATTGAAGAGTAGAACGTTTGCTTTGAAAATATAAAAAGGTAAATTACATTAAGTGGTGAATTTCTATGTTTACTAAAGATGTTTTGTTTTTTTTAATTATCAAATTTTAATGGTGACATTATTGTATGTGGATATGATGAGTTGGTGTTGTGGGTTTGTCTCATTCAGGCTTGTGGAGGTGAACACATGTGCTGGTCACATATCTGGCTCTGAGCTATGCTGTACTGTGGCATGCAGGGTAGAAGAGTTATTTTCAGACACCTGGCATGAGAGGAATTTTTTCCCCTGAGTGTTAGTAAGATTTGATGAAAGGTGTTGCTCTGCTTTCTTTAAAAACTTTGATTATAAATCAAAGTTTAAATAAATAATCTGAAAACCCAGAACAATATATTAACCCATCGTCTCTCCGCCCCTACCAGCCCGCACAACTCCGGCCATGAAGACTGCTCCTGCTGGCTCCAAGACTCTGAAGCTGCTGTCCTCTCTGAGCCACGTCCCTGCTCTGACGGTGGAGAGCCCCGCCCAGCACACGGCGCCGTTGTACGAGAGCGAAGAGCTGTAGACCCACACGCTCCCACCCTCCACTAACCACCATGTCAGAACTGTAAAGAGAGGAGCCTCTGACTGTCGCGTCAGGGCCGAAACATGATTGCAGACTAATAATCATCGCAGCGCGCACAACTCACAGTAGTAACACATTCACTAAGCTTCATGCAACAGCAAAGCACATCTGCCATCTTTACAACACTTGGGTAAAATGATTATGATGCAGCATTGGAGACTTTTTACTGTGGGAGAGTTTAGGACTTGTTCTCGTCCATGTGCTGCTGTTTGTCACACTGTTTCTGCCCATCTGTCTGTCTGCTCTGCTTTTTCCTCTCAGTCTCTTCATGTGCCCGTCCTGGCTGCTCTCAGAAGAATGCGGCTCCTCGGTCATGGATGTATTAATAGAGCTGGGTATGTTGTGGCACAGGCTGCGCTGCTGTCAGGTTTGGTCCCAGTGGGCAGCCACATTACTGCAACACAATCTCCTCCAGTCCAGAAACCATTTTCAAAACGCACATTTCAAGCAATGATGACAGGACACCGGCCATATGTTACTACATGTACTGAATATTCAAAAGGTTCTTTAACATTTGCACATTTTAAGTTTTTTCCCATGTCTTATTGTAAAATCTGTGATTGGAGCAGGCCGAGTCAGACAAACTGGATGCTGCTGCACAGGGGAGGACAAACATCCTCTGCACAGCAGTGCATGTGTTGCAGTGCACCCTTCAGATAAACTCCTCTATGGTAGAGAGTAGAAAACAGAACCAAGTCTTCCCACAATCCCACACTGTCTCTACATATCACACTCACTCCACTTTAATCCTGACAGCTGTCTGCTTATCACTCCTCTGTCCATCCATCCATGTTCTTAACCACTTATCCAACTTGGGGTTGCGGGGGGGGGCTGGAACCTATCCCACCTGTCACGGGAACAGACAGTAAAAAAAAAAAAAGATGGACGTAGCCACTGTGATGTCACTGATTAGTGAAGACCCCTCTGAAGCCTCGAGCCGTTTCCGTCTTTGGTGTTTTGAAACAGGATGTGATAGGGGAGGGGCGACTCGGACTGTGAAACTGAGAACACCGCATGCTTGTGATTGACGCGTCGTTAGCCAATGAGAATATCCTGGACATTCCTCCTTTCTGGCTCTAATAATAACCGTAATTCCATTATTCAGTGTAACCTGAAACTAATCACGGAGTCATCAGTAAAGTGTTTACAGAGGTCACACAAGAAGAAAGCCTAGGGCTATTTTCCCCCATAGCTTCTATACAATCAAGTCTTTTTGCAACCATCGTTGCCCCCTGCTGTCCATTTAACAACAATGCAGCTTCAAAGCAAAGCGTCGGCTCCACTTTTTAGACCTGCTTAAAGTTACGTCCATCTTTTCTGTGCTGTCACAGGGTGAGAGGTGGGGACGCCGTGGACAGGTTGCCAGTGAGGAGAAAGAGTTCTGTACTCGTGAATTACTGCTAAGGATCATTTTGTGTGTCCTTGCATTAATGCTGCCTGTGGTGTGTCTGTAACGCTTTTTAAATGATCAGATTCTCTGCTGTTGTATGAATTTAATTGGGTTGAAATGTTCTGATACAGTTTATGTGACTGAAGCTTTTTATCAGTGTTGAGACTTTTCATGTGTGCAGCCTTTTGCTGCTAAACACAGGCTGCCATCCTGATACCTGAACCCAAAACGTGCTCTGAACTTTAAACGTTTACACTTGGTCACATCTGCAGTGCAGATACGTTTGAACTCCAGACAGAAAATGTTTTTTCCTGTTAAGCGTACAGGCGGGTATCAGCATGTCAGCCTCAGTCTGTCTTTGGGTGACTTTATCCAAATGGATTCATCAGATATGCTTAATTTGCGTGCTTACATTGAAACTGCTTGCTATTACCAGCCTGGAGCTCACGTCACAAAAACCAAGATGGAAACGTGTGTTCTGTGGCCATGAAAATCTGGCGTTGACCCCTGTGTGGCCACGGCCTCGCTGTGACGGTTGTTTGCTGAGGTCTGGATAAACTACATTTTCTGCCTTAATGTAGTCCCAGGTGTTACAATAAGTAGTGGGACTAACTTTACACCAGTGTCCTGCACTGGTCTAATCCACTGGTTTAGCTAGTTGATTTTCAGTTGGTCACTAAGACATGCGGCTCAAATGGGGTTAAATTTTATAAAGCACAGGACTAAGTCATAATTCAGAGATTTTAAACTGCAGTGTGTACTCTCCTGTTTGTTGTGACAAGAACTTCTAAATATCACTGGATGAATGAGGAATAAAGTCTACACGACCTTGACCTCCTGCATTTTTCTTTTTTTGATCGGCTTCAGTTCAATGTCACGATGGTGGCAGCAGAGGAAACGTACAGATAATGTGACACACACACACACACGGGTGAGTCAGTTTATTAAAAACAAGTTGAAGACGATATCAAAATTGACAAAAAAGCTGTTTATGACTAAAAGAGGGCAAAGTGTTTCTACTGTGGCTGCCAAGACCACAGACAGAACTGTTCATCTGCAAAAGCATGATCAGATAATTTACAGGCTTCATCAGCAGTCATCCCCAGTTTTGTGCAGAACAGCAACAGGTACCAGAAGAAACTGGAGCACGGGCAGTTCTTGGATCAGCTTCTGCTCGGTGGCCTTGCATACAGAGGCTGCCAGATCAGTGAGAGTTGAAATAGTGCCCTGCTCTGTGCTAGTGCTGGACTTCTCAGAGCTGTAAGGCACATGAATAATGAGTATATTTGAGATTGTGTCTTTGAAAACTTCAGCAACCATCTGAGCAGGCCTGTGTGTGACTAATGCCACCGAGCAGGCACTCCCACGTTTGTTTCTTGTTATGCCTTTTCCTTCCCACCTGGTGCTAACTTGGTGTTGCAGTTTTTTCGCCTAACGCGCCCAATGCGCTCTGCCCTCCAACCAGCTGCTCACAACTCCTGTGGACTGACTGGTGAATCTAAATCGTAGGCTGTGTGCAGCAGAAGTCTTTCAGAAGCCAAACATTTCATTAAGATAACATGAAGATCATGAGCAGAAAAAAAATGAAACAAAACATCTGGAGCACAAACGAGAAAAAGAGCAGCACGTCTGATGTATGTCACGTTTCTGTGTGTACACAAAGACCAGAACGCACAGGAGTCTGTTCTCAGTCTTTCGAGTCCTTCAAGAAATGCTTTCTTTGTTTCACCGCAGGGGATTTGAAAATACCGTCAAATTTCTACGTCGCTCTCTTTGTCGTTGTCATGGTCACCATCGTAGAACTCGTTTGCTGCCTCCGGCCTGTGGGAGTCACATCATGAACAGTGAGGATCGTGCACACCAATCTTTTATAAATACACGCGTGTTGCTGACTCGTGCTGACCTGGTGTAGTTCTCCTCAGCTCCCCTCTCATCGGGGTCGGGCTCGTCGTTGCGCTCGTAGCTCAGCATGTCGGACGGGACGTCGTGGATCTGAACGCTGGGCGCGTGGTTCAGCATTTTCAAGTTCTCAAACACCGTCTGACGGATTTGCTCCAAATACTGCAAACACGTGAACACAGCGAGAGGGTCGGCCGACTGCATGTTAGGATCTCTACTGTGCACTTTACACCAATGAAAAGAGGAATGACGCTTTTACCTGTCGGGAGTTCTGGTTTTCTATCCTGGTGCTGACATCAGGGTGCAACGTGAAGTCTGGAGCAAAGTACTCAAAATACTCTGCAGACGAACCAAATCAGACAAACAGGATGTTCCAAGTATTTCTGTTCACTTTCCTTCTTATTTCACCCGCAGTCCTCTGTAGTGTCACGTGTAGCGACTCGAAGAGTAACTACTAACTGGCTTTTAATTTGTTGTTTATGCATAAATCATTTTTCAGGCTCATTGTGACATCCTGGACAACAAGAACGCACAAAAACAATCCAACAAAGATATTAAAATCTCACTGAAACATGAAACATAGCTCACCGCTGTAAGGCAGCTCATCACTGATGGATTCATCCAACAACAGAGATGTCTCATAGGTCCTACAACACAGCACAGATTATTATTATTATTATCATCATCATCATCATCTTAAAGCTGTGTTCATGGAAAGTGCACATCAGACTGACCAACAGCGAGCCACGTTCCTCACTGTGTATCCTCCTCCTCCCAGAACCAGCAGAGGGATCTTAAAGCTCTTCACAAACTCCACACACTCACTGAAAACCACACACATGCACACACACACAGATTATGTTGCAACTATCAGTACTCATGTGCTGGCTGTTTAAAAATATTTGAGTTCAGCTGGAAAAAACTGTTTATGTCTCACCCGTGTCCTCGGATACTGAGGTTGAAGCAGCCCAGCCTGTCACAGCCCAGCGAGTCCGCTCCACACTGCAGACAGACACACACCAGGTGAGGCAATCGCACACACACACAGATTAAATCATACAGAAGCAAATGATAGGAGCTACTGACTGACCTGCAGGACGATGCAGGTCGGCTGGTAATAATCCACCACCTGTTTAATAACAGGCTGGAACAGCTGCCTGTAGCCTGAAAACAAAACATGCAAACACGTTGGTCGAATCTCATGTGATAGTCACAGAACAATAAGAAAGTGTGACCTCATGTGTTGTTGCTCTCACTCTGGTCATCGATCCCGTCTCTGAGAGGAACATTGAGGCAGTAGTACCGGCCGCTCTCTGCCCCGACCTCGTACATGTCACCTACAGGAAGCAGAGCGAAGAACAGATGACGAACTTCTGTTTTTGCTGGACTTTTAATTCCATTCAGTGTTTCCACAGTCAGAAAAACAAACACTACTTTAGAGTCTTATTTAAAAAGAAAATAAATAGCACTGCTAAACAGCTAACTCAGTGACAAAGGGCAGCCCGGACAGAGTCCAAGACAAACTTAATAGGGACCAAACGGCTCATAACAACAGGGTCAGATACACCCTGAGTCTACAGATAGAAACCCGCCTGGAATACACTTATCATTTATCTGCTGATACAGCTGACAGAGGACTACTTCAGTATTTCTATGTCTTTAAATTGGCCTTTTGGGGCTGAATATGCACGCAAGTAAAATAATAAATGATATAAACACCACTATGTGGACAGCAAACATTTGTTAGATAATTAAAGCTGCATTTACCTGTCCCTGGGAAAAAGTAGTTTCCATATTTGTGAAAGGACACGGTCATGACTCGGTCTGTGAGGTAAAAGGCTTCCTGGACGCCATCGCCATGGTGAATGTCTATGTCAATGTAAAGAACCCTGGGGTGGTACCTTGAACAAGCACAGAGCAGGAGATTTATGTCACAAACAGACACGGTAAAGATTCGAGGAAAGTTACTCAGGAGCGCCGTCTTACTTGAGGAGCTCCAGTATACTGATGACGATGTCATTGACATAGCAAAACCCAGAGGCCTACACCAACACAAGAACCAACAGAGACATTTAACTCAAATGAGCTGAACAGAGAAGACACACATCAATGCATGTGGCTTTGTTCTAACCTCAAACTTTTTGGCATGATGCAAACCTCCGGCCCAGTTTATAGCAATGTCACAAATCTGGAAAATAAAGCAGAGTCACACCTTTAACTGACCACGAAGCTGAAGACCATGACAGTTTTAAAGGATGGAAAGCAAAACAAGAAATCAGAAATGTCTTTGATGAGTAACGATTTTAGTTTTTAAACACAAACTAAAATATTCTCACAAAACTCCTCAAAGGCAGTGCTTCTCCTATCCTCCCTTTAAGTTCAATTTTTTCTGATTAGCTGCCCTTTACAAACAGAAAGGGGGTGTCCAAATTCATGGGCTGCATCCTTCTGAGGACCCGGCCTTCACGGTCTACGTGAGGATACAGCCCATGAATTTGGACACGACCAAAGACTGAACAGCAGGTCTACTGCTGCTGGGAGAGAGAGAGATACGTTCCCTCCAGCAAACATGAAGAGAGGCCTTTCTTCTTCTTTCTTACTTCAGCTAGAGAGCCTTGGTCACATAGAACAATCAATGACTCAACCTACTCCTCAAGGATATCACATAAATGAGTGTCTCTGTCGACACTTTAAGTTGTAATTCAAAATGAAACCAACAGATGCCACCCTAGGCTACCTCAGTCTTGTTTTGTTTTGTTTTTTCTCTGTAGCACCAAAACCATCAGCTGGGTTTATGTGTGCGTGTTACCTTGTGGTTGAGCTGTGTAGCCCCCTGTAAGGATGCTCCCGTGTATCTTGAGCAGAACTCAAACAGTCCTGGAAACACAGGACTAAAACACACAGACATGAAATATTTAGGTTATGGGTTTGTCAGCCATGATGATCAGAGAGGCTTTTATACTGAAACATTTACAATGCTGACAGATGAGATGCAAGAAAAGGAAGTTAGCTGCTTGAAAACTACAGTCCTTAGTTCCTATGGAAGCAGTAAAGGTGTACTTAGTTTTTCACAGGTCTTGTGAAAACTTCATTAAATCCTTCAGATTCTTTTGCTCGATAAAAAGACACTCACCAGTCATCTCCCACATTAAACGCGTTGAGACTTTTTGTGAAGCCCTGCATGTTATTGGGGCTGACCTTCTGTAGGAAGTCAATGTAGTCTTCAGAGTGGAAGCGACACATGTCATGCTGAGACGCTTTGTAGGGTTTAAACACCTGGTGGGAATAAGAACATTTGATAGAGTGCAGCATGAACTTGTTGTTTCTAATAAAAACCAAACAATCAAACACAAGATTTATCAAATGTTATTTCAGTGTGAAAAGCATCAACAGGTATGAACACGTGACAGTATCTGTCATTACTGCTCGCTCACCATCATTTTCTTGTAAAGTCCATAGTGCAACACCAGACTGTGAGTGAGAGACAACCGGTGAGGCTTCATCGGGTGGCCAGCACCTAACAGAAACACACAGTTCATGCATTACAGGGCTTATATCTGCATTTCACAGACATTAATCAGGTCAAAAAAAAAAGAATTAAGTGTACACATTATGGCTAATCACCTAAAAGAGAAACACGGTTGAAATTGGTACAATTTATGACGAAAGAGATTTGGCACGCTGAAACAGAGCCATCCATGCGCTGTTACAAAAGCGAAAATACTTGAGGTAATTCGCAAAATAAAAATAAAAAATAAGCACGGTAAGTATATCCTGTGAGCATGCGTATTGCAGCACTAAAGTTTGAATTTGTACAGTGTATCATTTCGTAAAAGCAGCATAAGCGTAGACAGACATATTACTTTATTTATCGTTACTGTTACACAACCGCCACGTTATCCATTCAGGACACCGTAGGAAGCACCGAGACATCCTAATAAAAGCTTTACAGGCAAATACTGAACACAGGGCTACAATACGCGTCAATAACGTTACATCTTAAGGTTAAAGGAGCAAGCAAAGCCCAACTGTAATATATAAACAAATCAAATTAAATATTAAAGTGTAGCAGTGACGCAAAACTAAATGTTAAAAAGAAAGAAAGAAAAGAACTGAGAAAATAAGAATAAAGCACAGTCTCGTACACATTAGCATGTAGCTAGCTTTCCTTAGCATCAGCTCCCTGAGTAGGCCGGTTCACTATGATAATTAAACTTACCGTAGTGGAAATTGCCCACGTCTGGGTCGTAAAAGTAAGATGTTCTATTGGTCATTCTGAAAGCAATGTCTCCCGACTTTCTACGAAAAACTGTTGTCGTCTTTGCAGCTACAAAACCCGCATTTTTCTTTCAATTAGCAGATAGCCGCCATAGTAAACACCGAGGCGTCTGCGTCATCACACGGAGACAGCAGCGACGGGGAGGGGAGGGGCCACGGAGCCGGAAAGAAAAACAACAAAACAGCCGCGACAGATGGAGAGAAAGCTACAGTAGCTTTCTGTATTTTTCATTACATGAAGGTAAAGAAGTGCAATTAAAAAAGAGTGGAAAGATACCTTGAGCAATGTGCTTAAGTTATACAGTACATATAATATACAGTTTACTTTAAGAAACTCATCCACACATAATTAAAACTTATATTTTTTACAAATCAGTGCATAATACAAATCCCCTGGTCAGGTCTTAAAATTAGGAAAATAAAATCTCAGACTGAACAGCATAACACGGCATATGATATACACTGTGTTATTTATTTATTTATTTTTAAATAGAAAATACAGAAGCAGTGTGTGAAAAGCCAATGCACTCTTAATGTTTCAACTGTGATTGAGAGAGTAACACACTTGATTAGTGTGAGTGTAAAAAGTTTTAGCAGTTGGCTAAAAGGGCATTTAAAAACAATTTGAATTGCATTATTCTGCAGTGAGAAACATTGTAGAATAATCCAGTCTGTTTTAGATCCCTCAAGCAGACGTTTGTTACTACCACACACAGAAAGCTCCGGGACCGGATAACATCCCAGGTCGTGCTCTCAAAGCATGCCTTCACGAACTGGCAGATGTCTTCTCAGAAATCTTCAACCTGTAGTGCCCTCATGCTTTAAGAGGACCACCATCATACCTGTCCCAAAGAATCTGAGCTGCCTCAATGACCCCAGTAGCATTCACCTCCATCGTTATGAAGTGCTTTGAGCATATAGTTCACATGACATCTTTACTGCCTGCTAAGACCTGCTAAGGATTTGTTTTCCTTTCTGTTTTCCTGTATAAATCCTATGTATACCCAATGTTACACAAACCTGAGAAAAAGAAAAGAAAACAAAGCTTATCCTAACCATTTGCAAACCAATTTTAATCAGTTTTAACCCTCTTTTTGATATATGTCATATGCAATTATTATTTTCTTTGCTCCCCAATAGCCACAACTTGGGCAAACAGTTCAATAAATCTGATCTGACACTGTTAGAATACTTTTCTGGTTAAAATCTGTTGCATGCTATCACTTGGCAGTGTCAGGTTTAAATGTAGTTCATGTTTACCTTTGAGCTATTTTTAGAGGATTATTTTGCTATTCAGGTGATTTTGACAGCATCTATTATTCATCCAAGACAGCATGTCTCTGCAAGCTTACTGACAAATTAGATGAGGACGAATTCAGAACAGCACCAAAGCACTAACAGTGGCACCGGTTTCATTCTTGAACACCTGCTCATTTAAAAATGATGAAGCGGAACTTGCTGGAGCTTCTCTGCATCATAAAATGCTTTTTTTTTTTTAAAGAAAAAAAGAAAAAAAAGGGCAGACTGTATACACGTGGCAATGAAAGGACGGTAACAGAGGTAGGAAACAAAGCAACCATGTTACTGTGTATCCACTTTATCCAGCATCAGTAAAAATCAGTAAACATGTGGTCGCACTGTGAAGCTTTAAAAGTTCAATGTCTTTCAAAGATGCTCCCACTGAAATTTCCTCTTCATCATTTCCTTCACCTCTTCGTGCCCGTCTGTATTCTTCTTGTCTTGTCCACATGTGTCCTCCTTTTTTTCTGCAGTAAAAAATAAAAAATCTGTGTGTGTGTGTGTGTGTGTGTATTCATATCCTTGTGGGGACTAAAAAATTGGAAGTTTACTATACTTGTGGGGACCAACAGCCCTTATGGCAGGGATGGGGAACTCCAGGCCTCAAAGGTTGGTGTCCTGCAGGTTTTAGATGTGTCCTTGATCCATCACAGCTGAATTAGATGGCTAAATGACCAAATTTCTGGTCCCCATGAGTTTGAAGGCATTTTTGAGACTAAAAATGTGGTTTTAGTGTCAGGGTTACAATTGGGTTATGGTTAGAATAGAATTCAACTTTATTGTCATTGCACATGCACAGGTACAGGGCAACGAAATGCAGGAAGGAAGTTAGGAAGTGAGGACTGAGCCTGTCTCCAGCCGGAAACAGGAATGGCACTGTCCATCCCCCCAACGGGTCGCCCCGTCCTACCCCGGAAAAGGTTCTGGGAAGTGCTCTTCCCCCTGCGGACCGTAGTCCACTGTGAGGCACTCATCTCCTCCCGATGAGTCCCGCTTATTCGTTAATAGTTGTCTTGTGTTACTATTTATTTGTGTAGAATTTTTGTCCCCGTGGGCTTTGTTATTATAGGTAAATAAAATGAATTTTTTATCAGATATGTTATTAATAAGTGTATGTTTTTTTGTGTGTATGTATAAAATGAAATAATTATTTATTTATTTATTAATGGAAAAAATTAACAATTAAAATCAAGAAAAAACAAAAAAATAAAATGAAACTCCTCAAATAAATGAATGAATCAATGAAGCGTGTACTTATGCCGCGACGTTTCGGCCAAGATCTGGCCTTCCTCAGGCGAGAAGCACACAGAAAGACAAAAAAAACGTGAGTTTGTGGCTGTAGAAGGACTCTGAATAGAGTTGTGCACTGTCCGAAGGTCTGAAACAGAGTGAGGCTGAAACAACCCTCCCCTGCATTTATAGCCTGCCCCTGCGTTCAAAACACTAAGTCTAAGTCACTAACCCTAAGTTTAGAGTGTTGTTTTTACGTGTGTTGGTAATTTCTCCTTGTTTGCTGTCAAAACTCTAGTTTTTCTCCATAGGTGTGCATTTTGTAAATACACATGAATTGTAGTTTTAATGGATTATGTTTTTTATCCCAAATATTGACCATTATATGTATTTATTTATATATGAATTTACTAAATTAGTTTTTAACACTGTGTGGAATTGTAAGTTGTCTGAATTTTAGAATATGTTTTTAGTAAAGGGGTTTCAAGTGATACTAAGGGTCAAAGGTCGAATATGAATTAATGTCAAAATTTATTTCAATATGAATTTAGGTGATATTCCAATTTTAGGCCTGATTCAGGTTTTGGGTGAGGCTAGGGTAGTACCTCCAGTTAGGGTTATGAGATTCTTACCAAGCCTGATGAACCAGGGTTGGGCCTGCGAGGGCTTTTTCCTTTTTAGGTGGTTGGGGGTGTCGAATGGTTAGGGTTGGGGATAGTATTGTGGGGGTTCTTTTTATATCTGTATGGGTGAACCGGGGTGATGGATGGTTAGGGTTAGGGCCAGATTCCCGGGTTGGGGCCAGAATCGGAGTAAGCGGTAGACCGTGATATGGGTTACAAATTGGGTATGCATGCCAAATCAAATTTTTTTATCATTGCCAAATATTTTTGTTTTCCATGAGCAAACTCCCTACAGTGTCTCATCCCCATCTAATATTCAGACCTCCGGGAACCAAGGTGTTCAGTAGTCGGATCCACTTCTTTTCACATTTTCTTCTTTCACCATCTGTCCAGAAGAAGTTTCCTTCAATACCCGTAATTTTGAGTGACTGGAAACCATGATGAATAAAATGTCTGACCAGAGGAGTATGGCCTTCTTTATTATGTGTGATGTTATATTTATGTTGCCACATACGGGTGGAAATAGAGTTTTTGGTTTCCCCAATGTACTGGATGTTGCATCTTGTACAGAAGATCATATACACGCAATTGGATGTCCTGGGAATAAAATTTTGTGAAAGTTTGTACATCCTGTTCGTTGTCCTGTTCTTAACGTACGCTAATTTAACAAATGGTATAGATGAATTTCTAGTTTTCTTTGGTTGTGCTGGGCTCAACCTTGCCCTCACTAAGTAATCCCTTAAGTTTTTGTTACGTCTATATGCCGAAATCACCTTGTGGTTTCCAAATATCCCGTGTTGCCCAATTATTTGTTCAAAATTAGTCTTTAATTGCTTATGTATCCGTAAACCAGCTGTGGAAAAGTTGGATATCAATGGGATTATATCCCTCTGGTCTTGAGGTTTGGACACTTGAAATGTTCTCCGACATCTCCTCAAGAAGGTACGGGAATATCCCCTTCTCCTGAGTGCCTTGAAGAGAACTCTTACTGCTTCTGAAAAGTCATCGTCTCCTGTGCATATCCTTTTGAATCGAATCAGTTGAGATTTAATTAAACCTTGATATGTATGTTTTGGATGAAAGCTACTCTTGTATAGCAGTGCATGGGTGTCCGTACTTTTATGTTTGCATATGATGGAGCAAACCTTTTCCCCATTGCTGTTCCCTTAATTTGTAAATAGTATTCCCCATTAAATTCAAAGTCATTACGTGTCAAATTTTTTTCCAGCAATTTTAGTATCTGTTCGTCCGGCCTTTCCGTGTCCGGGAATTTTTGGAAGAATCCCCTCACCATTGCCAAACCTGCCGGTATGTCGATATTCGTGTAAAGGCTCTCCACGTCTATTGTGAAAAACAAGGAATCCAATGGGACCGACAGATTTCTAACCAATTCAATAAAATGGTATGTGTCCTTGATGTACGCCGGATGTTTAATGGACAATGGGTAGAGGAAATGATCAATATATTCTGCCGTGCCATATGTGTCACTTCCACAATCCGACACAATTGGCCGTCCTGGAGGAATCTCCCCCGGTACGGTCCAGCTTCCAGGATCTTTATGTATCTTTGGAAGAATGTAAAATCGACGAGGTCTGGGTTCAGACTGACCTATAATGTATGTCTTCTGCTTGGCACTAATGAATTTTGTCCTGTGTAATTGGTCCATAATCAGTTTTACCGTCGGGATTGTTTGTGTAAATATGGGTGCCTCTAATTTTTTGTAATAAGTTTGATCACCGAGTTGCCGATTAACCTCAAAAATATATTGATCCCTGTTTAATATAACAATTGCACTACCCTTATCCGCGGGTTGTATAACAATATTTCTATTGTGCATTAAGTCCCGAAGTGCCCTGATTTCTTCCAGTTTTAAATTTGCCCTCTCTCTACATGGTCTGTAAATGTTTTTGAAATCCGTCGTGTCTTGCTCCATCAATCTGCGTACCTGTGGGGGTAACGAACCGGATGGTGGTAACCAAGTTGAGGCTGCTGTGAAAGGCTTAGGCTCCCATTTCGTTGTGTTTTTAAAATATGAAATCAATTGAATTTTTTGATGATATCTCTGAATGTCCAATGTCAATTGTTGTTTTTGATTTTTATAAACATTTATAGTCGGTACAAAGGTTAATCCCTTCTCTAACAGACTCTCCTGAGCTGGAGAGAGTTGAAAATTCTTGGCCAATACCACCACATTTTTGAACACCAAAGGCTGTGAGCCTTCATGCCCCTCCGGTTGTTGGCCTACTGGGGGCTCAAATCTAAAAACGAACTCCAATGTGTCAGCATAGCCTTCGCGGTTTCCCGTGTCCAATGGATCATGTCTGCCTCTGTGTGGAAAAGATACCTTGGGAGTGGGGGGATGTACGGCATATTTCGTCTAATGTGACTGTTGAGTAACTGCAAAGTGTTCTGCTCCTCCGTGGGCAAGAGATTGGAGTAATTGATGAGGGGAATCCAAATTTCCGAGTGGGGGAACTGCTTTTTCGTTTCCCTCACGGCCGCCTGGAGCTGTTTGATCGCAGTTTCTTTGGCCCTTTGTGCCCTGCAGTTTATCCCGAATGCCAATACTACCTTCTCCACCTGGGTGTCAATGAGAGCTTTAGCAAGTATAGCTTGGGCATGGCGAAAGTTCGCCCCGGGATAGCTATCAATTTGGAGGTCTGCTACTGAATGAGTTGGGAACCTGGCCACATTTGAATCTCCCAACACTAGCCATCTTCGGGACACCGTCACATCCCAATCCACCAATTTTCTCAGGGTAGAAATGTGTTTTTTTGCCCTAAAGATTGGCTTTGGAGTGGAAGTAGAAGCCCCGTCTTGTGCACTAAGATTAATCAGAGAATCGTCTTCACCCTGTGAGAACTCCCGAATTGGGGATGAGTCCTCCGTATGGAGCACCTGGACAGTCACCAAGTTGGCCCTCTGGTTCCCTGACTGGGGAACTGTGGTGGTGGAAGGGACCAGAGGTGGAGTACTGTCCACCCTCGCTTCC
Organism: Simochromis diagramma; assembly: GCF_900408965.1. NCBI lineage: Eukaryota > Metazoa > Chordata > Actinopteri > Cichliformes > Cichlidae > Simochromis > Simochromis diagramma. The sequence goes on from NW_024387477.1 coordinate 2,081,332, forward strand.
TGGTCTCCGTCTAACAGGGATCTTCCCTGTACCAGACCTCTACCGTGGGTTGGGGTAGGGGCCGGTTCTTCCTCCACAATGGCTAACAAACCATCATCAAGGGCCACACAACTGTTCATTCTGCCACGTCGCCTCTTGCTGGGTAGGGGAGTCTCCTCTGCCGGAGGTCGTTCTGGAGATTCAGCTCCCTGATCTCTGTCACCCTCATCTCCCCATTCTAGGTTCCCGTCTGTCATGGTGGCTACCGTGGCAGTGCTGGCCCTTAGATGTGTGCCCTGGTTCTGTTGAGTGAGGTGGATGGCATGAGTGTGTTGCACTCTCTCCGTCTGAGGGCGTGTGTGTGACGATAGCTGTGGTTGTGAGTGTATCGGTGGAGGAGGTGGAGGTCGTGGTGTGGGTTCGCGTCCCTCCCCCTGCTCCTCCTCCCGTGTCACCGCCTGGGCCACAGGCGGTGACACGGGAGGTTAAGGTTAGGCAATCATTTTTCATGGTTAGGTTTAGGGGTAAGGGGCTATGCCCCAGCAATATGCCACACCACACCACAAACACTGGTAAGGACCAAGCAACAACTTCTGGCACTGGAAGCTTAAAAACCTGGCTCCAAATCCCAGTCAGTCATTATAAAAGAGGCAACTTTACAGCATCATTACAACCTGTTCTAAAAACAGTTTGGTCCCTAAGGATTTTGGAGAAAGGTGTGAAAAATGGAGGGCAGGAGGGGAGGACGGGAGATATTATTAAAAGACAAGGACTGTTCAACGAGTAAAATTCAATCACTTTAAATGAGAGACTGGATCTATGCCTGTGTTGCTGCATGAAAGGTTATATGAAAATCCCAGGGGAGTTGATACAGTTTAGTGCAGGGTAAATGGGTTATTGTGCAGTATTGTGGTTAAGTTTATAGTAACACACTATGTTGGGCTGGTGTACAGGAGGGGAAGGACAGGTGGTCATCCATGAATTTTAAGGAGTGTGCTGGAGAGGCTGGCACAACTAAAGCCTTCACTCTGCAGTATGTGTGTTGGCTTGTCAGTCGTTTTGCGCTGGAATTTCTGTTTGATTTTTCTATCTGCTGCTGTTTGCTTCCTCTCACCCTGTCTCTGTTTCCCTCCCTGCTCCGTGTTTTTCTGCCTGGAGCTAAAAGGCAGTGCTGCTCTGGAATTGAATCGTTTATGTATTATTCATTGCTGAAGTTGCAAGTTACAGAGAGTTCAACACAGGTTAGCACAGGTGTATAATTTATATGTCTGTCTGTCTCCATCATTAAGAATTATAAGAATTTACCTGTAGGCACTATTTAAAGCTCCTTTTATTTCCCCAAAATAATATTGAACACAAATTGTTTTTACTGGGGTTTCATGTCTTGTGGGGGAAACAAATGTTTGCTAGAAGATTACATTTACAGTAAACAAGCTGTCCTTACCAGAGCTTGACTAACACAGAAATCATTAATAAAACTATTTTGAAAACTTAAAATAAGATAAGATAACTTTTATTAGTCCCACACGTGGGAAATTAGTTTTGTTACGGCAGAAAGTGGACAGTGCAAATTTACATAGAAAAATTAAGATACTGAACACAACTGTATAGAATAGAATAGAATAAAATACTATGTACAATAGAATAAAATAGAATACAAATGCTATATACAATTGAGTATAATACAACGATGCCAGAAAAGTATTGCACTTAGTGTTATTGCACATGTGTGGATGTGTGTGTTTGATCAGTTGAAGTCTTTGTTGTGGAGTCTGACAGCAGTGGGGAGAAAAGACCTGCGAAATCTCTCCGTCCCACATCGTGGGTGCTGCAGCCACTGAAGGAGCTGCTCAGTGCTGTCAGAGTCTCCTGCATGGGCTGGGAGATGTTGTCCAATAGGGATGACAGCTTAGCCACCATTCTCCTGTCACTCACCACGTCCACTGGGTCCAGAGGGCATCCTAGAACAGAGCTGGCCCTTCGGATCAGCCTATTCAGTCTCTTCCTGTCCCCGGCAGAGATGCTGCTGCCCCCCTCCCTCAGCAGATCACAATGTATAGAGTTAAACGTATTAATGTATAAATGTAACTTTTTATTTGCAATAATAATTTAATGTGTATAAAGGACTGAAGCCAATACCAAGATGCATAGTAATACTAATACTAATAATAATAAAATATTAATGACAGGTGCACAGTCATTACCACTATTCATGTTGGACAACCTTTTGTTCAGTTTGCAGCCAATCACAGAGCCAACTTTAATCAGTTTGTTCCGTCTGTTGCTGTCACAGGTTCTCCCATCAGACAGCACTTCCAACGATAGACTAATGACTAATAGAAAATCTGCATCGTTCTGCAACAGGAGCCTGCTCATCTCCTTTCTGTAGCCTCTGTCTTGGTCTCCCAGTTCAGCCGATGTGGACACCCAGGTACTCGTACTTCTCCACCACATCAATATCCTGTCCCAGGATAGATGCTGGTCACAGCATCGTCGTCCTTCTGAAGTCGATCCCCATCTTTCAGACAATTCCTCACAGACCTGCTGTCTTTGGTGTCTCTCAAGCACAGCAATGTAAAACACACAATTTATGAGCGACACAATGAACACTATAAATAAACCACAGTATAAACAGTCTAAATCCTTATATAAAAAATACAGGATTACAAAAATTAATACCACAGAATGTACATAAAGTGCAGCTGCAGTCTGGCAGTGTGAAGCAATGTGACAGTTCAACTGTTTAGAAGGGAGATGGTGAGGGGAAAGAAACTGTTCTGCAGGCTCTACCGTCTACCAGAAGGCAGCAGGTCAAAAAGTCTGTGTCCAGGGTGTGAGGGGTCTGTGATGATTTTCCCTGCCCGTTTCCTGGTTCTTGAGAGGTGCAGGTCCTGGATGGAGGGCATGGGGGTGGCGATGATCTTTTCTGCTGCCCGTACAGTCCGCTGCTGTCTGCACTTGTCCTGTTTAGTGGCTGTGATGGAGGACCACAGGACAGACTCAATGACTACAGTGTAGAACTGGATCAGCAGCTCCTGTGGAAACCTGTACTTCCCCGGTTGTCTCAGGAAGTACATCCTCTGCTGGGTCTTTTTGAGGATGGAGGAGCTGTTGGTCTCCTACTTCAGGTCCTGGGAGGTGGTGGTACCCAGGAGCTTGAAGATCTCCACAGTAGACACAGGGCTGTCTGATATGGTTGAGGGCTGTCTCCTGAAGTCCACTGTCATCTCTACAGTCTCAAGCATGTTCAGCTCCATATTGCGCTGACTGTACCAGAAATCCAGCCGCTCAACTTCCTGCCGGTACGCAGACTCATCACCATCCTAAATAAGGCCAATGACGGTGGTGTCATCTGCACAATACTATTTAAAGGCAAACTAAAGTCCACAAATAGGATCCTGGCATAAGTTCCCAGACAGTTGAGATGTTGCAGGATGTCCCATGTTCACTGCATCATCCACCGACTTGTTTGCCCAATAGGCAAACTGCAGGGGGTCCAGATGGTGTCCCATAAATCATCTGTTAGTGCTCTTTATCCTTCTCTTGCTGACACATCCAGCCACTGCAGAATTGTCTCTCTGTAGGTGGCATGACCCAAAGTTGTACTGAAAGTTTAAGGTGTACAAATTGAACTGGAATGGAAACAGCAGAGTCACCTGTGAAGCTCCTGTACTGCACATCTGCAAATCAAAACAAGTACTGCTCGCACTGCAGCCTGTCTGTTTGGTAGTCAGTAATCCATGATACACACGGTGGATACTGACAGATCCTCACTGTACAGTTGTCACGCTCTAGAAAGGAGTAAGCTCTCTGCAGATTTGATCATCCACTTCCACATTAGGTCTGTATGCAAACTGCAAAGGGTCAACAGATATTTTCATCTGTGGCCTTAGGTGGGAGAGCCCAGTCCCTCCAATAGCTGTGTCACATGTGATGTGAGGGCAGCTGGTCGCTCTGATGGTGGTGACTACTACAGTACAGGAAGTGGACGGGAGGTTTGCCTTAAGAAATAAATACACAAATGTGACTCACAATCGCAGACAGACCAAAATCACTGAAGGAAGGCCTGAGTGTGTGGTGGAAGAGGCACACGGGAATTGAATTAAAATACATTTTACTAATATTACCAACTGGTGACAGCAGCCTTTTCTGGATATATCCAGCGCTGAATATATAAATAACACTCAGTTATAACACAGTTATAACACACTGTTGATCCTGCAGCCTGTAAAACAGTCAACCTTGGACCTTTTAAACTTTAATAACTGCGTCACACTTGTCAGAGTTAGAAGCTTGTCAAGATTTTCATTTGTATAGCTATGAAGTCTGTCGTGTGTGTGTGTGTGTGTGAGTGTGGGCTTCCTCCTTAGCTGGCTTGTTTTGGCCCCAGGGTCCAAATCTGTTCTGTCAAGCATCTGTCTCTGCCGGCTTGTTAAGACCCACACAAACACACACTCTCTGATTTACACACACACACACACACACACACACACACACACACACACACACACACACACACACACAGGACAAGCGGCCTCTCCAACTCATACCTGTGTGTTATCGCCATGGCAATATAGACAACACACAGAGGTGCTGTCTGTGACATATATAAGTAGTAAGTATCATTTTAAAGTGCATAAAGTTTAACTGCAAAGAGACAGAAATCCACAAAAACTGACACTGATATTTCCAGTTACCTACTATCAAAGTATCTATGTCAAAGTTGAGGCCAGAAAAAAAAATGGCAAGTGAGCTAACAATAAAAAGTTTGCTTGTATTTTATCCAACAATGACAGGATTATATTAAGGTCAATATGAATAAATCCCAGATGTTTTTTTTTCGAATCAGGAGGAAAATCTCTCTTCCACGATTTTTCTTTCAGTTTGTACATGATGTTTTTTTCTTCCTTTGGTTTTCCTCTAGTGTGCAAAGGATGTCAGGGGAGGTGTTTCAAACTCCAGCATGTTTCAAGGTTGCCAGCAGAACTGAAAAGCTGGAATGGAAGAAGCGCTGTGTAATTTTCAGCTGTCAGCACCTTCCTGTACATGCGCTAATGTTGTGCATATTGCCTGGACAAATTTAATGCACTACATGTACACACATTTGCTTTTGATTCTTCATAATCCAGAAAGAAACTTTGAGGTTAAATTTGAAGAATGATGCTGTTGCTTAAGTATCTTATTTAGGCCCCAGTCATGCGGGCCGAGGCGGGCTGGCAACTACCTGCAACCAGTGATCACTGATGAAAAATGAATACCCTGACCGGTTAGGACTTTGAAACTGATTGCAAAGAGTCGAATGATGCTGCACCAAAAGCCTCTTTGCAATTGTTTTGGTCACTCGTGCATTGCTGTAGTTGACTGTAGTTTGAATGGATTTACTTGCTAAATGGTTGTGTCAGGGCGCCGGGTCTATGAGCCAGCATTTTGAGTTCATTTTGTAAGTCTGATTTTTTTATGATGTATTAGAGTAATGGTAAGTTCTAGTGTTATTATTAGCGTGTCTTTGTTAGGTTTTGTTTAGTTAAAGTTTCATCCATGCTTCCTTGTTTATGTGTCATATTCTTTCTCCTGTGTGAGTCTCTTGTCCTCTATGTAAGATTTTTAATTATGACTGTGCCTCGTTCCCCTTATCTGTTTTCCTGTTCCTCTCCTTGTGTATTATTCCATCTTCCCAGTCTGTTCTGTGTTTCATGTCTGCATTTTCCATGTCATATTGTCATCTCATTACTACTACTACTGCCCGTCTCCCCTCCGGGCCGCCAAAGATAGATCTCCAGAGATTTCTGTCCTAGGCCATTCTTTCTAGATGGGACCAGGTGTAGCCCATCATTTTTGCTTCTGCCTCAAGTTCCCATCACCGGGTGTTTCTTGGGCGGCCTCTCTTTCGCTTGCGTGGGGGTTCGATCTGAGAGTCTGATATTTAAAACCTTTTAGTTTCCACATAATAATAGCGTATTTGGTGGTTTGGTGGGCTGTGGATCTTCCAGTTTGCATGTCTAGTGTATCTTGTCTTGTGCCCAAAATCGTCTTATATCTTTTATATATAACTGCGAGTGCACAGTGAGAGAGGCTTAGAAAGAGTGTATGCCTGCAGGTGTATCCATCATCCTGAACTTGTGCATCAGGTGTTATTGTTCTTTAATTCTCATACAACATTCATCAGTTGCACCAGGACAGTTACCAAATGCCTCCAGGACAGTTTAGTGTGCAACGCTTTGGCTTAAACTTGTCAGCGGTGCTGCTTTCAGAGGGTGATGATTGACTTTGTTATGGAGGCTGAGTCACTGGACTGCGCAGAGCATCCTCATTCTGTTTCTCAGGACAAGAGAAAGAAGAACTCCAACTCCCCCAGTGTCAATTACACTTCAGTCTCCCCAAAGTTTGGCTTTGAAGCTTGAAATGATGGGTGTGTATTCCTGCAAATATGTTAGCATCTTTGAACAGGCCCATCACCAAAGCTACACGGAGAAAGGCAAATAATGCCTTAGGAAGAGTCAACAAGTTTTGGCAGTAAACAGTCCTCAGACAGTCTTAGTCATCAAGGGCTTATTAAAATGTTGCCCATGAGGAACATTAAGCTGGAATTAATTATGAGACATTCATTTAATATCTTCACCAAAGGATTAAGCAGACTGAGTAATGTGACTCTAATGTCTCTGATATAACTATTTCTACATATACACAGGATATGTTTAAAATACAAAGCAAAGCAAAATGCTGACAAGGTCGGGTTTGATCTTCCTGGAGCCTGGACAGCAGGAAACTTGAGTCTCGTCACTCAATCATTGAGTCTCTGAGGAATCCTAACTTAAAAGTTTTATGATCTCTCCAGATGACAAAAGGCTGTTCGGCCCCCTCCAACTAATGTTGTCTCTCTTATAGAGCCAGTTTCACTGCGAGTAACTCGCAGTCTCCCACATCATAGTTTTGCTTGGGTGGTGTTTGTCAGTGTGAAAAGAAGGGCCAAGGCTGCAGCTTACCTTGTGGGCCAGAGCGCTGAGCAAGTATTGCCTCCACCTCTGAGTCTGATTCATCTACGGATGCATATTGTAACAACCCTTATTGTGTTATAGCACCACTAGGGGGGTTGCCCTACTATTGTAGTAGTTGGGGGAGTCTCCTAGTGGGTGTGTGAGTATAGCGTGGCAGCCATTACATGCTGCTCGTGTTCTGTTCTCAGGATAGACCTCACCATTGTAACGGCCTGGCGCCGGCGACTACCGATCCCCGCACATGTATGTACGGACAGAGTAGAGCCGTGGAGACCTGGCTTGTACGGTCTTATGTTGCTGACAATGAATAAAGGTCTGTTGTTTAATTTAACTGACTGGCTTCGAGTTATCCGGCTAACCTCCCAGTGGGGCATGCCCAGAACACCTCACCCGGGAGCCACCCAGGAGGCATGCTTGTCAGATGCCCGAACCACCTCAACTGGCTCTTTTCAATGTGGAGGAGCAGCGGCTCTACTCTGAACCCCTCCTGGATGGCTGAACCGCTCACCCTATCTCTAAGAGACAGGCCAGCCATGCTTTGAAAGAAGCCCATTTATGCCGCTTATATCCACAGTCTCGTTCTTTCGATCACTGCCCACAGCTCGTGACCATATGTGAGAGTAGGGACATTGACTGAGGAGTATGATCCCCTGTAGTTTTAACACACCCTCAGGTCTCCCTTCTTAGAGATGGGAAGCACCATCCCAGTCTACCAATCCAGAGGTACCGCCCCTGAACTGTCGTGCGGCGCATAAGCACAGATGACAGTCGGGATCTATTCCCTGACCCAGAGGGAACAAACCCTCTTGTCCAGCAGGAAAAACCCCAATGTAAAAGCAGCAAACTGAGGGGATACTAGTCCGCCTCTCATGGATATTCCTTGTACTACAGAAATAATATTGCCAAGTATGCAACATAAATAAGATTCAATTGTAACAATCGGATTTTCCTTTCCAAGAAACATAAACCATTTCCTTATGACACAACATGATGAATACCTGGCTATCCCAGTGACAGTAAATCACTCACTGGATACAGGCAATAAAAACTTGAATCACTGTAACAGTACAACACACATATATGTGTATTTTTACTGACTGATAAATGAGCTGTGAAATGCTGACAACAGTCACCGTGCAAACAAAAGCCAAAAAATCAATTACAGATGTGCACATGGTGTTTTACAGCTGTGTGGCTTTGACAAAAGGGATTTAGAACTTTGTTAATATGCTCTTAAATTAAAGTTTGGCTGTGCAACAATAAAATATTTTAATTAAAATCAGCAGAGATCACAAACGTTAGAAAGAAAAAAAAATTGTGTTGTAGCTGTGGAGGCTGCAGGTTTGTCTGGTAAACCAAAAAGGGAAGTGAAAAGTAAACAGCAGTTCCCAGAACACTGAAAACGTGACCTCTGAGCAGTAAAACCCACTTTTATGTGACTTATGAAAATATTCTATGAGGCACACCAAAAAATTCTCCTGATCATTAAATTGCTAATAATTTTAGGAATACCACAAGACTGAGTAACATCAAGCTTCATGAAACAAACAGAAACCTGTTGAAGCAGGCACGGCTGAATTACAGTTCGCAAGTGTTCACAAATGTTGAGAAGCTCCACTTCCCTCAGGAGATTTTTATGAAAATGAATTCTTATCATGACCTTTACTTTTATGTAATTGATACAACTTTAATACTCATAATAATCGGCATTCCTTTGATGCACCTGGAAATTATGTAAATTCAACACAGCTCATAAAACCTAACAGAGGCAGGAGCATGTTTCCTAATAACAATTAGGAAATGATGTGAATGCGTTTTGTAATGTTTACTTCATTTTGTCCTCATGTAATGGAAGCTACGTGATAGCGTGTTCATGTAATTTTGTTTGAAGATCAATTTCATGCTTTCTGTCGACTTCCAGTGTTTCAATTCAATTCAGTTTTATTTATACAGTCCCAAATCACAACAACAGTCACCTCAAGCTGCTTTATATATATTAGACCCTACAACACGTTTTCAACTTCTGGATGTGGTTAGATGTGCAGCAGACCATATCCATCTTCAAGTTGGTGACTTGTCACTGAGCAGTTCTTTTCTTCTTCTTTTTTGTCCTTTTGTGGTGGACCACAGGAGGGCTCCACTCACACCCAGTTCTCAGGAAGTGTTGCTGTGTTTTGGAGGGAAAAGTATTCAGTTGTGTGGTGATGAGGAATAAACGAGGAGTGTTAATCGAGAGCTCTCGTGTCGTCTGTGTTTACCTCCACACTTTTTCTAATTTTTCTAAGGTATAAATACACTTGCTGCCCTGGAATCATGAGCTTTGGAGAGGGTTGGGATTTTTAAAGGGCAGCAATCACATATGCTGATGGCTCAGGGTAAGGGCAAGATACTTGTCAACAATAATGAGTTAGCCATCACAAGGTATACAAATATTTGACAGTGCAGAATATTTTAACTTACAAAATTCCTCCTAAAAATGATTATTATCATTATTTTTCTCAAAAAGCAGAAACTTGAGCTGCTGAAAATAAAACACATTTGCAACACACTGTAAATGCTTTATGGCCCGTTGGCTGATGGAATCTTGGCTCCGTGAAAAAGCTGGCGATGAAGAGAAGAGAGAAAGTGCGTGACAAGAGAGAAAAGATGGGAGACATACAGGTGCTTCACTTCCTGCAGATAAATCAACACAGCTGGGCTGGATAATAATGCGCAGAGTTGAAAGAAGAGAGTGGACAGGACTGGTACCAAAAATAAAGAATTAATGATAAAGAGAAATGAAGGAAGGAAACCAAACCCATGAGACACAAACATGTTCACAAACAGATCGACACCTGACAGGCACGACGAGGTATTTGCAGCTTTCAAACAAAGTCTGTTACTGTTCTTCTTTGTGTCACTGTCCCACCTTTGTACGGTTGACCTTTGTACGGTTGACCTTTGTGGAGCTGTGGCTGATCACGACCCTTTAGCTCTGACTAGTGCAAAAAAAAAAAACCCAATGCATGTTAGAAAATGCCAGACATGCCACAAGCAACTTCTTCTGCTTTTAGATTAAATTCAACAAGACTTATTGTTACTGACCTGTCTGAGACCTGTTTGACTCTTAAGTAACATATCGCAGCGCTTTCACTGTAATAGCGTCTGTTAAATGGTCAGTGGTGTGGAGGTGTCACAAGCAGGAGACAGCTTAAACTGTTTTCATTTACGGCGTTTATAGCATCAGGTATCACTACTTGTTTAGGGTAAAAATAATTATGCTGGATAATTTTACCTTAACCCTAAAAACACGTAAAATAACTTACTTTTTAAACTGACCATGGTAATGAGGTAACATACTTTACATGGTCTCAGTTCACTTTAGGTTTTTTCTGATAGCCCACAGTTGAGCTTAAATTCTAACATATTAAGTTGCTAATATATCAGTGTGAACAAGGTAAACATAGTTAGAATAATGTGTCCCAGGAATCCCAGGGGTTATTGTTGGGAGCTTTTTGTCTCCTGCTATGTCTCCCATGGCAAATTGGACCTGGGTGAGGAAGTAGACAAAGAGCGAGTTAACTGATCCTCGGCTACTGAGAATAGCAACTGGGACATGGAATGTCATGTCTCTGGTGGGGAAGGAGCCTGAGTTAATGCGTGAGGCTGAGAAATACCGGCTCGATACAGTCGTGCTCACCTCAACGCACGGCTTGGACTCAGAAACCAGTCTCCTGGGAGGGACTGGACTCCGTCTCAGCCTGAAGTTGCCCTTGGTCGAGGTGATGGCCTTGCGTGGGTATCTTAGTATCCCCTCGGCTTGCTGCCTTTATACTGGGGTTTTTCCCAGTGGATCAGAGGGTTTGTTCCCTGCACCTTCAGGTACAGGTCCTGATTGTCCTCTGCGCTTGTGCACTGAACAACAGTTCAGAGTACTCTGTCATCCGCTGAGAGACTTCAACGCTCATGTGGGCAATGGCAGTGAGACGTGGAGGGGTGTGATTGGGAGGAACCCGAGTGGTGTTCTGTTACTGGACTTCTGACCACAGTTTGTCCATGACAAACACCATGTTCGAAAATAAGGGTGTCCATAAGTGCACGTGGCACCAGGACACTCCAGGCCGCAGGTCGATGATTGATTTCGTAATCTTATTATCAGATCTTCAGTCTTATATTCTAGATACTCAGGTGAAGAGTGCTGCTGATATGTCATCTGATCATCACTAGCTGATGAGTTGAATCAGGTGCAGAGGAGGATGCTGGACAGACCTGGGGCACCTAAACATATAGTGAGGGTGCCCTGGGAAGGCCTGGCAGAGGCCCTGTGCGCAAGATCTCCAACTCCCACCAATTCAATTCAATTCAATTCAATTCAATTTTATTTATATAGCGCCAAATCACAACAAAAGTTGCCTCAAGGCGCTTCATCACCACCACCACCAGCAGAGCCTCAAGAGCATTCCAAAGGAGACTGGGGACATCGAGTCTGAATGGACCATGTTCAGCATCTCCAGTGCTGAAGCTGCTGAGCTGTGACCACAAGGTGGTTGAGGCCTGTGGTGGTGGTAACCCCCAAACCAGATGATGGCTCTACCTGCTGACTTCGACTGAGAACTTCATCAGGCCACCGCCATTGGGATCTCCTTAATCCCACTGGGTCGTCTTCCGTAGAGGAAGCAGAGTCTGGGGACGACTCATCTATCTCCAGCAATGAGGTCACTGAACAACTCGCTGGTGGTAGGGCTCCTGGGTCGCTCTAACTTCCTGAAGGCTCTGGATATTGTAGGGCTGTCTTGGTTGACACACCTCTACAATGTTACGTGGAGATCAGGGGCGTTACCTCTGGATGGGAACCACCATCCCGATCTGCCAATCTTTAAGAAGGGGGACCGCAGAGTGTGCTCCAACTTTACAGCCTTACTAAACTATGTTTATGTTTTATATTTTTGTGTTTAAAAATTGAATATTCTCATTCACCTACTTTATTGTACACCTGATATCACTTTGTCTCACCATATATGCTTATAGAGCCGGATTGCATCTGAGAGCACCTACTGACACTGTCATTGGACAATTCCACCTTCTCTGAAGCTGTAAAATTAAAATAATGATAATAAAAAAAAAAATATAAAAAAAACTGGTATGGAGCCCAGCAGCTGAATCACAGCATCAGCTAAACCACAGTCAACAAGTGAATAATCTACCTGATAATATGTAGAACAGAGCCTCCCCTCCACTAAAGCTATTACAAATACACTAGAGACTTCTTTTCAAATGTGTGTAATCACTTTCTTAGTCTACAGGAGTGTATTATAGGGCAAAGAGACAAAGAGAAAGGGAAAATGGCTTATAGAAATATAAGAGGTGTTTAGGTGAAGCACAAAGAAAGAGAACTTGAGAGCTTACGGGATTACTGCTCCAGGAACAGAGAGGAAGATCACCAGAACATCATACAAAAGTTAAGACAGAATAACAAAGCTTTAATCTGAAGTCTTTGGCCGAGAGTCTCAATAAACAAAGAAAACAAGTGAAATCCTACACCGAGGCAGAGAATGCTCCCAGTGATGGGAAAACAGTATTTTGCTGAAGGTCTTTTTCCATAGCGTTTTATGTGTGGGTGTGAGACGCATCACATTCAGACATGGTCAGACGAGTGTCTCCTAGGACATTCCTGCAACTGGTAAATAAGAAAAAAAAAGATTTTAAATGGCTGAAGATGAGCTGGAAAAAATAAAATCTCACACACATCTAAAAATTATTAAGAAAGAGGGAAAAAATAGAACGTCAAAAACGTTTTTTTATGTATTGATTAAAGAAAGTGACAGAACAATAATGGGGAGACTTGGCGGAATGAAACTGGCACCAGACACTATCATTAGTATGATAAGCTAACGAGTGAAATGTGTGTTTGCATGTGCAGTTGATAGAAAAATGAAGAAATTAAAGAGTGATGCAAAATTATAGCTATTTCTTGATTGGAGATACTCGAGGATTGGCAAAGTAGAAATGAATGTACTTACTCTGGGATGCATAGAAAAAAACCCAAACAACTAATTTAATAGTAATAATTTAAAAATACTGCAAATAGACACAAAAAGTTTACTTCATATTTTGGTATGCTCTATAGTTTGTCAAATATGGCTAAAATAATATAATATGGAAACTGGGACTGAGAATAAATATGTGCTAACATATAGTATTTTCCTGTTAGTTTTTTTTTTTTAACATATGTTACAATACCTAAGGTTAAAAAAATTATAGAAGAAGTGGGGAAACATTACAGCTTAACATTTTACATTTTACCCGTTTACTGTAGCTGATATCCATCCACTCGTGTTAACTAATTAAGGTAGGTTGAATCATTCAAGGCCATATTATGTAGCATTTTTTCACTGTGTTCTCTTGATACTGGAAGTCCCTGTACTTTTCTCTCTGAGCAGACACATATGTAGACCTACAGTTGTATGTCTGCGTGTGCACAGCTAAATGTTAACATTACCTGGCAACAACACACGCTTCAAGGACAACATTAAATTTCTGAGAATAACTTTATTGCCCAAATTATGTACTGGCTGTCACCATCTTGGATTTCTAGCAATAGAAATAAGCCTGATTAGATGAGACAACAGAGTGCATCTTGCTAACCAAACTTGCTAGCATTAGCACTCAATACCCGCTAATTCACGCTGCAATGCATGCAAAAAAAGAAGCAAATAAATTATAGAATTTTACTCACTGAAACATGTTAGTACAGTTAATTGCACAGAATGCTATAAACATAGTAAGAATGCACTAAAACTAAGAGAAAACCAAGGAGGCCTAGCTTAGTAACTAGATTTGGCTTAGATGTCAATTACCAGCCCGGGGCTGCAAACTTGCCAAAAAACTTTGTACCCAAACGGGCTGTACCCATACAATAACTTAATACTATGAAACAAACAAGTTGTACATCTGAGATGAAGAACTCTTTGCTATTATAAAACTAATGTCCTCAGAAGCTCATCATTCCAGCAGCGTTCCTGTTTGTTTGCTTCTTGAAATGTTTTTCAGTTTTTCCAAGAAGAAAAAAACTGATGAAAAAGCTGCACACAATATAAAGTCAAGACCCAGCCCCCTCGTAAATGTAATTATTTGTACTGTGTGGCTTCAGTTTTGGATTCTAAGTTCATGGACAGGAGAAATTTTGAGTATAATAAGAATAATATTCTCCAATGGAGGAATGTAGGGAGGTGGGGTGGAGAGAACAGAAAGCAAAATATTTCTCTGAGTGTTTTACAAGCTTTAGCTTGCACTTTTAAACCTCACATTATTGGCCTAAGCTAGGTGAAGTAAACTACATAAAAGTGAAATGATAGGAGGGGCTGGAGAACAAAAGAGCTCTGCAACAAAAGGCCTATTCATATTGACGTGTTTAGTTAGTTGCTTAAATCTTTCCAAATAGTAACAATAAGATCAAATCTATTACAGTTTACATAACACATCTAATATTCATGTTTAGCCAAGGTGTACCGCAGTCCAGACTTCATGTTTCTATGAGGTAAAAAGAAAATTCTGTCTTCAAGCCTGTAAAAACGGCTGTGTCAACAGAGCGCAGGTACTGTGCCACAGTGTTAGAACAGCAGGTATTTCATACAGCATCAGGGCTTAAGGCACAATTGAACAGCTCAAATGTCCCCATCTTGTTTAATTCATTGTAAATCTTATGTAGGCAGATCAAATGAATAACACTGAATACCTGCCAAGTTCTGCAAAGAGAGAGTCGGCGTGTGTAGCCGCAGGCTCGATATCTGTGGACAGGTTATGATAATTGGCTAATATGCATTCACACACTGTAATATACCTCAGGAGGGGGGGGAGCTAGAGAGGGAGCGTTGGAAAGGTGAAAGGGTGTAACGAGAAAAACAGGCAGAGACAACAGAGAAAGAATGTTGCGATAGAGAGACGAGTAAAAACTAAGACAGACGGAGGAGTGACAGAAAACAGCAAAAAGGAAAAGAAAGTGATCTGTTTCTACCAGGACAGTCTGCATGAAGTGGAAGTCGAGCCTCAAAGAGGGAATAGCGAGGAATAGTTAAAGACAGAGTGGAATAGGAGATGAATAAAGGAGGTGAAGGAGGGAGCGTAGGTGTAGAAGGGGATGGAGAAGCAGCATTCCTGACTGCACAGTTACAGAAAGGCACGGGAAAATGGAAAAGCAGTTAAACTGAAATCCAGATGCCTCAGAGACCAGCAGAGGGTCAAACTAATCCACACACACACAGACAGAGCGCTCCATCCCCTCTTTTACTGCCTCCTTCTCAGACCTCGGGACGTTGGTGGCTTTACAAATCAGCAAACATCATCAGGACTAGAACATCAACTGGATCCTTTTTTTCTTGTCTACACCTGGTTTTCTTGTAAAGCTTTGTATCCTGCAGCCAAAACAAAGGACTTTGTCTATTTTGTACTAAAGCTGTTTATGTTTTCCATCTTCTAGAGGAATTTTCAGGTGAGTCTCTGGTGGTTTTTCCTAATGAGAACTTGTTAAATGCTCCCAGATGCAGTTGTTTGAGTTGAAGTTTCAGGATGCCGTTTTCTACGTAGAACACTTTACAAGAACTGACTGTAATTTTCTCCAATTAAGAGGTTTGAAATGTGACTGTTGACTCTTAATTTCTATGTTTAACAATTGGACGTTGTCTAATAAGAGTCCAAAGACAGTAAACATGATCGTTTTAGAGCCGCTTTGGCCACCAGTGTCACAGTAATTCATCTGTTTGTTGGCTTGTATAGAATTAAATTTGCCATTCTTTTGTCCACAAGTCTTAATAAAGCTGTGAATTAGCTCTCACATAAATAATGTGACATGCATGCCCACAGCCCACCAAGGTGTCCAAAGAGCAAACGTTTATACATGATTTACTATGTGCGAGACAGACTTATGTGAGACCAAATCTTTGTTTACTATAACCGGGTCCTTTGGCAACATGCATTTTAATCATACTGGTACAAATGAGCACTTCAGGCAAACAGACGGTCAACATGAATACACAGTTTAGTATTTGTTAGAAACGGCTCTGTTTTAATGACTAATGAGGACCAGCTTTTCAGAAATAAGACTTCTACACTCTACAAAGACGCAACAACAGCATTTAGATTAGCTGTAAAGTCAGCTAAGCTTCCCTTCATCCACATGCTAAGCTAAAACTATAAGAGATTTACACCTAGTACTTGGAGGGAAACCAAAACAAAAACTTTCTTCTCAACCTTCATAGTAGCAAAACCAACATAGAGCCTTTTTGTGCAATACACACATTCAATTATCATTTTGCTGTAGCTCAAGAGGCAAAGCATCCATCGTGGTGTGAACTTGTGTGAATGTTAGACAGAAAAAGCATAGCAAACAGTGCCTGTGTGAATGAGGCAAGTTGCATAAAGTTCTTTGAGCGCTCAGGTAGAACAGAAAAGTGCTGCGTACGTTCTAGTCCATTTACCATTTCTTCCCTTATGAGCTGATTAGGCGTTAATAAAGAATCATAACCGCAACATCAATCAGTAAATGTAACCGTTATAATTGCTAGATGACCTTATGTAGACAGGGTTAGTATCTAATGGCAACACTCGGCACATAATGTTGAAAGAGATTTCTGAATGAGGATATATGGGCAGCACATGATCGCAGGCCTACAGACGTGCATGGAAAACATGTGGGAATCATATTGTAGTCCTCTCCTGACATGTGTTATCTTGAATAAAGCAGCTGTGACTTGGCTGACTGTCAGCATAATGCTTTTGACATAAAGATGTATTGGCTTTACTCCGGCATTCTTTTTTTCTTTTTTTTTATAATTCAAGTATTTATTAGATTTTGCATTTTATAACAGCAAATACAAAGATGCAGCAACCAAAAGCAAGAAGCAAACAAACAAAAACAAACAAACACAAAAAACCAAAAAACAACAACAAAACAAACAAAAACAGTGAGGTTTTAACATATGTTGTATTAAGATCAAATGTCCAAGTCATGGAGACATGTAGGTGCAAAAATGGTCCCACTGTTCCACCGCAGCTTCCGTCACATGATGTATTTTTCCCTACTCCGGCATTCTTAAAAGAATAATCAAAGTGAGAGGGATCTGACTTTTGATCAGTCTTCAGTGGCAGATCATTGGCTAACAGTACTTTTACCCTAACAACACAATTAAGGCTGGGTGATATAGTATGACAAGCTCTAAAGACTTGCTTGTAGTAGGAAACTGTAAACTACATTCAGTAGCTTACTTGCACTGAAAAGCAATGAGCCTACCCAACTCTGTTACTGTTGTCGCCACATCTGTTCAACTAAAACTCTAGCCTATCACGCCATAAGAAAAGCACCTCAAAGTACTTTTGCAATTGCACATCTTGGATATATAGTAACTACCTTGGAATGTATTGACTTTGAATACTGACTAAAGCTTAGTGTTGATGTCGAGAGTTGCTGATACCTTGATTCGATACATTCCACCAGTACACAGGAGAAGTCGCTAGCAAATATTTTGATGTTGAATGACCGCTGGCTTACCATCCTTTCTGCTCCATAAGGAAATATTCTATTGTCCCCTTTCTTAGCTCACCATCTGCTCTTTATGAATATTGTCTGGACCTCTATCCTGTACTTACTGGGAAGAAGATGTTTGTACACAAGAATGTGAATTCTGTTCAGTTAATATCTAAAGTCTAACAAAATAGAAACAGTCATTTGTTTTGTTTTAGTATTTACAAAACAAAACAAACTGTGTCAGAGTAACTGTGTTTTTTTAAAGGTTGCATGAAAATACTCTACAGCTTACTGCAGGATAAATAGGTTAGTTTGCTGTGCTGTGATGGGTTTAAAGTGTGTGTGAGAGTGCAGAGTGGCTGTGGTGTTCATGGTCAGAGTTAGGTTATATAAAGGGCAGAGATGAACTTGAAGTTAAGTTGGTTGTATAGCGTAAAATATAAAGACAGCATAAACAGTGGACTGTCAGTGTAGAGGATGGAAATCAGCCAGGACGACTCATAAAACATCTGCTAACATCTGGTTGAATTTAGACGTGTACACCCACAAAGAGCAGCAGGTCAGCTGATCACAGCCTGTACGTGATTCTTTTATTAGAATAAAATTTAGATTGAAATAAAGTTTGTATTCCCATCTACTAATATTATTTATTATTGCATTAATGTAGCACAAGGTTCAGTTAGATTGGCATAAAAATATGTGGTAGAATTGTCCTTCAAGGAGCTACTTTGTTACTTTGAGTACTTTTCAGAGGCTGCACTTTTTAACTTTTACTGGCGTAAAGAAGTTGAGTCAGTACTTCAACTTTTACTTTACTTTTCACAGTAGTATCTGTACTTCTACTTGAGTAGAGAATGTCTGCACTTTTGCCACCTCTGCTAAGCAGGAGCAGCAATCTGCTACAAACCAAAGCAATCACAAGGAGTGTTTTCCCACATTTCTCCCTTGTGACCAGTGTTTGCTGGGTGGTCTTGAAACAGTCTCTAGGCCTGTGTGACTGGGGCCGTACAGCTGTGATCTTACAAGTTAACATCACGTAGTTAGTGGTCACAAACCTCGTGTTTGAACAAACAAAAAAACTCTTTGTGTGATTCGGGAAAAATAACATCTCATAAAAGAAGCCAAGTGGCGTATTATATAGAGTTTCTTTGCGCACTCCACACAAGGATAATCCATGTGCCGAAGTGTAAAGTGTTAGCAAAACATACCATTGACCTAAATAGAAAACCAACTTTACAGGTTACAGTATAGTTTTCTTTGCTTCATTCACTCAAGGTGTTTAAAAGTGCAGTGGAGATGAAAAGAACTGAATGGCTATAAGACAGCATGACCATATACAAAGAAATAAAGGAAAGATTGATGTCTTTTGGCAGTGATATAAAGAAAAAAAACTTTTTCCAGGAAACACGTGAAATTGATAAGAAACAGAGTTTTGTACTCTGCCCCTTTCAGGAGGTATATGCATTTAATCTCTGTCGGGAGGAAGCCTGAAACAGGTGCTTTATGGTTGCATAGTTCAGGGAAACCCTTTTCTCATCTCCTCGTGTGTTTTCTCATGCCTCTGTTTTTTAATCTTCTTCTCTTTTGTATTTTTTTCCTTTCTTCGACCTCTTGCCCTCTCTCACTTTACACTTTAATTTCCAGCTTTTACTTTTTGTTTCCAGCATTTTCAGGCGGAGAAATGTTAAAGGTGTTAAAGAAAGGGTAAAACACTTCTTTACCCTTTCTTCTTTTCCTCTGTGATCAGCATATCCATTCACACTGGAGACTGAAACCAAACGGACACCTTTACTGGACTATAAAATCTATGCAGGAGCTGTCGATGAAACTGGCTCCTAGTTTTTAAGTTTTATGACATGAAGTTGCTGCTCAGGTATGTGTAACACCCAATAAACTGCAACAAAACTGCTTTTAACATGTCATTGAAAGCACAGAATGGATGTTTGAAGCTACGTGGACGTTTATTGTGAATACTGTGATATCATCCTTGACCCCAAAGCTCCAGAAATTATTTTCCTTAGCCCCTGAACTCTTCGTGGAGGACACATTTTTCCCTGTATGAACCCAAACTGCTGCTATCATACTCAGACTGAGCAGGATATTTCAGGGCTCATAAGCCTCATGGCAAGGTTGTAGACCAGGGGTGTCAAACATAAGGTCTGGGGGCCAGAATTGGCTCAGCAAAGACTCCAATCTGGCCCACTGGACAGATTTGAAAAATGAGAGGGAGGGCATAGAATAATTTGTTATAAAAAAGTAATTAAGTAACTGTTTTGTTAATAATCTAATATAGAAGTGTCTGTCTGTCACAATGGGTCTTCTATCTTTTTTGTTTCCTTTAGTTTTGCACATTTATTTCTTACAATTTAAACCAACAGCAGGATTTCTTTATCATGTAGAAAAACTCTAGAAGTACTGTTGAAAATGGCCTTCATGTTCTTATAGGGACATAGCTTAAGGATTAAATGTGTGGTTAGAAGTCTTTATGCTGACAGAACAGGGGGTTTCACGGGTCGGGCAGCTTAAGATCAAAGCGGACCGTATGTGACCCACCATGTAAAACGAGTTTGACATCCTTCCTCTAGACTCTTAAGTCCAATTCACGTTCCCACGGTTGTATCCGCTTTTTTGCAGGTCTTTGGCGACACAGAGGGAATGATTTAGAAAACTTAGCCAATGCAGAGGTCCATGAGATGTACTCGTGTGTGGTCTTTGAAAAAGTTTGTGTAGGTTAAATTGGTCAATAAGTCGCTTTGGACGGAAAGCAGAAGTCACCGCAAAGAGGAAGACGTGTGGAAAAAAGCAAAAACATGAAAGGCCAAGAAGCATAGATCAGAAGCACACAATGGCTGAAATGGAGTGTTTGGTGTTTAACACTCCATTTCACTCCGACTTGTGCATTCTTAGACACGTGGGCTAAACCGAGAGACCAGCAGCTACGCAGACATAAACAGGAGTAGCCCCCATGATCAGGCGAGACTGCCCCATCACAGCTACAACATGTAGACGTAGGTCTGTACAGCTTCTTCCCACTACGAGTGATATACTTTGCTGGATCCTTTAGTCTTGTTATTATGAAATTTAAACTATTCCTGGAACGTCAAAATCATGCAGAATGTTTTATTCTAACTACAAAAGGAGAAAAATATTGTTTTTGACACAGAACGGTCCATTTAGGTCTTTTTCCCGCTTGTGTGTGAACAGATTCTTTATTTTGATTAAAACTGTCATGACTAAATCCAGGTGATGATGACCTGACCTCTGTAGTAGCAAGAAAAATGAGAAGTGCACGATCGTAGATTTGTGTTGCAATGATAATAAAAAATCAAACTTCACGTTGTAGGACCTCCTGTCAAACACACACATGCACACACAACCAGCTGTTAGATAAATCAGCCTGCCTTTGAGGGACGAGAGCACAGAGACACACAAGGAAACTAGAAACCCTTAAATGGCCTCAAATGACTTAAAATATGCTCGTGATGTTTGGTTCTATCTGTTCTCTTCCTTTATTTGTATCTTGGCTAACTATGTAGCAATATCACGTGCACGTGGGATTCAGTGTGTGTGTGTTTTTATTGTGCTTGGTTGTATGTAATTGGCATGTATTGTTCTCAAAGGAGAACAATACATGGCACTGCAGCGAGCTACGGCTGACAAGTTTCCAGTGTTAAGTAGTTATTTTCCATTCCACTGTTTATTGTATTTCATTCTATCCTGTTCTATTTATTTGAGGTGACTTATTAAAATATTAAAACCAAGTGCAGCCATTGTTTTTACACGACTATGTTGGTTTTGAGAGGATTTACAGGCTACTGTAGTGACGGACAGGATTAAACCAAGTGCACTAACCTCTCCAGGATGTTTCGTCCACCTTGAGGCTGAATAGTTTGGCACGACAAGAACTACTGTCGACTTTTTCTCACGACTCTCATTTCCTTTCTCAGTGCTTCTCATGCTTTGAATGCTACCGGTGTTCTTTCCTCTGTCTCTTCCATCACCTTGGGCTTGTGGAAACGGTTACTGATGCGATTTAATTTGAGAGACATTATGGTCATTTACATTTTTACTTTCATCATAGCTCCTTAAATCTCAAATGAAATCTAAATGTAAAACGAGAAAGGGTGAGAAAGGATTCAAAAACTTAGAAGGCACTAAAAACTTCAAACGGCACTGTCATTAACTTTAACATTTAACATGCTAGCAGAGGCCTGCAGAGTCTGAGGTGAAGTTGTTGTAGTTTCTCTGAGCATTTCTCAGACCTTCAGGTGACTTTGCTGGGACATCCTCTCCAGATTCGGGCTTTGCATTAAGACAAACCCTGAATGGTCCAAACCAGCAAAATGCCAAAACTTCAGCTTTTATAGGGGATCAGTTAATGAAGTGCATTTGATTAGAGCAGCTGGCTGCTACTGCTACTTTCCTTCTGAACTCCTGTGCAAGCAACAGCACTGTACTTGGTGTGGGTGTGTGTGTGGGGGGTGGGGGGGGGGGGGGGTTCCTGTGAAATCTGTCTGTTTCACATGACTGTAGTTGGCCAAAGAATCTGCTGTATTGCATCCTTCATTATTTAAGGATTTATGCTCTGCAGCTGAACACACCTACGAAATAAAATAGTTTTTATCATTACATCTTTCCTAATAGTTCGACAGCTTCTATCAGCAGTCCATTCCAGCATGCGCTAAGCAAGAGTGTGGTAGTCTGATGGTTTCTGCTACAATATCATCTACTCCGCACACGGATCAATATAAAGAAAAGAGTGTGTTATGTGATCATGTTTGTAAGGTACACGGCACTGCGAGAGATCTTTTTGTTAACACAAATCTGCACCAACAGGTGTGTTCATGACGTGATCAGTCAAACAGCCATCCAGTCATGGCACTGTGGTGGTGCGCCAAGGTCGCCCGCAGCCTGGCTACGGCGTGGTTTTCCCTGCTCCTTTCATCACTGCTGTGGCAAATGGTAAAAAAATGTATAGAGGCCCATTTGTCTTCTGAATTTCTACATTTGCCTGATATCACTCCATGGATTTCTTCCTTTAAACTTCCTCTAGATCATTCCTGTCCACACCGTCCCATCCTGCCCCCGGAGCTGCAGCTGTCCAGGTGTCAGAGAGGTCCACTGTACGTTCAGACACCTCACCAGCATACCAAAAACTCTTCCTAAGGACACAGAGCGGCTGAACCTGGGGTAAGATCCCACACACACTAAGACACAATTACCAAATGTCAGTCCAAGGGGAAGAAAACTAAACACATGAAGCCGTGTGGAATGCCATGGTCTTGTTTTCTTTCTGTAACTAATGATCGAGCTGCCTCGCAAACCAAGTCATGATAAATATTTACAATTGTTTTAATGACATTAATCTTAAAGAGAGATTACAATCAAGAAGAAGGATTATTGCTTTCCATGCATCTTATCAACCTGCCATATCAACTAAAGAAACCCCAGGCAGCAAGTGGCCCTGGTGCATTTAATATGACAACATTTGCCTTAAGCCCAGAAGATAAGGGCTTAGCACCAGCATGTGGTACTAGAGTAAATCTCCTAATAGCTTCCATGTGGGAATTATGGATAGAGCTTTCACTGCCCTCCAGCACAGTAGGAAAAAAAATCACCAGCCACTGTTTTGTATGTAACACACAGCCTTGTCTAATTATCTTGGCTCCAAACAATACATATCCATCCATCAAAATGCTTGGCAAACAGCACTACTGTCCACAGGAGGGGTTTGGGTGTGAGGCTCTGTTTTGGGAAAAACTTTTCACTGCATTTCACGAGTGTAGTTTACTTACTTTTCATAGATTATTCTATTTATGATACTTTAACTCATTATATGCATCCTAATATAAGTACTTCAGGGGGTATGTGGTCCACTAAGCACCATGCAGTGCCAACCTGCAGTTCACAGGAGGCAAGCAGTTTCCATATGGGCTCCTGTTCTGTGTGAAAAGCTATCACGCCGCTGCAGCTGAATCAAAGCATAATGCATGTTTTACACTGCAGGGACAGTTACTGAATGAATTAGAGCAAGACAAATAAAAAATTAACATGAAGTTACACCCTTCAGCAAAAACATTTTCACATCTGCAACAATATTGCACATAATATAATGTTGTACAAGGTGCAATCAAAAGTGTCCAGGAAAATCTTACCCGATTCAACTGTAGCACAGCAGAGATGCTGGAACCATCTGTACTTTATCTGCTCTGAAATTAAACAAGCAGAGAGCAAACTTCAGCTCCTGTGAATCACTCCTGGGTAGGGATGGGTACCGGTGTCCGGTGCCATGATGGCACCGGTTCTGACATAAACGGTAGTAACCAGACCGAAAAGCAGCGCACATTTCGGTGCTTTATTTCGGTGCTTTTTTTTCCTGAGCTGTGATACACTTCTAGCCAATCATTTTACGTTTCCGAGGATAGTAGGCGGGGCCAGGTACGTACGTTCTGTTAGAGCAGAGCTACAGATTAAAAATGTCCAAGGCGAAGCGGTCAAAAGTCTGGCTGTACTTCACAGCAAAAGATGCAAACTCAGCAGCCTGCAACAAGTGCTTTAAGCTGATACTGTGATACTGTCAAAGGAGGTAACACCAAGAATCCGATTAAACAGCTGGCGACGCATAGCGTTTTTTTTAAAAGCCGAGAAATGCGCCTATTTGATAGCTTGCTGCGAGACCTCACACCGTGCACGTCGGGTGGGTTGCCAGTTATCGGACCCGGAGCAACATCCCCCAAAAACCCGAAGAATAGAGTCCTGGCCCCTAGCCCTGCCAGTGTAGCAGAAATGATGAGGATGATGATGCAGCAGCAGCCGTTCTTCTCTGCATGAGTAGCTTCATGTTGTTCGTGTGTAATTTACGTTGAGTAGGCTAACCACGTTATTACATTAATGCATGTAAGGTGAACTAGCAAACATCATCATAGCTACATGCGGCTGTCTTCTTGTTTGATGGCAGATACTCCCTTCACCCTGGCCAAAAAGGCTAAAATGACCAAAGAAAAAGTGGGAAACAGTTAAACATGAGAGGTTTTTGGACAAAGTTTGTGTTTTTTCCATTGTTTAAGCCCTGCTTCCAGCCAAGAGTGATGCCATATATGCCACATAGCTGCAGAAAAGGCTAACATTGTTATCTTTTTACAAAAAAACCCAGCTGAACATGAGAGGTTTTTGGACAAAGTTTGTGTTCTCCATTCTTTAAGCACCGGTTCGAGCACCGTTTAAGCACCGGCACCGTTTCAAAAGTACCGATTTGGCACCGGTATCGGATAAAACCTAAACGATACCCATCCCTACTCCTGGGTAGGGATGGATATCGTTTAGGTTTTATCCGATACCAGTACCAAACGGTACGTTTGAAACGGTGCCGGTGCTTTAACGGTGCTTTACCGGTGCTTAAAGAATGGAGAACACAAAATTGGTCCAAAACCTCTCATGTTCAGCTGTTGTTTGTAAAAGAGAACAAAGTGTTGCCTTTTTAGGCAGCTATGGGGGGCATATATGGTATAACTCTTGGCTGAAAGCAGTGCTTAACAATGGAAAAACACAAACTTTGTCCAAAAAACCTCTCATGTTTAGCTGTTTTCCACTTTTTCGTTGGTATTTTAGCCTTTTTGGCCAGGGTGAAGGGAGTATCTGCCATCAAACAAGAAGACAGCCGCATGTAACTACGACGGTGTTTGCTAGTTCACCTTACATGCATTAATGTAATAACGTGGTTAGCCTACTCAGCATAAATTACACACGAACAACATTAAGCGACGGCTGCTGCTGCCGTCATCATCCGTCATCATTTCTGCTACACTGGCAGGGCTAGGAGCCAGGACTCTCGTCTTCGGGTTTTTGGGGGATGTTGCTAACTCCGGGTCCGATAACAGGCACCACACCCGCAGTAGATGTGCACGGTGTGAGGTCTCGCAGCAAGCTATCAAATACGGCGCATTTCTCGGCTTTAAAAAATAAAAAGCTATGCGTCGCCAGGTGTTTCATCGGATTTGAGGTGTTACCTCAGTATCAGCTTAAAGCACTTGTTGCAGGCTGCTGAGTTTGCATCTTTTGCTGTGAAGTACAGCCAGACTTTTGACCGCTTTGCCTTGGTCACTTTTAATCTGTAGCTCTGCTCTAAAAGAACGTACGTACCTGGACCCGCCTACTATCCTCGGAAACGTAAAATGATTGGCTAGAAGTGTATCGCAGCTCAGGAAAAAAAAGCACCGAAATGTGCGCTGCTTTTCGGTCTGGTTACTACCGTTTATGTCAGAACCGGTGCCATCATGGCACCGGATACCGGTACCCATCCCTACTCCTGGGTCTAAGAGCTGTGTCTTTAGCTATGTACACCAAGGCAGTTTGTAGGTTTCCATGTTTTCTGTTTTGACAGAGAATCGTAGGTAAACACAGGTATTATAAATCACATTAATTAAGGCTTAGAAATGGACTTAACCTTGTTAATGTGATTGGTAACACCTGTGTTTGCCTATAATTTAAAGCAAAGGTTACATCATGTACGTAGCCATCAAGCCATTAAAAAGAAAAAAAAACTGCTGGAAAGAATAAAAACAGTTTTCTACAGAGTATCGGGCCTTCTGAGGCTCATGTTAGCTTAGTTTTATAAGCTGCTAGTCAACAACTAAAATTAAAAAGGCTTTTTTCATCTGCTGTATGTCCATCTGAAATGAACCCAGCGTTTCTGAAGTTCCCAAAAATCCTGTTTATCTTCTTTAAATGGTGATTATTTTATTAGTCATGCCTCAATTATTCTCCTCTGTGGATTAATTCATTCAGTCATTCCTCTTATACTTCTTTGAAGTCTGCCACTGGGTGGGTTATGCATACTTGATGCATTGTATGAAGGCCTGATTTTAAGACCCTTTCACATAGGGAACGGCATGCACTGAGCTGACCACTAGCTGGAGCGAACGGACCAAAAACTGTTGTGCGTTCTGCCTGAAAGCGTTGGCACTGTCTCTGCTAGTGAAGAGTGTGTTGTTTCTGCAACAGTCCTTTCCTCCCGAGGCCCTCGTGCCCAGGTGGACTTGATCTCAACAGCTCTGGACTGCACTGATCCGGTGTGTACTTACATTTCTACGGCGGTGCACGTCGGATTACATCGCATGTGTTTACTGTCTGATGATGAAATTTATGTTCCATAGAGTAAAGTGGACCCTAGGGGACTCGTAGTTTAATCAAGGCTTTAACCACTACGTGTTTGATGTTTCACTAGGAAGCTTAGTACGACCAGCAGCCATGCTTACACCTGAACTCTTGACAATAATGTCTACAGTCATTTGTCTGAACTGTTGTCACCATCGGACAAAGATGCAAACTGTCCCATTGGAAAATAAACTCCATTTAGTTTAAGAGACCATTTTAGGAGCTGCCTGGGTAGAGCATAGAGGCCACATGTCTTTCACTTGTTGATTGTAAAAGTTCAGAGGACAAATGACTTGTGCTTTTCTTACATGGGCTCAGTCAGACATTATAAGATGTACTCGGACGCTCGCATGGCAGCGTTTGTTTAACGTTCACTCAGACTAAATCGGACATGCGTGTTCCTACAGCTACAGCTCTCCAAAGTGAAGCCAAGAAACACTCAGGGCTACGATGCGAGAGCGAAGGCTTACGATTCCATATTGAATCCTGATGACTTTGTGTGTGGCGGCGGCGTCTATAGTATTAGGAACAAAGGGAATTTCGGCAGGACACTGCACAGAGAATACATTTGGAAGGGGACCACGAGCCTTTAGGGAACAAACAGATTTAAAACTTCCGATGACGGGACCACCCTGAAAATAGGGTGGAGGGATTTTAATTCTAAATGTTCACACCAGACATGTTTGGGTGTTTTATTTAGACTCTTGGGCCTGTTTCCTTTAGTGTAGGTTTAGAGACATGCAGTTTGAATTCAAAAGAAAACTGCGGGTTTACACTGTCTTTCAAAGGAACTGTTCAGTAAATGACCTGGAGGATGGTATGGACCGCCTACAGCACGGGGGACTGCTGTAGCACATGGAGATTTAAAGCTGTAAGGAGATGGAAGCTGACTTCTAAACACCAAGTAGTCTAACATACTTGAGACTCGTATAGTCAATGTGGGGCTGAGGATGTAGCTGTTTCTGATAAATGTTGACATGAATGAATGTATGGACAAAAGTGCATGGCCACATACACGCTACACTTAAAGGAGCTGCTTGGTCATGAAGCACCAGCGCAGTTTTTGTGTTGACGTTGATGCCAGAAGAGGTTTTGAGGAGGTTTGCAGAGTGGTTTTGCATGGCAAAGCTATATGAAAAGTTCATAACCAGTTACTGGAAATGCTGACATATCATGATCATTTTGTCTTTTTTTTTTTTTACTCTGGAACTGTTAGAAATAATAGAAATAATATCTTAGAAAACTGCGCCTACTTTCTGAACATGTTAGGCTACTTCCTGTTCCACATTGGTGCTGTTTTAGATCTTCTTTGTAAAGAAGATAAATCACTTGAATCTGCACATGCGTTTCCTCTGATTTAAAAATAGGAAAGCTTTAAGGAGGAAAAAACCATTGTGGGTCAAATTCTGTCTGAACACTCTCTGTCACCCTTCATTCTTTCCACTTGTCAGTCCTTCAAGCATTTTCCTTTTATCTGAAAGGTCACATTTACACACATAGATTGCTGAATATTGTTGCCTTCTTCGCCTTATGCCATAACAGTACCTGGTCCTGTTTGTTTTCTCTAACAGATATAACAGCCTGACGGAGGTGGAGGGGTCTGAATTCAGGTCACTGCGGCAGCTAGAAATGCTCATGTTGCATGGCAACGACATTAACACGGTTCATCCTGGAGCTTTTTACAGCCTGAGATCACTACAGGTACAGTTTGTCTCTTTGTATACATCACATTCATATCTTGACTCTGTTTATTACAGTTGGTATAAACAGAAGGAACTGCTGCTTTTATCAAAATAAAAAGTCAAAACTCACTGGACTCAAACTTGATTAGGTCATAAGTGGAAATTTCATTCAACAGCCAAGTTTACTTCTGCATCACACTCTGTAGATCAGATGGTTTTTCTCTTTCTACCAGTGATATTAAATGTTTTTTATGGAAACACAGATTACAATGAAGAAATGATAAGTGTAAAAGAAACGAACACCAATGGCATACAGTGTATGCACAGAGTTCAATCTTCTCCTGTGTAAACCACATATAAGCCAGTAATTAGCTGTTCTTTGATTGCTTGACTAAAGTTGCAATGAGTCCTGT
Source organism: Simochromis diagramma (assembly GCF_900408965.1). Classification (NCBI taxonomy): domain Eukaryota; kingdom Metazoa; phylum Chordata; class Actinopteri; order Cichliformes; family Cichlidae; genus Simochromis; species Simochromis diagramma. Next base: position 2,110,052 of record NW_024387477.1, read on the forward strand.
TGGGTCCAGATGGATCTGATCAACGCCTAAATTAGCTTTTTAAACACACCAGTGATCCATGCAATTACATCAGAATTAAAAATGAGAGACTCTGGACTTTATTACGGCACATTAGACAGGTGGAATGAGGCTCAACTGCAACTGCCTGATTACTCTTGTGCTGTAGCAACATCACAGGCCAACTAAAGACTGCAGCAATCTTTGAAAATGTCTTTCTGTCTTTTCATAGTTCTCTCATTCACTATTTTACAGATCTTGAAGCTGAGTTACAACAAGCTAACGTCAATAAATCCTGGTTTGTTCGAGGGTCTTGTCGGTTTGATTCGTCTCCATTTGGACCACAACCTTATAGACTTTATAGAGCCATACTCCTTTTCTGGCCTGACCTCCCTAAAACTCCTGCAGCTGGAGGGGAACCTTCTCAAAGAGGTCCACCCGCATACCTTCATAACAGTGTCAGTACTAGGACACTTTTGGACCTCAGGACTCAAGTAAGACATCGAGAAATTTATCTGAAACTAACTTAAGGTTATTGAGTTTGTACCTAATTATCTATTTACATTATTTTGATTGGAAGTAAATATACGCAAGTAAGCCAAGCCGTTCAAAATATGGTTCACAGTGTAGCTCTCTACTAGGAAACCTTGTGCCCTGGCATTCATTTAGAAACTAGAATGGCTCAAAGAACCTGACAAACAAACGTAAACTCTGTGCGGTTCTCCTTTGAGCACTGCATACTTATGCTACAAGGCACCATAGCACAAAGGAAATTATTACAACCATGTGTAATGAATTTGCTATCTTGTTGCCTATTAAATGGTTGCCATGAAGACCGGGTCTGTAATCAGTTTAAGTCAGCTGCTGTCTTCATGATGCCTCAAGATGGCAATGAAATGAAAATTAATGGAGTCGGTCTGCTATCAGTTTGTACTGTAATGGACTTGAGTTTGTAATTCCATGCAGTCTGTTTCTGATAATATAGTGATTAGATGTAAATATAATTTTAAAATAAATAAATAAAAATAAATGACCATCTGCATTTGCAGAAATTTACATCAACTTGAATTCAAAGGCTGGAACTGGAACCATATTGATCTAAAACTGAAATTCTTCCAGAAGTAGTGACATAGCTGCTTTCATTTAACTGTAAAAGGATTTAGGTGTTTAGAAATCTTGAGTTAGGTCGCTTCTGACAGATGACCCGTGCAGTCACCTTCCATTAATAGTGGTCGGTCAGACCAGTTGGTCACCACAGCTACTGAAAACTGGCTGCTAAATATCAAAAAATCCAATGAAATCACCAGGCAACAACAGATTTCACCTGATTGTAAGGAGGCTCCCATCCTATTTTTTATTTATTTCTTTTTTGGTTTGCATGGTGCCGCCAATAGAAATGCTAATGTCCCATATTAGCCAGCTGATGGTTGTGAGAGCAAACCCAGACTCATGGCTTAACAAACTGGAGCTGTGTTTTTGTCGTGTGTTTTGGATTGCGTAATCCTGAAGTAAGCAACATAATGTCTGATTACAAGTGACATTTTCTGTGTTTTTATGTGTTGAATATAAGAAGACACTTTTTAGAGGACTTTAGCTCCCAGTGCAACTGATAATAGCCCCCAAAATGATTGTTTCAGTTAATGTATTCTTACTCTCAGACCAATCACATATGTGTTGCTCAGAAATTTCTCTTAGAGTGTAGCAACCTTCAAACAGAAGCTAAACAGGACCCCAAAAACAGTGTTTAAAGAGTTTCGATAGTTCCTAAAATTCTTGCATTGTGGATCTAGGATAGGATTGGATACACAGGTAATGTAATACATGTGTTTCCTTTCAATATGTGCAATGTACTCAACAATCTTTCCAGTCCCCATCACTCTGAAGACCCTTTAACAAAGACACCGTGTAAATGTTTTTGTCTCAGACACTTACATCTATCAGACAATCTGTTGGAGCAGTTACCTGCCGGAGCTCTGCAGACAGCTCCCAGACTTGAGCTCCTCTCGTTACATGGTAATCCTTGGACCTGCGACTGTCAGCTCCACTGGTTGATGGAATGGAACTCCACACATGAAGGTATGAAAGCATAACCCTAGCCCTATTTCATCACATGAGCACTTTAAAAGCCTGGAAACATAGCATGCTCTTTTATTATCATTAAATATGTTTTATGGTACATGCACTTTCTCTAATTCATTGTAATTTCACTATTTCACCTTGTTTTCCTATCATCTCTTATATTTTCCCTTATATCTTCTCAATGCCTTACTTTTCCCTCCAAACTTTTTTTCCCTCACATCCTTCCAGGAGTAATAAAGTGTAAGAAGGAACGTGGATCCAAAGACATATGCCCACAGTGTTCCTCACCTCAGCACCTGAATGGGACCCTTTTTCTTGGGTTAACTCCAGACAAGCTTACATGTGAACGACCGGCTCTTCGTTCCCCTCTCAAAAAGTGGGATAATCCAGTGTGGGCTGAATCAGAAGCAGAGCCTGACGCTCCATACACTCGGGACTTTGAAAAACCTTTAGGTCATTTGACCATTGTTCTCTCAGATAGCCATGGAAACAGTGCTCATGTGGCATGTGATGTTCGCCATCCTGGAGACAGTTCACCTATGACGTGGGCGGCAAATCCACGTTCACCTAGGGACTTATCTGTCAATGTGTCACTGGTGACTGCTATTGAATGCGAGATTGATCGAGAGAAATTGCAAAATCTGTGGCAACTGGTTGCGTATTACTACGAAAGCCCTGCAATTTTGGAGAGAGGTCATCAGAGGGGAAATGCAAGTAGAGTAACCTATCAGTACACACAAGCTGTGAATGAGAACTCTCCATATTTCACAGAACTAAAAGGGTATTTGGTAGCAGAACCCTCATGGCTGCTTCAACCCAGAGTCACTTTGAGGCTTAATAGAAAGCAGACAACGACCAAGAAACTGGTGATGGATTTCACTACTTTAATTACAAACATCAACATCCACAGGGCTGAAGATGACAGTGACTTTGCGTCTTCCTGGGCACTAATTCGCAGAGGGACAGCAGGACGCGTTCAGACTGCTCTTGAAGGATCAAAGGTTAACTTAGAGTGCAGTGTCATTGCATCTGATCCACAGGTGAAAATGGAGTGGATGCTTCCAGATTTGTCCGTTGTGGAGGATGTAACTGATAAAATACACATTTCTGAAAATGGGCAGCTTGTGATTTTGAATGCCACACTGTCTGACTCTGGTGTCTACCACTGTATTGTCAGAACTAAAGCCGGTGTGGACTTGATGCCTTTGAGACTAACCATCAAAGAGCGCTCACTGAGTCCAACAGCTTTCAATGGTGAGAAAATTACAGTTGAGAGAGGGACCACTTTCTCTCTTCCTTGTGAGGTGACCTCAGCTCATCCCAGTCACACTATATGGTATCTACCCAGAAATCAAGTTCTTCTCCCCACACAACAGACAAGAAGAGCAGAAGTGATGGAGAATGGGACGTTGGTTGTAAGAAGACTGACGCTAGAAGATGCAGGGGAATATAGCTGCTTGGCCTCCAATCTGTATGGAGCTGACATGCTGACTCACATAGTGGAAGTCAGGGGAGAAAAGGCTTCTGAAAGGACTAAAGTACAAACTGAGAAAGAGCATCCTATTTTGACAGTTGCTTTGGAAGAAGGAGAAGGCTCAGGGGGAGATTTTCAAGAAATTGTGCGTCCTTTTTCTACACAACTCCCTGAGAAGGTGGGATCGAGGCAAAGGAATCCTAACGGTTTTTCGAAAAGGATACGAATGAAAGATTCAAAGAGAAAACCTAATAAATCCATTAAGGAGTTGGATCCAAATCGTTGGGCAGAGATACTGGCAAAAGCTAATGCAAAACCAGGTGCTGCTCTGCCCACTGAGCAGACACTTGAGGAGCCAAGCACGGTAATCATCCAGCCAAGTACAGCCAAGCCTACAACTGCAGTTGCAACTATGGTTAATACTGCTGCTTACAACTTACATCACACCACTACACCTCAGACAGATTTTCCTATCAATGCGAAACTTAATCCTGAGGTACATTCAGACACAGGCCAGAAGGAGGATGAGAAAAAACACTCTGAAACATTAGAAAGTCAGATTCTTCAGACTGCTTCTCCCAGGACTACAGTTCCTTCTGGAGTTCGTCACCCAGTCGAACAGTCAGAAAATAAGCACTTAGGAGAGGGAGGAAGAAACGTTGACTTTGTTTCTGCTGGTTCAAACAGAAGAAGGCGCCCTTACAGACGTAGAAAACCCCCAGTGAGAAGAATCCACCCACATCTTAACCCCCTCTACCATTCATCAAACAAACCCCAAACAACTCTTCCCCCAACAACAACCACCACTCCAATGACAACAACGCCCATTACAACTACCACTACTACCACTACTACAACTACTACAACTACAACAACTGTTCCAACCACAGTGGAAAGCTATGAAACCTTATCTGCTGAGTATCAGACAGAGGAAGATGAGTACTATGATGAATATAATTACAAAACTGGTGACAGTTTGGGTGCTAAGGAAGATTTAAATAGTGAAATCCTTATTACAGCTCAGGAGCTTGCCATTAGCATTACCCCCTTTCCATCAGTTAAGGAGACCAATCCCCACGTAGGTCATTTGCCAGGTAGAAACCATTTACCTAATCCAAAGACAATCATCACTCCTAAAATAAATAATTCAGCTTTACAGCCTGTTGAAGAAAAGACGAAGGATGTTGTACACTTAAAGAAACCCGAGATAAATAAAGTAGAGATGACAAAACAAACTCAAGGAAATGGCATCAACAATAAAAACCTGCTTCTAAAAGCATTGGAGGAGCAAGAGAAATATCAAATAGAAACAGAAGGGAGAAAGAAAGACACAGAAAAGTTGGTTACAGAGAGCTACAATGCACGAGATATCTTGAGGTCAACAACACAACCGAGATTTTACACTCGACCTTCACCAGAGAAGAAAGCACTAATGCATGCAAAGTCTTCATCCTCCAACATCTTTACATCACATTCAGCAAGAGGTGGAACCAGAGATGAGGGCACACAAAGAGAAGACAAATGGATACACAAACCAACTGTAAAGCCTCAAATGAGCAATTTCCCCATAATGGAGCCCCTTCACCCCTGGCTTCATCAAACCAACCAGGGAAGAGGACAAACTACCACCCAGAGGGTTACATATGGAAACCAAGACAGAAACACAGGAAGGCACACTAATGTGAATCCAGGCAGGCATTTCCAGCCTCCCAGAGTCCCTCCAACCTCTAGCTGGTCTTTACACCATCATCGTCATCATCATTATCCCCTGTACCCTTCCTGGCCAGGACAAAGATCTTTACCTCATCAAAATCAAGGTAAATAAAGTAGTATGCTATAATTTCCTTTCTAAAAAATGTGGGTTGAACACACAACAATATTAGTTTTCTGTTATTTTCTGTAATTTTAAGCCTTATTGCAATTCATGGTTCTCATCCTAGGGTCACACCCTGCAGCTCTCCCGCACCCATGGGCTCATGGCGCATTTGTCACCAACAGACCAGAAATTACAGCTGAAACAGTCAAACCCACACCCACTGTTTCAGGAGCAGGGAATATCAGACTGACTTACTCAAACACCCACCTATCCCAGCATCATCGTCAGAATCATCATGTGGATGGCATGACCCAAACAAAAGACCAACTGTTTCTAACCAGGCTGAGGAACAGATACAGACAGGTATAATGGGGGGCTTGGGGCTGGTATAGAGTTCACATGGTTTGTTTTGTCTAATTTTGTACGTAAATACTCATAAGAAAATGTCTGGCAGAGCTCATATTGAACAACCTCACAAAACTAGCATAACTGTCTTAGAAGACCAAAAAATGGTACCATGCTCTTTCTGTTGCAAAGTTGTGAGGTATTGCAGGTCTATTGTCTTTTTTCACATCATTATGTTGTATTACACAAGATAAAATAATCTACCATCAAGAAAAATGTTCGTTTCCTACAGAGATGACCTTTGTTGACCAGTCTAAGGAGGTTTTTCTTTGATCATCCAAACTCCAAAGCTGAAGAGCTTTTTGCTTCTTTAAGCCCAGGGTAATGATCATATGGCTCGTAGGCTTGTAGGCTGGGAGTATGGTTCATGCTTCCTATTGCTTAATCTAATGTCTTCTGCAGCAAACAGGCCGTTGGAAATAAAATCTGTGTGAATAAATTCACCACAGACACAGACAGTTAGCATTAGCTCTTAAATAAAGCATTAACTACTGAAATCCGAGATTTGACTTTTTTAAACTGAAAACAAAGCTAAATGGAAATTTCATTTAGAAGTTGAATGTGTATTGAGTCCAATAGCACACATGTGGGATGATAAAGTTTCATGAAAAACTTTTTCAGTATCTGAGCTCAGTTTGGCTTCTTTCTTGTAATAGAAATTATGTTTATTTGATAAATGTTGACATTAAAACAAAGGATCATGCTTGGTTTTTTCCAGGCACAGCTTGATCGCATTGCTCAGCTGGGGAGAATGGTTACACCCAAACCCCTCCCTAGTTACTACAATACTCCACCCCCCTTACTGCCTAAACCCAACCTTCCATCCCAACATAGACCTTACACCCCCAAACCAGCAGTGCCTACTGCTTCTTACACAAGCAACCTTCAGCCTGCAAACTCTGCTAAGCCTTCATCATCATCATCATTTTCTGGTTTCATGCCGACTCCTCTTCCCTACCATCACACCACCGCTGGGGCTTTGCATGAAGGTTGGTGGCCTGTTGGAGGTATGGTCATTTGAAAGAGCTATATTATATTATATTATATTATATTATATTATATTATATTATATTATATTATATTACATGTTATGTTGTTTAGAAATTAATTCTGATTATACTGATGCTTTGATTAATTTAATACCAGGACGAATTAGCTCCCGCCGTCCTACAGCTGCACCTCCTTTCCGATGGATGTTTGAAGGTGGTGGTGGGGCTAAACCTCGCATTACCACAGTTACCACAGCAAGCGTGTCAGTGCTGGCAGAGAGTGATGTCCTCCTGCCGTGCAAAGCAACCGGGAATCCTGAACCCAATGTTGCTTGGACGAAAGTCTCAACAGGTAAGGCACAATTTACCATATGCTCGACTTTCAGCTCTGGTCTGGTATTAAATAGGTCTGCCATTTATTTTTTTTCTACTAGCAGAAATTCTTTGAAGTCTTTATGGTTTGGTCTCTCCTCAGGTGCCACTATCCCAGCTAACACCAAGCACGGTACCCGCTTTGAAGTCTTCAAAAATGGAACTTTTGTTATTAAAAACATCCAGCTTCAGGATCGAGGACAGTACCTTTGCACAGCCCAGAACAGGTTTGGATCAGATCGGATGGTCATCACCTTAGCTGTCCAAACGGAAGCACCCAAGATTCAACCACCCAAGTCCACAGAGATATCAGTCTACTTAGGAAAAAATGTGTTTCTGGACTGCCTGGCCTCTGGCAAACCACCAGCCCAGATTTCCTGGATTCTCCCAGACAAAACATTTGTTCGTGATGCCGGGACTCTTTCCACTATCCTCTCTCCAATGTCTCTGCTTCAGAATGGGACCCTTCACATTCATTCTGCTAATTTCTCCAGCAAAGGGAACTATAAATGTATCGCAAGCAATGCAGCAGGTGCAGATACAATTACTTATCATCTGCACGTAGCAGCTCTGCCTCCAAGCATAAGCGAAGAAGCACTGGATAGTGTGATCATTGCTCCAGGTATGATACAGAAGCAGAGATTTTCCAGTAATTTGAATTCACACAACAAAAAATATTGTCATCTACATTGAAAGTGTTTTTAAAGACATGGCTGAAACGTTCATAGAATCACAACCCTTCTAAACCAATCTCTATCCAACCAGGCAGAAGTGTCTATCTTCACTGCTCTGTGAAGGGTGAACCACCACCTGCTCTCAAGTGGACGCTCCCAGCAGGTGTCCAAGTCAAACCCTCACAGTTTCTGGGACGCAGGCTGTTTGTCTTCCCAAATGGGACACTGTTCATCAAGAATGTTCTGCCATCTGATGGTGGGAGGTAAGAGATGGCCATTTCTTTTAGACGGTTTCAAAATAATTAAATAATTGTATGTATGAATGCACCTACCTTGGCTCTATCTATTTTCATAAGTCATATAAATTGTATTAAATTCCCGTGACATAGGGATTGGCATGCAGTTTTCCTATTTATGTTCCATACAGGATTGTTTAAAATAACATTATTGATCAACCATTAGCAGGTTTTAAAAATCGTGCGTTCCAAGCAGCACAGATTTATGAGTAAATTCCAATATGGTTGTTCTTATGTTCTTCTGTGACAGCTGAGTTGTTTAAAAGATGTCACTAAGCTGTGATCAGTCTCTCACAGGTATGAGTGTTTGGCCAGTAACACTGTGGGAATTGCCAAAAGAACGATCCAGCTGGATGTGAGAGCAGATTCCTCTACCTTCTCTCGCCAACCTCCTCCTCCTCTTCCCATTCCTCCAACACACCGGCATGCTACCCCATCCCGTCAACACATCGTCTCAGCTATGTATGGTTCTGCTGTTTACCTCCATTGTCCGGAGTCTACTGACTCCACGAGAGGGACCATCTGGCAACTACCATCCAAAACGATCCTGGATCATCGATACAGGTAACTGAAATGTCCCATTTTGTGAAACAGTACAACACTAACAAAGAGATTACTCAAAATGTTTGGGTTGCCTTTAAACCAGACTGCTTTAATCTCAGTGCCTTTTCTCTCCCCCATCTGCCTCCAGTCCAGAGAGACCAATTAAAGTTTTCCATAATGGGACCCTAAGGATTCTTCAGTTAACTGAGCTGGATGGTGGAAGTTATCTGTGTGTCTTCCAGCGACCCAATGGAGAGGACATGGAGCTTTTCCAGGTAATAACAAGTCAGAGCAATATGGGGCCAGTTCATTTTGTTGCCAACTCCTTGGAAGCTCATTAGTATCGCTTCCTTGTTGATAACTATTAATGTTCGAAAACACTGTGCCTTCCATTAAAGGTGAGGTCTGTCCTCACTGTTTTGTTTTTTTAATGTGGGCTGAGTAAAGCTAAAGCAGCTGATGTGTCAGTGATGAATACTAAAAGTGGATTTTCATAACTTTCACCAATATGTAGCTGACTGATAAGAAATATGAACCAAGGTTTGCTGTTATTTACAATAACATACTTTATGCATTTGTTTTATTAGGTTGAGGTGTTAATGACCCCTCCGAAAATCGAACATGTGAGGATGGCACAGACCAGGGTCACTTTTGGGGAAAACTTCCAGGTATGTATCTGTGTGTGATAACTCTAGTATATGCCAAGTCATTGAGTCCAAAAACAGTAATTTACTTTACCAAATGGACCATCCCAGCTTTGCCGTAATGGTCTATTTGATTCACTTTTTTTATTGTTTATTTTATTTCATTTTCACTTGCTAAATACGAGACAGATTTGACTGGGGGAAAGAAAGAGGGAAAGAAAAACAGTGGGGAAGAGGGACGGGGATAAAGGGCAAAAAACAAAAACAAACAAAAAGTAAATCCGTTGGGTATCTTTCTTCGCCTTTAGACAATAATTCTGATGGCAAAAGAGCCAAACGGGACAGGCAAAAAGACAAACAACCCCCCCCCCCAAAAAAAAAACAAAAAACCAAAACAGTAATTTCAGGACGTTTGCCCCGGAAAGAACCCTGAACACTTGATTCCTAAAGTTAAGGCATCTGGTGCTCTGTTATGCTTTGAGTCCTCTTCTCCCATAAGTGCGAAGAGTCGCCGCAAATCTACATCTAAATCATTGTTAGCAACATATAGATGAATATCAGCTAATGTTACATTAATTCTATGGTGGAAAAGTCTAAGGAGACATTCACACAGGATGCATTGCAAATTGCTTTGTAGCTAATTGTTGGTCACTAGCAAACACCTAGATAATACCTGAAATATTTTCCACATTGTAATATGCCAATCACCAGTATCCTCACCTTAAGGTTGAGAAATGTTTAACTCAGGACTGACAACTTCAAGTTGCTAGTGAACTTTGTGAACATCATTGACTTTCTATGGGCTCACCATATCATTGCTAGTTGCTTCCTGTGTGGGCAGCCCTATTTTATATTTAATTATTAATAATTATTCATGATTATATTCATAATCATGAATAATTATTTATATGTATTATTTCTCTCATAGCAGAATCTATACTAATAAGTATATTAAGACCAACTTTCATGTTGGTCTTAAAACATCTTTGTATAGCAGAGCAACCAATCAATCGATGTCATGAGGTGTTTTTGGTTTTTTGAGGCACAATGTGACCTAACAGTTCACTTTACTATGTGCTAGTTTTTCCTTTATATGATTTAGTTCTACTTATAAAACCAATGGAAAGATTATCAAGCTGTTATTGAGCAGGGTCAGGATGGGTTGATGACTCAAACAGCAGACTTCATGTTTCTTTTAACCATGATTCTTCCATAATACATAATTCTTCATACCCAGTTGTATAGATCAGCTGTTTGGATTCATCGGTATACTTGCCTCTCCCCTACCTTCATTCTAGGTGGACTGTGTGGCAACTGGCCTACCCGATCCAGAAGTTTTCTGGAGTCTTCCAGATGGAACAATAATCAACAACGCCCTTCAGTCAGATGATAGCGGCCTTCGTAACCGCCGACATGTTATGTTTGGCAATGGAACTTTACTTCTACAGCAGATGGGCAAAAAAGATGAGGGTGACTACACTTGTTATGCCAAGAACAAACTGGGAAAAGATGAAAGAAAAGTGAGCGTCAAAGTGGGACCAAATGCTCCGAAAATTAGATTCAAATCACAATCACTAGTGACGATAAAACTGGGAGAATCAGCCAAACTGAGTTGTGAGGCAACTGGTGAACCTACACCTAGAATCACATGGATCTCACCACAAAAGGATGTCATACCAGCATCATCCGACAAATTTCAGATTATGGATGGTGGAATGTTACTCGTAAAGAAAGTGACACTGTCTAGTGAAGGAATATACACATGTTTGGCACGAAATTCAGCTGGTGATGATGTAAAGAACATAAAAGTTGAAGTTGAGCCCCAGGAACCCTTTATCAATGGTGTGAAAGGGAGGAGTACCACCAAGGTTTTGGGTGTATCGTACCAAACAGCACATCTGCATTGTAGAGTGGAAGGAAAACCCGAACCAAGAGTCTGGTGGGTTACTCCTTATGGCCTCTCACTCCCAGCACCCTACCTCGGAGGTCGCTTTCAAGTCCATCAAAATGGTACCTTGGAGCTGAGGGGGTTAAGGAAAACAGATGAAGGGAGGTATATGTGTCTAGCAAAAAACAACATGGGTGAAGCCTCACTTTTGGTTGAATTTGATGTAGCATCATTAGCAGAGAAACCTACTTTTTCTGTTCCCAATATTGAGATCTTACCAATAAAGCCAGATGGAGGGGAACTGATTCTTGAGTGCTCTGCCCGTGGCAAGCCAAACCCAGAGTTTTCATGGATACTACCCAATGGCACATTGTTGATGCCTGGTGCTAGACTCCAGCGGTTCAGCCATTATTTAGGCAATGGAACTCTGCGGATCTCTCGACCAGTTCCAGCTGATAAAGGAGTGTATCGGTGCCTAGCAAAAAATGTTGCAGGACAAGCAGAGAAACGTTATGCCCTGGAAGCTGGGAGGAAGCCAGTGATCAGAGGATCTACAGGTATGTTTGTGTTTTTTTTATCAGAAACAGAAATGTCTTTTTGTTATGTGTCATTCATATGTGAAAAAGAAAGAAATATATTTGTGTAATGCCCGCTGTCTTTGGACCAAGACCAGTTTTAATTATTTTCCCACTTTTTAATAGTGACTGCAAAATGTGTCTGTTTGACCAAGAGCACTTCCTCTTAACCCTTGGGTGAACCTGGGATCCCAGCGGTCCCCAACCCCCGGGCCATGGACCGGTACCGGGCCGTGAGTCGTTTGGTACCGGGCCACGAGAGTCTCGGGTGTGCAATTTATGGTTTTCAGGGTTTTTATCGTTAACTCGGTTTCCCTGGGTCTTTTCCCGTGTTGTAGTTGTGTCTTATTTTGAAAGAAATATTTACGTGTTACCATAGCAACCAGAGAGCATTAAGGGGCAGAGTTATTATATTTACAAAATCCCACAGTTTTTGTCTTGGTCGTATCATTTATTTTGTTTTATTTATCCACGACATCTTAAAGTCCGGTCCATGAAAATATTCTCTGACATTAAACCGGTCCGTGGCGCAAAAAAGGTTGGGGACCGCAGGTCTTAAAGGTTTTAGTTGTTTTGGTCTGCACCCAAGTATAATTTTTGTGTTCAGAGGTTCTGCCAAAGAGTCAACGCATGTTTGTGTTATCTCAGTTCTACCGTATCATTGTATTTATTGTGTCTATCGTTTTAGCAAGAGATTATCTTACTGTTACAATTTGCCTTTTCCAGGTGGGATGAAGATCACTTATGGCCTCAATCTGAACTTGCCTTGCACTGTGGATGGCTGGCCGCAGGCATCAATCACATGGATCCTGCCCAATGGTGTTGTTTTGGACAAACCTCAAACTATTGGCCGAATATCTTTCTTTCCCAATGGTACACTCCAGCTCAGGCAGATGGCTACCTTTGACAAAGGAACATACATTTGTAAAGCTTCCAACTCTTTCGGGTCGTCAGCACTATCCTACCCAGTCACTGTGATGGTGTTCCCTCCACAAATCACAAGTGCAATGACTTCCATCACCAGAGCGTACAGGGGATCGCCCGTCATGTTAAAGTGTGTCGCAACTGGTATTCCCAAGCCAGACATTTCATGGACATTACCTGGGCGCACCACACTGGTTCCCCACAGCCGGTACACAGTACAGGGAGGAATTCATATGACAGAGGAGGGCAGTCTGGTCATACAGAACCCTGTGCTTATGAACTCTGGTATTTACAAATGCAACGCAAAAAATGCCCTCGGAACAGATTTCAAATCGACGTACTTACAAGTTGTTTGAATTACTTTAACAATCATTTGTACTCAGAATATCTCACAGCAGTGGTCTGGATAGGATTTTTTTCCATTAGGATTTGAATATATCGTCAGTGACGAGGCAGATTTAAAGCTGGTTGACTAATGGCTTCGCTTGAGATTTCACGCACTGCAGTTTGAAAATGAACATTTATTATTTGTGAAGCGTAAATCACGTTTTTTGATTGTTTGTTTGTTTTTTGCAGACGTTTTGTTCAGTATACCTACTGACCCTACAGGTCTTTTGTCCTGTTGCAAGCACATCTTCTCAGCAATCCTCCCATAGATGTGATCTCACATTACCCTTATAACATTATAGTTTATTAAATTTTACTTCCCTAAATAAATTTTTGCCACTTAACAGCAAGTTCTGTCAGCTGACACACCTTCATGCTGTACTTTCTGTACCCACCATCTGCATACAGTATTGCAGTTTTTTGTTTTTGGCAGATTAAAGTGTTTTTATAAAGATTCAACAGTTCATGGTACAGAAGAGTAGAGCTTACTGCAGACATCTGTAAGTCGTAGCTGTGGAGCGATCATAAACTGCTTGTTTGCTAAGTACCGTAAAATATAAGCTTTCAGTGTCTCTTTTCTATGAGGATTCAATTACCTCTTATTACTACAGTGTGTTTGAGCAAATAATTTAGTGTATGTATCAATATCATTTATTCATGTTCATAATGGTGGGAAGGAGTAGTTCATAGCTGGTTGTGAACTATTAACAAAATATGTAAGTACATAATTTATAAGTTAGTAATAAAATATCCAGGTTTTTATTGTTTTTTGTTGTTTTTTATTGTTCTTTTCTTCTCTGTTTGTTTTTTGTGGGTTTGCATTGTGCGTTGAACTTGCTGCAGATGGTGATTTAAATGCAGAATGACAGAGCCCTTCTTCTATATAACAATATTGCCAGTTTGCAAGCAATTGACTCCTCTATCAAAGACATGCGTTGTGGGAGTTGTGGGAGTCGCCAATCTGTGTGAGATTGATTATAGTCAGTTCAAGTGGGACTTAGTTGTTTGGAGACAGGTTTCATCCCACCAGAAAACCTGTGCAATTACCTTGAAGTCAAAAGTGGTCACACAGAGGTTGCAGGTGTTGCACGCTGATCCTCTTTATGACCATCTGACCACCATTACTACTTGCAGTTAGTGGGCAACCTCCACACATGCCATAGTCCAGCACTGGTTGGTTGTTATTTTTGGAGTATGTGAAACTCTCTGAGTCCAGGATGAGCAGAGTAGATGTTTATGTCATCCTTGGGTTTGAGCCCAGACCTTCCCCGCCTCATTCTGACCATCAGTCATGTTCATCCCTTGCACTTCATACAGCACATTCAATTTAAATTCAATTCAATTCAATTTTATTTATGAAGCACCAAATCACAACAACAGCTGCTGAATGGTGCTTTATATTGTAAAGTAAAGATACAACAATAATACAAAGAACACAGAGAAAACCCCAACAATCGGAACAATCAGAACAATCAGCAAGTGTGGGCGACGGTGGGAAGAAAGGAAACTCCAGCAGAACCAGGCTCAGGGAGGGACAGTCATCTGTCATGACCAGTTTGGGGGTGAGAGGAGGAAACCAACACAAAGAGAGCCAGAGACTAATAATAACCATTGATTAAATGCAGAGAGGTGTATAAACATATAATGAGTGAAAAAATGTGACTGAAGAAGAAACAATCAGTGCATGACAGGAAGCACCCAGCAGCCTGCATCTGCTGCAGTGTAACTAAGGGAGGATTCAGGATCACCTGATCCAGCTCTGTGTGCTTTATCAAAAAGGAAAGCCTAATCTTAAAAGCAGGGTGCAACACATGCATCCAACATATGACCTCTTACTCTTGACAATGGGACTGGTGTGGCTTCTCACCAAGTATGTTTCATGACAAACACACACTCACTTTCACCTTGTTAAAGATGCAGCGCTTGATGACCGGTCATGATGAATGTTTGCTTTAACTTTTATTCTTATTTTTTCTCCCTTTTCCCCCCTTTTTTTATAATGTCTTCTCTTTTCTTTTGTCTGTCAGCTCTGGCATTGTTGAACAGCACACGAATAAAATTTACAGTAAAAGAAATTAGAATAAACTGTCCCAGAAGAGGAGCCTACACAGAGTTTATAGAGCTCCTTGTGGCAAAGCAAATGTATTTGGCATAATAGTGTATTCAGACCAGGAGAGGATGCCATGATAACAACCTCCACCTCATCAGCTTTTACTTAAAGGCAAGCTCAAGCACCCAGTCTCCTCCAGGTTGTCTGCCTCCTCAGGTTCCTTTATGTTAGTCCTATGAAAGTTATCACTCTCTCTGTTAACGTCTGTGTCTCCCATTTACCAGTGTCTTCACCAGTTTATCTGAAGGCCCGTTCTGGAACACTCCCCTCACTTACTGACCTGCTGGGTCACTCTTGATATGGATTCAAATATTGGGGATGGATACAAGAGGAAAACCAAAATAACAACACTGGTCCGGCCGGGTTGAGTCAAACGATGATTTTAATGATCACACGCGTGGGAGATGGACACCGTACGCAGACAGCATCAGATCTCAAAATGGTGGAGCATTGATCAAACTCTTATAGCCTCTAGTGGCCCCCACCTAATCATAAAAGCCTAAACATTCACATTCTTTCTCTCACACGGCGCCTAAGCTACGACCTTGGCTCCCTGTTTATCTTCTCCTGCTGAGATGAGGCAGAAAACCTCTCCGGTATGTTCTGTTCTCTTCTAATCAGACAAATAAGGCGATGACTTTCTGCGAACAGTATTTCTTATAACTCAGCAGTATAATGCATCATAAAACAATATCATTCATTCACAATAAATCAGCAGTCTAATGTAATGCAAATCAGTTTAACAAATGTAATAGTTATCACCTTCTTCTAATTCAGGAGAATAATGCAAACTAAAACTACATAATAATTCACAATCTTTAATTAGGAGTCTAACATGGCATAAAATAATATTATAATCCCACACTCTCCAATGATCTCTTTACCTGTGGACGAACAAACCAGTGGCCTCCGCTTCTGAAAATAAAGCTTGATTTAGACTTCTGTGGAAAAAAAATCTATGTCCTAACTGACATTGTAACCAGAAACTCCTTTAATTTCTACACTGCAACCTTCCACAACATTCAAGTCATCGTGGTATCCGTCGACCAGACGTGTAGTTACATTTCTCGAGGTGCATCAGGTTA
Organism: Simochromis diagramma; assembly: GCF_900408965.1. NCBI lineage: Eukaryota > Metazoa > Chordata > Actinopteri > Cichliformes > Cichlidae > Simochromis > Simochromis diagramma. The sequence continues at coordinate 2,126,310 of NW_024387477.1, forward strand.
AGTCAAAGGATGCAGCGTAGGGTTAAAATGGGATTAGTGTTATGGTGTCATTGATCTGACAGAGAATTATAAAATCACATGTAACTGTCACAGCTCAGAGTAAGCACTGCATTCACACTCACCCTCACTAACTGCGCTGCTCATGAGTGACACGACAAAACTTGAGGACATGGAGGACTGGAGTCCAGCTAAAGGCTGGTTGTGCCACCTAAAGACACATATAGGACAATAATGGTATGTGTAACAAAGCTTCAAGTTTGAACTTAATTTGATGCCATAGATGTGGAAACTGAGGCTGAAATTTCAAAGCTGCAGAGAATTTCACATGTATTAACTGTTATTTTCCTTCTTTTTTTTCCTCCTGAAGTTTTAGTGAGAGAGGAAAACAACTTAGACTGAGTAATCATAAAAAGTCATCTATGGATAACTACATGTTATTTTTGTAACACTGGGGTATTATTTTGTTTGTATACGTATATCCAAATGTGTGCTATATTTCACTGGGCTCACTAGAATGTGAATGTCCCACTGAGCATCGCTTTCAGACAAACAGGCCTTTTTCTGAGGATGAAGGGGAGCTTTGTCAGACAGAAACGTTGGGATTGTTTGACACTGGGAGTGATTTTTTTTTTTTTTTTGCGTGTGTGCGTGCGTGTGCGTGCAAGAAAAGGATTATGTTTGTCTCTTTGAGAGAGAGAAAATGTGCACGTCTGTGAGGAAGAGACTGCATCTGTGTCTTAACGGATTTGTTCAAACAGAGAGTGGCACGCCTGTTTGTCTGTGCAAGAAAAACAAGTGTTTGGTGATTCTGTCTGCATTTCAGTCTGATATCAGCAAACAGTGAGTGTGCATACACGTGAACAAGGCTGCGTGTTTCTCAGCTGTCACTTCTGCTGCGTTGAGTCAAGATGGAAACACAGCAGCTCAAACGTGCTGCAGCTTCTTCTTGTACAGCATCGTTTCAGACGGTGAGTGAAACAGACTCTGTCTCTTCCTTCTGTTTCTTTGTTTCAAAGCATCAGCTGTTGTGCATCACACTTTTTTTTATCTCAACTGCAACAAAAATAACTAAACTTTAAAATAATAATAATAATAATCCAGGAGACTGGGAGCTGAGGAAAACTTTTGCTGTGTACTGTGGCATGACTGGTTGGTCTACAACGTTGGTCCATGAAATGCTGTAAAATCTCCAGGATGATCGTTGCATTGACTTTGGACTCGATAAAACACAGTGGATGACAGCGGCTGGTGTGGCACCTCAAATTATCACAGACTGCAGACACGTGACGACAGGTTTCAAACACCTTCTAAATTTCTAAATGAAATGCAACCCTGGACCACTGAACAACAGTTCCGCTTATTCCCTGTAAGATGTTACTGATGTCGCTGTTTCAAAAGGGCTTTGTTTTAGGAATTTGCTGAAGAAATCTGTGCACGGTGGCTCTTGATGCACTGACACCAGCCTCTGTCCACTCCCTGTGAAGCTCTCCAAAGTTCTTGAAACACCTTGACTCGACAATCCTGCCAATGCTGCGGTCATCTCTGTTTCTTTTGCATCTTTTCCAACCCTGATTTTCCCTTCCTGCCAACTTTCAGTTCATATTCTTCAATTTAGCACTCTGTGAACAGCCAGTCCTGTCAGCAGTTACCTTCTGTGGCTAACTCCTCATGGAGTGTACTGACTGTCACCATCTGTGGCTGTGTTAACATGAATTGGAGTGCCTTAAAGAATCGCCTCATGACAATCTCATGTTGTGACAGCCTTCATTAGCATTAAGCTGTTTCACTCGCAGACAGAAAACTTTATGTTATCTTAAAATGGTTGTTCTCTGTATTGCTCTTTCTTTTTGTTCACTTAAATCGAGCGAGGAATCTGGGAACACTGCAATCCTTTGCATTATGAACTTCTTGGTTTATGGAATGTGACAGTGTGACAATCCGATCAGCTCATGTGACGACAGACAGTGTGAGAAAATCTTTCACTTTCTTTCTCTGTTACACCCTGAAAGGAAATGCTTGAATTATAGAAAAATCTTCTGTTTACTTCAGTACTTTAAGTGCATCACATTTTAAACTGTAATCTTTATATTATCTTGAATCTAGAAGGAAGTAATTATGACTAATGACAGTGGATGAAAAACAAGCTAATAGAGAGTTCTGCTCATGAACTGTAAACACAAGGTGAACATAAAGAGATGAACTGCTGACCATGACAAAGCCCTGTGGCCCTGGTGTAATTTATATTAACTTCCAATCCTAGTATTACAATATGATTACATTATAAATAAATAATATCACAATAATTAGGTTTGACTATGACTAAATAGTGTTTCTAGTGATGTGTAGGTGCCCTGCTTGGCGTGAGTCTTTTTTTCACATGTCTTTATAACAGTTTGGGTATTTTTTAGGTACTCGACAGATTTCAGAAAGAAGAGATAAAATTAGAAGTCTGGAAGTGAGATTGCTCTTTGGGTCTGGTAACATGAGCTGAATTTAGGCTATCGGCTGATTATATTTAATGGCCTTCATGGCATCAATGTTACAATGTTTTGTGGTTATAATGATGCAGTTCAGTAAATTTAAATTTAAATATCCTATGTTTCTGTAGATGGTGCATAAGTCATTACCACTCAGGGCTGCCGCTCCCCAAGCCTGGTTCTGAGGTTTCTTCCTTTTAAAGGAGTTTTTCCCTCCCACTGTCACCAAAGCGCTTGTTCACAGGGGGTCATCTGATTGTTGGGGTTTTCTCTGTATTACTGTAGGGTCTTACATTGCAATATAAAGCACCATGAGGCAAGTGCTCATTTACAACTTTTTAAACTGCATTTCATTGAATTGTCAATGATTTTTATTATTCATAAATTATTATTATTATTATTAGTCAATTGATTTTTTTTTTTATTGTATTCTTCTCCCTTTAAGGCCACAGTCAGCTGCTGAAAGGAGCATCGTTGGTATTGTTGCATCCCTCGTCTCCTCCTTCTTTTCTCCTTTCCCCTCCCTTCTCCCGTCTATCAATCCTCTTCTCGACACACGCACCCCGATTTCCGCATCGCCTCCTCCGGTATAATGACCAACGATAGCCCGGAGGAGGAGACCCGAGCTCCGGGCGGCGGAGGAGGTGGTTGTGGAAGAGCAATCGGTAGAAAACACCGAGCGGATGACAATGTGACGATCCTAACATCATCCATGGATTTACACAGAGCCAGCCGGAGCCGAGCCAGCAGCAGCAGCAACGATGCCGCCCCGAGCATCACGTCCTCCGTGGATCTGAGCACCTCCTCCCTGGAGCTGAGCATCCAGACGCGGATCTTTAAGATCATCGTCATCGGGGACTCCAACGTGGGGAAGACCTGCCTCACCTTCCGCTTCACGGGGGGCAGCTTCCCCGATAAGACCGAGGCCACCATCGGCGTGGATTTCAGGGAGAAGGTGGTGGAGATCGAAGGGGAGACTATCAAGGTAACAGGCAGCAGAGGAGCTGGATGCTGATCAGTGGTGTTCCCTCACTCCTACACCCTTCCTCCTCCTCTCGGCTGAGCTGATCAGCTGCCAGTGGACACACAGGGGGGCCGTTTCTTTCATTTTATCCTCACACTCGCAAAGGATGGGCAACATTTTAGAATATCTCTGGAGAAATGTAACATTTCAAAACATATTTTTAGTACATTCTAAAGAACTACAACTCCCTTTTTTCTTTGCATGCTCTGTAGTCAGTAACAGGCCACAGGAAGATAAAGGTAGCCTCTAATGAATTCTATTGTATGGCTCAGTAGGCTTTTTGTGGATTTCGAGTTTGAAACATAAACAGAAATGAATATATTTTTACAAATCTGACTATGAATGCAACATTTCTTAAGAGAATTTTAAAACTCTAAATGAAAAACAAAACATCAAAATCTGACTGTGGTGCTGCAGAATCTATAAATATGCGCTTGTCCACCTTCAGCACGTGCAAGCCATTCATTTACATGTATAATATAAAGCAGGTCTACAAGGTGATTGCAACAATTAAGCTGTTCAATCAACAAAAATAACCACATTCCCGTGTTTGCACGTGTGAGGCAAGCCCCTTAGCTGGGCTGTTATTGTAGTCACAAAGTAAAGACAGCAGCATCGTAAATGTAGGCCACACTGTCATGTGCCCTGATTGTGAAATTAAAATGTAATGACTTTGAAGATCATTTCTGGAGCAATGCGTACTGGCAGGCGTAACAAAACCAACATCAGACCACAGTGTAAAAACAGGTTCAAGATTTTAGCATGAATATGAAAGGTTAATAATTTACTTACTCATCTGGTTCGTCTGTAAGTTTGGGTTTTTTTAACTGTGATTCCTGACTCACACCTTGGCTGGTCACTCAGACCAGACGCTGTGATGTCAGTGAAGCTTACCTTTGTGTGCTCCCCTCCCTGCTTTCTCTCAGTGGATTATTCTGTGTGCATACTCCAGGTTCCCCCAGTGCTGACTCACAAACACAGTTGCACAGTCGCATTACGTAGTATTAGGTCATTGTATCTGAATCATCCAAATGCTCCCCAGACACACCTGCCACACTGTACAGTCATTGTTGTGAGACTGTGAAAATATCTGCTTTCTTGTTGCTGCTCTCTGTACTGCTGGTGGAGTACATGGAAATGGGACATTAAATTAAGATTAATCCTCATTGGTAATTAACTCCATTTGCATGAGCAGCTGTAAGAGGAGACAGCTGTGATCTATATGTCTTTAAAATACTTAAAGAGTGATCAAAACAGGCCCATCTATTGTTTTGTTTTTACATTCATTTTTCTGTTCAACTGGTAATCCCACTGATATTGACACGCTCTATTTCAACAGAGACCTTGTCAAGATGGCAGCAGTTTCTGATTGGATAATTCAAAGACAGGAAGCTGCCAACATTTATCTTAAAGAAGATGCTGTAAAGAGAATTTGCCCTTCAGTGAGCCCCCCACAAGTTTGCCTTCAGCACCAGAGCCAAGATGTCAATGTAAAATCCTGCCTTTTTATGTAAAAGTGAACTCTTCCATTGCTGAAGTAAAAACTAGGCCATTCTGTAGAAGTGGGGAAAAAATGTTGTCATACAAGTCAAAATTTCACTTGTACCTTTGATATAAGAGACTAATATATCATTAAAATTCAGAAGATTAAGTACAGAGGGATTAAACTGTGCAGCTCCTATGCTTTCTATTCCTCTGGCTGGTAAATATAAGTAAAATACAAATTTACAACTTCAAACGGCATAAACCTGCGTAGGACTATAAAAAGAAAAGCAGACTGATGTGTCAAAATAATGTCATTGATTCTCACGAGGGCATGAGATAACCTGAAAAAATATGTTTCGTAGCTTTTGACACTTATTTCAAATTGATGAAAACAATGCTATTTACATATTCTTTTTTTTTTTTTTTTTTTTTTTTTGTGCCCCGTTTGGATCTTTAGCCATCAGAATTGTTGTCTTAAGGCCAAGAAAGATGCCAAGCGGATTTATTTTACCAAGTGGATCATCATGGCCTTGCCATATTGGTCCATTTGATTGACCTTTATTATAATTATGAATTTATTTTATTTTCAGTTGCTACAAACGGGACAGACATGACTGGGGGATAGGACAGGGAGAAAGAATGAAAGAAAGAGAGGGAGAGAAAGAAAACCAAAGGGGAGAAGAGACGGGCTATTTACATATTCAGCGTTTCTTTTTAAACTGACGTTCCCTCTGAGTGCATACATAATGCCGTATCTCTTATATCCACTTTCATAATGTCCATTTGTAATCAGTTTAAATAGGATGCAATTTTCTCAACTTATCAAATCATGAGGGCCACGCGTTCGAAACGCTGAGCTTTGATGTTATGGTTGGCTCTGATGCAGCGTTCTGCCTCTAATGATAAATAGCTGCGCTAGTCCTTTCAAATGGTAATAGCAGATAATTCTCTGGCCCTTTTTACACTGCAGGCCTGTGCTAAGTGTTGGGAGAACTCCCTGCTGATGTAGAAAGTGCTACTGATCAGACAGAAAAAACCAAAACTGTTTTTGTGCATTAGTGAAAATAAATTCTGACCTCCGATTCATCCTAATGGCCTTAGTAAGGCTAAATCTGAAATCAGTAATTATTAAAAATTACTTCATTAAGCAGTGGTATGGTACAGTGCTGGGGCTAAATACTTCTCTTTTGCTCCCCTGTTGACTGAGGTAGTGAACAACATTCTAAACATTTGATGAACTTGGCTAACTAGCTTGAATACCCTAATTTAGTTTGAAAAAATAATATGTTAAATAACACTTAATGATTTGATCAATTCTCTTTTGAAGCCTCAAATTTGGTATATTGGCAGCAGATATTTTATATTTTTGAAATCTATCATAATCATGTTTTTTATGATATTCTAGTTCTAGCTGGAACTAGAATAGTTTTCAGCTAATGCTAGCACTAACATAGCATTCTAGCTAGTCTAGCTAGCTCACATGGTTAGAAAGGTAAAGGATGCTAATTTTGGTCAAAGTTTAAAATGAATAGAAGAAATAAACAAACTGGAAAAATAAAGAGCTGACTCATTGGAGTGTCTTTAAGTACAAACGTAGTACAAAAGTTAGACATAGCTACTGTGACTTCATGTTGTTGTTTGCTGTCTCATTGTTTGCAGTCTCATTTTAAAGCCTTGAGCATTTTCAAACAAAACCAAGGTGGGTCTTACTACGAAAATGCGTGCTCATTTACTCCTGCATACCTCAGGTAATACTCCACTTTGAAGGATAGTATGAACAGGATATACAAAACAGACTTCATTTTTAATCAATATGACTCAAACAAGTCACTGAGCCCATAAAGTCTTCAAGAAAGTGTTTACAGAAAGCTGTTTTCTGTAGACGTCTATAGGTCTAGGTAATAGTGGGTGAAGTCTTGCATTTTAACATATATACACTTATTATGGAAAAGTAATTGCGCTAAAGAGAATAAAACCATATTTTGTACTTAATTATGTAATTATGCTTATGTCTGCTGTAAAGCTGGACATTTAAATCTAGTCTTGACACACCTGTGGAGCCAGCAGGAAGTGTTTGTTTTGATGAAATGCAGATTCTGGGCTTTTCGAGTTTTGTTTTTCAAGGCCCAGAGATTGACACTTGCTTCTAACCCACATTACATTATTTTAGGATACATACTGTAGATATTGGCTGAACCTGCTGTTAATGATCAAGGAGAAAAACGCACTGTACTGTAGAACCATGCTCTCCTGAGACCCTGTAGCTAGGAATATATTTGCACTAGGGGTGGGTTTTTATAATCGATTTATCGATTAAAATCGATTCTGGCTTGGATAACGCAAAATCGATTCATTAAAATCCTGAGTCGATTTTTTAATATAAATTTATTTTGCCCGAAATGCCAGAATCTCAGGTGAAATCTCACAAAATTTCAACCACCACCAAACAGCTAAGACAGTAAATGAGAGCAGGAACACGGATTCTGCACAAAGACTTAAACACACAGAATCAGTTAGATGTCGCCTTTCTCACGGTCGGGGCTGAAAGCCGACAGCTCGCTGATTCTGATCTGTCGGCGGGTCCGCGCTTTGTGTTTACGCCCTTTATGCGCTGATTCTAAAGCTGTTAGTTTGATCTCTCTCCAAACAATATTGACCGAACCAGCAGCAAAAGAAGATCCAAACTATGCTTCACATAAACATCGTCATGTATTCACTCTTACTTTTACTGTTTTGCTTCGACCACGATGCACAGCTCTCTCTCTCTCTCTCTCTCTGTACTTCAAGAACAGTTTCCCGTCTAAAAATCTGTTTTCTTCATTATTCGCTTACTTGTTATGCACAAGACTACCGTTGTTTACAGCGCTGTCGGCCGACGTTTTTTTTTTTTTCGTTTTATATACTTCCGAAAAGAAAACCTAATTTCTGCCATTCAATACTGAACAAATTTAAACTTTTTAAAATTATGCAAAATGCAAAATGCTTAGCCGTGTCTCTAATAAAACCGCTGTAACTTCAGATTACAATCATGTGTTGATTAATGGTTTTCTTTCGTTTTTGATGTACTGCAGAATATTTTTATAAAATCCCAGGCCAGGAAAATCACCTTCATGTTTTTCTGTGTTTTATCCTCAGCTATTTTGACACAAAGGCATCTGCTGTGATGCTCACACCTTTGATAAAGTCTTGCGTGTGTCAGCTTCCTGATCTGAATTATAATATTTCTGTCAAAATTTCCCAGATTCAAATCGAATAGAATCGAATTAAATCGAATCGTGGATCGAATCGATTCGGGACCTTGTGAATCGGAATTGAATCGATTCTAGAAATCAGTGACGATACCCAGCCCTAATTTGCACTGTTTCCTGCTCACGTGGCAATGTTCTGATTTGCAAAGTTGCAAGCTTAGACAACTCATTGCAGCCTAATTCATATTCATTGTTATTTCATTTGTACAATTTTATCTCAAGTAATTGTATGCAACAAAAAAAGCTGTTGCTGTTACTTCTGATATTAAAATTGTCTTATATTTCATGATCTGCTGGATATTCTAAGCGAATACCATTTATCTTTTCCACTTCTGTCAGTGCTGTCTCTATGTGTAATGATCGGTTGTCTCTGTAATTTGTATATAAACCTAAGTCGTCTGTCTTTACAGGTGCAGGTATGGGACACAGCAGGCCAGGAGCGCTTTCGTAAATCCATGGTGGAGCACTACTACCGCAATGTCCATGCTGTGGTCTTTGTATATGATGTTACCAAGATGGCTTCCTTCCGCAACCTACAGACTTGGATAGAGGTTGGCATTACATTGTAAAAATCACTTGTCAGTGAACAACAGAGGAGGCTGACTTACAGCCGCTATGTAATGATCCCCCTTTGGTACCATAAGGACTCTGAGCATTGTTCAGTGTTCCCTCCTTCCCCAAGACTGTTTATTAGTCACCGTTTGACACTGTGCTGTTTCCATCACCAGATGTGGTTTGGTGCTGTCAGAGTCTGGTGCTGTTTGGACTCTGGAGTTTGACGACACAAGGAGACAGATGAATCCAAAAATACGTACTTTTACCAGCCATTCACCAAATCTGAAAAGGGAAGAAGGAAAAAAACAAATGGGAAAGTCAAATCATGTGCAGTCAGATTTTCTACACAGCAGTTCTCTTTCCAATACATAAGTTGTAAAACTGAAATGCAACTACAGTCATCTGAAAGTAAACACAAGAATCAGTGATAACGTCACTAGAGATGGTCATCCAACCAATATCGCATTTTTAAGACCAATATTTGATGATTTCAAAAGCCAGTATTCCATATGTCGGCCAATATTTTTCCCTCTTGACAACAAGTTGCAGAGCGCCCTCTAGTGGACAAACTATATACAATGTCAACACTCAACATGGTGGAAGGGTGTTTCTCCCTTCTCTTCTTTTTTCAGGTTTCCCTTAATTACCCATTATAAACAGTGCTTACTCAATGTGCACTACCACTGATTACACTGCACCTTAAATTGCACCTTACAGCTTATATATCTTTGTATCTTTTCTCTTTATTATTAGTAATTTTAATGTAAAAATCTACCTACTGCTAATGGGGAGATGTGAAACAGTAGTAACAGTGACAATACAGATCTATGTTTACATGTGTGACAATGTTACAACTGCTGTTGTTATACACACTGGCCAAAATCATTTCAATGTGTAACAGCAAACTGACACTGCTATAATAATGTTCATTATTTGCACTACTGACAATGTGGCCCCTACTACCCGCGAATAAGGACAGTAAAATGAACCTAAGCTCCTGTTTAAGCTCATTTTGACTAGCATTTGCAGCCCTTTAAAGACTAATGTGGCAGTGGCATGGCGGCACTGCAAGTGTAAAATTCACACAAGTAGAGTAATTTTGTGGGATGTTGTAAAGACAAAGACATTTCTAAGTGTTAATACAAGCTCTGTTTAGCTCTGTGTCTCACTGGCACAGCTTCCAGGGTCTCCTCTCAGTGAAAGTGAGTCATGGTTAATGTGCAGTAACCTGTTTTCCTGCCACAGCAATTTGTTGGAATGTCTAAAATGGAAATAATTTATAGCCAACACTCCCTTTTTAATTTAGTGTAGTTCTGTCAGCTTCTGCTAGAAAATAATTGTGGTTTTTTTTAAACACGATATTTATATCAGTGGTTTTGCATGACAGATGCTTTCCAGCTTGTTGTTATCCCTTCAGTACAGCTCACTGTGAAGTCCTGATATTCTAAGTATTATCAGTAGATATACTGTGGGTAATTTTTAGCAGCAGTAAAATAATTTGTAAATTATATATAATGTAATATCTTATTCAATATATGTACATATAATATATTTAATGTAATATATAAGGTTTTTTAATTACACGTGATTATTTATATATTATTTTATAGTGTCATTTATTTACACTGAATGGTGGGAACGGTGACTTCTTGCACATCCTGGCACCAGTGCGATGACATGGATGTATTTTAAATGTGAAAAAGTCCTTCTTTTGTTTTCACAGCCAAGAGACCAAATGTCTATGTTGTACTCTACATGGTTTTACAGACACACAGCCAAAGTTTATAAAGCGATATGCTTTTCACTTTCCAGGAGTGCAATGGTCATCGGGTGTCGGCATCAGTACCTCGAGTCCTGGTGGGGAACAAGTGCGACCTTGTGGACCAAATACAGGTTTGTGTGCACCGCCGAGGATCGCAGCGTGACTTCAGGGTTTATTCATCATCCACTTAACAACCGATCACTCGTGCTTTCCCAGGTGCCCTCCAACATGGCGCTGAAGTTCGCCGACGCCCACAACATGCTGCTATTCGAGACGTCGGCAAAGGACCCGAGAGAAAGTCAGAACGTCAACTCGATCTTTATGTCCTTGGCCTGCCGTCTGAAGGCTCAGAAGTCTCTGCTCTACAGAGACGTGGAGAGAGAGGACGGGCGAGTGCGACTCACACAAGAGACTGAGACAAAGAGTACTTGTCCTTGTTGAGGAAAAGGAGGAGCGGGAGGCATAATGGAAGGGAGGAGAGAAGAGTTTCTCTACATTTGAAGAAGGAAGAGGAAAAGGGATGATAGGGCGAAAGACAAGAGTTGTTTAAATTTGTAGTTTAGGAGAAGGATGGGGGTGTTAAAGCTGACACTACGAGGTGGACGGTAGAGGGGCTTAAAGCTTGTGCAAAGGACTGAAAAATCACCAACATCCTGGGAGTGATGCATCTGTCAACAATTCAGAAATAAGATGAAGCTGCCTTTTCAACTACAGTATAGTTTAGAAATTCTTCCACTTATTTGCACATATATACACAATCTGAGTAATCTGAAACCAGCCGTAGCTCGGTGTTTTCCAAGGTCATAATTAACCGCAGCAGCTTATTTTACTGGCTGTTTTTTGCTGTCAGAGCTTCACATTTGTCACATTTCACCCTTGTTGTGATTGCACCATTTCTACCGCCTTAAAAGCTAAACAGCTGGCTCTAAATTAGTTTTAATGACCCGAGGCAAAAACAGCAAAGATGTTTCAAGGATTTGAAAAAGCATTCAACAGATTCTTCTTTTGTTGAGAAATATTAGACTTTTATTGTCTCCCCCCTCCTTACATTTATGTTGCCTGATATCAAAAGCCCTCAAATGAAGGACTTAAAATCATTGTGAGATTTAAATGAATGGAAAAGATGACAGATTGCAGAATCTACAGAGGAAGACCTTGATGAGGTTTCCTGCAAATGGGCCATTTATAGGTTGCCAGAGAGCATGTCAGCTATTGATTTAGAAGCTGTGAGATCCTTTTACCCTTATGCAGGTGAAAGGCACTCTCCTACAAAGGGGAGGCAAGGCTCTTGTTTCTTATCCACTCCTCATGTAAATGTATCTTCTCCATGTTGTCCCAGTGGCCTAAGCCAGCTTTGCCACTGGATGTAAATTCAAAAACATCAAGTCTTTAAAATAGCTGCCCGGCTCTCTCCTGTTATGCAGCATCAATGCTCTAATAGGTATTTTTCAAGCTAGAGGCCTTCTAGCTGCCTTAGATGAAGCTTCACTGCCTCCAGTCTCTGAAAATGCAGGAGAGAAAACTGTGAACCCTGTGTAGGTGATGGAGAGGCCTTTGTGCTGCTGAACCCTTAAGCCTGGATTATTCGAGTCACTGGTGAAACTGACAGCATGAGACACTGTAGAAAGCCATATTTAATATTTCCTGCACACAGAGAGGCAGCTTGCTTTGCACTGAGGAAGCTCCCATGTAGGCTGTGGGTGAAGGAACACACTGTACATAAATCAGTGTTTAAGCAATGAAACCTCTGTGTCACAAGAAACCATCCAACATCCCAACTGTGATGTGTGTCAGTTTGATATAGTAGCACACTTAGCATATTTTACCACTGTAGCCTACTCTTGTGTGATTCTATTAATGTATCTGGATGCCATATGTAGAAAAATCAGATCAGCGAGCATTTAAGAGCGGCGTTCCCTCCAAGCTGACAGTCTGATGTCCTGCTTAAATTATTCACAGACTGAATCTGAACACTGTGCAAATCCAGAGAGCTTCTGCCTGAGGTGTGCCATGTTTTGGTGATCTTTCATACAGATTTACGAACGGTGCAAAAGTCTTCAGCCACAAATAGTTATAAAATAGTCCTAGTCATTTCATAGCAATAAAATAAAGTGCTATTTCAGCATGGTGTGCAGTCTGCCCTTAAAAAATATGAGGCAAATGGATGAATGGAGGACAGGAGAAGTGGCAGGCCTTAAAAGCTCTACAGCAGATATCTGAAAGTCATTTGCTTAAGAAATAAGCAAAATCGACCAAAGACCCGACACAGGATTTTCAGTTGATCCACCGACTGTTTGCCAAAGCCTCATCAGAAATGGTTTCAGTGGAAAGGCAGCTGTCAAGAAGCTTCCTAAAGAAAGGAAACAGGGACTAAAATGTGCCAAATGACACAAAAGCTGTAATAAAAATCAGTAGAGACAGGTCTTATTGACCAATGAATCCAAATGTAACATTTCTGGTGTAACTGACTGTCAGCAGGCACAGCGGAGGCCAGGAGAAATGGGCCCACTGTGCAAGACCATCTGGAAAACGCTGCTTGGCAACTGACCTTTTCATGTTTGAGCATGACAATGATCCAAACACACTGTCAATGCCATAAAATTAGAAATGATTAGAAAAACACATAGTCGTGGATTGGCCTCCCCAGAGCCCAGACTTCAACATTCCTGAAGCAGCGTGGGATCAGCTTAGTTAATGTATGTCCGTGTATGTGTGCACCTTTCAAGAAATTGCTACACCCATATTCCTACCAAAATATCAAAAAATGAGGGCCGGCTCGAGACTTTTGCGCAGTTCTAACAGCAGGATCGAACAGCTGTCACAAGTGAATCAAATGACATTACTGTAAAATATCAGGAAGAGCTCTGTTCATTTTCCTTATATGGGCTAATCTGTGACTTCTTTTGTTTGTTTGTTTGTTTGTTTGTTTGTTTTTAATCTCCATAAATGGCATCCACGGGTGCACCTCAGCCACAGCTGGGGAAACCACTATGTTCAGGATTGATGGAGTGGTCTCCCAGGACATAAAAGGAATTGTTCACCCTTTAAATTTTAATACATTAACATCGACAGCTTTGTCCATCAGTGGGTTATTGTAAGAATGCTAATTTAGTCAGTGTCATACAATTGGGATGACTGAACTGGACTAATGAGCAGAAAAACACATTGTGGAAAAAAGAAAAATGTGTCTGCATTTCTGTTAGCAGGTTTACTAACATGGTTTCAAATGAATAGAAAAGAAAATGAAGCTATAGTTAGGTTGTTTTCACTGTCATCAACCAAACATATATATCACTGTTTATGAAATTATTCAGCAGTTTATGTCATTTACTAGAAAATGTAACATCGCTTAACAAACGTTCAGATTTAACCATTTAAAACTGCAAAATGTGCATTTTTCCAGGTCGAAGAATTGCAAATATATGCTTGCCTTCCCTTTTCTCTATATCTCCAGTGTGTTTTCTAATATATTTGTACTTTTTTGCAGTTGATTTGTGTCATTTTTAATAACCCATGTTTGCTCTTGAAGGGTTGCCTTTGCATTTTGATATTTAGTCTGGTATTATTGTTTATCTGCAAAATGTCTGTATGTGGAAAATAATAAATATCGAATTCACTTTGAAGCATATATCGTTCATATATATCCATAAGAACACACAAACATCGATGGACAGCTTGAACAAGCCAAAATTAAACAAGTTAGTTTATCATCACAGTTCAGTATTTGATTTACTGTTTTAAGTGAATTAGGTTCTTTTTTTTTTTTTTTTAGAAAACATGTTTTTGTTATCTTTTAAATCCTTAAGCTGTATTAGCTTTAGCATTACAGTGAATGTTCAGATGAATGTGGTCTTTCTTCGCTTAAGAACTAAACTAAAGTTAGCTGCAGTCCTACAGAGTATCAGGATATTGGTTTTATACATTACCTACTTGCAGTGCTAACACAACTTAGCCCGTGGTAGCTTAAATCAAAGCGCTAGATTATTTGCTAGCTAGCCAGCTCATTATTAGCTAAACTCTCACTAATTTAAAGAATATTTTAACGATTTTTTAATGTTTAGGATTTCTCTGGTTTTATACAATAATACAAATTGTTATTTCGCTTTATCATCTAAAACAGCATTTGTCTTTGGTACTATCTACTATCTACAGCAGTGGTCCCCAACCTTTTTTGGGCCACGGACGGTTTGTGTCCGACAATATTTTCACGGACTGGTCTTTAAGGTGTCACGGATAAATACAACAAAATAAAACCAGTGCCGGTGTTGTGCCAAAAAGTGATTGCCTGCCAAAAACTGATTTCCAATGTTTCCATGTGTTTTTTATGTGTAATATCGTTACGTATGTTGCTAAATAGACTTTGGTGAACAGGTATTACAAATGGGTTATATATAAAATTAAAAAATGACCTGTTTCTCAAGTAGCTTTGTAACTGTGTTATTGTACTTACATTATAATCAATCAGCTCCCTATTGTCCACTTAAAATATCTTTACAGAACTATTTTTGCCTTTGTTGCAATTTCAGCTGTCCTCTTGGCCAGATTACGCTTAAAAGAGAATATTTTAAAGTCAACAATAATTTTTTTAACTGCATAAATAAAGGATACATAAAGGTCACTGCCAAAAACTGATTGCGGCTTCTACCTTGTTACAGGAATGTTGTTTGTTGCTCAAGATGATGTGATATCATTTATGAGGGATACATTTGACATATGTTTCACATATTATAGACCAACAAGTTATTTATAGCATTTTAAATACAAGCAATCAGTTTTTGGCAAATACCAGAAATCAGTTTTTGGCAGACAATCACTTTTTGGCACAACACCTGATAGGTTTGTAGCTTGAACCTATTCGCTGGAACGTTGAAGACAATATAATTACACAGCAAGCAAGACACGAAGTAGGCAAAGTTCTTCATGTTTCTTGTGCACGGGAGAGAACCGGACAAACGCTGTTCCTTCGCTTGACCCCAGTTGCTCTCGTCCGCTCCCCCGTAACACTGCTCTTTTATTGAGGTTACATGAATATACATAGCTTCATTAACATATGACGTCTACATACAAACAAAGAGTACCTTGCCTGTGCGTTGTGTAAGTGTGTGTGTGTGTGTGTGTGTGTGTGTGTGTGTGTGTGTGTGTGTGTGTGTGTGTGTGTGTGTGTGTGTGTGTGTGACCCCATAAATGACTTCCCTAAACCAGTCCAGCAGTTCATCTAAACAAAAGGCACTTAGGCTAAAACAGATATAGATACGTTTATCCTACCATAAAACAATGAGACAAGGTACAACCTCTCCCATGCTCCCAGAGTGCTCTGGAATACACACAAAGTTTGCAAACTATTAAGGATCAAACCTCTACCAATCTAAAACTAATTATAAAACTCTAAGCATATATAAGTAGATATTTCTAAGCATAAATGACAATCAACAATACAAAACCTAACAACACCGGTACCAAAAAAAGAAGATTTATTCATAACACACGCAAAAAGGCCCAGGGAAACTGAGTTAACAATAATAAACGATTAAAAACCCTGAAAACCATAAATTTCACACCTGAGCCTCAACTCCCGCGGCCGGGTAACAAACAACTCCGGTCCGTGGCCCGGGGGATGCTGCTGATCTACGGCATCTTTGACTGACACAAGGTCAAATCAGACCTGGGGACTCAAATCCATGTTTCTTCCATCTGTTCTTCTGTCATTCTACATAGTGTGGAGGCTAAAGCCTATCTCAGTTGCAACAGGGCAAGAGGAGAGATACACCCTGGACAGGGCTAATTCAATTTCTTTACACCCACTGGAGCTCAGTGTAAGTTAATAGAAGTCAGCGTTTCTTGTTTGATGACTCTTCAGATTGATGGACGTTGCTGACAGGGATTCGAATGCAATGCACCCCATTTAATCAATACTACAAAAACGTCAGACTAAAACCGAGAATACTGAATCGCTCTTTTTGAAAAAGCCTGAAGAGTCATGTTGGCTGATTTTATGGTATTGTAATTTTGTTAGATCCTGTAAATCTGTGGTGACTTTTGTTTTTGCCTGTCAGTTAACTCTGCTTTTTGGACTGTGTGTGATTCTCCTCTTCTGTTCATATGTTTCATATGTAACGCTGTATTGTTACAATCTCACCAAGAAACTTACGATAAAACTGCTGAAGAAGCATCGCTTGACTCTGAACCTTTTTCGTATCACTGCCCTTGAATTGGTTGCTTTAAAAACAGTGATCAGATATGCAAACACTCGCAGCCAGCTGCAACCTTTGGTGACTTTGATGCATCAAGACCATGATGAAAAGGCAATAAGATACAGTCAGTCTCTTATCAGTCTATTTTCGCTAATATGTTGATGAACTCTCAGCAAAAATTCACATTAGGCATTAATTCACATTAATTACTTACATTCAGAGTCCAGTCAGACCTTCATTTTTGAGACCTAATTTCAAAAATTAATCTGCAAAAAGTGAGGTAGTTGCTGCAAGACAGATATTTAAATGCATAATGACAGGAGTGCTTGGCAACCATGCTTTTGCACACAGATATAACCAGAATACAACTACGTTAGCTGAGCTGCATCGCAGACAGTTTACACTCATCAGTCCAAACTGACTCCGACTGATTGCAAAGTGCTGCCAGTCTGTTTCCTTTGCAAGGAAGCTGTCGTCCTATTACTTTGTAGAGTTTAGCTTATGTGCCCATGCCAACAGCATGGTGTCTTCAGTTTTCAGTGTTTCCCTCACACGCAGAACTCAGAATTTCACATCTGTTTATCCGTTCTCTTGCTCTCTGTCCTGTATCCCATTTCACCCTTCATGTGTGACCCTGTTTCTGCTGCACTCTCATTCTATTTCTGTCTTAATCTCGCTATAGATTATCCCTGTAAGTCACTCTATGGTCCTCTCATATGTCACTGTCAGCACTTCTTCATTTACCTCTGTCTGTAGTCTGTCTGCATCTTTCCCTTCTTTTTCTCTCCCTCTCTTAACATGTGGCCTGTTGCAGTTCCTTGTTTTTGCCTACAAAGTATAATTCTCAAGAAGGTCACATGTCCATAAATAGATGTAGCAGATGAGTGCTGCTGAGTGTTGAGAGAATGAGAGGTTTATAGAGGAAAAACATGAGGTTTTCACTGATCCTTAATACTGAATCTGCAGGCCTCTGTTTGAAGGAGCATTAAAATATTTAAGTGGCTAAATCTGTACATTTATTCATGCCATGCCTTGCAGTTAAATGTAACAAACGTATTTAAGCATAAAAAGGCATGTGCCCTGACTTTAAAACATAGTTATTATAGTTATGTTTTCGGTTTCCAGGCAAAACTATTTTGGAGTAGATGATGTGGTTTGGCATGTCAGCTTTCAAGAGACAGTCCTCAGAAACAACCAGCAGTAATGAGTAAGTCTGAGTCTAAATATATATTGTATATTACATTAGATTAGATTCATTGGATATTAATGGAACATTTAATGAGAACGCCTTGGTTGCTGTCCTAGGTTTTGAAATCTCTTATTTTAATTTCTTATTATATTAGATAGATATATAGATACTTTATTGTTACAACAGTGTGATAAAGAATAAAAATAGTACAGTGTACAATAAACATCAAATAAACAACACATGAGGAGCCAAAGTTCTTTGCCTACTGTTCTGGAATTGGGGTGGATGACGCTGTCATCTACCTGGTACACCGATCCCTCTCTCACTTAGAGCAGGCGGGGAGCACTGTGAGGATCATGTTTTTTGACTTCTCCAGTGCTTTCAACACCATCCAACCTGCACTACTGAGATTGAAGCTGGAGGGAGCCGGAGTAGGCAAACAGCTGACTGCATGGACCATCCTTACCAACAGACCACAGTATGTGAGGCTCCATGACTGTGTGTCCGAGGTGGTAATCTGCAGCATGGGGGCACCACAGGGCACGGTTCTCTCACCCTTCCTGTTCAGCCTTTACACTTCAGACTTCTGTTATAATTCGGACGATTGCCATATACAGAAGTTCTCAGATGATACAGCCATCATTGGATGCGTATCAGACGGGAATGATCAGGAATACAGGGGGGTCATCAGAGACTTTGCTGGCTGGTGTGGGACCAACGTACTCCAAATCAACGCTGGCAAGACAAAGGAGATGATCATAGACTTCAGGAGGAAGTCACCCCCTGCAACACCGGTGAACATCCAAGGGAAAGACATTGAGATAGTGGACTCTTATAAGTACCTGGGTGTTCACCTCAACAATAAACTGGACTGGACTACAAATACAGACGTCCTGTATAAGAAGGGCCAGAGTCGACTCCACCTGCTGAGGAGACTGAGGTCCTTCGGAGTCTGCAGGACTCTGTTAAGGAAATTCTATGACACTGTGGTAGCATCTGCCCTTTTCTATGCAGTGGCCTGCTGGGGGAGTGGATGCACGGACAGGGACAGGAGCAGGATTGACAAACTGGTGCGGAGGTCTAGCTCCGTGCTGGGATGTCCCCTGGAGTCTGTGGAGGTGGTTGGTGAGGGGAGGATGTTAGTAAAGCTGACATCCATCATGAACAACCCACATCACCCACTGCATGAGTATGTGAGTGGGCTGAGCAGCTCCTTTAGTCAGAGACTGAAACACCCTCGCTGCAGGAAGGAGCGCTTTCTCAGATCATTCATCCCAACAGCAGTTAGACTCTATAACTCCTCAATCACGATGTCATAAGTCACTGGACACTGTGAACATCCACGGTCACCACTTCATGCATAATGGACCTTCCATGTGTATAGACATGTGCAGGTATATATGTATGTATATGTATACATATGTATATTTAGTGTGTACGTGTGTGTGTGTACATGTCTATAAACAGGAATAGTAGTGGTACAATAGCTATATCAAGCTATATAGTTTATGTCTTCCATATTTCCAACCATATCCATAATCACATACTGTGTATGCTACCATTGTATATAGTGTATTATCTTACTTTTTTTTTCATTGATTGTACTTATTGTATTTTTGCATTTCCTTCTGATATCTGTACCTGAGCTGAGGTGACGCAAAAATTTCCCCATTGTGGGATCAATAAAGTCTTATCTTATCTCTTATCTTATCTTCTTTGCAACAGATTCCAGTAGTTAGTTAAAGATAGTCAGTATTATGTTTGTGAATGCACATTGTAAAAACAAGTGAGGAAAAAGAGCAAGGTGGAATAGTTGAAATGTGGCTTGATAAATATGGAGAGGGATAAATTTGCTGTTTTCCCGGTGGGACTGGCGGGCCGTGCTGTTGGGATAATATATTTTTTCATTTTTTCTTAGAGCTCAAATATGGTACACCATAGGATAAACACAGTGGTCATTTTTATTTTGATATATTTCCTGCTATATCAAATTGCATTCCTATTTATTACCCGTGGAGAGCAGCAACAGGCTCGGATGACAGTAAGCAGCCTCAGTTTTCAGTAGAGGAAGAAAGCGGAGACGTCACATGGAGAGATACAACAGCAGTAGCTGCTACACCACTAATCACACAACATTAACATAACTAGCTACTAAAAGCTAACCTGGCTAGCTAATTGTTTCGTCTTCTTCATGCAGTCGGATTTGCAAATTTGCAAGAAACAAAATTCATAGACGGTGCAAAACGGAAAACAATATTACGGTCACACACAGCTACCGTGGCCTCTTCTTGCATCCAGTAGGCAGGGTATTTAGGCTAGCTAGCGACTCTGCCTTGGCTAGCGTCAGGCTAGCCAGCTAGCTAGCTAGCTACTAACATCGCTATCGGTAGTTAGCTAGCTAGCGAGCTGTAGTAACTTACGTCATGGAGGAACTAGTCGTGGAAGTAAGAGGGACAAGTGGGGCTTTTTATAAGGTAAGTTGTTGACTTTTGTCGAGTTTAGTGACCACCGTTCACACACTATGTACCAAGTAAGCCTAACTAATATGAATTTGTGTCACGGGGCTAGCTCAGTGTTATATGTGGGCCTCGGTGCTTCTGCTCAACGTCTACCGGGACCTGAAACCTGTAAACAAAGCTAACGCTGCGGTGGGGCTCTAACATCAGCGGTAGTGGATAAATTGGTGAACTATTGGTGATAATGACGCTTAACCAGGGTAGCTGTTTTAGCGGTATCGGTAACGCTGATGTGACTGCTGTACGATGGTACCCCTAAAGTGATGTGCAAGGGTTGGTTGCAGACTCACAAACATCAGAATCAATCATGGGTTGGCTGTTTTTTGTTTTTTGCTTTGGTCAAAGTAAGTTAATTCAGAGCAGCACACAGGGGCGATGGTTTGGCTAACCTTTATTGTGCCCGTAGCTGCCAGGTGTTTTCTTGTTTTGTCAAGACTGCAGAGATTTTGGGGTCAGTCAGGCAACAAGTAGATCATAAATCCGATCCCGTGACCTGCGTGTATCACTGGGGTGGGGTGGGGGAGATAACATAAGCAGTACAATGGGATAACACGCTAATTAGCAATAATTACTTACATTTGAATATTGTTCAATTCAAGGACACAAGAATAAAATGAATGGTGAAGGATCTAAATAAAATGATACATTTATTATTTATTTATTTTAGCTGTCAGGTTTGTTGTAGGATAAATATAGGATGACATATATCTCAAGTAAAGTTCTGACAGATGTCTTTTTAAAACTAATAGTTTTGTTGTGGCCACATTAATGCGAGGTACATGAATGCTGTGAGTATGCTGTATAATCAGGGTAAATAGTAATTGGAATTAATCTTGATTCAGGTCACAGACTCTCATTAAGCTCAGCAGTTGCCATGTAAACCATAGACTTTCATGCTGTGCTCAAAACTTGTATGCTTTCCCAAATCAAGAGGCTTTTCCTTTGAATGTAGGAAAGTTGAAGTTGGCACTGTCAGCTGTACTTTGGCTTTTAGCTAGGTGTGGCACTAAACAGAAGCCCTTCTTTTAATAGTTGCAATCATATTGTTAGCAAGTACAGAACCATATGAATGGGTGGGTGTGTCCGAACATTTGACTGGTGCCATAGCTTGAATGATAAGTTTTACTGTCAAACAGCTATGAGAAAAGTTAGGCTAATTTTTGTTAGATAGTAGTCTGGTTTGAAAAAATCCAGTCCCACCAGGTAACTCTTAAGAATACTTTCATTAGCCATACATCTATCATAACCTACATGTATACCACCATTATATTTAATGTATTTTACCGTATGTAGATCAATCTAATAAGATGATGTAGGTGTGACTGCTTACAAGTATAAGCAGATACACAACAAGAGGGTGACTGTGGCAGATGTCTTTCTGTTCATCAGAAAATGCCCAGTGTGTTCACATAGGCTTATTCATAGTGCTTAAAACTTAGGCAGTTTGTTCTTCTCTTGGCCCAGTATGATGTCACTGAGAGCAAATATCCCTAATATTGTCATCTTAGGTACACAGTTCTGACTGAAACCCCACCCACCTGCTGTTCACACCTTGTGTTTGCCAGGGGTTGGCTGACAGACAGTTGGCCTAATAGGAGTAGAGCTAAAACGGTGTAAAGATGAATTGAGCTGCACCAGCAAGAGATAAATGTGGATTATTTTCAAATGTGAATCATGCAAAGCTAGTGTAGTAGACTGTAATCGAGTAAAAGGAATAGTGTAATTGGTCCACTTTAAAGGAGACTTATTTACGGAGCAGTTACCTTTGCTAGATGGCAGCATAACTCCAACACAGGGAGTTGCATCTTACTGCAGATCACTTGCATGAGTTCAATGTTAATAAGCATTCAAATTTTGGTTAGTGAATCAAGAGTTTTGAACGTAATCATTTTAGTTAGTTGTTGTGAGGATGTTGATTGACTAAATGTGTAGTTGGCAAATAATTTTTATAATGTTTTTGGTGATAGTTGAACTGAAAAATGACACCCTTGTCTCTGGCATTATAGCAAAACTTAAAATATGCTCTTGGCTGAAATGAACAGCCAAGAGAAATAATGAGAAATAATGAGTGCATTCATCTGCCAAGTAAGAATAATACTAAAGAAATAATTGTAGAAAATGGTTCTGCCATAAATCACTTGAGTGAGAAACTTAATTTTGCGGTTTTTAAATTGCACCTTATGCAGCATAGAAGTCATTCCTCTTTTTTTATTGTAATCTCAACAGCAGTACAACAATTGCAGTTTACTGCCAGTAGACTAAACTACATTATCTCCTAATGCACCCTCTGTGCTACCCTCATATTTTGTGTTTTGGTATTTTTCCAGTTTTAACAAGATTAATGTTCTTGCTAAAGTCTGAACTTCGTTTCTGAGCGAGACAGTTCAGTCAGTCACAATCCTAAACATGCTCACAGGTCAGTGAGGTCCTGTCAGAATTGGTTTATTTGTTTTTTTTAACCTTGGGAGTTTTGAGAATCTCTCCTTCTTGCTTCATTTCATCCACCACTGACTGCTAGCTTGCCAGGTTAATGCAACCCATTGGCAAGGCTCTCTAGCGCTCTCTTTTCCTTCTAGGCATCGCATGGCCTACTTGCAGTGTTTGACACACATGACACACACATCAGCTGTGTGTAGAAGCAGCGAGAGAGAGAGAGACTGAGCCAAACCTGACTCGAGCCCAAAGCTCAAACTCCAGAAAAGGAAATTATTTAGGTTGTTTCATTGCTAGGAGCATTAGGATAAGGTCCGGCTTAAGCAGTAGAACTGGTTCCTGTTTACATGGTCGATGCCAGTTTGACTTGCACACTGACTATTTCAAAGATATTTCAAAACTGAATTTACTTCTGTGACTCTTGCAGGGCTTTGTAAAGGATGTTCACGAAGGATCTGTCATGGTAGCATTTGAAAACAAGTGAGTAAAGTAAAATATAACATTGTGTAATATGTCATTTCTTTGCCAAACAATAAAATGAACTTTTTGTGTTTGTTCCTCTGTCCCAGCTGGCAGCCGGAGCGGCAGATCCCATTCCAGGATGTGCGCTTTCCTCCTCCAACAGGGTTCTGCAAGGAGATCAGTGAGAGCGATGAGGTCGAGGTGAGAAAGTGATTGTTGCCGTCAGACATGGTGGGTTTGGAAAGCAAAGTTGGTATAGCTGGGGAGCAGTTTGGAATAGCATGGAGCAGAGTGAGTAGAGTTGAATTTTCAGTGTAAAATAAGATTTAAAAAAAGAGGGTGATGCTCCTCAGATAGTCTTAGATTTTCTGTTCTATCATTGGTAAATTAGTCTGACTTGTTATTTTTATTAATAATATTATTCACAATGATTTCCTGTGTCAGTGTGTCCAGTTGTTTCTGTGCCAGTTTACTCTTATCAGCTTTGTTTAAAGGTGGGAATGATTTCTGAAATGAACTGTGTGTGTGTGTCTGCCAGGTGTATTCTAGGGCGAATGACAAAGAGCCATGTGGATGGTGGCTAGCCAAGGTTCGCATGGTCAAAGGGGAGGTAAGACATGCTCCAGTTCATCTGTTAGGCTCACCAAGCAGCACTGAAACAACATGGCTCTGATAAATTTGCCTAAAACGCAGCCCAGACACTTGCTCCATCCTAAATGCTTTAATATCACAACTTCCTTTATTAATACTAAATACAGCCATGTTTACTAACAACATTTTACACTCATGAAATGTTATGTACTCATAAAAAATCCTTTTTATCAAGCTCACTGCAGATATTTAACTTCAGTGTAACATCATTTCTCTGGTGACAGATGTCAGTGTGTGATTGAGTTTTACAATCCTGAACAACACATTAACTCAATGACTGATTGAATTCAGACTATATGCCCCAGATGTTCTTTATATCCTTGTATTTCCATTTTCCTCTGGATTTTTTGTGCATGTAAGCTCTTCCTCTGTTTGGCCTCCTGTTGTCTTACCCCCATCAGATGTACTTTCTTCAAAAGAAATTTTTAATAATAGTATGACTTATTTAAACTTTTGAAAAAAAGTGATGTTTTTTCTATTGGATCGCTCATACTTGATCTGTCTTTGTTTCCAGTTTTATGTAATAGAGTACGCCGCATGTGAAGCCACATTAAATGAGATAGTGACGCTGGAGAGGTTACGGCCGGTCAACCCGAATAAACCAGCCACCAAAAACACCTTCATTAAGATCCGACTGGATGTACCCGAAGATCTACGGCAAATGTGAGTTTGACTTGCATGAATAAAGACTGGTGCACAAGTTATTTGGATTTTCTGTAATCCACATGGGGCCAAAAGCATGCATACACTACCCACTAACTTGTGGTTAAATGTCCCTTAGCAAGGTGCGCCTCAACCAGACGCTTTTGGTAGCCATCACCAAGCTCCTAACATAATTATAGCTGGACTGCTCATCTTGGCAGAATTGGTCAAGTTCATTTAAATTGGTTGATTTTTTGGTAAAGTTTAGGAAGTCCATTCCAGAGCCATTTCTAAATAACTAAAAATTCCAGAAGCATCAATTTAATGTTACCACTTTGACGAGGTCTAGGAGAAGACCCCAACCGTCACCCTCAGATGAGAGGAATTTGGTTACATTGTTCAGAAACAGCCAAGGCTCAGCTGTGCCCTGAGATTGAGACTGCTGGAACATCAGCAGAGAAACTAGTTTTACATCAGTAAGAAAGAAGCCCCTACTCTATAATTGACGCCTTCAAGCATGATGGAAATTTGCACCTGTGCAGGTAGACAAGTCAGATGCCTTCTTTAAACTTTTGTTTTAAAGTTTTATGGTCAGAAGAGACAAAGACTGAGCTATTTGATCATAATGACAAGGTATATTTGGAGAAGTAAAGATCAGGCTTTTAGGGCTAAGACCTGTACCAGCTGTCAGACATGGTGGTGTCATCATGCTGTAGGGCGGTTTTACAGAGCTGGGATACTTGAAATTCTTCAACTTCAAAAGACATAGTTGGGTGTTCCTACAGGATAATGATCCCAAACACATCAAAACTAGTTCTGGGATGGATAAGACAAACGAACATTTAGTTGCAACTTGAATTGAGACAATTAACCGACTATTCGTCTGGGTGCATCTGTATATTTAATCCTATATACATATTTTTGACCCTGTGTGCATGAGAGAAAATCCAAAATAATTTCACATTTGCCATTAAAGTTGTATGCTGCACAATCTTTTTATCCTAGAATATTAATCGTTCAAAGAAATAATTAAAAGCTTAAGATTACTGTTACATTCTTGACCACAACTGTACGGTCAAAACTTGACTTACTCCAGCTTGTATATGAGCCTGTACTCCCAGAAGATTTTGCATGTGTACATGTATCCATAAGCTGTTATCACTGAGGACAAATTCATTTATTAAGCAACTTGTTTGCTGGTTTCACTATGATAAAGTGTACGTGTTCTTGTGTTCCCAGGTGCTCCAAGGAATCGGCACACAAAGACTTCAAAAAGGCTGTGGGAGGGTTCAGTGTCACCTACGACTCAGAGAAAAAGCAGCTGGTCATTTTGGTTGGTCAAACTGTTGTTTTTCTTCTTAATGTGCTACATTTTCACACAATCATATCTTCTATTGACCCTTGCATAGCATCACCTTGAAGTGAAGTGCATCCATAGGTGACTTAAAACATCAGAACCTCACTCGTGTATGATATTAATGAGCGTAATGTTTGATTGTTACAGTCGGTGAATGAGGTCACAACAAAGCGGGCCAATATGATGAGCGACATGCACTTCAGGAGCCTCCGCACCAAGCTGTCTCTAATGCTGAGGAACGAAGAGGCCAGCCGACAGCTGGAGGTAGGTTACGCACAGCTCCAGCCTGTATGTGACTGTTTGGATCATTTTGCAGCCTGGGATGGAGAGTTTTTAAAGGGTTTCTTTTCAGTAAACTTACACACCCTCTTTGCTCTTTTGTGGAATTTATTAAATGTTAATTAATGAATTTTTTTGATGTGCATTTCTTCAGAGCTCCAGACAGCTGGCGTCTCGGTTTCATGAACAGTTTGCTGTTCGGGACGATTTAATGGGTCTCGCCATCGGGACTCACGGGGCCAACATTCAGCAGGCGCGTAAAGTTCCTGGAGTCACTAACATAGACCTGGACGAAGAGACCTGCACCTTCCACATATACGGAGAGGTAGGAGGGCTTTACTTGTACACAAATGAGCTGAGACATAGATATGTAGAGCTTGCCCTCATTAATGTTAAGTGGGTACAAATTTAACAGACCAGCATGGGGTAAAAAAACACAAACAAAAGTAAGTATGCCTGTTTTGTATTTCATGGAAGGACCAGGATGCTGTCCGTATAGCCAGAAGTTTCCTGGAGTTTTCCGAAGATATCATCAAAGTTCCCCGGAACTTAGTAGGTGAGAAAGTCGCTCAACCAAGACAAAGAAATGAATCATCGGGTACCTTTATTTTACTTGATTTAATCCAGTTTCAAGTTCAGCCAGAGTGAGACTGATGTTTTTTCTCATGCAGGGAAGGTGATTGGCAAGAACGGCAAGCTGATTCAGGAGGTGGTTGACAAGTCCGGTGTGGTTCGGGTTCGTATTGAGCCTGAGAACGACAAAAAACCATCAGCGGCAGCAGCAGCAGCTGCTGATGAGGTCAGTAGGGAGAGAAAGTTGCGTCGTGTTGCTGCATTAAAAATCATCACAGTAAATACAGCAGTGTTAGAGCTCATTCACTAAGAGCATTCAAACTCTCCTGGTCCTCCTCTGTCACAGGGAATGGTGCCATTTGTGTTTGTGGGAACCAAGGAAAGCATCTCCAATGCAACAGTACTACTAGACTATCACCTCAACTACCTTAAGGTTTGTGTCCTCAGTGATGTCATCTTCTACCAACCAAACATCAAAACGGAGCTAAAGGATGTGGTCAGGCAGGGATAGAGTGGTGGCCCCAGTAGGTAGAGTGGTGGCCCCATGACCGGAAAGTCGGTGGTTCGAATCCACTGAACGGCTACCCTGAGGTACCCCTGAGCAAGGTACCGTGCCTACACGCTGCTCCCCGGGCGCCCAATGGCTGCCCACTGCTTCACTGAGTGAATGGGTTAAATGCAGAGAGGAATTTCCCCACAGGGATCAATAAAGTATACTTTCTTTCTTTCTTTTCATTGTTGACATTCTGTGACGTTTTCGTTCATGTCCACAGGAGGTGGACCAGTTGCGACTGGAGCGTCTGCAGATCGATGAGCAGCTGAGACAGATAGGCGGTGGAGGCGGAGGGGGGGGGACAGGGCCCCGAAACCCTAAAGACAAAACCTACGTGTTCGATAATGGAATGGGGCTCGGGATGGGCCGAGGAGGGGGAGGAGGAAAGCCCTATGGAGGAGGGGGAAGAGGTGGACGAGGGCGGAGAGGAGGAGGAGCTGCTTTTGCCTCAGGTTTGATATTACTGCTGATATTACTGCGGGTAAACTACAAGAGCTGATGTACTCTCAAGTCAGTCAGCTGCAGATGTTTCATGTAAAATTTGTTACGTTGTTACTACACTTAGTATTTTCAGGTATCTGTACTTGGGTATTTATTTTTATCACAACTTTTTACTCCCTACATGTTAGCATAAATATCTGTACTTTCTGCTCCTTGAATTTGGAAAACTGGCTCATTACTTTAGGTCTAACACATTTGAGGGAAGTAATTACTTTATGTCGCTGAGCACCTTTAAACATTCAATCAATCTGAACCTAAATAGAGGGAACAATAAAACATAGTCTGCATTAAAAGGAGTAATGTTTTTTTAAGTGGCAGCTGATTTCAGATGCAACATTTCAATCAGCTAATGCATAAACTGTTTATATGCAGTTTGTCACACAGTGTGTTGCTAGCTACAGGTCCAGCTGCTGTATTTCACAGGTAGATAAAAGAATTACAGTTAACTTCACTCAGAGAAAGATGAGAAAGACAGGAGAGGAAGAAGAACAGAGGTTATATTTAAAGGTGAGGACTTCTCACTGCCATTTGATAGACAGGACATTTAAATCAAGCATCAGCTAATATCTTGATGAATTCAGTTGTTTAAATCGACTCTGAGCAGCCTGCACACAAAGAAAATGTACTGGAGCTCTGAACAAAGACTATTGTTACTTATTTCTAAGTGATTCTTCTCCCTATGCTGCACCACTACAACCAACCTTAGGTTTCCTCACCAGACAAATCCCACTTGAGCCGCTGACTACACTAATTCTTCTGTTTAGGTATGGAGGTAAAGTCACCCATCAGCTGGTAACAGTATCCTCCAAAGAGCTACTTACTTTTATAAAAGTGTCAGAGCTTCTACTTTTTTAAAATAAAAAATTTTAATCAGTTTTTCACCTTTTACCAGATTTTTTTTTTTTTTAACAGAAGTACGTATAGGAGAAAGTCTCCTGTGATTGTTTGGTTTAGATGTAAAAGGCACAATGACAAAGCAAACGAGCAGATTCTCGGCCATAGATTTATGTTCTTGTGATTTCATTTCATATTGAAGTAAAGCGTTTGGACATCTGATATTTCAGTAAAAACGTTTCCCAGGCGATGATCTGATTATGAAACGACAATTAATCAAAGGTTGAGTCTGTGTTGTCTTTCCGAGGCAGCCGAAATGAGGTTGGACTTTGTCCTCGGTCCCCCAGGCACCAACTCTGAGGCATCCAACGCTTCAGAGACAGAGTCAGACCACAGAGACGAGCTCAGCGATTGGTCGCTGGCCCCCACGGAGGAGCTAATGACAGGAGGTGGGACCCTGCCCAGACGGACAGATGGGAGGAAGAGAGGAGGCGGCGGTGGGCTGAGGGGACGAGGAGGGAGAGGAAGAGGAGGGGGAGGATATAAAGGTGAGTGTTAATTATCATTGGCAGTCTTTGATCTTTTCACAGGACTCTTATCTCGTTCCATGATTTTTCTCAGCCTATTTTTGGAGCATTTACACTTTGTCTAAAAAATGATCAATGCAAAAGCTTGCTAAATGTTTCTATTAATCAGATGATAATGAATGGAATTTATTTTCATTTGAAAAAATGAAAATATGAAAACGATTAAAGAGAAAAAAGTTGGTGTGTAATGACTCAAAAGAAATAACATTTTGAGATGCTTTTCATCAAATTATGGCCTAAAGAATGGAAATAAATCACATCATGAGATCTCTGCAGACCTCCTGTGCAAATAAATTCTCATTATGAGTTTTCTTTTCAAAACGATCCATATTTATATTGAAAGAAACTATTTCTCCCAACTTTAATCTAATTAGGATGTACACGAATTTCACCCTATTTTTACCTGGCAAAAGGTAGGTCACCTAAGACTGAGTCTACTGAGCCATGCGAAGATTGTTTACATGACTGTGGCTAGCTTTGATTGCTAACTTGTTGTTGTTAATGTTGGTTTAGGTGAAGACATGCAGTGGAACGAGCCGAGAACTCGTCACATCAGAGACTCAAAGACAAGAGGCCAAGAAGACACTCTGCAGGTAACAGTCACAAACAGCTGCTGCTAAGTTATTTTCATGTCATTGTTTAAAGTCTAATGTCTTTGAAACGCTCCTCAAAATTTTGTAAACATGCTTTTCAGTGAGCATACCCTGATTGATCCTTCTTTCTGGCATTAAAAAAACGGCCAAAATGCAGAAAAAATTCAAGTATTCTAAATTCAGTATGACCTGAAATGAGTGTCTAAATCCAGTAAAGAATCAGGAAAGTGTTCAAGGATATTTTTCAGTCATCTGTAGGACCAGGGCTTTTTGTAGGCACATCTGTCACCCCTGGTGGTCATTAAAAGGAAAAAAACTACACCTGTCTTTATAGTTTTACACCTATAGTTTGTTTACTCCGGTTCAAATCAGATGTTTGGTTTGTTTTCACACAGAAAAAAGTGAAATAAAATGCGTCACTACAAACCATGTGACCATTCAGTCGGCTCATTGGTCAGATGTGTCTGGAGCGGGTGCATAAAAAAAAAAGTAAATACAGGAAGAAGGTGCTTTGCTCTGGACTACTGGAGAACGCAGAGTGTTTACGTTCATTTCACAGCTAGCTGCTGAACAGACCTTTGCGCATCTATAGTGCCTTCCCGAGATCAGCGTACATAGTTATGGGATGTTTTGTAGCTCAAACTTGTAACATACTCCTGTTAGCTGATTCATGTTGTGTTCATACCTGCACAAACAAACCACACAAAATGTGGGGAAACGAACAGAGTTAGAACTGACAACACGCCACAGGTGTGCAAACACCCTTCTACTCTTCATGGCTCCCTTTTAGAGCCACCCTCAAGTGGCCATTACAGGAACTGCAGTTTTTGACCACTAATTTTATTTTGCAGCTACAAAGTTTGGAAATTCTGTTTCAAGCAAGACATTTAAAGGAGGTGATGATTGTTTACAGTGAGATGATGTAGATCACTTACGATGATAAGATAATACAGCTGAATAATATTTGAGGCTGACTGTGTAACTATTTACGTTTATATTTTAAGCCATGCTTATTTAATGAATTCCCAGTGCTTTGCAAAGACAATCCAGCTACTTCAGCATACTGGCAAATATTATGAGACTGCTACTAATTTTTGAATCATTTCTTCTGCAAATATTGTTTACCCTTACACCACTGTCACAGTCAACAGTGCTATTTTCTGCATATCAAATGTTGCCTCTGTTTGACACTCCAAACCTCAGCTGTCAACAACACACTCTCTGTGTTGTCACACACTCAAAGTCCTGCCTGTTCTCACTGAACATCACTGTAGGACACTTTCTAAGATGGGGCTATATTTAGTCCTAACTTAACTTTCTGCTTGATTCGTGATTGCAGCAGGTTTGACATATGTAAAGGTGCACAGCACGGTGGGGTGATGGTTAGTACCACTGCCTTACAGCAAGAAGCTCCTGGATTTGATCCACCTGGGGCCTTTCTGTGTTTGCATGTCTTGCTCATGTCTGTGTGGGTTCTCTCCGGATACACCAGCTTCTTCCCAAAGTCCAAATACATGTGGGTTAGCTTAACTGGGGATTTTAAGGTGGCCGTTGGTGGTCCCTTTTGCCCCACAGGACCTCTGAGGTGATCTAAGGAACGTTGGCAGTGGACACTTTTGGTCTTTTTTTTTGGAGGAAACTTGTTCTATAATGAATTGTGATATGAAACACCTGAAGGCTGTGTTTTTGCACTATGGTGGACATCACCACACTGTGCTGTTTGGGACACTACAGCCCTTCAGGTGCTACTGCTATATAAGGGTTTGCCCGTTCTGCAGCAGTTTTTAGGTGGGTGGTGCATGTTAAATAACAGCTGCATGAACACAAGGACCAAAGCTCTTTTAGCAGATTTGTGCATCATAACAAGCTGATCATTGTTTTTCACGTCAGCTGAAAGAGGTACTGAAATTGTGGCGTATAGCATTGTTCCTGCTAATTAAAGTCAGATTTCCAGTACAGCTGTGAATGGACTGTACCAAATGCTTCAGATAAGCACTGACATCTGTGTGAATGGTCAGTGTATGCAGAGACAGGTGGAAGTCCGCCCTCTATCTATCACACAGTTTGTGTTGACAGCTGGTCAGCTAGCATTGACTCATACACAGTAACAGAGTATAAACCACTGTTTGTTTCTCAGCTTTGTCTCAGAGAAGAACTCGTTTTCTTTAGTCTGACCCTCCTAAACGCTCCTCCTCTGCTTCTAGTAGTGGATTTACTGAGATGCAAAATATTTTACAGGACAGGCAAAATATAATTTCTATTACTTTTATTTTATAATAACCTTTTTGTGAACGATGCATTTCTACAGTTTATTAACCAAATAAAACAAAAAACAGAATTGCCATACAAAAACCTAAAATAACCAGGCTGAAACCAAACGGATAAATAACCTGGTGCAGGGAAGACGGAGGCAGGTGCAGGTGCTGCCCCTCCCTAAGCCTGGTCCTGCTGATGGGTTTTTCCTGTTAAAAGGGAGTTTTTCTTTCCCACTGTTTCTACTGCTTGCTCATACGATTGTTGGGGTTCTCTCTCATAATACTGTTACAATATAAAGCACCTTGAGGTGACTGCTGTTGTTGTTTGGTGCCATATGAAAAGCACGCAGCAGGCTGCACCGAGGGTAAAGGGAAAGTTAGCTGTGCAGTGTGGGGCCAGACTCTTACGGATTTCTTTATTTTTCTACCCGCAGATTCGTGTGGACGGGAACAACGAGCGTAGCGTGCAGCACTCCTCAGGTGGCCGAGGCGGTCCGTCCTCATCCCAGGGCAGTCTCAGTGGCAGCGGCGAGGGACAGCCCCGCCATCATCATCAGAGACCTACTAGAGACAGAGGGATGAAGAAGGAGAAACAGGACGCTCCCGCGCTGGTGAACGGAGTGTCGTAGATACCCCACTGGAGGACCTTCTCACTTAGACACACACACACAGGCAACTCATCACAGAACATCGTAGAGTCTCAGTCTCTGCTTTTTCTTTTCTGTCTCTGTCTAACACAAGAATACACATATTTCCATCAGCATGGAAGTTTACAGTAGTGAAGTCTTAGGCTGGAGGTGATCTTGTATCTGCTGGTCTGGTCTGTTCTTGACTGGTGTTGTATCTCCTGCGCATTCTCTGGATGAAAGAAGAGGAGGAATTAGACTAAAGCTCATCTCACAAACAACCATTAACACCAAACATACTCCTGCCCCACTAAACCAACATAGAGTTTGTTTACTGATGCCCCATTTGGACTTACTAATGTGAGAGAGAAAAATGAGGCAAAAGAAATCATTGGCCGTCGGGAATCAAAGATTTGCAGCCACTGGAGAAAGCAGGATGGAATATGTGCCCTCGCTCCCTGAAAAGCACACTTTTAGGAGGTGGCTTCAGTTTTTTCGGCAGGTCTAAATTTTATTTTTGGTTGTGTGAAATCTCCAACACATCCTTTATAATGGAACTGTTTTGTCCAGAGAAGCGAGTCTCTGTGGGAAATCAGCTCTATTTTTCCACAGAGACTTTTGAGGTTAACTATCAATTTAAACACATCTTTTCAATAAGGGGCAGAAACGTTTCGGTGTCACCCAAATGACATGCAATCCTATGGGGATTCAGACTGGAAGATGATGTTTGTAGAGGGCACTTTATGGACTTTCTTTCTTTCTCTCTTTCTTTCTAACGTAGTTATTGTTTCTTTCTTCTTTTTCTTTTTTTTTCTTTTTTTTTCAACATTTAAAAGCATCCATGTTTCAGAATGAAATGCAAACGGGGATGCATGAGCTCTGAAGTCACCTGTGTTTTGTTTCCCGTTGCCTTGATATTCAGATTCAGTAAAACTTATCGAAACGTACAAATGGAGAGACATAAATCTGAGGCACACTGATGCACATAAACTGCTTAAACACAGCGACTCCCATGAGTTTGTGTCAGGGTACATATTGTTATGAACTGTTCTCCTTTCCAAAGGAAGGTTACACTCCTGTACAATGACCAGAAATGCATTATTCCTGCTTGTTTACAATTAGTCTACCATAAACACTCCACATGTGTGCAGTGGTGTTAGTCCACAGTGAGGGACTAAGCTCCCTGAATTCATTCATCTCATCTGTAAAGAGCTGTCAGCAGGAATCACCATCCTATACCAGACTCTTCATCCTCTTCAGTGAAGGGTGCAGACTGAAGCTAGGCGTATTTTGGTTAGGTCCACGTAAACCTGGCTTGATGCCTGTTAAAGTCATTTCTTTTGCTTTCAGACAAGCAGGATGCATTTAGAGCAGCTAACTCCTGTCGCACCACTTTGTTTTTCTTAATTTATGAAACTCTTTGTATTTAACTTTGCCATGACAAACTTATTTGAAGTGTAACTGTAGAGGACATGACAGACTGTTGAGTTTTTCCTTGACAAAATAAAAATTTGGCCTAAGTTTTATTCTTTTTGGTGATCTTATTCCTGACCCGTTCAGTTCACATATGTTTTCTTTTAGTTTTTTTTTTCTTCTTGTTTTTGAACAGTAGAGCAGTGTGATAGCAGTCATGCTCCATCCATTGATTTTCCATCCATCGATTTTCTGATTCAGGGTCTTGGGGACTAGGGCTGATCCCAGCTGACTTTGAGAGGCAGAGGTCCATCACAGAGCCATATCCATCCACACCCACTGAAGTGTGTGAAAAGTCTTTATCTCTGTGCCTTTGATTTATGCTCCTCCATTTCTCTGAATTTGGCCTGAACAGATTAGAACTTTTCATCCTGCCTGTTCAAACCCAGCGCTACACCCCTCCTTTAAAACATACTGCAGATGGATGTTTTGTAGAGTGGGTGGTTGTGTGACCCTGTTTACATTGGTTTCCATTGTTTTGAGGAGGCACAGCGGTGTAGCCTGCTGAGGTATTTTGTTCTAGGGTGAGACCAGTTTTCTGACCTTGCTCGATACTTTTCTGCTTCGAGTCAGAGCTCTTCGAGGCACTGACGTAAACAACCGGAGCAGCAGACGCTTCGTCTTCAAACAGCTCAGTAACTTTGTGTTACCAGTGCAGGCTTTCAGACAACAAAGGAGCAAGACTAAGCAGGACATCGCTTCAAGCTCTTGAGGTGTTCCAACCTGCTGTTCGGTTGACACCCCAGTTGATCACTGACTTCGTAAATATGTTGAATAGAAGGATCCTTAGGTTCACCGTAAACATCTAAATAGCGAGAGTTAAATGTAGGCTGCAGCGAGGCTGTTGGTCATTGACATTGTCAAGTTGTCCTAAAGTCAAAGCGACTGCTGTGCTGTATACAGGCTAGTGTAGAGAGTACCTGTGGACCTGTGGGTGATTATGATGAAAATAATACTCATTAGTTCGAATAAAGTGACGGTCAGTGTAAAAGACAAGCAACAAAAAGCTGTTCTTAAGGTTTCTCTGTGCATTTGTAGGCACATTTCAAAGGAACATCTCGCCACTAGTTTCTAGCACTGAATCTGGAGTAGCAGGTTGGCTGTGGGTTATCCAGCTTACATTTATTCCACTGGTTGTTACAGTAGCATAGGACTTTCCCAGGAAGAATCCACTGGATATAAAGTTAGATCACACAGCGTTAAAAGAAACCACGTCATCATGGGTGATCACGATACCCTAATCTTTTTTTGTTCCTTTAAAAAATTGTTCCACGAGTATTGGCAATCAAATTGTCCAAGGTCTGAGAAAATTTCAGTAAGAAAATTGGTGCCAATCTCTACTAAACAATGACGTTTGAGCCATTGCGTATTTAGATTAGCAGGGGCTCTAAACAGTTAGCCAAAGCTAACCAAACCTGGTGACCAGCACCTCCGAATGCCGGTCAGAGGACCAGCAAACCAGTCACATTCATTTAGGCTTTCTTTTTCTGATTTTGTTAAACTCATTTTTGCCTTCTTTCGATTGAAACTTTACTGTGAATTAAGGTGTACTGACCTGAATTTATTGGTGAGAAAAGCAGTAATGGTATTGCCCAACAGACTGCTTTTATTAAGAGCACCATCAATAAGCACTGCAGAAAATAAATTTACAGTATGTTCAATTAAATTCCAGAATGTCAGAAACAAGAGCTCTCTCCTCTTGGTAATCACCAGCTCACTGGTAACCCGTCCTCGGTTACGTTTTGAATCCTGTTCCTAACCCTACATTTGTCACCAATAACCTGGGGGATGGCCAGAGGTTAAAAGTCATGGCGAGCAAATCCATGTGAATGCTGTGAATGCTCAGGGAAACCTTAACTATATTTTGTGTAACATGTGCCTTTAATTGTGGCTAGCATCACAGCGTAGACTTGTAAATCAGGGATGATGAGATGTTACTAACGGACCAGATGAATAAAGACGGCAGCTCCTGTAGCGCAAATCCTCTTTGGTCGTCACTGACAATGCTGAGCATCTCGAGCTTCCTCTAAAAGTCTAAGGGCCGTTTATGAGATGGGTGATTTTTGGCACTTCAGGAAACTGCCTTGTTTAACCACCTGGTCTGGACACACTGAAGGTGTTGTAACCTTGTGCAGTTGACAAATGTAAGCTGTAGCTCGGGACCTGGTTCGACTTGTTTCTGAAATGGATTCGGTTACTTCTGTGGGAACATGCAGAGATCGACTCTGAGCGGCTACTTTCATGCCAAAGAGAGGCATGTTCTCTGTACTCACACCTTTTAAAGGGTTTTCAGTAAAGACGACCCAGTGCAGCGTCACTGCTGCTCTCACCGAACCGAGAAAGCAGCTGAAGAGATTTCAGAGGTTGAGCCAGGTCTTCTCTTTAACAGACATCGGTGTACTTTTTCAGTCTTGCGGTGCATGCATTTATTTATTTTGGATCTTAAAGACATTCAGTAGATTTGGACACATTCAAAAGATAAGTTTAAGTTTGTTTTCTTTTTTTTTTTTTGGATCAGTGTTGCTTTGTCTCAGTTCTTCTTGACCTGAGTTCGGCTAGCAAAGCCAGCGATGAATAACATCGTATGTGAATAGACAGTGATACCACTTTCACCTTTTTTAGGAAATGTCACAGGAAGTAACCAATCGTGAAAAAGGCTTTCTTTGAATTTCATTGTTTCCTTTTACAAAAAAGTATTATGGCTGTCGGCTTTACTAATCTGTTAGGACCTTTGCTTTTACTGCAGCCATGTTGCATTTTTTTTCCTCTGTAAGCGTTCTCAGCAGTGCATCGACAGATTGCTCGAGTGAAAGTAACCCATTTATTGTCAGTAGAGCTTCAATATTATGGAGTTTCTGTATTTAAAGAAAACTGTTAGAAAAAGAAGGGAGGATGGCATACTGTATATAATGATGTCATTATTTGTCTAAGAAAAGATGTTTCAAATGTGCACTTATCCTGATATATTCTTTTTCTTCTTTTTTTTCTGTTTAGTTTGCTAGAACTCTTGATAATAAACTTAACGTGTGGAAAAAATAGTGTTCTCCAAGCAGGATTGAGTCACATTCAGCTTTCATTAATAATGAGATGTCCATAATTTTGCACAACTTTACTGAAAGAGAGTTTTTTGTTTTTTTCTTTTGTTTTTGCCAGACGGGGAAAATCCACAATGAATGATTGAAATCACATACAGAAGGTTTGCTAAGACTGATTTTGACTAGTCTGTACGGTGTTTAGTTGATTCAGTGGCACTGTGTTACTTTTATAATGCGTCCACTAATTTTCTGAAACAGCAATTAAGTCCATCCAAATAACGCACCAAAGTTCATAGTGATACTCCATCCAAAATATATTATTTAGTATACCTGTCTGCTTGGGCATAATTTAATTTAAAAAATGTCCAGTGACATTTTTCAACTCAGGTCCTTGGTAATGATTGGCCATGTTTACCACTAGTTACCACTATCCACTAGTCCACCGACGGACCATGTAAGGTTAGGGCTGAGTTTTGTCTTAGCCATACGTACATTTTCAGCGTTAATCCATTGATTTCTTTTATTTGGGTGTTCCAAAGAGCCACCAGTTTTTTAAAGGGTTGAGGTTAAACTAGCTAGAACCTGACCAATATCAACAGATAGTCCTCAAATATGATGAGACCATCAACATTAGGCTCATGTCTATGTGCTAACAGATGCAGCTAAGAGGTGGTTAGCCTAGCTAAGCACAGGTTCTATCCAAAGTTTAAAGGCGCCTTTAGGGTTGCTGAAGATGCACTGAAATGTAAAAATGTGGTGATTTAAGCTTGTAATTGGTAATTAAAAAGCATTCATTTAACTTATTAGGTACAGCTTGTTATTGGGTGACCATAAGTCTGCTTAGCTGTTTACCCCATAGCATAATGCCATGATAAGCTAATCACCTCTTTGTTTATTTTTCTCCCATAAAGGATGCATTGGTCTACCTACAAGCATGTACTAGCTTTGGTAAAAGCTTGCCTCCTTCTGTAACTGAAGTAACTCATGTTTAATGTGGATTTTCCCTTTAATTTAAAGCCAGTAAATGTGTCTTATACCCTGGACTTGTCATCTTTTTAT
Source organism: Simochromis diagramma (assembly GCF_900408965.1). Lineage (NCBI taxonomy): Eukaryota > Metazoa > Chordata > Actinopteri > Cichliformes > Cichlidae > Simochromis > Simochromis diagramma. The sequence continues at coordinate 2,164,670 of NW_024387477.1, forward strand.
GTACAGAGACCCAAATGACTAATGAGAGTTTTGTTAGGATTCCCTTAACCTCTTTTTCTTTTAAAATATTGTAATGTTTTCATAAATTTACAGGTAAGACTTTTCTTGCAAGAGCTGATTCTCTTTGAAATGACAAAAAAAAAATTGTATTGAGTCTACAAATGTCCTACTTTCACACCGTCGCACCAGTGACAATGAAATTCTTTGGATTTTTGTGTGAGCTACAACCTGCTTGTTGGTGTATTTTATTGTGCCTCCTAACACAAAGTTCAGAGTAGAAGTTTTTAATTTCCAGACCGAAAACTACATTTGGGAGAGCTGAAGTTTGTTTTTTTCATGCTTTGGTTGCCTTTTTAGGGGCATTACTAACAAACTATAGTTTGAAACCAAGGCTTATATACTGTGGAAAATGTACATTTAAAAAAAAAAAAAAAAGCAGTAAAGGACTGTTGCATGCTGACCAGTTTGGGTCATTGGAAAAATGGTACTAAGGAAGCCTTTACGTTCAAGTTTCCACAACTTACTGGTTGTGGCCTTGTTATTCAGTTCTGTGGTTTTTGAGTGACTTGCATTGGAAACAACTCACTGTGAGTATCCTGATACTGATCTAGCCATGGGAAACACTGCACATGTGGTCACAAGGGATGAGGCATCAGAAATGTTTCCCTAGAAACAGATTTGCGTGATATGTGAAGTCCCTAAAGAACGTTTAAGACTAGAAACGCTTCACTGTGTCCACCTCAGTGGCACTGATTCCTAGAGATTAATCAAAAGAACCGTATAGGTTGTAAAGATGCGCTGTACATTGTTTGACACCCCAGTTTAAATTTCCGTGGTGGGGTTTAAAATGCCTCCCTAAAAAGCTGTTAACCCACATGAAGTTTCGAAATGTGAGCTAGTGGGTTTGGGATGGAGGTTTGTCTGCTTGTGACATTTTCAATCTTTTTAGCATTGTCATTGCAAATAGACTGTTAATAACTGAGTGCAGAAATAACTTTCACTGGAGGTTTCTGCTTTACAGGACAACAAAGAAACGGCATGATTGAAAGTTTACTGTCAGTTGACATAAATACAACAATACAAGTATTGGACAGTTTTTCTTATGAAACGTTGCTGTGTTGAGGATGTTTTCTGGCAGATTGTCTGGTGATACCTTGTTTTTTCTTGATAGAGAGGGGATCTGGATGATTTGATGTGCATTTGGTGTGGATTCCTACTCTTACAGCAACAGTTTAACGTACAAAGGCAATGACGTGACCAAAGTATGGACCCGTCACGTCGGGGTTGCAGCATGGTTTACGGGGAACCATCTAAAGAGATGAGACCTAAAATTGTCATTGTTGTTGGTTGCTATTCCACAGCACATGTCAGCAGACATTTATTTGCAGAATGTATATACATAAGCAAATACTATCTAGGCACATTGTTGGCTGTTCAACTATATTATGCCAGGAAGTGAAGACACACAGAGAATCTGTAGATACTTCAACCAGGGTAGAGAAAAAAAACCCGCTGTAAAACCTTGTGTGCACTTTTTGGGCATTTTTCTTTTCTTTTGTACATACTACTACTAGCATTTAAGATGTTTGGGTTGACATGTCTGGTTATAGTGCAATATATTTTGTATGCAAGCAGTTTCAATAAATAAAGGTCGATCTTCCTCAATTAGTGCTGGCTGTTTTTTTTTTATTTTACCTTAGCATGCGGGCAGTTTGATAACAGAACTATCCTCCAAGATCATTTGATTGTTGGTCCCTTGTTTTGCAGAGGAGTTCGTCTTTACTCCATTATTGCAAGGTGTCCTCCAAAACAAGCCCAAATCATCATCCTTCCACCACCGTGCAAACCTAAGCCTTACTACCATTTCTCTAGTGTAGGCGGTAGGTGGGAAAAAATTGTGGATGCAATGTAAAAGGACACACAATCCCATTCAACTGTAGCATTTAAAAAAAAATGTAAAAGCAACAACAGCAGTCAGAAATACCCTCCTGTTTTCACTGGTCCATACACACATTAATTTCAAAACAACACAGAAGTTGGGCCATGAACCTGTGTGTGTGCACCGGTTGTATGTGGAGATCCAACGTGAAACTATAGCACAGCAGATTCAATTTATTCTGAATCCCATAACGATGATAATTTAGCTTTATCAATGGGAAAATTAATTTTTAACAGAACTTCCTGAACTGGAGAGCCATTGCTGCTCACCTTGACCATCGGCAGGCTCTTGACAAACACAGGTCTTTGGACTTTTGTGGTCTGATCTTTGGACAGATTTGCTGGGACATTCACTCCTGGAAGAATGTGGTGTTAAAACATACCTGAATGCTTCAAAGCATTCTCTGTCCCCTACTCAGCCTACTTCTCCAACAGGCTTCTTCCTGTTAGAAGTGCGTTCTTCCTTCCCACTGTGGTCAAGTGCTGCCCATAGGGATCATCTGATAATTGGGGTTTTCTCTCTAATAGTGTGGGGTCGTTACCTTAAAACGTAATGCACCTTTAGCTGTTGGTGACTGTTGTTGTGAATTGGTACTATATTAAAAATAAATTGCATTAGGTTGAGTATAGACATCATCAGCATTTTGAGGCCTTCGGTGAAATGACCACTTAAATGCAGCCTGAATGAAAAGAGGTTGTTACGAAAGTGAAGCTATTGAGCTGAGGGACAATCAAGAGTCAAGGCCAAACCGCTCTACTCTGCTGCTGCCTCTAAAATTGGACAACGACAAACTCTCGAAAATCATTTAGACACAATTCAAGTGGAAATTAGAATAAGTGTCCTAAACGACTAAATACTTACAATCAGCACTCACCATAGTCCTCTGAAGCTTTCTCATGAAAATCCACTGAAAGCAAATAAAAGAAAATCAGATTAAGCATTTATAACTGCTTATTAACAAGGTGATTATGTTTTACTTATCCCGAGAGCGTCGACTGTGTGAGAGTTACTGCTTGTTTCTTCTCAGGCTTTAGAACTTTTCTAATATTCCTGTTTATAAAAGAACTGAACTGCACTGAAGAGCAGCCAAACATTAGAAAAGACTCCTTATTGGATGTGTCCTTAGATTTGAAAAGATTATAAAAAGATTATATTTACATGTAAATTAGTGATGAGATTGCTTTTAGTTTCAGTGAATGTTAACTTCACTTGCACTGTAAAAGTAATAATCACAGCAGTATTTATTAAAAAGCATCTGGACACGATGTTGCCTTTTGTTCTGAAACTTTGAATCGAGTCTGTGTTTGTTGACTTTGTTGAATCAGTTCATTGAGCTTCAGGTAAATACCGACATACTGAACTACTAGATGTTAAAAGGAATTTGCGTTATTATTTCATTAACTTTGCCAAATTGAATTATAAGTATTTAAATACATACATATTTGTTTGCTTTTTGGAAATTAAGATAAACGTATTTATTATTTAATAAAATAAACAATGAAACAAATCCATACATGAATTACATCCACAAAAATAAACAATTAAAATAATTGTACTCAAACTGATCTAAAGTAGATTAAAATGGGTTTCAGTGGGGCAAATAACAAAACCACTTTTCACACACAGAATGAATATATACAAAATATAATACTATTGTCTTAAAAGTAGGTCACTGGTGCCTGAGGCTGCAAAACAAGCCTGAATTATGACCCCTCCACCACCATGCTTTGGTTTGTAGACATGAGGCGTTTGGGTGTGGTTCGGTGCTGTCCATTATGGTCAGACATTTCCACTTTGGAAATTCCAGCAGTCCTGTGGTTTGTTGCGATGCAGCTTTCCAAGTAAGTTTTGCTGCTGTTTTCTTTTCAGAGAGAAAGTGTTTTTTGCACAGCCTGACATTGGGGTGAATTTCCTGGAACATCCACTCCTGTGAAGATTGGTGGTTGTGAATATTTTCCACTTCTGAATAATCTTTCTCACAAAAGATTGATGGACTTCAGACTGTCTGGAAACGACCTTATAACCTTTCCCAGGTTGTTGGGCAGTGAGAATTGTTTCTTTAAGATCACTGCTGATGGTTTTCCTCCTCCGCTGTTCTGAAGATGTACTTACCTCATTTAAATGGGCCAGGCGACTTGTTTTATTATGTCCTGACACCTTAAAAGGTGCACTTTCTTGTGCAAATCAATCATCTCAGCAACCTGCGGGTTACTCGTCAGCTGCTCAAACCTCCAGTTGTTTTCTCATCTAATTTGTCCACCTGTGCACAGCAGGCTAGATCCAGCTGGTTCCTTGATTGAGAAAAGCTACCTCTTGATTATGATATTGATTTGTATCGTCTCTAAAAATTTGTTTTTTTCCAAAGCTTTTAAAGCTTTTGTGTGAGCTGTGAGAGAATGAACAGTGTTTTATCGGCTTCCTCCTTCTGCAATTCTTACTTTGAGCCACATGGGGGAGCTGTAGCACTGTGTTGCCTCCCTGCTACCAGAGAGCAAGAGAGAGAGGCGCATGGGAAAAGGATAAAAAAAAAAAAAAAAGAGCCTGGGCTCATATTGAAAATTCATGACATGCACTTCTCAACTTCTGCAAGATACACAGCAAGTATAATGAGCTCAAAGCACAGAACTTGGTTCTTCCTGACTATTTTATCAGTTTGTATTTCTTTTCCAGCTCAGTGTGTGTGTGTGTGTGTGTGTGTGTGTGTGTGTGTGAGAAAGACTAACTCCCGTGCCATCATTTAAATATAAATTACTGGCACTGACTGTGGCTTCAAACAATATCACAAACGACGCAAACAAAAACAATTAAAAATCTGTAAACAAACAAAGAGACACTCCTCTGCGAAGGCTGCATAGCGTGGCATGAGCAGGAAAGGAAAGACAGATTTGGCCTTAATTACATTTTCCCTTCACGTTCATCCATCTCTCTTTATCATCTGATTCTTCATTAGCTCACCCCACAATTGCTTCTTTTTTTTCTTAAACTGTCCTCTGTCTTTTTTATCCTTCTCCTCTCCGTCGCCCCTGTCGTTCCCTGTCGTTCCCTGTCTCTCTGTCTGACCTAGTTTTGGGCGGCGTTTCTCTCACACGCACAAACCGGTGGTCCTTCAGGTGCTTTAAATCCTTGAGAAATGTTTGAATTTTGATGTGATGTTTTTAAGGTCTGGAGATATGCAGAGTTTTTTGAGGTTGAAATGTCTGGATTTGATCAAGGTCATGAAACTGTTTTCATTTGCACTGTTGCTAGAGGACAGCAATCTCGTCTTCCCATCATCCTCCATGGTTTCCATCTTTTCTCTTCTCTGCTATTGTTTTTCCAGTGTGATGCAGACTAGTGTTGGCATGTTGCCCCAGACCACACCGAAATATTCACACACATACACAAAGTGACACGCCAACGCACAGCCTGCAGAATCTCTTCAAATCTTATTCCCGATCCACTTGGACTTCCCCCTCTTCAAGCTTCTTTTTATTTCTTTATTTCTTTTAAAGGAGAGGACAGTGACGTCACAATGGAGCCTCAGTTACAGCTACAGCACATGCTGAGTGAGAAGTTTCAACCATCTGGTCAATCGTTATTCATAGCGAGGCGTAAACAGTAAAACGTGCCGCCGGGCATGTGTTGCAGAAAAAGAGCGCGAGGATGCTAAGCTGCTAGCTCGGCTCATCCGAAACAAAGGTGTGGTGGTTAAAAGAAGGCACACGGCTGCTTTGTGAGGGGTTCAAAGACCACCTGGACTTCATGGACAGAGGATTTCCTTCTTCTATGACATCCAATCCTCCGTTCAGGTAAAGTACAGAAACAGAATAACCACAGCTGCCTGAGCAGCCAATGTGCTGATCATCATCAAGCAAATGGCAATTTCCATCCACCCAGCGGTAAACTTGTTTGCACCGCCAGTGAAAGTTTTGCCTTTTGAAGTTCAGGTTTTCAGCGGCTTTATCGTTCGTCACAAAGTAACAAGGTTTCAGCGAGAAAGCCTCCAAATCAGACACTTTAATCATGCAGCACACAAAAATCCAAAAAACACTTAAAATGACTCTTTTAAATAATCCCAGTTTGCTCAAAAAGCAAAGAGGTTTTTATAGAAATCACAAACTCAGGAGCTTAGCATAACAAGACTCCACAGGATTCAGACTCTGCTGGCTACAAATATGCATTCAGGTGAAGACGTCCAAAAAAGTTTCGTTCCCTGCTCCCTTATCCACAAACAGGTCATCACAGCATGTAGCTTCACACGTTTGTTTTTAGCATGATTACACACCAGATGCCCCTCCTGAGGGATTTGTGTCTCCAGCTCATTGGTACAAATCATTTATCACAAAGACAGTGCCAGCCAGCCACGCCAGTGCTGTCTATCAGCTGTAGGCTGCTGTAGAAATCCAGTGTATTTCTACAGCATCGGCTGATATATTTTATATTTATTTACATACTTTGAAATCTCTGGTTGTAGCTTCACCGTGTGCACAGCTGTGATGCTGCTCTGCTACATGTGCTGCTAGGAGCTGAAGCAGATCTGCCATTATCAGCTGATATATTGTTCTAATGCTTACCAGTAAAGAGTGTTTGCTTCTTTGTAAGTTTAATTGCCTGTACACACACACACACACACACACACGTGTGTGTGTGTGTGTGTGTGTGTGTGTGTGTGTGTGTATTTTTTTTTCCAAAACTCCAATCTGGATCAAGCTGTTCTGAGATGCATAATCCAATATGTAGACACATTTAACCCCGAGGTCATCCTAACCTCAAATCTATGTTGTCAAAAAACTGGGAATCAGAAGACCGAGAACAGAGAAACTGTTTGTTTTCTCCAAAACATAGAGGTTAGGGTTGTTTTGTATCACGGACGAACATTTTTGCTACAACCCTTCTTGAGTCTTTGAAAAAGAGGTCTTGGGCAGGGTCGTAGTTGGTAAGAATTTGTTGTTTTTTCACAAAGAGGTCATGGGGTCATTAGGTTAAGCCCTCTGTATATTTGGGGGATTTGGGAATCAGCTTACAAGGATTTTTCACTCATCATAAAAGCACAAATCATGCTAGGTCCGTTGTGAAAGCCTAGTTTGAATTAACCTCAAGTTATACCAGCCTATTAGACATTAGGGTGCTGAGATCTACACAAAAAGGAATTGAATTAAAGTTAAATGCATGAACAGGTTCAGATCTTAGCTAACAACCTCTGTGTCTCTGAAAATCCTGGTTGTAGCATTTTATGGTGCACAGTGTATTTATGCATTGCTGTGTGCACAAAGGCTCTTAACAGAAGAAAGTCTAATGTAATTTTCTGTTTCAAGGAGTGTGAAAACACACAAAAAGAAATCTTTTGTGTTGTGTACACGGGGTGACTGTCAAGTTTAGAGGTATGGGGCACTTTGTGATCAGATCAGAGGTGTGGTGTCATATGTGTGGCTTCCTGCCTGATGAAGATTAAAAACCTCACATGTCAACACCTTGCACAATTACACGGCACTTTTTTTAAGGGCGGCATTTAAACCATTTTCCAGCTGCTGTCAAGGGACTGATTCACACATTTATTTTGGTCAAATGTGCAATATAAATAGCTCTGCTTGTTATGAAGAACATTTTTGCAGTGACTTGTCTCCCACAGCATGAGTGTGTGTGTCTGTGTGTGTGAGAGAGCGCTCCCTCCCTCCACCTCTGCCTGGCTGTCAGCTTGCCTCGACCACGTAGCAGCTTCCTGGCAGCGGCAGCAGCTTGTGTCTACTCTCCCTCGCTCTCTCTCTCTGACATACACACACACACACACTCAGTGTCAGTAGCCTATGTAGAACCACGTAGCACCACCTTTGGATTTTAACCACCAACAGCACCAGCCCAAGCGGCAATGGATCTCTTTGAATTCGACTTTTTCAGAGACTGGGAGCTTGAACAACCATGGTAAGTCCTGTGCGCGCAGCTTTAGATTCTTATGTGTGTGTGTGTTTATAAAATGCATGCATATGTGTGTTTATTGTGGAGGGATGGCCGGACATGCTTTCTGGGGTATAAATAAAGATTCTTGTATTTTTGTCTGGAGATGCAGCCAAACTGAGTCTCGGAGAAATCGCGCACACCGTCTTTCTTTGTCACCGTAAAGCTGCCGTTGTTGCTGGAGATGAACCGGGAGGCATGCACACACACACACACACACACACACTATAGGCAGCCAGTGCAACGCCGGCTTTTTACTGTTTCGTTGTGAAATTAAAAATAATAATAAATAAAAATAAAACGTTCGGCGTAAACGTGAGACCGGACACCGGGGAGTGTGGCGGAGCGCTGAGCAGGGAGGGATCGGCGTAAACGTGAATGAACTGCGTCCCCACAAGTTTGGGCAGTTTAGTGTTTGCTCCATTTCAGTCCCTAAAGAATCACGTGTCCTGGTGACATTTCAGTTCAGCTCACCTGGTACAGCGCAGGTGTAAAGGCGCAGCGTCACATCCATGGAGGCATAGCGATGGAGTGATGACGCTCAGTCAGTGTTTGGCCGTGTGTTGACTGAGCATCACTGCAAAGTGGTTGTTACTGTAAACGCTTAAAGTAGATCATCCCCATCTTTAAATCCAGTGCTGTTGACAGCATTGAGAGGTCTGTATCAGCCTCGTGTTGTTTGGCACACTTGGTCCTTTTTTTGTTGTTGTTGTTGATTCAGAGCTGAACTCATTAGTTGACAGTCAGGACGAACACTTGACTGTAATTTTAAAAGCAGTAAACATTCTTCTGGATCCATCCACTCTCACTGAAAATGATCCTCAGTGAAAATCAGCATATAAGTCAGCTGGTATCTGCTTGCTGTTTATATATCAGGACCTGATATCTATGGCAAGACATTAAATGGACTGGTTCTTATGTAGCACTCAAAGCACTTTGTTCTACATCTAAGTGCTTTCTTTCACATACACACACACACACTCTGATGAATGCATCAAGAGAAAGTATCTTGCCTGAGGAGAATTTGGCACATAGACCGGAGCAGCCAAGGATCGAACCGCCAACCTTCATGAATAATAGATGACCTGCTCTACCTCCTGCCATCCTGTTAAAGTGCAGCACACGAGTGGCACAGTGGTGAAGCGGTTAATACTGTTGTCTCACAACAGAAAGGTTCTGGGTTCGTCCCTTCCTGGGACCGTTCTGTTTGGAGTTTGCATGTACCGTCTGTGTGGGAGCTTCCAAAGGCTTAAATGTTAGGTCGAGACTAGAAAAGCGCATTGAGGTGATGCTTTCTAATTTGAATAGCTGCATAAAGTAGATTCATTTCAGGACATGTTGGGAAAATGTTATAGTTCACCAATAAAGAAAAACATTTAAGATGATGTTATTAATTATATCTCTGCTGGTCATAGGGCGAGAAAAGGTGGAAATCATGGACAGGTCACCCATCACAGGGTTAACAAGCGAAATTACAATTTACAACCTCCACCAGAACCTTCCTGCACTGAATCCCACACATTTATATTTTGAGGCTTATTTTTACTTTTTCATCCATCTAAGACCGTTGACTTACTTCTGGATGGTCCGGTTGCTTATTTTGAAAATCCAGTTGCTGCTCCAGGCTTTACAGTACAGTGTTTCCACATAGGCGGGCTGGTCTGGTTGTTGTCGTGACAGTCCTTGAATGTGTCCGATTCCTCCTGGTGTCTGGAGATGTGCTGTGACTTGGAAGGCCACATAAAGCAGATCTTGCTGGGTTCCCAAAGAGCACAAGGTCTACTGTCACCAGCTGTAGTCCAAGACACTGGAACTGAAGTCTCCTGTTGCTCTATTGGATACTGTCACAAAGTATATATGGTATTATTTATGCATTAAAAGGCATGGGTGTGCAGTGCAGTATAATTGTATGGGAGGCGACAGGCGCCGATCACTGCACCACCACGCTGCCCCTTTATAAAACTCTAAAATCTGTATGATACTATTAATCAGTATCAGTGGTACTATCATCTATAATGAAAGTCATTCTTGTGGATTCTGCTCCTCCTGCATGCCTCTGTGAAGTCATTTTCTATGCAGTAGAGGACATAAGAACAAAGAGCCACATGGGGAGAAGTGCTTTTTAAGGCTTTTAACACTATGGAGGCCTAAAAAGATGCTGGGGTTTTCAAAAAGATGATAGAGAGGCTGGAATCTGCAAGAAGTTAAACATAATTCAGTCTCTCAGCGTGATTTGGAATGTATTCTCGCACTCATTTGTGCAGAAACTGGGCGTGTGGAAAGTAATGGAGGGGCAATTTGAACCTTTCAGAACACTTTGTCAGGCTCTGGTTGTACTGGTGGGCAGCTTCCTGTTGAGGTCACAGCTTCAACTGCAATTCATATTACAATTTTTTTTTTAATTCAAAGTAATTAATTTTGCCTTTCAATCAGCCATTTATCATCAACCCTGGAATTTTTTTAAATTATTGCTCCACTTACCGATTCAGCAATCTGATGCAGAGTCATGTGCACGATCAGAAACAATGTAGGCAGAATGCTTCATACATGCCGTCATGTATGCATGTCATATCTATATAAATATATATATGATTTTATTCTTCTGGATTAACAGCATTTTTAAAATATCAGCTTTTATTAAAAGAGTATCAAGTGTCTCACTTCATGCTGCATATTTCTTGTCACTTGGTGGAAACATTCAGGAGGACTGTAGGAAGTAAGGTCAATATAACAGTCAGCCTTTCCAGTCTAACTGTGTATTACAGAGGGAGCACAATAACTTGGCAACCACGCTGCTGTTTTGAATGCGTATTCCAGCAGGGAGAGTCTGAGTGGGGAAAGTGACACACACTGCTGTCCCTCAGCAGCTACCGTGGAAGGGCCCTGGAGCAAGGTACTTAACCCCCCGCTGCTGGAGTGGAGCTGCTCAGGGCTCAACAACAAGCTCGGGGTGTCTACACATGTAACCCTCCCCCTGCCACCACTCCATCACGCCAGAGCTGTCAGGTGGTCCTGATGGGAAATTGGGCTCACACTGAAACGGCTTTTAGGCCAGAAAGAATATGAAGAAAATACAAGAAAATGTTTTTAGGAAACTGCAGAACAATGAAGGCAGCTTATGTGTGTCGATCAGCTTCTCCCTCATTTAGAATTAAACAGTCACAATCTGGAAACATCACGCCAGGTCTGTTTATGTAGCTGTCTGTGGGTGTATTACAGCCAGCAGGTGCCACCCTAGGGGTCTGGACTCATCCAAGTGCCCTTGAGGGAGTCACAAGAAGCTGGAAGAAAAATGCTTTCTTCTATAGCAAATCATATTAACGTGTCAGATGCGATCCTAATCTTTTATGTTTGTAGAAGAAGAAAAATGGAGCACTGGGGTCCACAGTGTAAGCAATGATTTTATTTATGAGAAGCCCTACGTAGGGTTGAAGCACCAGGATTTGCCAGTTTCCTTCGCAGTGCTGGTCATGTTGTTAAAGTGTGGCACTTTGGCAGGGCGTGTTAATTTCCTGCTTCTCACAGAAGTCAGTAGAGTTGGCTTATTTAAACCTGCAGATTGTCAGTATATTGAAGAATTTGAATCAAATCTTTATTTTGAACAATTTCTAATGAACATAAAAACTGAATGAACCTAAATAGAAAGGCGTCATATTCACATTTCCAATTCAAAAAGCAGCAGAAGGAAGCAAACAAAAATTCTCAGAGATTCTACATCAACAAATCGGTGGGAGCAGCACGCGCTATGCTAGCCCAGCATATTTAGCAGGGGCCAGCATGTTAGCTCAAGATTTTATCGGACAGGAAAACAGAGTCTTGTACACTTGCGTTTTTTTCCTGTAGTACTCGACATCAACTGCACAACAGGTCTCTGCCTCACTACATTCACTAGCTGTACTGATAAGAATCTCAGACACCATCAGTGTAGAAGTCTCAGCTGTAGCTCAACACAACAGGAAGGAGACTCTCCTCATGGAGCCGTTCAACCCTTTACAAGTACCAACTGTGATTCTCAAACAGGGAGGCCCCTAAATGATTAACATAAAAGCAAAATGTAATGATAAAAATGGTCCTATATGTTTGTTCAATCACATCAGCCATCATAGTCAACATATTGCAACAGAAAATATTCAGGCTAATTATTTTTCATCATAAGCAAAACAGGCAAAGTTTTCCAATCAGTAGAAGTGCACAATCCATCCTGGTGTCTTGAAAAAGCCAAATCCCTTCATGTGTTAAATGTATCTATTTAAAAATAAGAGTGCGTATGAAATGTACCTGACATTTCAATGATAATTCAAAATCAAGTTTAAAGGACTTAATCAATGTCAGATGGTCAGATTTAACAATACCCCACCCACGTGCTCTTAGTTTGTTAACTCTTCAATTTATGAACATATGACAGGTGGAAAACCATAGAAGACCTAAACCTGGTGAAGTCTAAGTCATCACAGGTGGTAACCATTATCCTTTATTTTGGAGATTTGGGGAAAAAAATGTGAATAGCTTTCGATGAGAATGATTCTTTCCCTGATTTACAAGCCTTGGAAGAACAGGTCAATACAAAAAGATTCAGCTAGCCCTGGGTTAGAATTAGGGTTAGGGTTGGAGAGGGCTCATCACCAATGACGGCTTAGACCTCAGAGGGTTAAGTAAAGACCATCCAAAAGCACCGTTACCCAAACAACCATAAATCAATAAAAACAGCTAAATGAATTCAGCTGAAATTCAATTGAAGCATATTTCAGTTGAGAATGGAGGCCAACTTTTTTATGCTTTTCCTGTCCGATATCGTCTCTTAACCATCGGCTTGTACCAACATCTCTAAAAGCCACTTTTGATGTTGCTGGCGACTCTGTGCTAATAAATGTTCAAATGGGCTCAGCTGTCCAAGATGATAACAAAGATAACGGCACCGCTGCAAGATGAGAACCAGAATGCAGCGAGTTATTTTCAAATAGATCTTCCTCCTGAAATTTTACAATGGATTTTACAGGCATAAAAGACGACACGCACCTTCAATAGAAACTACGAAAATCACTCAGATTGGAGTTAAAAGTCTGTCACGCACCATTGATGTGTGGCTGGTGTTTGACAGTAGATTTTCCCTTTAAGGAAAAAAAAAAGCTGAGAAAGAGAAAACAATCTTGAAGCTCCCCCCTTTGTTAAATCTGAACGAACACTGTAGGTCTCCTCCTCCTCCTGAAGAAATACCCTTTCATCTCTTCTCCTCTTTGTTGCTCTTTCTCCCTCCTCCTCCCATCTTGCCTCGTTTCGTTCTCTCGCTTGGAGATCTGAAGGCTTTTGTATGATTGTAATATGGCTTGCATTGAGCGTCGCATGCTCCTCACTGTAATTGCCCATCATGTAGCCAGCTAATCATGGCAGTGGAATCTGGGGGAGATCGCTTTGAATGTTAATTGATGCTGATGGTGATTGGTTGAACCATTTAAGTAGTTAATTAGAGAATTGATTACACATATCCTCAGCATGCAATGATAAGTTTCCAGCTGCGTGTTTTGGAGCCTAAAAGTTCACATCTGCGGGAAGAAACACCGATTATTATTCTTTTTTTTATTATTGTCTTCCAGCATTTAAACAACAAAGAAAAGATTGTTGTTCTAAGGTGTAATCAAAGCTCTCTTTTCAGAACAATCCGGGGGAAAATACACCATGGCTGTCCCAAATATCGTGTTTCTCGTTTTTTGTATTAACGACCAAATTATTGCGTCTTCAGCTGGGCGGGGGAGGGGGATGACTTTGTAAAGTAATTTGTCTTTTGCATTTAATAATTAAAGATATTTTTACAAATTTTATTTAAAATCATCATGCATGTAAAGTTAAATTAAACAGGTTTGCTCATAGTCAAACTGCGGGGCTGTAAAATGAAGCCAACACAAAAGAAAAGCAAGTCAGTCCACATAGGCTCGCCTGCTTAAATCCCCTCTTTACATCAGAATTAAACATGCTTATAATGTGATGGAAGTTGGATACTTCCCTGTTCCCTGTTTATGATAATAGTGTGTGTTTACGTCTCCATTTTAAGTTACATGAAGGTTTACGCCTGTTTGTCATCAACCACCTGTGCTGACTGACAAATGGTTATTGGTATAGACGAGTGGCCTGTGGTGACTTTTACACAGGGATTGAACATTTTAATGCCTTAATATTATTTAACTGCAGGTTAAACTCACTGGGCAAGCACTGCTTTCCTTGCTTGCCCAGTGAGATCCAGACTGATCCATTGAACACTGATGACAGAAATTATATGTTTATTCTATTTATTTGTTAAAAATAATTAGCAGGTTGTCTGTACCTATGTGATGCACCAACTGTATGGATGCACAATTCAGTTCACCAGCCTAATTAACATGAGCTGATTGCCTCCCCACTCCACCGTCTCATCCAAAATATCATTGCTTATTATTCCAAAACTTCTAAAACTTGAAAAGTGGCACAAATGCTGAACTCAAGGCTTTAAACCAGTTGTTTACAAACTAATGGGTGATGTCATGGTGGCCATGTCCATCTTTAATGTACAGTCTATGTTGTTATTTCAGCTATTTTATCACAAAGTGATATATTTGGTAATTTTATAGCACTTTTCTAGTCTTACTGACTATTGAAGGATTACAAAGATAATTAGTAGCATTCCTACAATCTCACACATACACATTCACGTGGCAGATTATTCTATGAACTTAAAACGCTTTATCTCTCACACATACATGCACAGAGAGACAGACTGAGGAGTGAATCAGAGACAATTTGGGGGTTTAATAACTTGGCCAAGGAGGCTGTGAGTAATTCCTTGTCCTTGTGTGTCGTAGTGGAGTAGTGGCAACTGTTTGTCCACAAAGGTGCTAGATTTGTGGATTCCAAAAAACTGAATCCCACAGTAGATGATTAAATACCCACCAAGCCATCAAATATTCAGAAAGTTGAATACTCAGGTCCGGCTCTTGAAAACCTACAAGAAGCGGTGATGGAATCTTTGGGGAAAGGAGGTGACAGAGTCAATGCATTCGATGTTCATTCTCACAGTCCGGTATTCAATCTGCCATCAATCCTCCCAAGCTCTCAGTCAGCTCACTCACACGTGCAAGCTCAATAAGCGCAAAATCATTCATCACACACTGAAATTTCCATCCTTGCTGTGTGATCGGCCTAGGCTTGCCAAACCAGCTCCACTTGATGATACTTCACACCCACATCATCAGCAACTCAGAGGCTGCGAAAGGAAGCTGTGTCTCATCCCAAACTGCCAAGAATTCACAAACAAATGCTTCAACCTGACAGCAGATAACACTGAAAGAAATCTTCTAACTGGGAAAAAAAAATCCATTTTATCCCATACTGGCAGTACAGTTATCCCACAGGGCTGTGAAGCGCCAGCTCTGTCAGCAGGTGTGAAGAAGCTGGTAAAAGTAGCCAGATCACCTGGACTCCATCTGGGAGGAAACAGTCACTGTCCGTGGTGCTGAAAAAACAAACAAACAAAGAAAAAAACACTCAAAGCATCAATTTTTTTAGCTTTATTATTTTTATTCAAAGCTACACAAAAAACCAAATACCCTCATGCAAGTCAAGATCAAATCAAAGGTTCACAACAAATCTGCTCTGATAATAAAAGCAGAGATGAAGAAAAAGGAAGCAACTCAAGGTTATAAAAGGAAACTTTGCTTTTTCAAAAGTGTTTTATAAATTTTACTCAAACCATAAATAAGGCAGCATTAATTTCATTAACCATCTACCAATCAAATAATCTTATATGGGATAATGTCAATGTCAGTTTTATTTCTACAGCACGTTTAAAATCAACAAAGACATCACAGTTAGTGAACAAGAGAAAACAACAGAAAGGTAAGAAACTGTCACTAGTACTTAATATTAACATTATTAATATTATTCAGAATTAATTATTATTAAAAAATATTGGCGATAAACAAGCACTCCCTCCTGACTGAAGACTTGTCAAATATTATTACTTCTATAGTTATTTATCAAAATATTTACCATGACCTGATACTGACGAGTGCTGGAGGACTCTGTAGAACACTTGAACACTGTGAAAACACACATAAAAGTGTATTACTGGCAAATGGTCCCTAAAATATTATAAAACATATTCTGCAAAAATGTTCCTCATCTGTGTTACATGGATCAATATTACTCCTGCAGATGTTTAAGGCTGAGCTAATCTTAAATACATTTTATTCTGTTGTAATTCTCCAGCATAGCAGCAGAAATAAAGGTTTGTGTCTTTAGAACTAACTTCTCTGTCATTAAAGTGTGTGTGTGTGTGTGTTAGTGTGTGTGTGTGTGTCTGTACGGGTATTAACATCTTCATGGGGACCAAAAATTGATAGTTTACTATACTTGTGGGGACAAACAGCCCTCGTAGGGACCAAAATCCCGGTCCCCATGAGTTTGAAAGCATTTTTGAGACTCAAAATGTGGTTTTAGTGTCAGAGTTACAATTAGGTTATGGTTAGGTTTAGGGTAAGGATCAGGGTTAGGCATTCATTTTTTAGGGTAAACGGCTAGGGAAAGCATTATGTCAATGAGATGTCCCCACAAGGATATAAATACACAAGTGTGTGTGTGTGTGTGTGTGTGTGTGTGTATTGGGGGTGAGCGGCACCTTTTATCAAAGCTTATCGGAGATAGTTGCTTAGACTGACAGGGGGAATCGCTAGGAGTTCAAAAACCTGCAGAAAAATCTTCAACAATACACGTGAAATGTTCCCAAAGCTTGCAACCATGTAGAACAATCTGCTCTTCTTTTAGCTATTTTTTGGTTTCCATCTCATAAACGCTGCAAATGAAACATGTGATTGACCAGAGGCTGAACCAAAAAGTTAAAACAACCCAAGAATGAGTTTAAAATGTTCTTCAAAGTTCTGCAGAAGTCATACTTCTTTGTGGGTCTCATGGAAACAATTGACATTTTTCACTATGCGCAGGGCCATTAAGAAGCACTGCTGATCAAATATGTTTGATTAGAGCTGTTGTAAGATATTGTTTCCAGATTTGAAAGAACTTGTCTGATTTGATGTACACCAGAAATCTTACTACATTTCTGCCAAAGAGTCAATTGAGAGGAGTTGATCCATTGGAGACTTTGATGTAAAATTATACAGATGTGTCTTTGTGGCTGTGTTTACATTTCATCAAGGAAGCAATGATCAGAGTCTCCAAATTAACTCGAAATATTGTCTTAGCTTAGCCTTTAGGATTTAGTGCTCCACACTGCGAGCTGTAAACAGATAATACAGCATATGTGATGTATAAGGATCCAAAATGATAAATTAAAGCTACATTAACTGAAGGGTTCAAGTGCTTTACTTATGTTTCAGATATTATTATCACTTACTACTCACAGTTTACACTCTGTTTTAGTCTTTAAAGATCTTACAGCCTTGAAAAACGACGCTGCTGTTTTTCATTGAAGTACTGAAAGAGAAAACTTAATTGCATTATTCTTAAGAAACATAATTAAGTTGATGAAGCCTTTGAATTAACAGTTTGACACACAATCCAATTATGTTATCACATTACAGAACTCGTACAAAGACAGAGGTCAGCTGTTGAAACTTTACTAGCAGGTAAACTGAGGCTCAGTTGAGGGTTGGAGTAAAGACATTGTAGGATTTGCACACGCTCCATATAAAGAGCTAAACCATCTGTTCACTTTCTTTGGTGCCTTATAAGAAAATTAAGAGTAACCATCTGGATGGGATATAAAAATCCTCAGCAGAACATTTATCTTTATCAGTGTAAGCATACTATTGGCCTCCCTCTACTGCTGCGCACTCTATTTTGTACGATGCCACAGAAAATTAGCCCAAAGGACGCCATACTCAGTAAGGTGCACAAACTTTTTTTTCAATTGCATCAAATCTTTGAATAAATCCAATAAGTGTTCAGTTGTGGAGTGAAAAATTGCATTGAGACCCCTCCAAACCTTTTTAGTCAGTTATCATAAATAAAGAGAGTTCACACAACAAATTACCACGACAAGCCTCAGATGGTAACACCCAAAAGGCACTGAGTGGCTCAATGAGGTGCGGTAAAGTCACTCATGAGTGCAGCCGAAGTACTTAGACGGAGATATCTCTCTCTGAGCGGCAATATTGTTATTTAAAAAAGCAAACAGTGTTAACACGTAGGTGAAGAGGCTTATGAAATAAACAGGTAGTTTCACATCGTTCTGTTAATGCTGCGCCAAAATCACAATTGCCAATACTAAAAGCCCTGTAACTGTTAATTAGACTATAAAGCTGAGCATAACTGTACAGAACTGAAACAAATCTCTCCCCTGGGATCAGATCTGTTGTGCTGTAGCTGCTCTTCTGTTATCGGCATAGTCATTGTCTTAGAGTGTTTCCCACCTCTTAATGCTCGTACTTACCTACGTTTCTATTGCCACGAGTCGTTTTTTATGTCTTTTTAAAGATGAGTTTTGTGGTAGTTTCTTTATCAGACAACGCACAGAGGAGAGATAAAGGAAGCATGAGCTGCGGCAGAATTTCTGAAACACATCTAAGCAGGGGAGCATAACTCATCAGGAAATAACCTGAGTGTTGCATATATCTGAAAACTGTGCCATAGCGCTTTCTGGTTCTATAAAGTGTACGTGTTTATTTAGTAATGACTTTATTTAATTAGCTCACTATTTGCTTAAGATAATATTCATTTTTTTTGGTGGAATGGGTCAGATTGGCTAGAAAGCTTGCTTGAAATTACATCCCCCAGTTTGTTGTTAAAGCTAATTAAGAATTTGTTTAATTAGTTGATCAAGTATTTGCTTGGAGTAACGTTCACTAATTTGTTGGGAAATTCTCATTAGCAATTATTGGAATTAGTAAGCAGTGTTTGCTCCGTAACACTAATTCAGGCAGGAGAATGATGTGTCATGATAGCAGGACAATATTGTTATTACGTTACATTATCAGGAATATGTGATAACATTAACTTATTAGTTACAACTTGGAGTACACGCTTAACCTGAGCTTAACATTTTATGTAGAGAGCGACGCATTCAGTGCTACAACAACAGTCACTGCTACTAATTAAATTCATTTATGCATTTTTTCCCGTCTGAACTGTTTTGGCAGGAGTTCCTTGTTTCAAAGGAATTTTGTAGATGTGTCTGGTTCTCAAAGTATCAATAATTCATTCATTCATTTATTCATGTTGTGAGCAGTTTTGTGTATGGTCATCAGAGTACTCCGTCTCTATGATGATGAAGAAGGAAGCAGGATGTAAGCGTTAGCTCGGTCCACAATCGCTCACTCATGCTTACTCCATATTTAATTCAGTTTATTTATATAGCGCCAAATTACAACAGTTGCCTCAAGGCTCTTTATATTGTTATGTAAAGACCCGACAATAATGCAGAGAAAACAGAGAAAGCCCCGACGATCCAATGACTCTTTATGTTAAAGTACTTGGTGACCGTGGGAAGGAAAAACTCCCTTTTAACAGGAAGAAACATCCAGCATAGTGGACTAAATAATGAGTTTGCCATTTTTTAGCACTGCCAAATGGATTTAATATATCCTGTACAGACTGTTCAGAGTATCCTACGTTACCTCTCACTGCTCAAGAACAGAAGACCTTCGGGCGTTTCACTAGAGTTTCAAAAAAGAGAAAATATGCTCAGTACAATATGTATTTGTTACAGAAATATTAAAAATAAATGTTCGTAGTGGTGGATGCTATGCTTAAAATTTTGTATCACAATATGTGACTGTATTATTATTTACTATTTATTATTTCTGTATTTATAAAATTTTCCTATAAATATTGATTTGCTCTCCTGATATTTAAACTGTAGTATTGATATTTTAACCTTTGCCTAAAATGTGTTATTTATTTACAAATAACACATTTTAATATTAAGGTTTTAAAAAGAAAAGAATAACATAAAACCAAAACAAACCCAAATAATTTTCTTAATTAAGCTCCGTTAATGTTTGACAGCAGAGATATGAAGTGTGGCTTTGAAACTGTCTTCATGTGTTTCATTCTTCTGCATGTGGTCAGAATATGTAAAAAAAAAAGTGAAACTTCCAATCTGCACATATGGCTTCTTAACTGAATAGCATCAGCAAGGATTTTTGTTTGTTTGAGCTCATAAAATAATCTTCTACACATAAATCCATCTACAGGTTTATCAGTCAGTGAGGGATTTCTGACACAATCACGGATTCTCCCTCTCAGTCGAGTTAGCTGTTAGCTAGCTGCACACTTCCATTGGTTAGACAAAAAGCATTGCAGACAAGGGAAAATCTACAAATGAGGTTTGTTGGTGAATTGTCCCTTTAATAATGCATAAAGAGGAAATTGTACTACCTCTGTCTACAGTATCTTTTACACAGTTTTCCATGGCTGGACCTTCTTAAAAACTAAATTCAACCACATATGCAATAAAAGTCGTGACTGGGCACGGCATTTTAGTAGAAGTGTGTGTGTGTGTGTGTGTGAGAGAGAGAGTTTGTAGGGTTTATAAAAAGAGAGAGCACAAGAGAACGAGAGACTTGGCAGTCAACACCAGGTAGCTTCTGCCCTTGTGCCCCCAAGATACCAAGACAATACACACACACACACGCCGTGTCCCGGGGTTGGCACAGCCATCTGCCAAGAGGAGCATGGTGCTGAGGAATGATAACACACACACGCACACACACACACACACACAGACACACTCTTTCTTTGCAGGCACACACTCAGTCTGCCTTGAACCCAGTGCTCTAGTAGTTCTCTGCTCTGCTGTAGTTGGCACTTGTGATACTGCTGATACCCATTTTGTGTCTGTCCAAAAGTCCGTGCGAGTATTTTATGGTGGCAGAAAGCCGACTTACATCCAGGTATGTGCAGATGTACTGGAATCCTGTCGGGCTGTGTGTTAGTGGTGCATTTTCACCCTCTGAACTTAAATGTTTCAGCAGGTTCATTTTGTTCAACATCATTAAGGTGAAAATGCCAAAATGTTGCGATGTTCCTGGCAGAAGTTTATTTCTGTAAACCCAAACCTGCTCTGCACCTGTAATGAGTAGGCCTATTATTTATTTAGGCAGAAAGTAGAGGGGGGGGGGGGGGGAATCCCCTCCGTGTTTTATCAATGTTTAGCTCAGGATTGTGTGGATGGTCAGGTTTTTAATTGGCTGATTTTAGTTAGTGCTAGTTCACCTACTGCTTTTCATCTAAACAAATAAAAAATAGATTAAAATCCATCCACCATGTTTACAGGCTGTTTATGGCCTTGGAGAGAAGGCTTGGAAACTCAGAAAAAATCCAGAAATCCAAAAAACATTTTAAAGATATTTTGATATGGTTTTGCATTTTTCAAAGGGCTAGGAATGCAAGTATCGGGAAGGCTACAATTTTTTATTTTGTTAAATTCTTTAGAGTAGCCCTGATGTCTACGATCATTAAATAAGTCTTTTGAATCTGTCAACAATCAGCAAAGACTGCTATTTAATTAATTTTTCTCTGCAAATGAAAGTTCTAAATTGTTTATGATTCTTATACATCGTGGCTAGCTAGATATTAGCTAGCTACATTATCATTTATGTGTGCTCTTTTTCCAGATATGCAATTGTATACTTTAACATATGTTTAATGTAGTTCAGCCAATATAATATTTGATTCATTTTACAGAAGGCCCACACAACTCTCAGACAAAATATCTTATTATGTGTCAATTTGACAATACACAATACAAGCAAAGTTGTAACTGTACAGTACACAATACAGACCAAAGCCTTTTTTGTAGTTTGCCTGATCTAGTGCAAGAGTGAATTTATAATACATTTGATGTATATTAAACAAACGAGAGAGTTAATATGACTTTAAAATGACCCACTGGCAGGGCTTTATGATTTGGTTTTATGTGTGTGACTGTGGGATATAGCGGAGAAAGAAAGACAGACAGAGAGAGCTAGTTAGCCTCACAGGACAGTAGATTAAACACTGACTTTTAAATTAAACAGAAGTAATAAAAGTGAATTTGAAAGCAGGGCGATATAGAGGAAGTGAGAGCGAGACAGAGACGGAGAGGGCTAATGACGTAGCTTTGCTAGCCGGGGCCAATTTACTGTGAGGTTTCGAAAGGTCATCTCCTACACGGAGGCCTGTCTGTGACAAATTACATTATTTACACTGGGTAGAAAGAGGCAGTGGGGCCCAGAGAAACTCAGAATTTAAAGAAAAAATAAAAAGCGGACAGAGAAATATAGGAAGACAGTCCTTGCATGTTTGATTTGATTGTAATTGGTCTGCAGTGTTAACACAAGAACCCTGAAGACATTCGCGAATGCCCCTAATGATGCTTTTATCAAGATGCAGTGTCCATGTTTCTGACACAGAACTGCTACACCCGATGTGATCAGATCTATCACTGTGCTATTTTAATTCTTTCATTTTGGATGCAGGTCGGACTTTATATTTAGAGCAGCCATGCACTGCTGTTGCGTTAAATTGATAATTTTCTGAAACTGCCTGAAGCATACCCAACTACCTCTTTCACTTTTCTTTTTTCAGATTCACAGCTTTACGCTGGTTGCCACTTTATTAAACCTGTTTTATTTACTGCTTTAAACACGAGGTCATGCAGACAAGCCTTCATTCGGGGAAAGCCCCTGTGGAGCTGAGGAAGCAGTATGTTTGATGTGTCCTATTATTTTAGCCTGAAGAGATAAAAAATTGGGTAATAATTAGCATCAGCTGCATGGATGGACAAAACTCACTCTAAGAGAACACCTGAAGAAAAAGATGCCACTTGCACTTTTTGATTGACAAGCAATGTCTGGAAAATGCTGTACAGAAACTGTGTGATTGGGAGGTTATGTCTGGCAAATGCCAAAGATGAGGAAGAAAAGGACAAACCCACAACGAACCCCAGAATTCCTCAGATGCTTCCAGAATCTGTTGTTGTATCATTATGCAGTGAGGACGATAAGGCGATGTATTAACTTGTACTACATAATGATAATTCCTTTTGTGTCATTATTTTTATTACGTTAAATAGAATAAGAAATTTTTCTTATTTCCCCTGAAGCGGCGGACTCAGCTCCCCAAAGACCAGCTTACTGTGTGTGTGTGTGTCAGGGTGTCCCTTGGGCTATCCAGAGAGGGAACCGCCAACGGGATTAGTAGTTAATGGTTTGGGATTTGGGTAAGAACAGAAATATTAATATTTAGATTTAAGTTTTTTTGTGTAAATATCTTGAATTAATACAGCATAATATTTAACAGCTCCTTAACTGCTTCTCGGAAGTGCCCACAAAAATGCACTTTGTATTTAATTTGTTTATGCATGGCAAGTTCCTTGAAATGATATAAATTGAACTGTGGATTGTTGTAGATTATTGTATTTGTATTGTTGATTATCACGTCCATCCCTTTATAACCACAGTGCATTTTCTGATATTGTCTTCCAGCAGGATAATGTGTTACATCACAGAGCCCAAATCATCTTTAACTGGTTTCTTGAACATGCCGTTATTTTCACTGCTTCCACAGTCATCAGATCTAAGTCCAATAGCCCCCCTTTGGGATGTGTTGGAATGGGAGATTCACATAATGAATGTGCAGCAACAGTGTTATGCTATAATGTCAATATGGCTAAAAATAGATGAGGAATGTTTAAAGCACCTTCTTGAATCAATGCCACCACTTAGGCATTTTCTAAAAATGGGTCACATGTCAGTGTGTAAAGTGCCGCTAGATGTCAGTAGACTGCATTTTGCGATCAACGAAATTCTGTTTTCATATCTGTCCCAATTCAAGGGCATAATGCTAGGTACAGTCGCTGTTTATATCGGCTGTCCACATCTATTTAGTCTGGAGGAGAGTATAAAACTTTATGAAAGGAGTCAAATACCTGTCAGCGATTCAGAGAAGCTCACTTCTGTCTGATGACAACAACTTTGAGGCGAGTTGATGAGGATATCCTAAACCTTTCTCTCAATAATCACTGCTTTTTTGCCTCTCTTAGCTGCTGTTAGCCTCTGTTAGCTGCTGTTAGTCTCTGTTAGCTGCTGTTAGCCTCTGTTAACTGCTGATAACACCTGTTAGCTGCTGACAGCATATGTTAGTCTCTGTTAGCCTCTGTTAGCTGCTGATAGCCTTTGTTAGCTGCTGTTAGCTGCTGATAGCATATGTTAGCCTCTGTTAGCTGCTGTTAGCCTCTGTTAGCTGCTGTTAGTGAAGGGGGGGAGTGGACTTAGAGTCTCATACATGTGAGAATATAATCAAACTGTTTATTAGAGGGGGAGTGTTTTTAGCTGGGATAATGTTAGCATATAACCAGTTGTTGTTTAGTCTACCTGTTTTCAGCTATCCAGACAGATGTCACATGTCTAATCAGTTAACAGTAAGCAATTGTTACAATACCAGGTATAAATTAGTATGTTTATGCACGTTTTGATGTTAGAGCCCTGACTCCAGTTCAGGCCTGAGATGAGGAGGAAGAGGATGAGGGGAAATAAGATAAGATAAGATAAGACTTTATTGATCCCACGACAGGGAAATTTTTTGCGTTACCTCAGCTCAGGTACAGATATCAGAAGGAAATACAAAAATACAAATAAGTACAATCAATGAAAAAAAAAGTAAGATAATACACTATATACAATGGTAGCATACACAGTATGTGATTATGGATATGGTTGGAAATATGCAAGACATAAACTATATAGCTTGACATAACTATTGTACCACCACTATTCCTATGTATACACATGTACACACACATGTACACACTAAATATACATATCTATACATATACATGCATATATACCTGCACATGTCCATACACATGGAAGGTCCATTATGCATGAAGTGGTGACCATGGATGTTCACAGTGTCCAGTGACTTATGACATCGTGATTGAGGCGTTATAGAGTCTAACTGCTGTTGGGATGAATGATCTGCGAAAGCGCTCCTTCCTGCAGCGAGGGTGAAGAGAAGAAAGAGCAGTGGTGGAGAAAAACATAATGAGAAATAGACGATGAAAAAATGTATGTACAAATGTTAAATCGTCATAAATAATTTGAAACAATTTGAAATTATGTATGTGGCCAGTCTCTCGCCACATCAATAAAATTAAGTGGAACACCAGTGTCCATTTATTCAATATGGCCGCTTCCACAAACCTCTCCTCTTGTGTATTTTTAATAGATTATGTTTATGAAAATGCATCAATTTGTTGGAAGATTTAATTAATTTAACACAATAATCGGTGTTTATTTATGAGTACAACAATCTTTTTCTTCTATTAAATAACCTCAAAAATTACATATTGTACCTTTAAAGTGTGCAATCTTTAAACAAACCTCAATAATAAGAGAACTTGTGGATATTTGCAGGAAGCATGTATCAGAATGCAGACAGTCAGAGGGTGACCCTGGTGACACACCCTCTTTTAGAAACCAGGAAAATCCGTTCATATTACTGCAATGAAAAAGAAGATGTCTGTTTGTTTATTACACTGACATTTGATTGACAACTTATACATACACACACATTGCCTGCTACACGTACAGGACTCCCTTTTTCTTAAAACTAATTTTTAACATTTATCTTTATCTAGATGTAAATTCTTTCTCACGATACGTTGCATGGTGAGCTTATATGTGCAGGGCTCTGGACTCTCACGATGCATAAAATTAGTTCCTCTATACTGCCATTGTAGGCAATATAAAGCCTGTAGAGTGTATATCAGTAATACATTCGCCAGTGTGTTCAGTGAGATAAGATTTGATGGTTAAGAATGAGAGGTCTGGGAACGATGTCTCTGTGTGAAGCATAAATTCTATTCTTCTTCCTCCCATGAGCTAGGTTCTTTTTTGCTTTGTCATGTTCTCAGTAATAAAAGCACACCATAGAAAAACTTGACTTTCATGAAGGACACGAACCATGCGGCTGAGAAATGTCACAGGCACGGGGACTTTCACTTTCGAGCTCTTTTTGAACTGAATGGATGACCAAGCAAATCTGGTTTAATATCAAAATATTTGCAAGGACATAATATTTAACTGAGTGAAATAGGTAGAAAAATGCTCCCATGAGGCTCTGCTGTGCTGTGGCCATTGAGTTGTGGTGCTAGGTGCTTCTGTTTTAGTGAAGAATGCCATCAAGGCGTTCCAAAGGGCACCCCTCTGCTTATTTCCCAGCAGGAAGTGTTATCCATCAAACTTAATAAATAAGCGAGGTAATAACTTTTCATTCAGCGCTCAAAGTTTATTATCAAACAGATCCCAGTCTTCATTTTCTCCTTCATTGCACTTCTGTGTCCTCTGTCACTCCTGCTCCCCTTCAGGACATTTATTACCTCTTTATCAACTAATTCATAATTATCCTGCGTCTCTCTGTGCCTTTCTCTTTGGTGTCTCCCCTCTCTTTCCTCTTTCTGTTAACCTTTTCCTATCTCTCTCACCCCGCTTCCTCTCCCTGCCTCTCCATATGCCTTCCCTCAGAGGCCCACTAATACATTTGTTATCAACCTAGTCCCTAATTAACATGCCCCCTCTCTGTCTGAGTCGCTCCTATCTCTATTACTCCGTCCAGATGTCTTCTTTTGCGCTCTCCTATTTCATTCTGACTTTTTCTTCGTCACGCATCTTCTTCAGTCTCGCTCTCTCTTTTTTTTAATATATGAATTTCAGGATGGCTCCTCATCCTCACTTCTGAGGCTCCATTATCTGCAGACAGACAATTTGTCTGTCTGAAAGCCAGCAGGACTCAGAGATCCATTTTCTGTGTGAAGGTGTGAGCTTGTGTATCTCATTTGCTCTGAGCTTCCTTTGCTTCAGCGTCGTGTCTCGGTATGCCTGCGCTGTGTGTGTGTAACCCTAGTGGTTTTCAAGCTGCGGTTTAGGAGTCCTTGGCAGGCTCCCATGCTGGGTTCACAGGGTGTCTGTGTGATAGCCATTAGCATTTACTTTCCGTGTTGCCCTGTAACATCTCCTCCTCAGCAGAGCTGCTCTGAAGGTGCTGCATCTATGCTTGAAAAGAAAGAAACAGCTCATTTGTTTTGTACATTTGACATGGGGCACATCTTACAGCAGACTTCATGTAACATTTGCTGCGCCTGATTTTTTTCTTCCTTTTTCAGCACTTCCAAATATGCCCACACACCCCTTCAATAGAAATTTCCCCTGCTTTTCAAGCACAGCGAACAGTGGTATAAAAAGTAATCTCATCTGTACGGCAGACTTGTTTGCGTTTGTCGTCGATTTCACCCCGAGCTAAATCTGAATGTTTCTGCCAAGACAATAAGTTCGAATGAAGCCATGCAGGGTCGCATTTGTTTTGTCTGTGGTCGTGAACTGGACTGCCGCTGTGTTGCGTAACGCTTTTTGTGCCAGCGAAAGTCAGGTTGGCCGCTCT
Organism: Simochromis diagramma; assembly: GCF_900408965.1. Lineage (NCBI taxonomy): Eukaryota > Metazoa > Chordata > Actinopteri > Cichliformes > Cichlidae > Simochromis > Simochromis diagramma. Next base: position 2,191,941 of record NW_024387477.1, read on the forward strand.
AATTAACTCAGCTAAATGAAGTGGAAATATGACATGTCAGGAAAGGGTACAGGAAAACATTCAGACGGAGATGAGAGTTTTTAAAGAAATTTAACAGCACAAAATGGGTCCAGGAAAAAAAATAAAAAAATAAAAGAAATTCCACACACATATTTCTTTATTATACCTTTTTGTCGCTATTTCTTATAATTTATAATGTACATAATATTTATGAATGCATTTATTTTTATCACAGTTACAAATATTTTTCTCACAGGGTAAGGCTCTTACTATCCACCTGTGCCAATTTGACTTTAACAACAGGGTTTATTTTTTGTAGGCTGAACCATTTTTATTCTTTATCCTGCTGCTGTAACGCAGTGATTTCCCTTGTGGGATCAATACAGTATTCATCTATGTATCTGTTATCTAATTCAATTTCATCTCATATCGTCAAAGCAGACTTCCTCAACCATATGTCTTCTCACCAGTACCATTGGTACTGGTACCATTACACCCATCCCATGGATTTTTGGATTTTTTTTTTAACATTCTGCTGTTTCGGTCAATACGCTTGCTCAGCATAAAATCAAAGCTATCATGTTCAAAGCCACATTTGTGACACCAATAATAGCTATTACAGCTATAGAAACTTTATGTCACATGGTTCAATCTAGATCAAGAGATAGGACTATGAACTGTATATAAATGATGGACACAGATGATTAAAACAAATGTGTCTGCGTTTTGTTCCTAATAGCCAGCAGGGACAACTTATATAGATCCAAAATGAATCTCTCAGGGAAACAGTTCTTCAGCTCCATTGCTCTATGAGCTTTCCTAATGAGTTTATGGTGTCAGTAACTTGTCAACAGTGTTGGTCAAGTTACTTGAAAAAAGTAATCAGTAACTAATTACTGATTACTTCCCCAAAAAAGTAATCCCGTTACTTTACTGATTACTTATTTTCAAAAGTAATTAATTACTTAGTTACTTAGTTACTTTTTAAAAACACGATTTACAACCTGAAGAGGTGATAAAGCGATAGATCTTTCAGCCCAATTCTACTTTTTCTGCATAATCCATCATACAAAATGTAATCAAATGGAAAAGTCTCTTTTTTTAACTTGTTTTATTAGTTTTAATCTTTTAACTTTATGCATCAAGCAAAAATTTCATTATATGCAACATTCTCTGTGTTGAATAAATTAGTTTAACATTTAAACCTATTTTCTGCACATTCCAGCACATAAAATAAAATATTTTTTGTGTTTACACTCACTCTTTCAAATAGATGCAAGTAAAACACAGCAGAAAATAAATAAAGTCAAAGACTCAGCGGTCCTGTTGCTCTATTTTCACCTGTAAAGCAGGAGTAGGGTAGGCGGAGGTTTACCCTGGTGCAGGTGTGCCGCGGTCAGTTGAAGAATCCGCGAGTTTCTCTGTGTGTTCCCCATTACGTCGTTGCGCACTCGGTGCTTGCTTGGAAGTTTAGGGGGTTTTTTTCGCTGTAAAAAGAAGTTTTCTTCCCACGCACGATGGACGCTAATGTTTTTGTCACTTTTTATGGAATCAAACTCAAAGTAAGGTCAGTACTTCCACGCTTTAAACGCTGCACGCTCATACTCTCTCCCACAATCGATATGTGATCCATTGTTGATCTGCACACAGCTGTTGTCACTAACGGCGCACTCGCTTACGTCACTGTCATGAGACATTCTCGCAAAAAATCACAGTTTTAGTAACGCAGTAACGCAGCGTTCCTACGGGAAAGTAACGGTAATCTAATTACCGTTTTTGCAATAGTAATCCCTTACTTTATTCGTTACTCGAAAAAAGTAATCAGATTACAGTAACGCGTTACTGCCCATCTCTGCTTGTCAAGTCTTATCAATGATGATCTCCAATGTGTAAGTTATCGTCTCTGCTACTTATTCTTATGCATTAAATGTAGACGTCGTGACCGCAACCCTATGCCGCAATTTATGCCGTAACATAATGTCCACTCTCCTTCAGTAGTACTGGATCAACTCGAAGTGAGAAGCTCCAAATAGCGTGATCTACTGAAAATGCATAATGCAATGCAGGCACAACCCGCACAAGTAGAGGATTTAAAATACACACAGAAGTATCAATCACACATTACAGTAAAAAAAGAAGATAAAGCAGAGTATGCTTTACCCTCACAGGCAGTAAGAGAGATGGATGTAGTTTCCCAGTTGGAAAAATGAGCCAATGTGGAAGTGCTTTAAGCCTGCATTCTGTCTAAAAGCACCAGATGGCGATAACTGTAGATGCAGAAAGGTCCTATAGAAATCTGTGGGACTATTGCTTTCTGTGTTAACCTGTGTAAACAGTTTCCTGCTGAGTTCATGGTCTTTATTCACTCAGTTTATTTCATGCTGATTGAAAACTGTCTGATCAGCAAAGTTCAAGCAGAACAGAAATGATTGCTAACCAGTGGGTGACGTCGTGTTTGTTTCTATCGTTTATATACAGTCTACAGAGAGGATGGTGCATATTTAATTCTCGGTTTCATCTATTTGATCAGCAGTAATATCTGATGAATCTTGTAGCAGGCAAAGACTTTTCTTGCATATTGTGACTACGAAAGAAACTGAGTTTCCTACAGTGGGAACACATGCAGCAGTAAATTCTAATGAGAATGCTAAATGGCCTGTATTTGTATAGCGCTTTACTTAGTCCCTAAGGACCCAAAGCACTTTACACTACATTCAGTCATCCACACATTCACACACTGGTGATGGCAGCTACATTGTAGTCACAGCCACCCTGGGGCACATTGACAGAGGCGAGGCTGCCGGACACTGGTGCCACTGGGCCCTCTGACCACCACCAGCAGGCAACAGGTGAAGTGTCTTGCCCAAGGACACAACGACCGAGACTGTCCGAGCCGGGGCTCGAACCAGCAACCTTCGGATTACAAGACGACCTGCCAACTCCTGAGCCACGATCGCCCACGAAACACGTAGATTGTTTATGTATTTTTGCTAATTAATCTTTTAGAGCCTCACTCAGTGTCTGCAAGTCGTGCAACAGGAATATCTCAGTACATCCAATATGTATACTGTGTCTTAATCATGTTTTTATTTTATTTTGCAGTTGTCTAACGGTGTATACCCAGATTTGTATCACAAATAAACATTAGTTACATGTAGTTCTACCATCTCTTGGATATTTTTTATTATGTGTGTAATTCTGACGCTGCTGCTAAGCACAGTAAAGATGAGAGAAAAAAATAACCTTGGTTGAGCCTCATTAACCTGTAGATAGATGACAGTGGTTTAGTGGGAACAGACTGCAAGCTGTAACCCTTCAGTTTGCCCATACAGCCAGTGGAGAAAATGGCTAACAGGGAGCTCAATCAATAGGCTAAGTATGTGTGTGTGTGTGTGTGTGTGTCTGACTTCTACTAGAGCTCGTGTGTGCATTTGCATTATGGGTGTCCGCGCGTGCACATCTCTAACCACGCACAGGCTGTCTAAATGCATATCGATCCTGAGGTGTTGTTTTGTGTAATTGATGGTCTGCCTTGTTTTAGTTTCATTAAGTGCGACACACACACAAATGATGACTGATGAAGTCAGCTGAAGCTTGATTTATCAGCACGATTTTTAAAAGTAGCCTCAGGACATCTTTTAGCTGCCGGGAATTAGACCCTGATGCATTTTGGAGAGTGCGTGAGCAGTTCCTTAATCCCGGTCCTTGTCCCCTCTGAGCCTCACGACCTCACTCGCGCGACAAGGCAAAGAGAGAGAGAGAGACAGACGAAGCATCACAATATACATGCATTGGATGCTCGTATCCAACAGAGATTCACTTGCTTTATCCTTGAGCACATATACAAATATACACTCAGTTGGTCCTACTGTTTGTGTTTACTGTTGTCCATAATCCCGCATCTCTTCACTGCTGTTTCGACGTTTGCCTTTCAAATCATCTCTTTGATGTGCTCTCATCATTACTTTCCTCTCATGTAGCTTTTATTTTGCTATTCAAAAGATGATTGGACTAGAGGGAGGAAGTTTTTTAATGTTTGCTGTTTCAATGTTTTCATTTTCCCCTTGTTGGAAAACCATTTATAGATCTTTAAACTCAGTCTTCCGAGATAAGCTTGATATTTGGTGGTTACGCTTTCCTACTGACAAAAAGATTACAGAACAAAATCAATCGAATCGCTTGTTTTTACATATTTGGATAGGTTCTGTTTTTGTAAACGCTTTGTTGCTCACACCTTTTTTTCACACCTATCTTATCTTATCTTATCTCAGGCAGAATTGAGTGTACTATGGCAGGCAGCGATCTGCTAAGCAGTTTGTTATTAAAAGCAGGTCAGGTTGTGTTCAGGAACCAGGAAACTGTGCAGCTAGTTTGCATCTCCACCAGCCTGCAACAGCAACACTGTGTCCTCATACCAGTGGAGCAAGACAAACATCTGCATATTATTTGCCTACAATCTAAGTAGCATCTTACTGCAAATCTGTCCATCAGAGTTCAAGAGCCATGCAGACCATGTTTATGTTTGCAGAATATTAAATTGTTTTATATATTGTATTCAATGTTCCGTCTAAACTGCGCACGTGCGCAATTGCGCACTGCTGGCACGGTCTCTGTGCACAGAAAATCTGCGTTGCGCACAAAAAAATCTAACCTGAATTGAAATTAAAATGAAAACTTTAACAATTCTGTTTTGCAGTGTTAGTCAGTAAGTGACTGGCTGCTCCCGTATGGGATTAGAACGATGCCACCTTATCCCATAGTCCAGCCAATGATGCGATTCTCATTCGTATGTACGCAGCTAATCAACGTCGTTGTCAGGCTATGACAGCGTCCTTATGTGCCGACACCGGTGTTTTAGCTAGCAAGTGAAGCCACGTTAATGACAACGTGTACAACCATTGGAGATGTGAGCAGGACAGACGGAACAATTGACGGAAAAACTGTGGACTTTATACCAGTTTTTAAATTGTGTTGACCGGCCATGTAAAACCAGAGTTATGATACAAATATCTAAGAAACTGTAAAAAAGGCTCGAAAGCGCTCTCCGCCTGTGAGCAAAAACAAACCCCACCCCCCTGTCCCTTTCCTATTCGTCCAAAAAATGTACCATGTTGACCAATCAAAAGATTATATGGCAACGTGGCATCTAGTTGTTAAGAAACGGGGGGAAGTTTTAGGAGTGACGGCGGTGTTTGAGATGTGAGAGATTTGCGACGTTTAGCGCAAATCTTGTGTAGTTAGTGTGTAGTGTAGTCAATAGTTTTGTTGTGTGTATCAGAACAATGAGGCGACTGCTGAATGTTACAGGTGTTACAGCAGTGATACATCTGCTGTTGTCAGGCCTGCAGGTATCAGGCTGTTGTTCTCCTTTATCTCATAGTGGACAGAAATTATTTTTTGGAGTGGCACAAATAATTTGTGTGGCATCAGATTTGATGCAGAACAGCTGATTGTTCTGTAAATAGTTTGAAATGTTTATTTAAAAAACGTCTTGGCTGCATTTAAAAAAAAAATAGCTGCAAAAAACTTTGTTGTTTGCCAAACTGAGTTACTTTTTTGAAGAAGTAACTATATAATTAATTGCCCAACATTGGTCTTTATATACTATATTTTGCAGACAGGACTCTCTCCCAGGCCACAGACTCATAATACAAGTCAGAGCTTTATAAAAAAAAGAAGAAAAAAAAAGAAAGTTGTGTTTTCAAAATTGGAGTTCAAGTTATTTTTACTTTCAATAGTGTTAACATGCTACACAGGCCAATGACTAGATTTTTTTAATTTTCATTGTAAGTGGGCTAAAGCAGTTAATTAAAAGTAGTCTAACATAAATGTAAACGCTGTAATTTGATTATTTTAATAAACATGTAACTTGGTTGGATTAGATGCCGGCGTGACCACAGTGCACACGTCTGATGTCGCTCAGTTTGTGTGTTCGCTCAGACACATGAAAAATTAGGGGGAACATTGATTGTATTGTCACGAGGTGCGCTTAAGTTCCTTCTGCTGGTGGAAATATTCCCTCCAAAGCCTGTAAAAAAGCCTCTCAGGTCGTTTTTGCTTTATTTTAAGTTGCCACAAGCAAAGCAAGTTTGGAGAACACTGGCGTGGGTAACGTTCAGTCGATTTGTGGTCTTAGGATTTAGTGTTCTAGTTTTATTACTATTGTGTGTGGATGAGGGTTGAATCTCGTGTTTCCCGTGTTAATAAAGAAAGAGAAACCTCATCATCTCTTAGACTAAAACAAAGACTGTAGATTTCTGAAATGCTGCCACAAATTAAAATCAATAGTCCAGCTATAGTTTTACTAGAGTCCATCGACAGTTCCTGTGTCTGTTTGGTAACAGCTTGGTAATCTTTGGCACTTCATTTTCAGACATTAGCACAAAATGAAATACAATAAATTAGTATGTAAGGAGTTAACAGCAACGGCTGTTTATGGTGCTGGTGCTGGATATTATTTTTAGCGCCACCATTAGGCAAACAGAAGCACTGTTGTTATGAAGCATTTGCACATCATTAGATATGTTGTTAAACACAAGTTTACAGGTTCTCAGGGGGAGGCTGTGAAACAGCAGATGGAGAATAATAAAAATAATAAACCTGAGCAAAAAAAAAACAATAGTCGCAGACCCTGCAGGGCTGGAACCGCAAAAGATAGAAAGAAGTAAACCAGGTCAAATTGTTAATGTTACTGTAAATAACAGATAAACACAAAGCCTAATGCCAAGACCACCTCCCAATAGGTCTCGCACATAAACACATAATTCCCACTGTCCCTCCGTACGCTGCTAATTCAATCCTCCTTCCTTTGCTCTTTATCTTCGTTGACTCTTTTTTTCATTCCACCGTCTTAATATGTTTCTCTCAGGTTTTCTTCTTCTATCGCTCTCGTTCTCTGAGTATAATCACCATGTTATCTGAGTAAATCCTTCAGACTGAAGTCTTTTGGCTTCACGGGGATTTGTAATATTTTCCTAATTTATTTCACAATATCATGCTTTAGTTATTTTAGTCAGAGATAATGTTCGACTTTCCTATTTCTAGAGACTAAAGGGGATTTCTATAATGTTACAAAGCGCTCTGGTGAGACTGCAGCTGGATTTGCTTTCTGATTTTTTTTGTCTTTTTCGTCTTTGCAGATTTTTAGAAGTTGTAAGTAGATCCCTAAAAAAAGTAGAGTGCTATATATATTAACATGAAGCTTCATTTGGTGTAATTGGTGCTAAATTCACAATAAATAAAAATACATGTTGTCAGTGTTGCTCCTTCAGAAGCCTCGACTCATAGCCAGCTCCTTGAAAAGGCCAGCGCTGTTGTTTAGCAGCTGCCTGATTCACTGCAGCTTCGTAGCCCCTCGGTAACCCCTGAGATATGCGGAATACTTGCTTCTTTCCAGCTCACTTGTTGACTGGCTTGTCTGAGTGACATTTATTTGGGGCGGCTGTGCCCTGCGGCTCAGGTGATAGAGCAGGTCGAGCAATAATCGCAGGGTTGGCGGCCTGATCCCCTGCTCCTCCTGTCCGCATGTCAGAGTGTCCTTGGGCGAGACCTGATGGGTTACCTGCTGCTTGGCCCAAGAGATGTTAAAAATAGAATCAGACTATGTGTTCATTTACACCGCTACAACACTCATTAATGTCCTATTAGAAAGACATTGCAACTATTTTCTCTCTTTCTTAAGTGAAGATCAGAATGTTGATGCCAATGTTACATTTTTACATTAAATCTAAAGCTAGAGTGAAGCTAGATTAATCAGCTACACTGACTCTTGTCATAAATGAAAAGATAGCAGATCATTACAATCAAACTGAGTCAGTCTCAGCGGACTTGACTCAGGTGGTTCCATTCTGGTTATATAATCCTGTATAAAAGCAATGTTACCAAAGCCCTATGTCATGCTGCAGTAACATGAGTCCTACAGCAACTATGAAGTTCTTACTGGACTGAATGAATTTCTGTTTAATGTGAATTTGTGTGTATATAGATGGCAACAGAGTTTGTCAATTTATCGCAGTTAACTGTTATTGTTACCAACGGACTGCATGTCGTTGCCAGCTTGAATGCGTTCAGTTGTAAACTACTTAATGATTTTTTGTAGTTCCGCTGTTTTGCCCAGTGTCTGAAAGTGAAACTTAAATACCACAGCAATCGTATCGATCTTTGTCTTTTTTTGAAAGAAAGCAAACGGAGGTATTTTTCATATGGTTTAGTTATTCCTTAAAGTTCAAGAGCTTCCCTTGTAACTATGTCTGAATGGATTGTCAAGTAGGTTATTCCTTGACAATGCCCTCCTTGTAGCAGTATCCCAGCGTCTGGCCATTGTATTGACAAAGTGATCCCTCAGTCTGACTCTAGACTAGTGGATATTTTTTATATATATATCCCAGACCTCACTGTGTCAGTGTGTAACGCCACATCACCACGAGCCAGCCTGTGCCTGTGAAGGGATAACAACGGAAAACAGATTCCAGGTCCTGTCTGACGTTTTCACACTGACAGAACACAAAGTCCTTGTCTGTCTGAATCTGTTGAAGAACAAAGCTTCTTAAGACATCATATCCCCAGTGTAGCGACCAGGTACGTGGGTGGCCTTGATGGTCTGCCATGCAGGAAGAGCTGACCTAGAAAACAACGGCTGTCCTGTCAGGCCCTTTTCCCGGGGCCCACAGGTACGGCAGACAGGCGAAGAAAACAAAACAAAAGGAGATAAAAAATGGATGCTTACCCCCTGAGATTTATCATTTAAATGTTTTTGATGGGATGAGTCACATATCTAAGTTGACATGCCCTCAGCGCAGCTCATAGTCACATTTTTTTTTTATTGTTAGGGGTTTTTTAATGACACTATTGCTTAATGCCTTTTTCTTCAGGTCAATAAAACACATTTTGAGCTTCATACTGAGGCACTTTCTTCCAAACCTACCTCGCGTGGGAAGACTCTGAAATAAATTACAGTACACTACAACAGGCTTATATAATTGAAGCTATTTAATGCTATTGGCATGGCTACTGTATTTGTACTGCTTATATTTTTAGACATAGTAGTTAACTAATTAAAGAGACTGTAGTAAGTCTCTATTGTAGCAGTAGATCTCTCCAACAGAAAACTCTACCGACTTAATAGTTCTACTTTGCTTCCATGAGCTCATGGAGGCAGCAGTAAAGTCTGCAGATAAGACGGTGACAGACTGATGCAGAGACAAAGGTGTATAAACAGTAGCTTTATTGTACGTAGATGTGACTACGCTGCATCAACTTGATAATGGCCAGCTCAGTCTTGTGGCAGACCTGAAACAGTCACATCAAGCAATGGTTTTTTTTGTGTACATGGAAACAAATAGTCTTGTTTTCATTACAGGCACGACTACAAAAAAGTGAGTTTTGAACTTGGGGCAACCATATTTGAATCCAAACCATGATCTTTTATTGCCTGTGTGATGACGTATGAACTCTGCTTCTGGATCCAAACTACTCTGTGTTTATTAAGGCTGTTGTGTTTTTAACATGTTTTAATGTTTTGTATCTTGTCCTATTTAATCTAAACAAGCCCCTAAAAACAGTCAGTGATCACTGTCGGCCTCTCTCGGTTTTTATTACCACTTTTCATTTTAAAGCTCAGTTTTTAACTACAGCACAGCCCATGCAGCAGTATATTAATGACTAACCTCGTATTGTGGATGGATTATCTCAGTTGTTCTCCTGACTGAAGTTTGGTCCGTTTACAGCATCCTGCCATGTGATTGCATTTGTCCCTAACCATCAGGAACCCTCCCATGAATTTTTATTGAGTGGAAAAAAGTTAGTATTCATCCTCCAGCTTCACTGTGTTTATATTAAGCTAACATAGCTGTGTCGCTAGCGATCACGTAGCACATCATTATATACCAGCTAGTCCAACTTCAGTAACCCTACAAACGTCACTGCTGTTTAGTTTTCTGTCTTCATTTATGTTGGAAGTGACAGCAGAGCTGTACGTTTGAATTCGTTTCAGAAATCTCTCAGTCAGAACATGCTATATCATGCTTAGGTGGAAGCTAGCGAGCTAACTTCCTGCTAACTTCTAACTCGGTTAAATGTAATGAATTCTGTTTTCATGGATGCCTGGATGTTAAACTTAATTGTTACACCTGGTAAAGCAGCAACGCTGATCATTTTATTAAAGATGAAAGATTTTAGACAGTTTTTAACTCTCAGTGTTTGTTTGACTTTGGAACCTGAAACAGAGTTTAGACCTGGAAACGGCTAATGACTTAAAGACTGGATAGTTTCATTTTTTTTTAACTGAATCTTAAATGCAACCTTTTTTTCTTAGCCTAAACCTAAACAAATAAGATAGAGATAAGATATAATTTTTCTTAAGTTGGGAAATTCCTTTGTAGGTAACAATGAACTTAAACATAGCAAACATGTTGTAGGCTATTAATAAATGGGCTTATAGTTCTTGAGTTTTCCTTACACACCTCAGGTGTAAGGAACAAGGACAAGCAGCAGGACAACCTTTGATGGGTCAAGGTGTCCAGCATATAGTGTCCTGTGTCTGTTGACAGAGGATGTGAGATTGTGAGGGACTCTGCCAGGCCCTGTTGCAGCATTAGTTCTAAAAATCATGCCCCGCTGGCTCTAGTTTAAACCTAATGTGAAGCATGTGGTCTGAGTCTGCAGGTATTGTTCAGACTTTCCGAAGAGCCATTTCATGTAAATCATTGTGAAGCTGGGCAGATCTTGGATGATGGTTTTTCCACTAACAGCCCTGTTTGGGGCTCAGACACAGATCCAAACCAGGCTATGATCTCAAACCTCAACATTAACTCAGTAAAACATCTGTAAAAGGCCTGTGGCAGAGACTTTTGCAATAACAGACATCTTCATTTTCTCAAGAAGAGTCTCTTTTGGCATTTTAAGAGCATCTGTTCATCATTGCTCTTAAAAGTAGAGCCCGTAGACAGTTACACAGCTCAAGTACTCATACATATCTCTGCTGAATCGTCTTGCTTTCCACTGTCAAATTCGATGGGAGTGTAAGGTTACGCAGGAACTCAATAACCGTGCCTTTTGTTTTAGACACTTTGAGATTGAGGTGATTGCCTTTCCACCAGGAAGCCAAAGCACCACTGGCACTCAGGAGCCTCTTAAATGCGTTCAGGATTACGCTGTCATCACAGTCTTTCAGACGACATATCGGGCTCTGTGCTCCTGCAGTCATCTGTATGCAAAGTAAACAGTGGCGATGATAGTACAGAACCCTGAGGGTTTTTCTGTAGTGACAGATGTGATAGCGATACAGTGTGTAAAGTGCCCATTGAATCTGACCCGCTGTTAGAAAAGACTGAATCCACTGGATCAGCAGAGGGTTTACATTCAGCCTAAGAGCTGTAGGCACAATGGACTTCCACCACTTGAGAAGTCAACAAACGGCAGCCCGGCCCGGCTTTTATTTGAGTGAATGAGTGGGGGTGATACCTGTGTCACCTGCGCCTGTCTTAGCCGTAAGCACACTGAAGTGGGTTCATGAAGCCACCAGCTTTGTACTGTAGCCTCTTAAAGAAGTTCATACCTGCTGAAGGTAGAGCCATCGGGGATAAGATAAATGACAAAAAATTTCCATACACCTGCAGATTAACGTGCTCACAGAAGATCCCTGACAGCTGTCTGTATTAGACCCCCAGCAGCTGCCTGGTGAGCGTCGCTGGTCTGTGCGCTTCACCGTGGTTTTTGTGTTTGAAATGTCTCTGCACTTTCTCTATAAATTACACTCTGTGGTGTAGGGGATAAAATAAATAAATAAAAGTTCCCAGAAAGGTCATTTCTTTTATTTTGTGTCATTGAAATGACTCTAGTCCTGCCGCTCTGTTGAGCCCTCTACTTTTTTCTCCATTGCAGTGATGCATGGACTGCTTATATTGCTACACTGATTCAGGATGCACTAATTCAATTTGGCCTGCTGTGGTACTAACAGCCCTGTGTATGTCAACTGCAAACTATATTAATCTTACATTGCATTTAATTTATTTGCATATGATAAGTGTGAATGTTGCACATCACATCAGGTCTGTTTGGCAGATTCAGGTGCAGCACGCATCAGGTGGGAAATCAAAATTGCTGATGAGGCTACGTAAACACTGCTCAGCTGTCACCACTAGCACTGATATCAAACTGATTGCTTAAATACTTTTTAATAATTAGTTTTAATACTTGACTATGTAAACATACTCAAGTATTGAGTTATTGATTTGTGTGCATGGTGATCTGAGGGAAATTGGGAGGTCGGCAGTGGCAGGGTACAGATAAACGGTACTTAATCTGGAATTGCCTTTAAACAGTACATTAACATAATATAAGCAGAAAATACATTTCAACATTGTTTTATATACAGTGCAAATGTCTCAAACCTCGTCTCAGTGTTTTGTACTTTGGTTCAAGGAGCCCGACTTTCTTTCTTTTTGTACCTGACCATTTTCAAAGGAACAGTTTGAGTTTGTTGGGGAGCTAAGTCACTTAGCACTGATCTATGAATCGCTGAAGCGTAAAAGCGGCAACTAGGTCAAGGGATGAACCACTGTTTTGTCTCCAATAGCAGCCTGTCGAAAAAAACACATAATTTGTTCCCAATTTAAATGAATCTATGAAAGAGTCCAAAGATAAAACAGTTTTACAGGAAAAAAAATTATGTTTTTGCAACACCAAAGTGATGATGATGATGATTGCATCAAGTCTTTCGCACAGTACTGTATACACTGAATATGCAGTGCATATGAGAGTAAAACATGAGATGGAACCACAGTGAATTATGATGCTGCTCTGCAGTACCTCTAAGCTGTATGGAGCAATACTACAGCTAATGCTGCATGGGCTTCTTTCAGCTTCATTTGTTTTGTGTTGATGTTCTATGCCTTTATAATTTTCCTTCAGCATTAACTGCTTTAATCCATCGTGAAACAGCAGAAAGAGTTAGCATCTAGCCAGCTCAAAGACTGCATTTGTTGTTATGGCGATGACAGTGGAGCTTAAAGGTGAGAGAATATTTAAATTACAATTTTCAGGTGTCCAGAACATGTAACTCCAAATCACTGCTTACGGATGTGTAATTAAACATTTATACACAGCCTGCAGTATCACTAAGATCATATCATGTCAGTGTTTTCAGAGCTTGAAAAAAAAGGTTCACTCTGTTATGGCAATGCTATTTGAACATAGGGGAAACATACTTTTAAATGTTTATAGTATAACTGTGTTTAAGGTGTATAACTGTACATTGACATATAGATGATGCATTTTAACTATGGACCTTAACAGAATGTCTCTTACTTTAAGAGAAGTTAATCACGTCTGGTTTCTGTTGTGATGTGTAATACGATACAGCAGACTCCCTCCTGCTCAGCTTTGAATCCAAATTAAAACTGATGCATGGATCCTAGGGTAAAACACTGGCTGCTTGTAATGAGCAGGTAAATGTCTATTAAATGTCTATGTCTGTTAAGCCCATTGTATTTCAAATTAAAACAGTTCAGTAAGATCTTTGTAAAATGTTTTGCTCCAAAACTTGATCAGGATAATGTAATCGAGATAGTAAACGCTAGGGCCGGGCGACTGGACGAATATATCGACAAGGGCGATTTATTTATTTATTTGCCCATGAATGAATTTGTTAATAATGATGGAGAAGCAGTCAACAGAAAAAAAATAATAGCGTTGTTTTAACAGCACCCTCTTTCATCTGCGAGCAAACGCCCCCTCCTCAAAGTGCACCCAGATGTTTGTTGATGGAGCTGCAGAAGCTGCTGATAGCCTAGCATACTCAGCCGGATGGTGTACACGTGCATGCTCATGCAAGTTAGTCGTGTTTGAGTACTTTGCTCGCACTATAGGTCTGCACAAGCGGCACACCGCTTTGGTTACATCCTTAGGTTTCCCTCTTTCATCTGGTTTAAAGCCAAAGAAATCCCAAATTGGCAACTTTAGTGCTGTCAGCGTTAACGCGGCGTCATCGTGACTAACGTGATTAACAGTTAACCCATCTGGAGCGCAGACTGAGTCAAAATCCCTGACATGTCTCTGTCAACATATTTCGGGCAGTTTGTCCAAAGTTTGTTCATTCTGTGCTGCAGATGGGTTGAAAATGGGATGCCGCATTAAAGCGTTAACACTGACAGCTCTAATTTTGGGGGGGAAATTAGTTCGTCCATGTTTGGACTTATTCTGTGTTGTAAACGCACAAATCAGTCTGTGCATGATTACATTGCTCTGCCCATCAAAAAGTCTGTGCATGCGCGAATATATCGCCCATCGTTGATTATTGCACTGTCGATTGTCGGTTGGAAGATTTTTACATATCGCCCAACCTTAGTAAACACACTGTGTTTTTATCAGTTCAGTTAATTATAAAGTGCTTCTTTTGTTATTAGAACAGGATTCATCAAGAGATTTACCAGCTTACGAAAAACATCCTGCAAATAATCTAAGTAAAGTTACACACATACATTAATTTAAAGTCATCAGAAGTCCAGGATCACAGACGTCTATATTAGCCACAGCATGTTGTTTAGCCAGTGTATGTCGCAGCAGTTGATATGTTAGAGAGTGTGTTAATGGGTGTGTGTTTGTGGGGTTATTAACATTTCCCACAATGAGAGAATGCTGTTTCTCATAGCTGGCATACGTGTAACGCCACAGAATAGTGTGCAGCGATTACAGCCAAGACCAAATGGCTCGAGGTAAAATCTCTGTGGTACAGACACCGAGCAGCTGTTAACCCTTCATGTGCCGGGGACGGATAATTGGCTGGAAAAGCCTTTGTCTGAAAAAGAGGAGAGAGAGAAGAAGGTGGTGTGGAGGCATGTTTGCAGTGTGTGTGTGTGTGTGTGTGTGTGTGTGTGTGTGTGTGTGTGTGTGTGTGTGTCCTTGGGGGTCTCTCTATCCATCTTTCTCGCTCTCACTCTCTGGTCCGGAGCTTGTTACCATAGCAACATAGAAGAAGAGGTAATGCTGCCGGAGTCCCAAAAATTGTATTATCTTTTTCAGACACACACTTGCATGCACACACACACACACACACACACACACACACACAAACACATGCTGCTCCTTCGTCTATCTTGTGCATATACAAACTGGCAGGCAGTCGTGTGTGTGTGTGTGTGTGTGTTTATCTGTGTGTGTCCGGTACAGCTTGTTCATGCTGGCAGGCAAAAGCATGCAGACACACACACAGAGAAAGAGAGAGATCGGCTGAAGGAAAAGCAGGACAGGCGGAGTGTTGCAGCAGAGTAGACGAGGTCATGTAAGAACAGCATGATAGTTTATTTATGCCACTGTGGGGAGATAATTGGCTTTTACTCATTCATTATTTCTTGTGTTTTCTCAAGTTGTCAGCCTATTGTACAACAGGTAGATCTGACTCTGCAAGGCGCCATAAAGCAAGGTTAGCTGGCACTACAATAAAACAAGGAAAAGCACTCTGTGACTTTGTGATGTGGCTCATTAGTACATATTGATACTATACAGGAGACAATAATAGCCAACAGTAGCTGTGACTAAATATTTACACTCAAGCTGTTAGCTGATGATATTTAATACAACATATTAAGTATCTAGCTTTAGTTTTTTATTCAAAGAAATTTAGGTTTGATCAGCATTCAAATGAAACCAAACAGGAAAAAGTGATGATGACAGTTTGGGGAATTACAGAGAAGAGTACGGCTAGAAGAGCCACCACTTCAATCTCATTCAGTCTTGGTTTCAGATTGACAAATTTAGCATGTGGCTAGTTGACACAGTGAAGCATTTAGCAGCTAAACAAGCTATTTTCTTCCACAAGATGGTGAAGACCGAATCTGAGCCAAAAACTGGCTGCGTATTGGATGTCTGCCACCCATTGAGAGACATGGAGGGTGAATACAGGCAGCTGTTTCCCAACATGCTCACCATATCTGCAATAATGACTCCAAAGAGTTAACTTGTCGTTATTGTTATGGTGCACATAGGCGGAAACAGATTTTTATCTGATGTTTATCTATGACATGCCTAAACATGATGCAATGACTGAGATATCACGATTGTGAAATGCAGTTGTTGGTATCAGTAATAGTGGAAGCAATGAAATTGTATGTTTTTGCATATAATTAAACATAAATTTCGTTATTAAAAAGTCAGCTGTTGATTTAAAATACTATTATACATTGTTCAAAAGACACAGAATTAAATGTTAGTTTCTTAGTGTAGCCTGCTAACAGTATGAGGGACTGCATATTGTTAGCTAACTTATGTTAGCCTAAGTGTTAATATAGCATTAGCCATTGCAAACATTTTCATCTTTGACGGGTTGCTGATTTCACAATAACAATGAGAGCTATTTTAAAAATATGGTAATTTCACCATCTTCCAAATGTAATTTTTGCTTGAAGGCTTCCTTCTTGTTCTTCTTCGGCCTGTAATAGGTAAAACACTTGTAATCATATTCTGCCCCCATTAATTCTGGAAAAATTGGTACTTACCATGCCAAAAGTTTAAAAAAAAATTAATAAATATATATATACTATGGCACAATCCACTTTGTGTTGTCTCTGTCCTGTCTTTGTTTATCACACTGTTAGTATCGTATAATTATCATTATAGTATTGTATATTTAGTAATTAGTACCTTTTTATCCCTTAAATTTACAGAGTCTTAGCATGTTATTTATTTGTAATTCCTAGTTTTATATCTCTTGGAGATATATCCTTTATAGATTTATAAATGCACGATGGGGGGCTTGGGGTGAAACAGCATTTCGGTACACTGTATACTGTGTATACTGCTGTATTGACAATAAAGCTCATGAATCATGAATATACTCAGAATATTCAGAATTTTGGTATTGAAAGGTATTGTATAAATACTGGTTTTGGTGACAATCCTAATGACATAAAATCAGAGAAGAGTCACAGGTCCACTGACGACAGTGACAATTAGTGTCTGTTTAAGTTAGTTAACAATATTGGTCATACTGGTTATTGGTTACATACTACACAAAATCACACTTCGACTTCCTTTTTTGTAGTTTTAATTAGGGCCAACAGAACATATTACTCATATCATGAAATGGAAAAAAATAGGTGTTATAACAGGGAGCTAGTGTGTTGCTAATATTGCCGATGAACTGAAAGAAGACCATTAGTGGACCACACATAACATTTCAGGTACATTTGCAAACCTATTTGTAAAACTGCCAGAAGAGTTGACCTATTATGATGTTCTTGTTGGTTTTTCTGGAAACTACTCAGTCAGGTTTACAGTAGACAATAAAAGTTACTTAGTTATGTTTAGAAAGCTGCTCACTTGCTAGCTGCTAAAAACCTAAGGCGTGATAAAGCCTATATATAAAGATGAATATCGATATATAATAGAATATATTAGATCATAAAATGTACATATATATATATATATGATAACTAAACTGAAAGGCATAAATCAAAATGTATAGAACTGAGAATTGATTTTTTTAAAAACAAAAAACAATAACAGCACAAAACTGGTCTACAAAATACTGACTGACCACTGGGATTACATCTATCTATTATACACAGTATGTGTCTAAGAATATATACATTTCCATGTTTTTCTGCAAAGGAAATCTGCCAAAAGACAGGTATGGCCTGCTGTCACAGCTGTGGGGAATGCAGCTGTTTAGACTGACTGCTCTCCCTGTGGTAAAACACTGAAATGAAGAATTTGTTTCCATGAAAAGATGCTATTTTATTGTGCTTTCATGTAACCAAAAAAACTTAAAATATGTTTTTTTTTACCGTTGAAAATCTGAAACACACTTCACTGATGACCCAGCAGGTTGTGCCTGCCTGTAATCACCACGGGTGTGTTTCTCCGTACCTTTTTAAATTAAAGAGGGACCTGTTAGTCATCACTCTGAGTGACAGAAGTGAAACTGTGCTCTGTCACTGCAAAGGAAAATGCCTCTGAAATTAACATCTAATATGATTACAGCACAGAGTTTATGATTTTTAATATTAATAAGTTTTATACCAACAGATGTGCTATAGTACCATTTAAGAATGATATCAAAGCGTGCATATGTTCAGTAAAAGGTCAGTCTATGTCCTCATACACAAAAATACTGACAGTATTTCTATCAATGTGCATATATGAGCTAAAAACGTATGACATATTCAGAGCCCTGGCACACTCGTGTTTGCACATGTAAATGTGAAAGATGAAAGCGTGAGGATTACACGGCTGTCTTTTCAATTAAATTTCATGAATCGCATAATACCTTGACTCAGGAAGCTTAGGAAATGTCAGCGGCGTGCGAACGATCGATGCACTGTCGAAGTGCCTGAGACACAGTCAGAGGGTCCCAACGCCGCTGACAAGCATGTGACATCACATAATGTCTGAGACAGAGATCATAAGCGTGATAATGGCCGTGATTACATTAGTAAAGCTATTATGTTTTAGATGACAGATCTCATTAACATATAAACAGCGCTGTGGAAATTAACAGGCCCGCCCACACACACACACACACAACAGGGTGTATGTGTGCAGGCATGTAAGGGATTATAGGATACAGATATTAACAAACATAATGCCATTGGACATGGAGACACACACAAAACACACACACAGATATATATATATATATATGTAGTATATGTGTGTATTCTCGACAATTACACACACATATCTCTGAAGTTCATGTTAGCCTGATTAAATGTAATTTCCCCAAAATGCACCTGTTTCCCTCTGAGTCATTTTCTTGAAATCGTGACACACCCCCACCTACACACACACACAGACACACACACAGTGTTTATGTTCATGTGAATACGGGAATGGTCTGTAATCTTTCTCTGTCTCTTCCTGCCCTCATGATAAACTGCCTGTCTAACATTGTTTTCTTATCGCTGTGTGTGTGTGTGTGTGTGTGTGTCTTCGTGCATGTGTGCTTATAACACAAGTGTGTATGCCTCTTTTTTTTGGTTTGAGTGCATGAACACCTAATGAATGTTTTTGAGAAAGACGGCCAGGGATCCTGCATGCATGCGCGTGTGTGCGTGTTTATTTTAGCCACGCTGAGTCTCCAGAGCCGAGCTCTCGGAGCATTTGGAGGCAAACATTAACATCACCAGATGCCTCTGTCTGACTCTCTCTCTCTGTCTTTTCCTCTGTGTCTCAGTCTGCTCGCCCCATCTTTTGTCCTTCTCTCTAACCTGTTATCTGATCACTCGTTGTTTCTCTCACTCTGATTTTACAGAAGGCAGGATGTAGTTAACTGTGTTCAGTCATTATCTAATTAACTAATTTAGCAAACATTAATTCTTTCTCATCAGCTAAAAGTGTGCAGATTAAATATGGACGTATGTGTGTGAAAGGAGTGGTGATTTTTTTTCTTCGTTAAGTGAGTATTAAATTATTAACCCCTCATTATCAGGTGAAAATCAGGAGATAAAGGAAGCTCTAATCGTTGATCTGGCTAATCAGGGAACAATCAGTTTTCCTTTCAAGAGGCAACAGAGCAATCAGCATTTTCTTCACACTGTTATGTGTGATTTTTGTGTCTTTGAAAAATTGCACTGCCACGTTTGAATGTTTGGAGCTACGGTGTCATTGTTGCCGCTGCACACTCGTTTTTTCTTCCCCTTTCCGTTGATTTATGTCGTATTTTTAAAGAAGTCTGTGCGATTTGGAAGTCACTGGGTCTGCTCCCACATGGAAACATCCTTCAGGCAGACTTGGGAGTTGCACATCAAAGGCAGACCACAGAAAGAAATCTTGAAATCTTATGATGGGAAGTAGCCCTCTCTGTCGTGTCAAAACATTAGCGGATCTCTGTGTAATCAGAGTTCATTGTGCGCGTGCAGAAGACACAATGAAGGAGCCACTAATGACAATTGTGACACAATAAAGGACCCACGCACACAGCGGTGTAGGTTGAGTGCTTGCTGGGGAGATGATCAGATGATGGAGGTCAGCTGTGTGAGTCAGCTGACCCTGACACCACACTCTGAACCCTGTGCTTCACCCCTCCCACGCAGCTGAGCCACAAACCTTACCCAGCCACATACCCCCATCGCCCAACTTAGCCCTGGGAGCCATCCGGCCTAGCATAGAGAACCCTGCATGAACGCTGCCTGGCACTGCTCCATCCACTGGACCAGATCTGGTCAGATGTTTCAGATCAGATCAAGGGGCTGATTAGCTCCTCAAAGCTGGGCACAAAACAGTGGTAGTAACCAGCCAACCCCAAGAACCGCCTCACCTCTTTTTTGGTCTTGGGATGTGGAAAGGATGCAATGGCTGCTGTTTTACCCATCTGCCAGTAGCTCTTGGTTAAATCCAGTGTCGTGAAAAAACAAACTGGTCCAGAAGCTCGTCGACCGGGGCATGGCATAAGCATGAGACTGTGATACAGAATCCTATGGACCCGTCTTTCTTCACCACAAAACTATGGAGCCACACACACACTGCACTGTATGACTTTTCTATTAATCCCAGCTTTAGCATTTCAGCCAATTCCCACTGAACCATCTCTTATGCTCAGGTGACCGATAGGGTCGTGAATGCACCGTCACACAAGGGCACGTTTTGAAATGCTGCTCTATGAGATTGGTACGGCTGGGGGAGAACATATCTACAAAAACACTATTGCAATGTTCTCTGTGCCTGTGTGAGATGGTCATCACAATAGAGGGAGGCAGGAATGGTGGAACATGGCACCCAGGACTGATCTTTCACCTATACCAAGCTCACTAGATGAGCAGTTTCACCCTCTCTCCATGCTTTAAGGAGGTTGAGGTGATATAGCTGTGTGGCTCCCCGCCATCCGTCCACTTCATATTCTATGCCACCCACTCGCTGTGTGACCACAAAGTGTCCTTGCCACTTAGGGAGTATCTTTGAGCTGGAAGAAGGGAATTTTACAAGCACTTTGTCTCCTGGTGAAAATTGCCTGAGTCTAGCCCCACTGTTGTATAGGCGCTACTGGCGTTCCTGGGCCTGGAGCAAATTTTCTTGTGATAATCACCCCAAAATGTGCAGTTTTGCTCTCAGGTCCAGGACGTACTGAATTTCATTGTTACCTGGGCTTGGAGCTTCCTCCCAGTTTTCTTTAACTAGGTCCAACACCCCCAGCCTTTTTCAACAGTAATTCAAAGAGAGAAATCCAGTAGAGGCCTGGGACACCTCCCACACTGCAAACAACGGAGTGTCTAACCAGTGATCCCAATCAAGTTCATCCTTGTGAATCAACTTACGAATCATGGACTTTAAAGTCTTATTCAGCTGCTCCACCAACCCGTCAGCCTGAGGGTCGTAGACGCTGGTCCGACTCAGGAGGTGACTTGAAACAGCACCTGCACCACACTCTTTGCAGATATTGTGCACAGCAGCAAGGCTTTGGAGTAACACATTGCATAATCCACCAGAACGAAAACAAAGCAATATCCCTGTGCACACCCCATGAAATGACCCAATGAGGTCCATGCCAATGCACTCCAAGGGGACCTCAATTAATGGTAACGGACACAAAGGCGCTTTTGGAATTGATTTCTTCAATGGCCAGTCCAGGCAAGACATGCACCATCATCACACGAACCCACCCAAATGCCGGGCCAATAGAATCGGGCCATTGTTCGCTTCAGAGTTTTATCATATGCCATATGCTTCGCCTTGTGTTTATAACCTTAGGTACCAACAACTAGGTGTGCTCCTCTTCTGTGAGCGTCATGACTTACTCTATAAAGCCCATCTTTAATCGATACAGAATGCGGGTAGGCCAGCTCTGCTTCATGCACCATGTGACCATCAGTTCTTATGACAAAGACTGAGCATAGGGTGTCATCACAAGACTGCTCTAGTGGGAAATCTCCCATAGAGTGAATTACTGGAGCCAGTTGGGCTCAGGAGAAGGCCCTTGTATTTGATTTCCAGCTGCACTATAGGATATTTGTGCATGTATGCATTCATGCATCTAACTTCCAATCAATCAACCTTCAGCAATGCCCCGGGCCAAACCAGGGTCTGGTGGACCAGGGTCTGCATAGAGCCAGAGTCCACTATAGCCTGACGTATACTACCTTGGCTTGTTAAAGGTATGCTGCAATCTATGCTGAAATCGTTGGCCAGGGTCACGGTGGACTCCAGGCCAGGGGCAGTGGACCGACTTTACTCCTGATGCACAGATGCCAGCTCAGCCACCATCTGGGCAAACACCTTAGATGACGTGGCCACCAGGTCCGCCACACGTGGGTTTTGACGCCACTGTGACACGATAAAGGACCCACACACACAACGTTATAGGTTGAGTGTTTTTATTTTCAGACTGTCTTTGCGGCAGCTTACCTGTTGCCCTCCTACTGCTTCACGTCACGTACAGTTCTGTGTTCTGGTGCAACATACTCAAATGGGGAGATGTGATTAGATAACGGAGATCAGCTGTGTAAGGCAGCCTCCCCCGATGCCACACCCTGAACCCACTGCTCCACCCCTCCTGTGCAGCTGAGCCACAAACCACACCCCACCACTGGTAATTCAGCTAAATAAGAATGCAACTTGTGACTTTCTTCTGAATTTGACAACAAGGTGCTCAGGTCCTGTTGGTGCAAAGCAAAAGCCAAAATCCTCACCCTGCCACCACCGTGCTTTACAGCTGGTATGAGTCCTCCTCTACGGTGCCCTAACTACACGCGTAGGCAGCCTGCTTCACAGAAGTTTAACACGAATGACTACTTGACCGTCGGAGCTGTCCATTTCCGTAACCGTGTATAATCCAGGCTTTATCCTTCAGCTACTTACGCTTCAGTTTCTATGGAAGCAGTAAGGGTGTACTTAGTTTTTCCTAGTGAAAGTAAAGGCTTTCCTTTTGACATGACTGTATGTGAGGCTACAGCATCCTCTGATATTTAACATTAATGGATTTTACCCTTTGGAGTTTGTGGCCACTGTTACCACTACTGAATAATGTTTGTATCACTAGGTCACCATTTACTTTGCATCGTGCACGCACATGAGATGTACGTTCCTGGCGTGGGTTTTATTCAGTTTAACAACAGCTGTCAGTTGTAATTCACTTGCACAGGCAGCAGAGAAGCCATAGAAACAGTAGCTGGCAAGCTCTGCACTTATTTTACCGGGACACTTAAAAATCATTGTCAAGCAGTCCTTCAACAGTCAGTCACTAAGTAAAATTCAAATCATTTTCAGTCAGCCAATCAATTACTCAATTTTTGTCCACTTGTTAGATGTTTTTAGCAGAATAATTATGATTACTTTGTTAAAACTTTGTTAATTATTTGAAACTTTGTTGCTCACTTCTGGTGTAATCAGAAGGTTCAGGATATGAATGCAAACATGTTTGCTGTGAAGCCAAACAACCTCATTTGAGGTTTCAAGGAGAAAAGCATGGCGGCATATTCAGTTTAGACATGTGATCTACTGCATGTAACTGCAAAAGCACGACTGTGAAAGAGTGATAAAAGCGTCCTTTCATTGAGCTGTGATAGAAAAAAAAACAACAACCCTGCTTTCATTTAAAGTTATGTTAGTTAATTTGCTAACTTTGCCAATCATCTTCATACACCGGTGACACAACTGGCCGGTTGTATAAATTGGCATCACAATAATCGACAGGTAAAGTCTGGTTAATCACCCATATGGAAAAGAAATAGTAAAAACTTATATGTGATTACTCATGAAAGTGGCCACTTTCTCATTACTTTCATACATTGTTTTAGTAAGTATCCAAAAAATACAAGTTTCATTATATAATTTTTCAAGGGATCTTATATCTGTTTTCACTCTTATATGCTTTTCATACAAGTTTCACACAAGACAGATACAAACTTTATAAGATTTATATATATCTTTTCCATATGGGCAGTCTTGTTTAAAGACACCTCTCTCCAGTGCACCGAGCTGCATTTTTACAAAACCTGTGAAAATCCTTTCCAGTCTTTTATCTGGCCATTATTCAGCAGCACCCGATTAATAAGGAGTACATGTTCCATTATTAATGCAAACAGTAAGAATCTTCACAGCCGAGCTGTGAATTATCACACATCTTTGACAATGCTCCTCTTGTATTCTGAAAGAAGAATAGGTCATCATCACTGATGTGCACTTGGAAAAGAATGAAAAGACTCCGGAGAGAATCGAACCTTTTCAAAATCATCGCTTTCCGTGTTTTTAACACCGGAAAACTGTGAAAATATCTCTCGTGCAAATAAAGCCAGATAATTCAAATTGTTTTACATTGTAAAAGGCTGCGTTATCATGAATCTGATTATTGTACCGGGAGCGGCGAGAAGCCCCTTTCGGACATTTACAATGAATCCTGGGATGTGTCGGTCGGAGAGAGGTGAAATGAGATGGCGTGAGAATGGCCTGTAGAGTCACTAGAGTCTGTGTTTGCTCTGACAATGATTCTACTCAAAAGTGTTTGCACTCGGAAATGTGCCTGAGTGGCCTGTTTTCATTGTATCACACGCACTTCAACAGCTCGCTCTCGGCCTCTCTCCCATCCCCTCTCTCTCGCTTTAATCTTTTGTTTCACTGGGCTCCAGAAAGCCATTATGTTAGAGTACCTACAGTGATGGAGACACCATTTAATACCCAAGAACACACCTTTTTAGGTTCACGTTGGGGAAATGCTCATTTATTTTAAACAAGTTCACTGCTGGTTAGAAAACACAAAGATCCCAAATACACAGGCCCTGCAGTGACGGGCCACTATTAGTTGTGTTAAAGTGACAGCTCTGAGAACTAAATGGGAAACATCCTAACTAAAAACTCTGTTATTTCATTTAAAACTTGCCCTTTAAAAATATATTGTGATTCTCCAGAGAAAACAGAATTTAAACCTTTGCAGAAAGATTAAAATCCAGCATTCATTCAAAGCACAGCAGCTTTTGTTCCCAGTGATTTCCCAATAGGAATTTTAATTTATGTGCCCAAAAGCTCAGCTGCTGTTTGCTTGTAGAGAAGAATTTAAGAACATAAGACTATGTAAAATCAACATGACAGATCATAAAATAAGCAAATAATGAAGTAATCAGTCCCACAGATGTAGATTTTTTTCTGTTTCCACAGCTAAAGAGAAGGTAAAACACTATTTTTATTTTTTTAGTTTTTTAGTAATGCCAGTTTTTCCGTTAGATCAACTGCAGGTGGTTGGCAGGGGTGACACCACCCCCAGTGCGCACGATGAGAAGCTGTTAATGCACTTAAAGTAGACTAACGAGTTGTCATCAGCTCCTGTCGCTATCTTCTCCCCATTTTGCCTACACACACACACACACCTCGCCGCACACATACACAACACACAAAGCTTGACCATAAATGACTGGGAAATGCAGTAGAGACTTTTAGTTTTTGCTATAAAATCCACAAAATGCTGTTTTGAAAAGAGGGCACTAATGAAGAAACACTCACGTACATGTTAAAAAGTACTGTGAACATGCCATCACTGTCCTCTCATTACAAACTGACAGTAAAATAACCACCTTAGTAAAACAAGCAAAGTTGAACATCATATTTGTAATTTAATATTTTCTGACCCTGTTAACAGCAAGCAGGGACAGCCACACCACATAACCAATGGTGAAAGCATATCAAGCATTCTAACTAGCTTGTTTGCATAGCCAATTTAGATTCACCAATTAATCTAACGTGGACGTCTTTGTAACACGTGGGAGAAAGTTTAAGTTCCCAGAGAAAACCCCCACAGGTACAGGTTAAACATTCAAGCGCCACACACAAAAAAGGCCCAGGCAGCTTTCAAACCAGGAACCTTGTTATTGTGCACCAACAGTGCTAGCTACCACAGTAGCTAGTAGCCGCTAGTTTTTCTACCAGAACTTCTTTTTTCTTATTCATTTTGTCCTAACAAAGAGACATTTTGGTAGCAACAGAGCTAGGCTTCTAAAATGGCTAGCTGTGACGCAAAGTCTTGGGAATTGTAACTGATATTAACATAGTTTTACTTTCAGCCTCAGATGTCCCATTTGCTATTTCCGAAACAAACACGTGATTAGAATGGTTGATCTGATATCCTCGTGTTGGTGTTGTTCCCAGATCATCATACTAAATGTTGTTCCAGGATCAACATTGCAAGTGACCAATCAGAATGTTGTGACGTCATACTTTTGCGACTTCGGGAAAAACCGGCGTAAAACAAAAAACTGTACCTAAGCTGCGTGAAACCGCCTCTGTCCGCCGATCAACGGACCCTGACCCTAACCCTAACCATAAACCTTTAATAAACAGTAAGCAGAATAGATATTGTCCTTGCAACATTGGAATTTCATAAATGCACGAATGGCTTGGCGCGCAAAAGAATAACGTCACAACAATGTGATTGGTCACTTGCAATGTTGAACCTGGAACAACATTTTCATGATGGTCTGGGAACAACACCAACACGAGGATATCAGATCATCCTGATTAGAACATGCGAGTTGACGGCACTTTTTTTTCTACCCACACAACAAAAGAAAAGGAAGAAACGCTTTGAAAATGTGTACATATGTAAATAGGAGAACTCTTTGAGTTAATGTGTGATTTCTATACATTTGTGTGCCTGTGTGCACGAAAGAACAAAGCAGCAGGGTCCTCTGATGTTCCTGCTCTGTCCATCAGTGTCACGTACACGGGTTCGTGTGATGTGCATGAAAACAAACCCAGAAGGTAACAATGCATTTAAGGCTTTGTCTCATTAGAATACCTGCTCTCATATCAAACACACACAGAAACATGAAATAAAAACTGATTTCTGATATCGTCCTTCTTCCTGTCTGTCCACATACAGAAACCTGAAAGCTGTACATTTTTGCATTGATGGCATCCTGGATGTTCTTCTTCTCCTCTATTTATCCAGGAATGCCTGCTGATATTCCTCTGATGTCTAATGCCGTCTGAATGAGCACCCAAACCTGAAAACACACACACACATGCACACAAAAAAATGCGTCGTTGAACTGACACTTCAAACAAAGCTTTTGTCTGCTGCCTGACAGCTATTCCTCTCTCCTTCCCCCTCTCCTCCTCTTCCTCCTCCTCTCATTATCCCCCTCACTTCTCCCTGTCATTCCAAAACACTCGTTCTACCCCCTCATTCCCTCGCTGTCTCCCACACACACGCCACAAATGCATTGAAGGGTTTATTCCTAATTGAGCTGCCTGGTTAAATGCAGGTTAAATAAAATACAAAGAATAAAAATATGACGGGCATTTTACACCACCACTCGAGCTAAAGGTGTAATTATCGGCGGCATTTAATTTCTAGGAGCAATAGATTAATACGATGATTTATTTTAAAGCAAATTGTCGTAATGACTTCATTACTCGCAGAGGTGTCAATGATAAAAGCGTGGGTTAAAACTTTGAAGTAAAATGAAAACAGAATCCCTCGCCGGTTTTGCAGTCGTGTTCGACACTTTTGTGAACACAAACAAAGCTCCATTGTGTACAGTGACAGGGGGATTTTACACTCACTGGAACAAAAAAAATTCCAGCGCTCACTTCTGTTATAGAGTTCAGCTGAAGCTGAAGATGTCTTAGAGCTTGCACTGTTCGGTTTAACCAATCTGGGTGAAGCAATGAGAGTCGCTGGTTGTCGAGGAATCTGCCATTTACAGCGAATAGTTTTTGCAGGTTGGTTGGAATAAACTATCAAGTTGCTGTGATGATGCTGAGCGAGAAACTTCGGCCTAAAAACGTACATCAAAATTATTTCTCTGATGTCTACATGATTGGGATTGATGTCCCCACGTATCAGCTTAAAAACGCTACAAAGAACCAAGGATAGAGGAGGATTAGATCTGCCTAATTTTCACCAATACTTCTTAGCCAACAGGCTTCAGTTCATCTCAGAATGGTCAAAACATACCTTCTTAGATGAAACTTGGCTAGATGTTGAACAGGCACTATGCAAGGATCTAGAGATTTCAGACCTACCATTTATTAGCTCAAACATCAAAAGACATGAATGCTTTAAAAGTATCAACATCAGCTTCTCTCTGACAGCATGGTGGGAGTTTCTAAAAATAACGGAGTCTTCATTAATCCCATGCAAACGTACACCTATCTGGAATAACCCTGACATATTACAAAACAATAATATGATTAATTTCCCA
Organism: Simochromis diagramma; assembly: GCF_900408965.1. Classification (NCBI taxonomy): domain Eukaryota; kingdom Metazoa; phylum Chordata; class Actinopteri; order Cichliformes; family Cichlidae; genus Simochromis; species Simochromis diagramma. The sequence continues at coordinate 2,220,062 of NW_024387477.1, forward strand.
GAATGGAGTTGTAAAGGAATTAAATACTTAGAACATATATTAGAGGGAACAGAATTTATTCCATTTGACAGACTAGTTGCACAATATGGGATCAACAAGAAAAGATTTTTAGAATATCAACAAATTAAATCCATAGTAAAAAAGAAATTTAACCTTAGTCAAGTTGAATTACAAACACCACCAAGTGCGGCACATTTCCTTACTCTTAAATCCCCCAAATTATTATCTAAAATATACAGAACACTTTCTAAATTAGATGAATCAATATCCCTTCCTATTGCAAAGTGGGAAGCAGATTTATCAGTCAGCTTAGACCAAAACTTCTGGTCTCAGGTATGCTTAAAAACCTTTAAATTGATTAAAAATCCCAGTCTGCAATTAATACAATACAAAATACTACATAGAGTGCACTATACAGGTCATCGGATGTTCAAGATGGGCTTTACATTTTCCAACAACTGCTCACACTGTCAAGGCAATACACCAGACAATTACATTCACGCTCTTTGGTTCTGTCCACCAGTGCAGAAGTTTTGGCGCGAGATATGTGAAGACTTATCAAAGTGTCTGAAATGTAACATTCCAACTTCCCCTTTAGTGTGTTTGTTGGGCAGCTTAGATAATGTCACTACAGATAAGAATATAGCCCATATGGTTTTCACTGCCCTATGCATAGCCAAGAAAACTGTCCTCATGAACTGGAAAAATAAAAACAATCTTAATTCTAACCAATATAGAAATTATCTATTAGATTACATTAGTCTTGATACAGCCTCTGCCACCACATCAGATCAATTGCTCTGGGCTCCTTTGATCAGCTCCATCACCTAGTGGGGGTGGGGGGTCATAGTTTGGTCCCGCCTTCACTGTTGTGATTGGTGTGGGGGTAGGGACAGGCTTAGGGCGTCGGGGGGTTCCCCGGAGGCATCTTCCTTGGGGGGCTCAACCCGGGGTAGCGGTCATGTCCGGGTGGGGGCTCTTTTGGCTCTCGGGTGACTGTTTCCTCGTGGCTGCGTGCAGCGGGGCTAGGGGAGGGTCTGTGCTGACGGACGTGGGTTACTGACCTGGTAGCCTGTCTGCCCCTGGGTGGGTCCGGGATGGGCGTGAGGTTCTGGGGGCGCTCCGTCTCTGGGCTGGGGCCCTGGCCGGGCCTCGGGGCCTTGGGTCCTGGTTTGTGTGTTGCCGGGGTTGTGGGCGGGTGGGTGCATGGGGGCCCATCCCTGGCGCAGGGTGCCGCCGGTGCGTCGAGCCGCCTGGGGGGCTCTTCAACTGGTGGGGGAGATTGTCACACCTTGCAGGAGCTTTCCTCTCCTCAGGAACTCTCTGCAGGAGGGGGAGATACAGGAGAGGTGGAGGAAGATCTCAGCCTGGGCGTCTATTGTCTCATGTAGTCTGGAAGATGAATGGATGGTGGGGTGGGTGCAGTTTTCTCTGTGGTGGGGTTGGGTGGACTGTCCCGGGCTCTGTGGGGCCGGGGGGCGCTGCTGCGCTGGGCCCCGGTCTGGATGGGCCTGGGCCCCCTTTCCCTGGTGGGTCGCGGAGTATGGGAGTGCCTACTGGGGTCAGCGGGGGAGCTGGCCCCAGGGAGGGGTCACCTGCCCCTCCCTTCCTTCCCTCCCCATCTCCAGCTGCCTCCCTCTTCCCGCTCCACCACAACCACCCACACATGCAGGGCCTTGGAGTAGGGGTATGTCACCAGGGTGCAGAGGAGGCTACCCCCCCTCTGTCCCCTTCTGGCTGCCTCTGCCTCAATTTTATCCCACAACTTAGACATTCACATTACTCACACTCTCATTACACATACATATAGGATCTTGGGGGTGGGCACGATACACGGAGTCCAAATTGCCATCAGGGTGTACACCTCACCCCTGGCGTCGTTGCCCACCTCTCAATTTTAAATACACGTAGACATTGAGGGCTAGCAGGAGGGACTATGCGCTTACCTGCTGCTCTCTGGCAGGTAGCTCCATGCCCTCCTGGGTTTTAATTGCACCTTAGAACACACATGCATCAACACTACAATGAGCGGGTGGAGGGAGGTTTGGAGTCTTCTCTCACCCCTGTTCTCTGCGGCCTGCTGGAGCGGGGGGGCTAGGAGGAGTTGGCCGTCCGACTGCGGTCTGGAGTGTGGGGCCTCCCTGCTGCTGCGGAGTCGGGGCGGTCTGCCTCTCCCCACCGCAGGGAAAAGGGTAACACCACCTGGGTCTGGGTGCAGTTCCCCCCTCCAGGGGCAAGGGTACCTAGACCTGGTTCGTAGAGTACGCTTGGGGAGTGTGATCGTGTGTACAGCGTCTCTTTATGTCTGTCTCCACGTTGGTTGAGTGTGGAGTAAGTGCATATGAGAGCATGAGGGTGGGAATGGATGTTTGTGTCTGTGTGTGCCTGTATGTCTGTGTCTATATGTCAGGTTGGGTATCAGACGCCACCTCTCTGGGGACATCTCAGGCCCTCCAAGGTTTGGAGGCCTATCTCCCCCCACCACCACTTCCCCTGCCAGTGGCGGACTCCCTCAGGTGTCGGTGCGTTGGTGGTTCTTTGTGTCTGGGGGTGGGCGTCCGGGTACACACTGGCTCACTCCTTGGCGGCCGCTTATCGGGGCCTGGAGCCTGGGGCTCGCTCGGGCCACTTCGGAGGTGGGGTGCCCCCGGCCTCTCGGCCTGGGGCTCGGTCACTCAGGCACAGCTGGCTGCCGGCGGAGCTCACGGGCGCGTCACTGCAACTCCCCCTGGCTTCTGCTCCGCGGCTGCTGAGTGAGCCCTCATCTGGGACTCTCCTCAGCTCTTACTGGGACAGTGGCGCGGCTGCCCCTCTGTTGGTCTTCCTTGGTCTCTTGTGTTCTGGGGGCCTCTGGATGTCTGGAGTTTTGATCTCCTCCATACCTGCTTCATACCCTGGAGGACGGGGCTGTGGCTCCCCACACTCCCTAGCAGATCGTTACATGGAGAAACCTTTGGAATGCAAGCATGCTGATCCACACAGGTATGCACACAGGTGTACACACGGGTATTCACAGACGCGGACTACAGCTTTCTTGGCTGCTGCCTCAAAGCACATTGTGCGCTGTCTATCTTGCGTGCTGCACAATATCGTTTATTATTTAGTATCTACTGATATCTACTGCTAGCTAGTTTATTGTGATGGTGCCGTTTTTTTTATTATGTTGCTCTTTGTTGTTTGCTTTCTCTTCTGTTTTTTTTCTCCATACAGGTGACCCAGGTGTTTGTTTGTTTGTTTTTTCTCTTTCTTCCCCCCCCTTCTCAACGTCTCTTCTCCCCTTTGGTTTTCTTTCTTTCATTCTTTCTCCCTGTCCTATCCCCCAGTCATGTCTGTCCCGTTTGTAGCAACTGAAAATAAAATAAATTCATAATTATAATAAAGGTCAATCAAATGGACCAATATGGCAAGGCCATGATGATCCACTTGGTAAATTAAATCCGCTTGGCATCTTTCTTGGCCTTAAGACAACAATTCTGATGGCTAAAGATCCAAACGGGACACCAAAAAAAAAAAAGGGATTGATGTCCCCAACCGTAGCCCTGATCCTGTGAGACAAAGAAAAATGTACTTTTGTGGACAAATGTTTACATTTACTTCAAATGACTATTTCTCTGTTCCCTGATTCCCATGAAGATTTTTAAAAGAGCGACAGAATGGGGTTAGAGTTGGGGTCGTCATTGATAAGTTAGACCAGCGGTCCCCAACCCTTTTTGCGCCATGGATCGTTTAATGTCAGACAATATTTTCATGGACCGGCCTTTAAGGTGTCGCGGATAAAGACAACAAAATAAAATGATACGACCAGACAAAAACTGCTATTTTGTAAATATAATAATAAACGTGAATTCACTGTGTAATTGTGTAACTTTATTAGCAGTGACCTCCTGAAATGCACCAACAACATTGAGAGTAACATCCTCCTCTCTGGTCGCTATGGTAACACGTAAATATTTCTTTTAAAATAAGACACACAACTGCAACACGGGAAACGGCACAGGGAAGCTGAGTTAACGAAAAAAACCCTGAAAACCATAAATTTGACACCCGAGACTCAACTCTTGCAGCCTGGTACCAAACGACTCACCGACGGCCCGGGGGTTGGGGACCGCTGAGTTAGACCTCAGAGAGTTAAATCAACAATGCTAAAAGTAACATGTGGAGCAAGTTTAACCAAGCTGCATCAGCTTGAACAAATCATTGTAACTATAATAGGGACTGTCAATTGTAGAAACAGCTTATAGACCATCGTTAACCCTCTGATGTCTACGTCATCGTCTGATGTTCCCAACGTTAGTCCTGGATCCCTAAACTATGTTTGGGAGACAATCAAGCAAAACGTAGTTTTTTGGAAGGATGTGTACGTTTCAATGCAGTCTAGTTATGTAATATTGTTTTTTATTTATTTATTAATTTTTGTCTCCTTATCCCCAAGACTTGAGAGAACATTTTTAAAAGAACTGTTATATATATTGTTAGCATGAGGTTAGCGTTACGGTCATCAGTGACGATAAGTTGGACCTCAGAGAGTTAAATCAGCAGTACCACAAATACCATGTGGAGAAGGTTTAAGCAGGCTGCGTGAACTTGAACAAATCAATGGAGAAATAATGTGTCAAGTGTAAAAGCCTATAGACGAGATCGAAGGCATCATCTGTAAAAACCCTAACTGTATGCTGCTGCTTTGAGTACTGTCCAGTACTGTGGCCGTTCTACACTTTGAGCTACACGAGACAATATTTAATGTAAAAAAACATAATTAAAGGAAGGAAGGATATGACGTAAACTATAAAATGCCACAGCATCTGCACAAAACTGACTGGAGAAAAGGCTGATTGCACATGACCGAAATGTACAGAGAGCTTTGCTCAAAATGTCTTGATGGCTTCGAATGAGTTAGAATATATTTCCAAATGGCTGCCTTGAACTGCTCTGACAGATATTCCCATAAGACGCAAATGCAGCATGAGTCCGCGAAGTCGGGCTCCAGTTGATTTTCAGTGAAGCAGCCCCAGAAAGTCTCTTGATGACATTCGCAGACTGGAGCTTTTCTTGCTACTGATGACAGAACGCAGAAACCTCAACCCCTGTTGAACTCAAACCACCGACCAGCTTCAGCTGCTGTGCCGTGTGTTGGAAATAGTGTTCAGTTTTTATTGGCATTTAAAGTATGGGTTCCACATTAAGTAATATAAGATGATAAATAAAGCCAAACATCTTTGTGCACATTTTCACATTCAGTAAAATTCAGTGTTACAGCAAATCTGTCAGCTTCATTCTTCATCTAATAAATTCTATTAGTGCTTACAGCTGCATATCCCCTTATGTCTGTGATAAACCCTGTGATTAACCTTCGTTTATCAAGGAGAGAAAGCACATTTCCACTGGGCAGCTGCCTGTGCCTACAGCCTGCTGAGTTGCAGGTTCAGTTCCTTGCTAAAGGGCACTGTGGCAAATTGCTGAAGAAGGGAGAGAGCGATACTGAAATTCTGTTCTGTAAAAGTAAATGAGAGGGTGATGAGCCTCAGTTAGAGACATTTGGTGTGTGTGTGTATGTTCAGTTATCAGGGGAGAACAGCATAGCTCTGCTGAGATTAAATTCCCAGAGCTTACTCTGACTATCAGCATTACTTCAGGACACATGCACACACACACACACACACACACTCACGCAAGGGAATCGGGAGTGTTTGGAAAGAAAGCTGGCGTCACTACATTTTCATTCACAGAAAATATCAACATCGACAGTATGCCCACTGCTGATATCTCCACCGCTAGTAATCCCCACCAATCCAATCAATCTCTACGTCCATCATCCATCTTTCTTTCTTCCAGTCTTCCTTTAATTTTTTGAAAAGTCTGTAGTTGACTGTTATTCATCTAAAGTGCAGACAACAGCAACAACAGAGCACTGACAACAGTGTTCTGATACGGTCAAAAAGCGAGCACGAAGATGCACAAAAAAATCTATTTGAATTTTCAGCAGCTTAAATTAGAGTAAATATAAAAGTGTGTGGATAAAACCGTTTTGGGCGTATTTATGAAAACATCATCACAGCCAATTTTCAAGAATAAATGTTTTTATGTGCAAGTTGGATTTATTTTATTTGGACGATTATTAGCTAGCACAAAATGCATTTCCACACGGAAAGTTAATAGACCTCTCTGCATTGAATCATATCTGTTATTAATCTCTAGCTGTGCCCAAATTCATGGGCTGCATCCTCCTGAGGACCCGGCCCATGTAGACTGCGAAGGCCGGGTCCTGAGAAGGTCGGGTAGGCCGGAAGTAAACGGCTGGGGAAATTGGACGGTCTAGCCTTCTGATTAGCATCACTGCTGTCTCGGTGGAGTTTAATAAACTCGTCCGTCTGCTCCTTGCTATCTAAAATATAACAGGACACTGGCGTAAATTCTCGACCATCTCACACTTCTGTTTAATCAGTTTTCTGTTTGACGTTTAGTCAGCTGTGTAAAAACCAAGGAGGAACCCACCCGGGGATTAATAAAGTTTTATTTAATGTAATCTAATCTAATAACTTTAATCTCAGCCAAACTGATTTACTCACGAACAAATAAAACACTGAAAAAAAGACAAACAATAAAATTTTTAGGTTGTCTAAGTGACACATATTACGTTTAACCTGAGTAGCAAAAGACCGCGGTGATCTGAAAATGATGTGCCGGGAGTTGTGCCGTTCTCGGCGGCTTCAGTGACCCTCGAGCTATCGGTTAGCTATCGAGCTGGTGGGTAACAGACGTCTCCGAAAACGTCAAAGCACTTTTGCAAATATGCGATATCTTGATAAACCGAGCAGATATTTGAAGTTTACACACCCACATTCTCGCCTGAAAATATGTTAAAAGTTTATTTTGTGACCCAGAAAGATTAATAAGAGTAATTTTAAAACTTAAAAGTAGCAGCCACCATTGTTGGAAACTGGAGTTTGAATTCTGGGATATGGTGGGCCACGAAGGACACACCCGACCCATCCTTCAAATTTGGGGAAAAGGAGGACGCATTTGTCGGCTGCATTCAGAGGAGTCTACGAATTTGGGCAGCCTTCGGTTCGTCGCTGTGACGTAATCGGTCTACAAATGCATCCCCAGGAGGATGCAGCCCATGAATTTGGACACAGCTTCTGTCTCTCTTCCACAGCATGTCTTTATCCTGTCTTCCTTCTCTCACCCCAACCAATCACAGCAGATGGCCCCGCCCCTCCCTGAGCCTGGTTCTGCCAGAGGTTTCTTCCTGTTAAAAGTAGTGATGTGCGATACCACTGATTTCCTTTCCGATCCGATACCAAGTAATATTCAGGGTGGTATCGACGATACTGATCCGATACCGATACTTTGTACAAATCTTGTTTTAATTACTGTATCTCAAATTATAGCATCATAATGATTACAAGACATCAGATTACTTGTTCTTATCACTTAATAAGGCAGAGTTCATCATATAGAAATAAAAAAAACTGAAGTTGTGCGCCATTTGAACACCTTGCCTGCCTGCAGCACTAAAGGACTCCATGAGAGAGGTGTGTCTCGCCCTAGCAGCACCTGTCCCTGTCCTCCTCTTCAGTTCGCCTCAACATACGCTCGTCATATTCTGTGATATGATTTACTCTGAGGTGTTTGACAAGGTTAGTGATGTTGCCACAACCATACTTGCCAACCCTCCTGATTTTTCCGGGAGAATCCCGAATTTCAGTGCCCCTCCCGAAAGTCTCCCGGAGTCACCATTCTCCCGAATTTCTCCCAATTTTCCACCTGTGACGTACGACCCAGCTTTCTTTAGACCACGAAGGCCGGGTCCTCAGGTGGAAGCAGCCTCTGAATTTGGACACCCCCGCTGTTTCCAGGCCGGCCAATAATAACGGGGACATTTAACGTATTTCATCCGATAAATAAACATTGTAAAATGTATTTATCCCCCCCACACACCCCCACCCCAACAGCCCTTTTGAATATCTCCCTAATTCTGAGGTCTCAAGGTTGGCAAGTATGGCCACAACACCTCACTCTTGGAGCACTTTTTTGCCACATGTATCGCAAACCACGTCTCAGCTGTTTGTGGAGGTAAAATACGTCCGCACATGACTCCAATTGCGCTCAGCCATTGTTGTGAGTGCGCACGCCAACAGGCTGCGAGACATTTATACAGCTGTATTTTGCACATAATTATGAAAGGCGGAAGAGGAAGTAGTTCCTTTGAATGTAGACAATCTGAATGTTATAGTTTCTTTCCACTGTGTTCCTGTTAATGATAAACTACAAATTTACTCTAAATTACTAAAATATCGATATTTTAATGTGAGAATCGATTCTAGAACATCAATGATTGGTATCGGAGGAATCGCTATTTCAGGATCGATCCGCACATCACTAGTTAAAAGGGAGTTTTTCCTTCCCACTGTTGCCAAAGTGCTTGCTCATAGGGGGTCATATGATTGTTGGGTTTTTCTCTGTATCTATTATTGTACAATCTACTGTACAATATAGGACGCCTTGAGGCGATTGTTGTTGTGATTTGGCACTATATAAATAAAATTGCATTGAATTGAATTGAATAGTTGTCACTATAGATTCTTCTGGCAGTTTTTCTTTCCTTTTTATCTTACTTATCCATGTCTTGCTCAAGCCCCATATACACTGAGTGTTTTGTGAAAAAGCAAAAGAAAATTTCAAATTCTCTCTGATCTGAATTTCCTGTGTAAATTATATATACACACTGAAACTCGTTTTTGTGGATATTTCAGCCTCAATGCATTGTGAAAAAAGTGAAGTCAACATCAGGAGATGTCTCAGTCCAGAGCTTAAGAGACTGCAAATTCACACGAGCAAAATTATGTGGCTGGTGTGAATGGCTACAATATTTGGAATTAAATATTTGCACAGATTTTACATGTCTGATGTTTTAAAGCCTTTGTGACTGAAGAGCACACGTCATTTTTATTCTTCTCTATACTTTGTAACTCAGATCGATGCCTCTCAGCTTGCTAGTTATAACATTAACTTGCTAAATAACGAAATACTTGAATGCACAGACTTACTCGAGAAAAAAACGAAGGTCTCCCCTGTTGATGTGAATATTGTCTAGCACAGTTTACTTGAGAACATTTTCTATTTAGCAAACAGTGATTCAAAGCTTTTACATCTAATTCCCCAAAACATCCACAGGTGCCTTGGCAACAAGCCTACTTTAGAGGTGACACATGCTAGCTACAAATGACTCACGAAAAACAAATTTGTTAGAAAAATAACAGTCGAACATGTATCACCTTGATCAGAACTTCTCAATATGACAGAAAACATACTTGGAAAAATTGCATTTGAGCTGTACTTGAAGGAAAGATGGGGGATTGTGACCTCTCGTGCAACCGGCCTGTAAGAAGGAAGGAAGGTGTGAGCCATAAAAGCCTCGGCTAACCCGTATGTGACAGGTAGCTCTGTAGCCCTGCCACATGCTGGGAAATAAATCCTGGATGTGTTAATTACCTCGTCTGACCCGATTCCCTTCGTGTGAATGTCTGGTGTGTGACAGACGGAGACAGCGATCTGTCACGTGGGGGCTGTGTGCTTCTGTGTGCGTGCTCCATACGTGTGTGTTTGTGGTCGTGACAGCTCTGTCAGTTATCTCTCTGCACTGACAGACAACGTACATGTCAACCAGCAGTGCTAGCTCACACAATGATCACATCTACGTACATTTCTGTCGCTGCATCCCCCCAATCCACTCACACACACCCCTACCTAACCTGTCAATCATTTCATCTGAAATTCCCACTGCTCTAGCTTCCTTTTTGCTCCTCCTTTCTTCCTATCTTACCTTCCTCTCCCCATCCCTCCGCTCTGTCTTTCATCATTCTCTTATTTTTCTTTCCTTTTAAAGAAACTGTCTGTTGCCCTGAAACTGGGTCTTTTTCTCTCCCCTGGGTCTCCAATTTTTTTTCTCCCTCTCTCTTTCCTCTCATTGCCTCTCTGCTCTTTCTCCCTCCCACTCACATCTTGCTGATAGATGAAATGTTGAAGGCAAGGCCTGGTAGTGGAAAAAAAAAGAGGAAAGTCTCTTTTAATTGTGTTGATCACTAATTAGCCAGCCTGTCTCATCTCTCTGCAGTGGATGTGGTAAAACAGGATGCCCTTTCCTGGGTCAGCAGGCCACGGGCTTATGCATAACATGTATTCACAAACACTCTCACACATTACTTTGTGCCTCTGGGATTCCAGTTTGGCTGCCAGCTTGTAGAATCCTCAGTGGGGGCTGGTGACTAAAGAAAGTTCAGGAGGGCAGAGTGAATTGGGAACTGTGCAGTAAAAGATTTTTTTCTAAAAATACATGGTTACGCAACGAAAATGTCCCAAAAACCTGAGGTTCACCGCCGCCCCCTTTGCTCCCCACAGACCAAACCCCTTTGATTCTAATCATTTCTGTCCCTGTTTACAGTCAGCTGTCTCCTTTTTAAATGTTTTCATACTTTAAATCACACGAATCCAGCAATCGTACGTTCTGTGGGAACGTTTGAAGATTAAAAGCTGATTTGATTGGGAGCCATCCAAAGATGCCGTAGCAGGAAATAAATGTATCCGTCCTTTCAAGTGCTTCAGTGGGTATAGCGTGTTGTAAACACTGCCTGGATTAGGAGCACAATCCCCACTGGGCTCACCTGTGTTAAAAATGAATGCACTCATGAATGAAACTAGCCAGCTAAAAGCATATGTTACATCACAGCATTAAACTCACTGGAAATAGAAATCTGAAAAAAAGGGTTGATACTGAGGAGGAAGCAGACTATTTATTGCTCATGCCTTCATTATTTGTGTCTGTGTGTGTGTTACGCCTTATGCCTGTATATAATGATCGTCACTCAGAATTTCATTTAATTGTATTATTTATTGTTGTTGACTCAGTCGTCCCTAAAGCTTTTCACAAAGATGACACAGGCTGTACAAAGGAGGAGTTAAATGTTTTTGGAAATACTGTTTGATTTCTTTGAAAGTATTAAGCTGGAGGCGGCCGGAGGTAATTGGATTAGCATAGCATCAGATGGACAGTCGGGGGAACATTTAGCTCTGTCCAAAGTTGGCAAATGTATCTTCCAGCACCTAATTATGTCTTTATTTTATCTATTTAAAAAAACAACGTGTAGTTTTAGGGTGACATAATTTCTTAGTGAGCATTCATGTAGAGTAACATGTCCAGCAGGGGTTTGGCTAAGGGTGGGTGGATGGAGTGGCTGAATCGTTTTTTTTAATTGGAAAAACAGGCCTGTCCTCCTCAAAGCATCATCGTAATTATCACTGACATGCAGTATGAACATATAAGCAAAGCAACAAACTGCGCGCACCATCTTCCCTCACTGCTTTACTTTGGAAACTTAGACAAAAACATGATAATCATTTGCTTCACGTTGTCACAAAGCAGCCATGAATCCTAATGAATTTTAAACCACTTTTAGATATGATTTATTTTTCTAATAGATTTGTCTGATTTTCCCTGAACCATCTCTGACTGCCCCTCCAGTGCCATCCAGTTAATGTTACATTAGTCTAACTTTCCTATATAGTCACGCTTGTTTAGAATATATATAATGTAAGTGTAGGTAGGCAAGCAGGTTGTAGGATTCCCTCCTAGCCCCACACTACTGGAGTTTGTAGTGTAGTTCTTTCAGATTTCAAAGTTTTGCAGTAAATATGAAGATATATAAATATGGACTTAAACGAAGAGAAAGAATTGCTGTGCTAGACCTGCCACACAACAGTTCTGGCATATATAACCTTGGCTGATCAGATGTTTTCCTTTTGAACCAAACGGTGCAGGTGAGTCAGGTTTGTTAGATTTTAGAGTTTGCAAAGCGACCCAAAGACTCCTGGAATTCATTCAGAAGTTAAGTAAAAATAACAATTTAAACCCCGTGAGCTGCTCAAAGAGGCAACGAACACACTCCTCAGTTTTAAAACTGCCAGTACAAACATTTCATCCACAACTGCTACGTGTTCATAGTTAGGTAAATCATAAACTGCGTTTCCCATGTCGACGTGGGAAACTGAGTTTTGAAAACCTTTTTCTTACAATTCTGAATGTTACATTTTTACTCTTACCTCAAGACTCATGTCAGGGTTTAGGTTTTTTATTTTCCTCCTCGTTTATCTGGAACTTGAGTCATTTTCACACGATATAATCACATGACTTAGCCTGCTATTTTCCTTTACCAGCTTCCCCGCTAGTCTGTTCAAAACAAAGAATTTCAGCCAATGCTCTTTGCAGCTCCAAATACTACTTGTAAGCAATACTCATTAAAAACCACTGTGGCAGGCCATGTGTCGCCTCAGAGGGGGGATGCTAACTAGCTTTTCTCTTTGTGCCTTTCCAGTCATCTGGAGTCAGAGCGCAGCGCTCTGAAGAGGAGAGAGTGGGAGAGGAGGAACCAGGAGGTCCAACAGGATGAGGACTTGTTCTCTACTGGATTCAACTTGTTTGGAGAACCCTATAAAGTAAGGTTAACTGATGGTTAACAAGTAGATAATTACTCATTTATGCTTTTTGGGATGTTATTTTAACCATTTTAGAATCACACACAAAGCTCAACAGCTTGGTTGACTGTTGAATTTTTCTCTGTGTTGTTGGGTGACAGGGTGTTGGGAAGTCTGGTCACAGAGAAACACAGAAAACAGTGTCTGTATTTAAGGTCATTTCTGTTGTTAAACACAGTTTTTCATGTTAAATGAGAGAAATTTCAGGGGGTTTTATGCAAGTAACACTTTTCCATAGGAAGTGTATTTAAAGATAAGATAACCTTTATTAGTCCCACACATGTGAAATTTGTTTTGTTACAGCAGAAAGTGGAGAGTGCAACGTTACAGTAGCAAAAATTAAGAAAAAAAACCCTGGAATAGAATAAAATAATAAGTATCAGATACTGTAAACAAAGGAATAGAATAAAATACTATATACAACATAATAAAATGCAATGTTGTCAGAAAACGATAATTGCACTTGTGTGTGTTTGGTCAGCTGCAAAGTCGTTGTTTTGAAGTCTGACAGCAGCAGGAAGGAAAGATACGGTGGCCCTGAGAGGCCAAACAGACTGCAACTTAAAGAAAACACCAGGAATAAGAAAAACGCTGGAAAAGCACAACGGAAATAGGGAAAACACAAACAGAAATAGGAAAAAACAGATTTGCAAAAGCACAAGTGTTTCTGGGGAGACAATAACCCGACGGACCAGTTGCAGGAACCAAAACCTGCCAGGTAAGTGTGTTTTAATCTCATGATTCATATAATACTGATGACAGATTTAGGCTAATAGTTAGGCTAACACACTTACCTCTCTTTCCTCACAAAACTGATAGATCCTCCACTTATTTCACGTGTCTCCCAGCGTAATTCTTAGCATATTGGTTCCTGCAACTGGTCCGTCGCGTTATTGTCTCCCCAGAAACACTTGTGCTTTTGGAAATCTGTTTTTTCCTATTTCTGTTTTCGTTCTTCCTATTCCCGTTGTGTTTTGCGTGATTTTGTAGCGTTTTTCTTATTGCTAGTTTTTTCTTAAATTGCAGTCCATTTGGACTCTCAGGGCCACCATAGAAAGACCTGCGGAGCCACTCCGTCCCACACCGTGGCTGCCGCAGCCACTGAAGGAGCTGCTCAGTGCTGTCAGAGTCTCCTGCATGGCGTGGGAGATGTTGTCCAACAGGGATGACAATTTCTATAATAAACATTTTTAAACTGTAAAGGTTTCTCTGTACAGGTGTTGCTAAATGAGACATTAGCATGGCTCCTGCAGTAGCTAGGCACGTGTGAGCTCCAGCTCTGCGTGTCACTTATTCTAAAGTGTGAAAAAAAATGTGAGAAAACATTAAAACTTCTGACTTTCTCAATTGTAAATTAAAAGGCAATATGGTTAAGATTTGTAGACTGAAAAACAAAACTAACGTAAGGCTCTGAGCTGCGGCTGAGCTGAGACTTCGCGCCGAGTGCTCCCTCATTGCTGTTCCGGAGACAGTTTTAATACTTCGCTGTTAAGTTTTTGATTGATCTCCATGGAAGGAGAAGTGGATGTACTGGACACCAGAAATTCATTTGGGCATGGAGTGAATTTACGACATCTTAATCATGAGGACGGGCGACTCCCCTCTACAGCAGCAGCACTGCTCTGTGATTTAGCGTCATATGAAACAATCAGTTGAAAGGAATTGATATGGCTAATTAGCAATTATCCAAAGATGTTTTGTACCATTCATTTTTAGTATAACCACGCTCTTCTCCAGTGGAATGAAGTTTAACGCCCTTGTGTTTAAGGTCTTGATCTTCTGAGGCGCTTCAGAGATTTTTGGGGTTTTTTTAGCAGAAAGTGAAGCAGCCACGCATGAAGTCCACGGCCACTCGAATGCCCCTGTGTATAAAATTGATTTTGGTTTGTTAACTCTCATTTGCTACCACCAAGCACTTCAACACTTGGTTATGCTGCCAAGTGTATCGACCTTGGGACAGACTGGCTTTGAATCCTGACAGAACGTGTTTAAGCGCTGCTGCGTCTGAACTCAGAGGACACAAGGTCTTCTCACTAAGACGCCGCTCGCGGTTCGGGGCCAGTGCAAAGCAAATGAGAGGTTGTTCTGATAATGAATCCAATCTTAACTGTCTTCACACTCCAACTAATTGTTTCCAGCTAATTAATGGTGCTGAGGTGAGGTCAAGATTCATGTGTGGGGAGAGTGCAAAGATCAGTGCGGGCTGGTCTGTGGGAAGGAAGGCAGAAATTTTAGACACCGCCTTGCTGTCTGCAATAAGTAGTTAAAAGTGTCGTGATTTGATTAATTTAATCAGTGCATTTGCTTGCTCTGCTTCCTGCTTGTATTTTTGCAGGTACTTTTAATTTTGCGGCCTGTTAAAAGGAAGCCTGTTTAATCTGAAATGTTTTTGTTTTAGATTTGGTAGATTTAAACTGTAGAAGAAGAGTGTAAGTCAGAACAGTAATCCGGTGGTTAAGTCTGACGTCACTAGCCGTGTCTGGGCCTAAACTCCGCTAGAATATAAGTAAATCTTTCTTTAAAAGAACTCTGTCCTGCTTAACTTAAAATTATATAAATTAATAGAAAACAATAGAACGAAAAATATTCTTGTAACAGTGCACATATAGTGCATTTAGTACAATCCGATTGTTCAGTCTGATGTCACTAGCCGTGTCTGGGCCTAAACTCCGCTGCAGGTTCATATATCAAACGATCACTATGGCATTACTGAGAGTTGAAAAACTGTCTAAAGTCTTTCATCTTTAATAAAATGATCAGCGTTCTGCTCTACCAGGTGTAACAATTGAGTTTAACATCCAGGCATCCATGAAAACGGAATTTATGACATTTAACGAAGTTAGAAGTTAGCAGGAAGTTAGCTCGCTAGCTTCTATCTAAATACAATATAGCATGTCCTGACTGCGGGGTTTTGGAAACAAATTAAAACGTACAGCTCTGTTATTACTTCCAACATAAATGAAGATAGAAAACTAAACAGCAGTGACGTTTGTAGGGTTACTGAAGTTTGGCTAGCTGGTATATAATGATGTGCTACGTGACCACTAGCGACACAGCTATGTTAGTATAATATAAACAAGCTAACTTTTTTTCCACTCGATAAAAGTTAATGTGAGTGTTCTCGGTGGTCAGGAACAAATGTAATCGCATGGCAGGATGCTGTAAAAGGACCAAACTTCAGCCAGGAGAACAACTGAGATAATCCATCCACAATACGAGGTTAGTCATTCATATACTGCTGCATGGGCTGGGCTGTAGTTACATCCTAAGGTTTTAAAAACAGCTTAAATAAATGATTAGCGGTAATAAAAGCCGAGGGAGGTCAACAGTGATCACTGACTGTTTTAGGAGCTTTTTGAGATTAAATAGAAGAAAATACAAAACATTAAACATGTTAACAACACAAAAGCCATATTAAACGCAGACTACTTTTGGCCCGGAAGTAGGATTCCTCACGTCATCACTTAATGACCGGATACCATACATTTCATCAGCTATATATAGTTCTTCACTTTAAAGGTCCCACAAGAATATGGCTTTGAAGTTTCAGTGCAAAATACTGCACAGATATCCCTGGATTTGACTCTTTTCCAAGATGTCTTGGTGTCTGTAGCTTTTCTTTCTTTCTTTTTTTATCTGTAGCTTTAAGCTAAATATGCAGCTTCTGCCTGTGGCCCTCTCCAGAACAGTGCCATTGTTGGCACTCTGTTCAGTGAGTGGCTGAGGCACAGCACATTCACTGCATGGTAGCTGACATAGATATGAATGAGACGTTCTTTCACTCCTAAACGGGCATTCACACTGTAAGCGACAAGCATCAATCAGAGACCACAGAAAGTCAATGAAACTGCAACTGACAATAGGTGACGGAGCGGGCGGGTTGTGAGTTAAACTTTTCTCAATTTCAAGCTAAAGAGATGACCAATGCGAGCAAAGGATACTGTTGATTAACATATCAGGTTAGGCTACCTAAGCAAATTGAGCCTGTAAGGTCTGCTAGTGACCAACCTTCATCTTCATGCTCGAGCATAGAAAAACTCTTAAAATTCAATTTTTAAGTATTAAAGTTCTTATAAATATTGTTTTTCTATAAATATTTCTCATGGTCCAGGGTCATTTGAGTTTTCTTGTATTTTAATATTATTTTGTATTATTTAGGCTTAAGTTCATTGAGTTAGCCTTGAGGTTATTCTATATTGCCTAGGTTCCCCTGTTATAGCTCATTGTTTATTAAATTCCCCTTGTGTCTCATTCTATGTCTTCCCCATCTGTCATGTGTGTTCTCCCCAGCCCGTCATGTCCTCTGTGTTTGTTTCTTAGTTATGTCCGTGTCCCATCTCCTGTTTCTATTTTCCCTGATGTTATGTTAAGCATGTGTGTCTTAGGTCTGTGCCTCTCTGCTGAAGTTGAAAATGGCTTTCCCACAGTTTGCTACTTTTTTCTTCTGATTTATTTAACACACAAACATTTCATTTTTTCAATGCTGGCTTTACTTCATACTGGCTTAACCAGCGCCAGCGCGACCTTGCTGCACTTCATCTGTGTGAATGTGCTGAACTGCAGCCTATAGATCAGTATCATCACTTTATGATCATCACGTATACAATTTGTAGAACTTTAGTAATTCCAGGCTCCACTCGCCTTCATTTTTACTTTTTTTTTGTCCACCACCGGTCTCTGTTTTCTCTCTGTACCTGCGTATCTCCCGTTTGTCCATCACTCTGCCTCTGTCTTTTCTCTCTCCCTCTCTCCAGTATTCATTCTCTCTGTCAGCTATTAGCTAATCCCTCTTCTAATCCTGTTAAAGAGTGTTATGCCGTTAGCAGCTATTTGGGATGATCTATTCATACACACACACACATTCATACGCACATAGGTATTCATTCTCTCCTTCTCCTCTGTTTTCCATTTTGCCTCTCTGTAAATGTGTTTTCTGTTCCTCTTCAGCCACCAGATCTTTTATTCATGAGCCCGAGATGGAGAAGAGATGGGCTAATTTATTCACAGCTAACTTCACGGTGTGTAGTGTTTGTGTGCCAGTGTGTGAGTGTGCGCACACAGAAATTACATCTGTTCAGATTATTTGAATGCAATTCTGTCCTTTTTTGCGTTAATCTTTTGTAAATAAGGCTTGATTCTTTGCCCTGTTTAATTTCGGTATTTCCATGGTTTTCCTGCTTTGTTAGAGTCTAAAACTGAAGGATACTGTGAAGTGATGAAGAGATGAATGGTCCTTCCACTCGCATAGGTTCGAGTTGACGTTTTTTGTGACACACACAATCATAAGAATCAGTTCTATTAACCTCTATATTAGTGTAACCAGAGATGTTCAGTAAAGATGGTTGGGTGCTGGTTATTCATTGGTCCTGTGTAGAGCTGTAGGAGTGTACCATGTGTGACACCAGGGGACAGTGTTAAAATATGTGCAACCACCATAAATGAGCTACTCTTGTTGCTGGTTAGCTTAGACTTTAAAGATGCTTAAATGTGCTCGCTTAGAGCCTGTGTTATCTGGAAAGATGGAAGTCACGTTTTTTCTTTTTCCTTTTCTGCCAATAGCTTTTCAACCAATGAGCATTTTACCTACCTACGGAGCACCATCCCCACTGGGCTACACATTGTTGGTATTTTGGTGAACTGCCAGTACAGCACATATAATTACTTCTGATCCAAGCTGTCCAATCAGGACATTTGGCTGAATCTGAGCAGAGTATAGCTCTGGCAGACATACATGCCCATGACAAAACATGGTCTCCACTGTGTTTGACACATGATGTGGGCCGCTTTCAGATTGTGAAGCGTTCCTTTCCTTCTCCATACTTTTTTTGTCCCATCATTAAGCTACAAGTTAGCATCAGTTTCATCTTTCCAAAGACTATTTTCAGAAATTGCTTGAAATGTATTTTTCACAAAAGTATAATCTGGTCTTGAGTGTTGCACCAACAGTTTGCACCTTGTTGTAAACTGTCTGTCTTTCCATTTATGACGGTGTGTCTACATTGTTGCCTTTGACAGTGATAAACCTACCTCTTTGAGGCTGTTCCTGGATATATTTGGTAAAGTTATCTTCTGTGGTCTTTAGTGCCTTTTGATGATGCTGACCTTCTTCATTTTCCAGAAGCCCAGCGTGATTTGGCTCCTCTTAGAGTTTGTTGGATGATCGGATTTTTAAGCCACTTTTGAGCCTCTCAAAAAAGTATAAAAATATCTATAATTCCTAAACAGCCCATGCAATACTTTTGTCAAACCCAAACAGTCTGCATTTCAATCATATATGTACAGTTTGATTTTACAAAAAATGTCATTGTCCAGATAATTATGGACTTCGCTGGGTTTTTACTTTTCCTGTTCTTGTTGGTGATTTTAGTTAGTAATAGTTTAGCCTGATGTTTGTGTAACTGGTCAGAATAAAAAAGGAGAAAGTTGGCTCTGCCTGCTTCATAAACTATTGTCAAACCAGTGATGATTAGAAAAAGGGGGGCACCACAGTATAGCAATTATTATCAAATGGTACTTACACGGCCCTCTATTAGAGCAAATACTGGGGTGGTGTTATACTAATTTGTAATGTTGTGAAGTGGCACACACACTTGCGCACGCATGCGCACAAGCACTTACAATTCCCTCTTCAGCAGTAAGACCTCTCCATGGATCATTGCATGTTATTACAGTATTATGTGGTTATTGACTGAAGCTGTTAGCATTGGAAAAACAAAACCACACAACATGTAGCCAAGAGTCTGACATTACTGAGGAGAATAAAGGATATAAGAAAACCTCACACAGATTATATATATATATATATATATATATATATATATATATATATATATATATATATATATATATATATATATATATATATATATATATATTAGATAGATAGATAGATACAGATACATACATATTTGTTTTGCACTCCAATACTGGTACTATGACCTTCACCTTACATATTCATTATTCACAAATTCATTAAGCTCTTCAAATAAAGCAGTTTCACCTTGGCTCAAAAATTAGAATAAGATTGTTTTCAACCTCACATTTATTTGACACTACCTTTTAATGTTAGCACAGGGCTGATTAGACGAGTGCAGGCTGTCAACTACCTGAGAAAATCTGTTGAGCAAACCTCAACACTGTTGTACAATAAAATTACAGGGCCACACTCGACATTGATCTCATTCAGTATTTCCATTGTTCATCATTCGTCTGCAGCTCATGATGAAATGTCACACGTAAATTATAGGCTGGAGATCTTGCATAATTCAGACTTGATTCATGATTAATATTTGCTACACAATTTGTAACTCTGGTAGAAAAAGGAAATGTCAATGGATAGGATAAAAATCTACTGGCCTTCACTTTTTCCCTGCTCCTCTTTCCTGACGTTTTGCAAGAATCCGGTTCCTAAAATAGAAGCGCTGAAACCGCTGCTGATTACCCGTGTCCTTTTTAAAATGCCAGATGATCAAATCGTGCAGTTTGATCATTAAAGAATCTGTCAATGACTGAAACCAAAGGTACTGCTGAGCTATTCTGAGGAACATCTCCATGTTACCAGGTAGAAGCTAAAGAGCTTTACCTTCATATATCAGTAAAACGTGCACTGTCCTCCAAACCATTAATGCCTGAGAATCTGGGGTCAGGCTAATAATGATTCCTGCCCCATTAATTTTACTACTCCAGCCTGGACTGGACCCTCTTAAGGGTGGCATGTATTTAATTAATCATCTCATCCTGATGTCTGGTCAGTGGTCACCCTATCTATCTCTCACTGTTCTTTTCCAGATGAGTAAAGAGGGCTTTTCATCAAACCTGTAAAAAAAGGAAGAATGGAAGGCTTAATTAATACTCTTCTGTATCTCCCTTCCCCCTTGTCTTTTTTGTCTTCCTTCTCTCCTCTCAGACTAATAAAGGTGATGCATTGGCCAATCGTGTCCAAAACACGCTGGGCTCGTATGAAGAAATGAAAGACCTGTTAACCAGCCATTCCAACCAGAGCCACTTGGTGGGAATCCCCAAAGGAACAACAGCGAACAGCAACCTGCAGCAAGCCCCGACCACGTCAGCGACAGAGAGACCCGCCATAGAGCCATCCCAGCTTTTTAACGAAGCCCTGAGAGGAGGAGCAGGTGGAGGAGGAGGAGGTGGAGGAGCAGGAGCAGAGACAGGTGGGGACAAGAAGACAGGGAATACACCCTCTTCCTCTACAGCTTCAATGCAACCACCCCCTTCAACCACATCCTCATCAACAGCAATCTCACATCAGAACTCCAAAAAGTCCCGGAGCTCCATGGACTGGTCAAGGGGAGGCCATGGACAGAGCACCCAGGGGACAGGCCTTGTTGTGGGGTTAGGACAGAATGGGCAGGGGCAGGTGACAGCAGGAGCTACCACCAGCAGAGGGAAAATGTCTTTGTTGGATGAGCAGCAAAGACATGACGAGCTGTTCAGCTCACTCAAAGATGAACTTGGTCTAAAAGAAGATTCAAGCCCTTCTTCTTCCTCATCATCTTCCTCTTCCTCTTCTTCTAGAAGGCACTCATCCCACCCAGCCAAAACCCACCCACTCACCGGTAAGTCGGCAAAAAAAAAAAAGCTGTAAAAGAAGACGTTTGGTTGTTTAACTTTCACATCTGTACTCTAAGAAAAATATCATGTAGACACGCTAGCATGTCTACATGATATCATGTGTAGCAGGGTTTCTAGCAGTGAAGGTGATAAGTATCCACCTGCTATAATGCTAGATGCTCAGTTAGTGGAAATTATACACAAGTCAAAGTTAGTTGATAAAAGGAGCGCAGGAATGCACATTTATAAAAATTGATGTCAACTGCTTAAACTGACTTTTGATGGACCGTCTGCGACATCCCTGCCTCGCTCTCTCTGCACTATAGTCAACGTATTTATTTAACATATTTATGTTTCTGCAGCAGCTCGTTCCCGTTCGGAGGAAAACACTCACCTTAATATGCGCTTGTGCTGAATGGGCGGCTGCAAAGGGTCACGGCCGCTTCACATTGCATCCAAAGTAGTTTAAGAGTATTGGTGCCATCACGTACATGCAAATGGCAACATTTACTTGATTCTTTAGTCTCTTTTTTAGCTTATTTACATTTGTTTCAAGCTGTGATTTTACATGCAAAAATGGCCAATGGGTAGGCTAATAAGATGCACGAGCTAATATTAGAGTTTATTTTTTTTAAATGGTTCGTTAACTTAGGCCCAGCAGGCCAATGGGTTTGTATTATTTGGTAAAAGTAGTGCTGAGAATTGTTAAAACACTTTGTTCAAATTCAGCCTAGTTGTCTCGCCCCCACTACAACCTTTATGCTAACCTCAGCTAATACAATCCTAGGTTTAGCTTTATCTTTGACTTAAATAGGAAAGTGGGATCACACCTCACCTACCCCTCAGAAAGTCCTTAATTCCAGGTGTCATCTGGTAAAAAGTCTCTTTAATCTGTTTCTTTGTTATTTGCTTGAGCCATGAGCACAGATGAATCATTTGAATGAATAATTTCAGCAACAAACACACTCGGTCACCTTTTTGGGGAATTCATGAAAATTGACATCTGCATTCTATGATAACCACATCTTGCATTTGATTTCAGAAGCACGTTGAACACATCATTTGCTTTGATTGTGATTGGTTACATCCATCTGGGAGAGGTTCAGCATTTCAACCTTCATTAAGTTTTGCCAGCAGAGAGTTAAGCAACGCTGTGTTATAACAGGTGTTTCTTTAGGTAGTCTTGACTTTTGATTGTTGTGTTCTTTTTTTTACAGATGGTGGCAACTTTCGATCTACTGCCATGGATGGTGGCCACTTTAAGTCTTCCACTAATGCAGAAAATGGTGGATATTTTAAATCCTCCCCATTTGAAAGTGAGACAGGCTCCCACCTCTGTACATCGTCCTCCCCGCTGGCTTCCACATCAGTTCTGACAACACCCACTCCAGGTCTAACCACGCCCACATCTGGATTGACCACGCCTACATTCCCACCTGGTAGCCTATCAGGGAAGCCGATAGCTGTACAGCAGAAGCCTACGGCGTATGTTCGACCAATGGATGGCCAAGACCAGGCACCTAGTGACTCTCCCCAACTTAAACCCCCTCTAGTGGCCACAGAGGGATTTAACAGCAGTCAGGCTTATGGAGGAAACTCTGGAAATGCGAAGAATAAACTGCCCAAGCTGAGTCTCAACCACACAGGAGAGGTAAGAGAAGAATTACTGGAACGTGTTTTCCATATCTATATTAAACCAGTGTGAAATAAATAGTCTTCACTGAATTAGTCTAAAACAGAAAATAAAATTTCAGTCCTTTAAATTATTCCTGATCATAGTATATAAGCCATCAGTTCACTTTACATAGAACTAGGAAATGTAACTGTGTACATATTCTGCAAATCCGTAGCATTTGGGGCTAGGTTACTTGAGGTTTAACCCATGTTAAGTTGGTTCAGTCCTCACCAGTGTTGGTCAAGTTACTTGAAAAAAGTAATCAGTAACTAATTACTTCCCCAAAAAAGTAATCCCATTACTTTACTGATTACTTATTTTCAAAAGTAATTAATTACTTAGTGACTTAGTTACTTTTTAAAAACACGATTTACAACCTGAATAGGTGATAAAGCAATAGATCTTTCAGCCCAATTCTACTTTTTACTTCCGGAGCAGGTTATGTTCAAGATAACAAACCAACACAAAAACCAGTTTTGTGGAAAAAAGTGTCAGTATTCCTAATTTCCTCCCTGAAGAGGATCCATGTGAAACGTAGGATCGTATAACAACTGTTTCCCCGTGTGGTCTTTAAGCAAGTTCAAGGAGTTTAACTGCTGTATAAAATAAACGCTTAGGACACCTAAGTATTGCTATTAACGTCATATAAAATTATGTTAGCCTCCTTACCAGTTTGAATTTCTTGCCGTTTAACTGCACCTCAAATAAAACAGGTGAAAGGTCTTAGTCACTACAGCACAACCTTAAACGTATCACTGATGCTCTAATAATGGTGTTAAAATTACAGTCAAACGTTATGTTGTCTTAATGACAACAAGATTAATTGAACAACAGTGATTCACAGCAACATGGTGACTATACAGCAGCATTAGGGCCACAGAAGGCAGAGAAAATAAATAAATACGTGTCTGAATGACAGATTCATGCCAAAGAATGGAAACATAGTTTTTTGCAGTCAGTGTCATATTGTTTCACTTTTCAAGGTTAAAATGGAAAGAAATTCCTATTTTTGAACTCAATAACTCATTTTTCTTAACTTACAATTGAATCTCGTACATTTCCCACTTTAAGCCATAAATGTCCACAGTTTCTGTCTTACATTTGCCGTTTTAATCAAACCTTTTTCTTTTAAAATGATCACTTTAACCTAATACATTTTCTCTTAAATGTGTCGATTTTTTAATGCAAATTTACAATTTTAATCTTGTAAATTTGAAATCAGTAAGTTTGCTAATATTTTTCTCATAAAATTGTCACTTTTTTTCCTCAGAAATTTTCATCTTTAATCTTTGAAATTTGCCCTGTATTTCTGGAAAATGTACAACTTTAATAACCACCTTTGTATAATCACTGTCAGGGCGACTGAAGCCAGCAGACCATATCCTGTTTATGCTGAACTTTGTAGCAACATACAAAAATTTTAAACTAGTAAATCACATGGATGCAATGCTGTTTAACAAGTTTTCATTTAATCAAGCCAAAGACTAGAAAATATGGTGAAGCAAATCTTCCCTTTGGCTTCACCGGCACAAGTGCCGAGGTACGTCTCCCTGCAGAATTGCTTTTCCCTGCGTCAGGAGCAGCGCCGGGCTCTTCAAATCACAGACAAACAGCATCCCACATTCTTGATTTTTAGTTCACAAACACTTGTTGTAATGACTAACTACTCCTGACATTTTGGAGATATTAGCTCTTTATACAGTAAAGTTACAGTGGGATACAAATAACATCAGGCTGATCCTGCCACGATTTGTCTAAATCACAGACAAACAGGATCCCACAGTTGTTTATGTTTTTAAACCCATTTTGCACAGAGAGACATTTTTGAAAAATGTATTGACAGCAATGTTGAATATTATTACACAGGAAAAAAACAACTACGTGTAAAATAATTACACCATGACGCCTCTGCCTTTGTAAATAGAGGGACAGTAACTGCGTGTTTATATGTAAGCCTGTAAATACTGCAGATAGAGACAAAATACTGTTAATCTGACAATCTGCCATTCTGCAATTCATCTCACGTAAACAATAACGTGGCGCACAGCGTGACATGAAAAAGGCACATACCTTTGGCGTTGCGTGACGAACTCTGTATTCCTCGTCCACACATAAATCCAAAAAAGGAGTTTTTAAAAATCTCCGTTTTCAGTGATTCGAAACGTCGTTTACGTGTGGACCAAACAGCTGCATTTTCAAAATAACTGTGTAGGTGCGGACGTAGCGTAAAAGAGTTAGTAGTTTATTTTCTTACTACCTGTAATTTATTGCAGATTACTTGTATTTGCTTAATTGTTTACTAAATGTTTGAGGTGTGAAATAAACCGCAATGGAGCAAAATATGGGTGTGTGTGGTTGGAGGATGTGTTCGTGCGGGGGGGGGTATTTTTCTTGTAAAACAAAGGGGGGCCCAGCAAAAAAAGTTTGGGAACCACTGTATTAGACAAATACTGATGCTAACTGTAAAATAAGTTATCACTCTAATGGCTCTATACCGCAGCACTACTTGTCCTGGAGAGTGTATAGTAAAATAGACCCCTCCTAACTTGACACATAAAATTATTCATGAGCATCTGTGTGAGACCGTTAACAGCGACACATACTGTCATTTTGCTTCTGATGTCATGAGCCTGAGTGCGTGTTTGCAATTTTTGATTACATTCCAGTCTCCTGTAATATTTCCTTAAATATTATCTCGGTGAATATTCACACTGGCTAATTGTCCCGACAAAACCAGAATCTCTCGCTCGCTCGCCTTCTCCAAACAGAACCGGGACTTGATGATGATGTGCATGTGTCTCTATGTATGTGTGTGTGTGTGTGTGTGTGTGTGTGCGCGTGCGTGTGCGTGCTATGTGAAACTAGTAGTTGACAGGCGAGTAGTCATCCATATCGAGCAAGCCAGCTGTTCCTCTGCTTTGATAGAGCTGGTGTGTGTCTGTGTGTGTGTGTGTGTGTGTGTGTGTGTGTGTGTGTGTGTGTGTGCAGCACTGCAAATGAGCCCAAGATGGAGCTTTGAGCATATGGCACAGAGAAGGAGAAAGCAGGGGGAGAGAAGGAGGGAATTAAAATATACTTTCGACACTTTCTTATGGCTGCTGAGAGAGAGCGAGCGAGAGAGAGAGAGTACATTCATGGCCATGAGTGTTTCTTTCACTTTGTTTTCTCCCACACATCCATGGATGCTCCGTTATCGCCTGCTTGCTGTTTAGTTTTTTCTTTTTGTTTTTTTTTTTGTTTTTCACTCCTCTCATATTTATCCTGACGAGAGTTTATTGGAAGCAGAATGCAAACTCAATACGAACCGAGAGGGGGGGTGAGGGGTGACACAAGAGGAAAAAAGGGGAGACTGATGATGTGAAGCGCGGGGCGGCGGAGGGAGGGAAGGAGGGTGGGCAGAAAGAGGAAAGAGGGGATAGAGAAAGACAATGACTGACTGATTACAGCACCTTATCATCGCTGTATTTGTTCTGGTTAGATGAGTTATTGGATGCGTTCTGCAGCTTAAACAGCAAAATAGCAGCAAATCAGAGGACTGAACCAAAAAGCAAATGAAAGACTCGAAGAATCCCGCTGCTCGTTTCATGCCAGCAAGCGAGGGGGGGAAAGATGTCCGTTTTGGTGCCTTTTGATCGGTGTACGAACCGAAACTTTGGCTACAGTGTAGCAGCAGAATCTTTAATGTGTTTCCAGTGAAAGAGATCCTTAAAGCTGATTTTTCATGGAACAGTTTTCAAATGAGTTCAGGTGTAATGAATGTGTTGGAAATCCTCGATATTAGAGTCATGGCTGTGTTGTTGAGTGTGTGCAATAAACCTTTAAACTGCTTTGGAAGTGTTCTGTTAGCACTATAGAGTTATCGATCAGCGCGCTTTATCTCCAAGTGCGCTCGGACGCGCACGCGTGTGTTTGTGAGCGAGCGAAAGATCGAGAGAGATAGAAAGAGAGAGAGCGAGAGTAAGCAGAGAGAGGGAGAGAGAGACAGAGAGAGTGATAACACTATTGATCTGTTCCTAACAGTTACAGTAGGCTTAAATCTACCTCTGGTCGCACACACACATGCTGTTAGTTGTTGTCAGCAGCTCACAGCGAGGCGCTGCATGGTTTCACTTTGGATTGATCCGCTTTGAGATATTGTTATGTTGAGTCATTACTGCTGTAGCCTCATCACGTAAACATGCAGCCAAATAACAGCCAACAATAACATAACAAACAACTCAGAGTTCAAGTTACGAAGTTACGATTCACACGACGTGACAGGTTTTCAAACATACATAGAAAGATTTTTACTAAGCATAAAGACTGCGGGCTACTCTGATGTCCCGTCTCACATGGAAATAAACTATGACAGAGGAGCCTGCGTTCAAACTGTCACCTGTGTCCATATATGTATATATTAAATATAGCTCTACACATTGGGCTACTTTCACAGGCTGCGAAGCAGTTTGCACAATTACAAGCATACTGTAAGCTCACAACGTGCTCGTTCAGAAATGCTGACACATCACCTGCTGCAGTCCCGAATGTTTGTGTCAGACTCTCTGGAGAGGCAGCTAAATGATACCAAAGACTGCTGCAATGGCGCCGTGTCGAGCCTGCCGGGAGGGGAAAGTTGAGATGAGAAGGGTTGGTGGCTGCGTAGCTGATTGGCTGTGACTGAACTTTTGAGATTGTGTGCTAGTAAACGGCTTTCTGTATGGACGCAGCTTTACTCTGCTGGGACAGATTTGACTTGTCCCAGGAGATAAGGAGGGAAATAAGAAGGTAATGGCTGCAAGCCCATTTGCCACCCACTTAGCTGCGCTAAAATTTGATTGAAACTTGTTAAATTTACACAAAAAACAGCTCGATAAACGCAGTAAAGTGATACACAGGGACACCTTTGCAGGGCTAAACACCCTATTTTAAACCACAAGCATCTGGTGGTTCACGCTCCAGTCACACAAAGAAAAACAGTGACTGGAGACAGCAGCACAACCAAAGTGACAAAGTGACTGTGTGCAGTGAACTCGCAGCCATATTTCCTTTGAACTGCTTGCTTCAAAGACGTGGAGCAGGTGTGCGAGCGCTCAGTCGGTTGTCTTCGAAGCAATTTGGTGCCTCAAGATGGCGACAAAACAGCCATCATAAAAGCTGTTTATTTTTATTTGTTTAAACCAACAGATTCTTCTTTGATAACACTAAACAGGAAAATTTATTGCACTGACTTTTCATTTGAAGGCACCTTTAAAACCTTCGTCCTTAATAATTCCCCTGCATGTGCAGTTTCCCGTTGGCTCACTATCCTTAAACAAAAACACTATCGTATTTAGGAAAGAATTGTCTTCTCTCCTCAAAAACCACTCAAGCTGTCACGGCGCTCTTAGTGACATTCAGCTGCTTCCAGTCTGCATTCTCGTTCGGGTAAACAATGTTCAAGTCAAGTGGATACACAAGTGCGTCTGTGAGGCCCTGCAAGCAAGACTGCAAGAAGGTAAACATGGAGGTGACAGGTGACATTTCCAACAGCACTGTGACAACTTTCATTTACATGTAGTTCAAAGTATGGCGCTGATGTAATTTCACACTGATTTGAAGGCCCGCTGTGGTGTTTCCGTGAGGCGCGTGTGGAGGTGCATGCGGCGCCTCGCCGCTAATGTAGCGGTAAATAAGAAGCAGGGTAGACTAAGACCTCCAGTCAGTAATCACTGCGAGGCTAACACCAACCAAATCAATTCGGCTCTCAGAGAATGCATTCATTTATGCCTTTTTGGATGAAAAGATTCTGCCTTTATATAACACAGTGGCTTGATAAAAGGAGCGTGGGAATGCACATTTCTAAAAATTGATGTCAGCCCGAGAAGCTGCTTAGACTGACTTTTGATGGACCGTCTGCGACATCCCTGCCTCGCTCTCTCTCTGCACTACAGTCAACGTTCTTTATGTTTCTGCAGCAGCTCGTTCCCAATCGGAGGAAAACACTCACCCTAATGTGCTCTCGTGCTGAATGGGCCACAGCAAAGGGTCACGGCCGCATCCAAAGCAGTTGAGGAGTGTGGGTGCCATCGAGTCCACATCGAGATGGGATACTCTGCGTTTAATAACAGAAATTTAATTTTTTAAAATTTTCAAATATCAATCTTCACAGCACAAGTGCAGGGAGTTTATGATTATCCTAAAAATGCTGTCACTCGTGCTTTCACGTATCAAAACTCTTGATAATCTTGAACAAAACGATATTTTTCAGCAAAGTGAAAAGAGTCAAATCATCCCCCGAGAGGTAACCTGGAACATTTAGACGCTGCATTTAGATCCTGCTGGTAACTTATCAAATCTACCACATTATGTAACCCTCACAGTCATAATTCATGACTGCTCCTAAAATGGGTTCATGTATCACATAGTGAACTTTGAGGTGTTGGCCAAAAAAACAAAAAAGAACTATGACTGTTTGAAAATGTTGACACCATCATTTCGACCCCATAGAGCAGCGGTGGGCAACTCCAGGCCTCGAGGGCCGGTGTCCTGCAGATTTTAGATCTATCCCCGATCCAACACAGCTGATTCAAATGTCTAAATGACCTCCTCAACATGTCCTGAAGTTCTCCAGAGGCCTGGTAACGAACTAATCATGTGATTCAGGTGTTTTGACCCAGGGTGAGATCTAAAACCTGCAGGACACCGGCCCTCGAGGCCTGGAGTTTCCCACCCCTACATTGAGATTAATGTAAATCCCTGTTTGCCAAAACATACAGCTTACACACATTTAGATACAAAGATGGCTACAGCATGAGCCAGAGAGGCCAGATGGGTGAAATTTGGAGTAGATCAGATGGACTGGACGGGTTTCAGGCTCGAACAGGAGAGTTCAGGAAAGTAAAGGAGGGCTGCAGACTGAGACAGAGCGGTGTGAATCGTGGATGAGAGAGGTCTGGCTGAAAGAGCAGGCAGATGTGGACGAAATTATAAAGTGTCGCTGTTGCGCTTTTGCAAGAATGAATGTATTAAATTAAATTAAATTAACATGTTTCTTATTTTGCTGTAGCCAACTGTGAAGTCGATTGTGAAATGTAGACACGTGACCGGCTCAATCTGTTTCACAGTGAGCGCTCTGTTTTTAATACCTTCTTTAATTTAGCTTAACTGAATATGACTCATTGTTTTAAAAGAACAACAATTCCATACTTTTCTTCTTCTACTAAAACTTAATTGTCTACATGTGTCAGGTACTGTTTTGTTTGTTTATGACTGAATTATAAACTATACATACCTCTACAATCAGTAATGAAATCATCTAAATCGTTTTAAAACTAATTAAATCCCTAAAATTTAAAACATTATTTACAAATCTTACTTATAATTATAGCAATTAGATGGAAATTAATAACTGAACTTCTTCAAGAATTGACATCTGTGCCGTCACTGCTGTTGCTGCAGGATGAGGTCAAAATGACCCCGCTGGTGGATCTCGTGTTGTAAAACTGGTGTGTGTTACTGTCATATGCCAATTTGCATATTAATTTGCTACGTTAAGCATCTTTGAGGAAGATAAGCCGGTGCGATTCAGCAGCAGCTGTGCTGATTTATTAGCAAGTGTTTGTGGAGTCATTGTACTAAAATCCCCCTGCTATGGGTAGAAATGGTTGTTGTGTCGACATTAAGCTTTAGCTGTGGTGGTTTACATGTAGCTTTTCTTACCAATCTGAACAGCACTTATCTGCCTCTCTAAAGCAAGGGGACATTTTTAAAGCTGCGCTTAACGATCTGACTGCCCTCATTAAGTTTCCACAATAAACCCACATTACTCGACTGTTCCAGTGTTTCAAACACAAGGACAACAGAGTCTGTGATTGGCTGCTGAATACAGTGGAGCTGTTAAAGGCCCCTAGTATTTTCTTCAGGAGTGGGTGGAGACCAAAACAGAGGTAAAAAAGAAAAAAGCAAGTTAAAGCGTGAACATAAAGGCAAATAGAGTATGCACGTGTGTGTATGTGGGAAGCAACTGGCATCCACAGACCAGAAAATGAGTGACATCTGGGCAACAAAGAGCAAAATAACTGCCAGCAATGTGAAGTAATTAGGTTGCTCATCTTTTAGTCGGCTGACTGAAGCGACTACAAGCGAGTGTGTAGGAGACCGTTGACTGAAACATGATGGGATAGTAAATACAGCGGTCCCTCATTTATTGCTGGAGTTATGCTCTAAAAATAACCCGCGATAGGTGAAATCTGTGAAGTAGCCAGCTTTATTTTTTACAATTTTAATAGATGTTTTAAGGCTGTAAAACCCCTCACTACACACTTTATACACTTTTCAAACCTTCGTAGAAAAATAAGTCCAGTATTATAGAATGAAACCAAAGATCAAACCCTGTTTTCGGGTCCAGAACATGAGAATAGAGCAGCTGCCAGAGAATTCAACATTAATGAATCAAAGGTACGGGAGCAGAGGAAGCAAGAAGAATGAGTTGGGTAATGTTTGACTTATCTGACTGTTTTATTTTGCTTAATGCGCCTTTTAATCTGAAAAACACAGTAACTTCTACCTTCCTTTAGCATCTCCAGAATTCCAACATTTTGTGCGATGGTTAGCATCGTCCTCTACCTTCTCGGAGCTACCACAGGTGTCTTTGATGGTGCAAAACCTTTCGTCAGCATTGTTGTGTTTGTTGGGGAGAAAACTTACAAACATACAGTACAGCACTTCAGAGTCACTCTGCTAGCGATCGAAGATTTATGTAAATTTGACAAGCTGAACGCTTTCTGTACTGTACAGGAGACACGGCACGAGATTGACTTACAATGGTCTACAGCCAATCAGGACACTGAACACAATGCGCTGTTAAAAAAAAAAAGAAGAAGCATGCAAAACTGCAAAAATTGCACACACACAAAAAATCTGTGAAACAGCGAGGCCGCGAAAGGTGAACGACTGTATATCAGGTTACTTATGCTGTGTGGTTGAGTGAGGGGTGTCCATATGTAAAATGTTTGAGGAATCTTGTTCTTGGATTGGATGAACAAAAAAAATTAAAACAGCAATAAAGATTCCGTCAATTATATTTTGGCACTTGTTAATATACCTTGGCAGTCTGCACATGTAAAGTCACACTTCAATCGCTCTGTGTACACACTGCTGTTAAAAGGTTGGGTTAAATTATAGGCTGCTGGACTGTTGAAAGTTTGGCTTCTTTAACCCTAAAGCCTTTTTGAGCGAATCCACCCTGCTGGGACAGAGTTTAACCCAAAGAGAGAGAGAGAAAACTTTTAAAGAAGAGTTGTTCCTGGAGATAAAGACAGAAATAATTGTCACACGTGGTCAAGTTAAAGGCTACGCGCCCGTCTGCCGCCCATCAAACATGAGAGAAGTGGAGCAGTTTCGCTCAAGACGAGTCAAGCTGAGAAGTCTCTCTGCAAGAAACACTTGATTGCTGTGATTGCCTCAACGGGGTGTGCTGCAAAAGACTCGTCCCACTATATTTGGCCATGACATTTTCATTAATGTTTTTTTTTAATCACGTCTTCCTCATCGAAAAGAAAGCAGCAAAGTGTCTCTTAAAGAGTAGAGAGCAGCTAGCAAGAATTTCACCTTATTTTAGAGAAAATTGTGCTTTTATCTTTTCTGTTGTGAGCAGAAAGGCACCACTTGTGTGTGAAGTGACACAAGAAGCAGCCATTAAAAACACTGTTTATTGTTTGTTTTTCAGTAAGCTATGTATTCCAAGCCACGGAGCAATTTACTTTACTTATACTGCAGAAGTCAACAAATGCTTAAGGAAGCCTTCCCTGTTTGTACATTCATTACTGTAACAGTGCAGATGGATGGCCGGGCAGACGCAGGGGAGTAATGGAGAAATGTGGGGAGAAGGGTGTGTATAAAATTACAGTCTATAGAAATACCTTCTCTGAGGAAATAAAGAGGAGGCAGGAGAAAGTGGCGGCGGGGGATAAAATATTTTCTCACTTGCAGCAGAACTAGAAGAGAGTTATGAGGAGTCTGCCAATGCAGCAAACAGCTGGCTTCATTTGCATAATACCCATCAGGCCCCTCTTTCCCCGAGGCTGCCTGTCAACTCGCGGCCGAGCGGTATGTACACACGAGCACGCACGCACACAACTTTTCAGTATATCAGTAGCTATATATTTGTCTTTTCTCCCTGCAAAGTAGCAATTGCGCATCACGTCATGTGATTTCAAAGCTTCCCTGTGACTCACTGGAAGCTTTTTAACGCTTTAATTTATTTGAGTTTCATAAAGCCGACTAATTGCCTCTGCAAAAAAAAAGAGGGAAGATGAAATGATTCAGCCTTTGTGCTGATAATAAAACGATCATAAAAATCATCTTCTAGAAACAAAGAGCACAGTTCCATGAATCAAACTCGCCTCGAGTGGCTGCAGGGATACGGAGAAGAGGGTGCTTGGGGAGAAATATACTTAAAGACGAATAGCATGGGAGAGGTCTCCCACCACGATGGCGCTGCCGGGGTGTCGGCACGGCAATAGTCGCCCCGTGATAAGAGAGATCACAGAGGAGAGAGGGCTGCAGCCCGGGCTCGCCACTGCGGCAAGATCTCAGAACAGCTGAGACCGCCGTCAGGTTTGTTACGAGGTAGCAGGTGCCGGGCCGGCGTCATGTTATGTGGAGATGTACAGGAACAGTCTAAAGTGCATGGCTGCAATGCTTAACATTGCACAGAGTGCTTTAATCTAAGAGAGAGCGCACACAGCGTATTGGGTGAATTAATGTGGATGCCACATGAGTAGTTAGTCATTTCAAGATGCTGTTTATAAGAGACGGAATATGATTTCAGATGAACTGTTTACCCCGAGGATTAACATTATAGCTCTGCTTACTGGATTAGCTGCAGTGATCTCTGCAGGCGCTATAATAGGCTGATGGTGTGTATTATGGCCCCTCAGAGTGCAGTCATCTCGCCCCTAAGTAAACCCCCCCTCCAACTCCCTCTCTCCTTCACACCATTTAAATTAGACACTTTTCAAGAGGCTGGTCAGATAAAAGTGCTGTTTTAATTCAAAAATGTTTCAAGCCACGCATGGCTGGTGAATCCGAGGTCCGCAGTTCAAGTCGGTGGAGGCTGGATCGCTCGACACGCACAGCGAACTCCTAGCGATCGTTGACCGGGGGGGGTCAGGCAGTCAATCCCTGCACTTTCACAGCCTCTGCTAGAGTGATTTAGGGGGTTTAGAGTGCCAGCGGTAGCATGTAGCCAGTGTCACGGGTTCACACAGTCAAAGAATGAAATTCATAGTCTAAAGCCAGAGTGTGTGACATTCTAATAAAATAATTATGGGCAGTGGTGGAAGACGTATTTGAGAAAGCAAAATAGACAGCGAGTCGCTTTAGACTGTAATTATCAATATTGACCTATTATTATTTTATTAAAACAGATTTTTCTCGTGGCTCGTGGCTCTAAACATTCAGGGGGATGCAGAGCCAATGTAAAGGTTACCTCATGTAAATCCACTGTGATCAGTAGAGCGATGTGGAATAAAACTGAATAATTACTGTTACTTTTGCTAATTTGATTGAGTACAGCCTTACTGAGAAATAGCAGCCATCAATAAAAGCTTTTTAAAAATAGTATTTGACATAACCCTGAGGTCATGCTGCTGCTTCATTTGTAATGCACTTGAATGGTGTGAATTCCCCGAGGTTCAATTAATCATTTCACCAAAAACTGACAGGCGGTGAACATGCAGGCTTAGTGGACCCGGGGGACTCGGGGCCGTTGCCTGTTTAGACCAGCTGGTAATCCAGACTTAAAGAGAATAATGTTAAGTTTTCTGTGAACAAATGCTAATCGTGTCCATGCAGCTTATATTACACTGCTGTGCTAGCTTTTGGTCTAAAACCTTATTTTAAAGCTTTCAAAAGTGATATTAACAATGCATTAAATTGCAGTATGAGGTGACTGTATGATATGAAAGGTGTCACAGGCATTTCTAACCTGACTCTGCAGTTTCCCTGGGCTTTACAGAGCATTTAACTGTCTTTCACCTCACTGGTGCAAGTTTACTGTTTTCCACTGCAGCAGGCAGTTCACATGGAAAGCTCAGGTGTACTGACTGTATAGCATCTTAATCATAAATAATTTGACAGAATAAAAAAAAACCTGATTGCTTTTGTCCCTGCTACCATCACAGGGTTTTTTTTTTAAGTTGATTAACTATTAACCTTCAAAATGAAATCAATAAGTCCACTATTTCCAGTTAATATGTTATACTGTAGCTATATACAGTTCTACTAAGATTATTATACCCATTATAACATAGTTATATTTAACTAATTTATAATATTTAACATATGAACTATTCATACATTATTTAAGTCAGCAGGTCAGTTTGACCCAGAACAGCAGAGATGTCACATCTTACTTTATCTACATCACTACATAAAAAAAAAATTAAATTATAAAATAAAATTTTAAAACATTTTTTATGCAAAACAAGTGAATTATCCCCAATGAGCCATGATCTGTGAGAGGTAAAGAAGACCATTACACCAAATATTGATTGAAATGGTTAGTAATGGAGTTAATAATGAGATATAAACAATGTTTATTGGGATTGTTTTCGTTTCTGACCCTTTTAGATAAGTAAACATGCCCTGGGTCAAGATCATTGGTGTTCCTGATAAACAAACGTAACAGGAAGGTTAATTATATTCAGCTCTCCAATGGAGTTAAGTTAACAATACGGCCACAAACTCAAATTGCACTTCTTTACTACAAAGCTGATATGTGAGTGGGCAAGCACAGCCTAAACCACAATCAATGGAAATTATACTTTTAAATACTTAGTTATCAAACAAGTTTACATGAATCAAAAACAATCAGTGTTAGCTTTAAGTAGAGGAGCCAGAGTTTCTGTACTGAGTCGATAGAGAAGATCCCTCCGATGTGGATATACCTCCAGGGCCGGTACATTAAAGCTGTTTCCACTACAGCTTACAGTTGAATAGTTTGTGGAGGTCAGAGGCTGAGAGAGCATCTGAAGCTGCTGCTGCACATCTGACATGTTAAACTAACGACGTCTCATATGTCTCACAGTCGTGATACACAGACTAGAAAAAAGTGAAAACCCACATTTCAGCTGACTAATGGCAGCACTTTCTGTTCATTATATCTCAGGATATTATTTCATCAGATTTAGTTGGAGCCACTGGTTCTGCAAGTACATTCATTCTTTTATGTGCCCACATGGTGCCAAATAAAGTGGATTGCCTGCTCGACTATAAAAAAAGAGCTATTTTATATTGCTGCAGTGGTAGTGCATGGATCACCCTTTATATCTATTATAGGTCTGTAGACAGCTCCTCATAATACCCTACAGAACTTTGTATTTGGTCCAAAGTACAGCTGAGATTTTTTTAAAAATTGGACTTATTTCCACTTCCTTCTTGTGCCAGACACATTCCTAACACGTTACTGAAAGCTGCTCTGTGTCTGTGCTCGAGCTATTTGGGTAAAAAACATTTTAGCTAATCTTTAAACATCTTTAATAGTAAAATATAATAAATTACAGAGCAACTTTCTTTGGTACAATAAAAAACTGATCCAAACAAGTAATAAAATATCTGACTGTTCCATAACAGCTCATGTCTGTTGCCCATAAAAATATGGTAATAAAAAAATCTTTATAGCTCTTCGCATTACAGAACAATACATGGAGAACCCCTACTGCTAGGTCTTTAGTATTATTCATTAGGTTCTGATACAGGCCAGTGGCTGTTCCTAACTTTGTGTGTCTGTGTGTGTGTCTGTGTGTGTGTCGTTGGGCCTTTTAATAAAAAATGCCCCGCTGGGCTCTGCATTGCCAGTTTGCCAATCAGAGCATAGCCACGATATGCAAATCTCACACACACACACGTAAACACACACACACAAGCTTACCCGCACAGACATATACACACAGTGGGAGAAAGAGTGTTTTGATCTACCAGGGCCATTACAGACATTTTAAAATCCTATGAATATAAAAAAGAGAGAGAGGGTGGAGGGTGGAAGAGGAGAGGAGGAAGATGAGAGAGATGGGCGAGAGAGCAGCGCAGATGGAGAGAGAGAGAGTGAGAGATATGAAAGTGAGAGGAAACATTTTCTGTTCTGTTTCTGTGCGCAACAGTTTGTTATTTAAGGAAGAGTGAACGGGAAAATGCATCAGAGAGACTACACAGAAGATCCGTCCCTCTCCCTCTGTCGCTGCCATTTGTTTAGCGTTTTCCTGTTCCTTCATATTACAGGCGTCACAAAGATTAATGGGAATGCTCAGTATCAATAAACATGAAGCGTGATTGGTTGATTGAACAAAAGGCATCCTGCAATCAGAGCAGAATGCCGAGTCCTTTTTTTCCTCCTTTTGCCCGTGCAGGCCGCTGCATCACTGATGATTTAAATGGACATTAATACAGGAAGAAACAAACGCTCAGAAAGTCAGTCAAACAACCATGACTGACTATTAACGAGGCAGCATTAGGCCACAAGGAAAAGAGGGGAGAGGAAGAGGAAGAGGCAGCTAATGGGGTGATTAGGGGGGAGGAGAGCTGCTGTTGAGAAAAAGACTTTGTGTTGGATTATTTTCTCCTCTTAGGAGCTTACAGAGAGCCAGCCGGTGTTTTACACCTCAGCTCTTAACACCCCCAAATCCCCTGATTTAGACTTAAACTGCATAGAGAGGCAAGAGAGACAAAGAATGTGGGATGAGGAGGAGAGGAAAAAGAAAATGAGGAGGAAAATATGACCGGGCTGGCCTGATGAGACAACAGGAAGACGTGTCGAGGTGGAAGAAAGAAGTGTTCGTTTACGGTTTACGCCGCTTTCACACTTTTTCTTCACAGCGAAGAATGTGTTTGTTGGGAATAAACACAAGAAACAGCCAAAGTGCTTTAAGCAAATAGGTGAGAGAGGAGTGAGAAATAGACACACCAAACTTTGAGGTGTTGTTATCTTCTGATTAAGCAAAGAGACCGACACCACTGTGGATTTTGTGTTTTTGCGTCACACGCTCGCTCGTCGTCGCCACCGCGGTGTGAAACACTGCAGCGGTGCTTTTGGCCGCAGTGTAAATGCACACAGCTTACCTGTGAAGTCACTTAGGTCTCTGCTCATTTTATAGCCCTGTGGTTGTCAGCGTCCGGGACGAAGGCCAGCACTGGCACCGGTGATGCTGCTGAGATATTTCTGCTGGGCGACCTGTGCAGATGCAGCTTATCCGTTAACACGTTTTATGGTAGCAGGCAGAGACAGACAGAGAGGAAGCGAGACAAGGAGCTATAACTAAGGATGTCATGTAGGACAGCGGTCCACAACCCCCGGGCCACGGACCGGTACTGGTACCGTGAATTGCTTGGTACGCGAGAGTTGAGGCTCGGCTGTGAAATTTATGGTTTTCAGGGGTTTTATCGTTAACTCGGTTTCCCTGGGTCTTTTCCCGTGTTGTAGTTGTGCGTCTTATTTTGAAAGAAATATTTAGGCATTACCATAGCAACCACAGAGCATTAAGTGGCAGAGGGGAGGATGTTACTGTCAGTGTTGTTGGCGCATTTCAGGAGGACGCTGCTAATGAAGTTACACAATTACACAGTGAATTCACATTTATTATTATATTTACAAAATAACACAGTTTTTGTCTCGGTTGTATCATTTTATTTGGTTGTATTTATCCGCGACACGTTAAAGGCCGGTCCGTGAAAATATTGTCTGACATTACAATGGCAGGACCGCTGATGTAGGACATCCAAAATAGTCTTCAAGCAGTAATCAGATTAGATTATGAACAAGTTATTAGCACTTCCCTCTCCACATCATTTTCTATTTGTCAATACAATCAAATTTAGTTTAAGCCAGATCAAAGCACGGAAAACAATATTATTATTTTTCTGATCGGAGAGCAACTTAGGGTTAGGATCTTGCCCAAGGATATTCGATCCAGGGGTTGAACCAACAACCTTCCGATCAGTAGATGCCCTGCTCTGCCTCAGTTTAACGTTGACCATGAAGACCACAGCCTGCGCTGCACCAGTCCATCAATATGAATTAATGTAAACTGTACAACAGTACTACAGACTAACCAGTTTAGCCTTCACTGAACTACATTAAACTGTATTTTCATACCATTCAAACTCCACAGGAACAGTTTGTGTGTTTATCAATATTTGTTGTGCTTTGTGAAACACTGCAAATGAAATTACCTTCTACTACAAAGTTACCCTGTACAGTCGATCCTGTTTTGCAGCACAACACCGAAACTTCATTGACATTTGTACCATGAACGAAAAAAGAAGCACACAACTTTGAATTTGTCAGGTTCAATTAGATAGATAGACAGCAGCATGATAAAGTGTAAAATAAATAACACAGTTAAAATAAAAGGGCCTTATACTATGACATGCATGAGTTGATAAAAGTGATAAAAAACAAAGAAAAGATAAAATGAAGTGAGTAAAAACAGTAAAAGTAAGATTGACTTTCTGTAAGAAATACAAAAGTTTCAAAGAATTAGAATTTTTTGGTAATTACTTCATGGTTCAGGTTAAAAAGGAGAAGAGACAGGAGAAACAGCCAGACTGATTCAGGCAGAAGGTAAACAAGTATATAAATAACACAGAACTAATGTTAAGGAAATCTGTTTGTTTCATATGTCTGAAAGAAAAAAATTATCAGGAGATAAATCTAAATGAGTGCTGTCAGCGTTAATCTCGTTAAAATGACGTTAACGCCATAACCGCATTCACGTGGCAAATTTCTGTTAGCGAGCTATCGCGGATTGCGTGGGGCGATCCGCAATAACTCGCTTAACGTCATTTAAAAGAGATAACGCTGACAGCACTGATCTAAATATCATATTTTTAAAGTGTATATCTATTACACTGATTTACATGTTTTTCATGTCCACCTTAAATAAAATACCTACACCAAATATTGGCACTGGTGTTGTCTTAAAAATCCTG
The DNA here is from genome assembly GCF_900408965.1 of Simochromis diagramma. Classification (NCBI taxonomy): domain Eukaryota; kingdom Metazoa; phylum Chordata; class Actinopteri; order Cichliformes; family Cichlidae; genus Simochromis; species Simochromis diagramma. The sequence continues at coordinate 2,259,783 of NW_024387477.1, forward strand.
TATTGGTCGGCCATAAAAAACTTTTTTTCTAATAAAATCTGTGGCTTTGAGGTTTTTATGAGATCACTTTGGGAGCAATAAATTTGAGTAAGATTGTGAAATAGAAGCTGAAAAGCATCTTGTGCCCAAAGTTGTTTTTTTCTGCTGTTTCTTCAAAACAATCATATTTTTTTAATGAGCTGAGCAGCTCAAAAGCAAAAGAGACCGATGTTAACGCTTTCGTTGTATTGAGTAATGTGTCACTCACAGCAGTCAGTTATTTAGTTACTTGTTCAATCAGATCATATTACTGGATTTCTTTTAGTGTAACACAAGACTGTACCATTTACATTTCTTGTGTACAAAGAAGCTCTGCTTAGCCAGCTTTAGCAATTTGACAGTTAACGTATTGCTGTGAGGAAATTAGACATGATCCTGGTTCTGTGATGGAGGAGATGCTGCCAGGATCAACTAGCAAAGCAGTGAGGCAAAGTCAATACATCAGAGGTTAATGTACAGTAGTGTGAGCAGCCTCTGAACAATGTAACCAGCAGGTGTAAGCTAATTGCAAAGGGGGGGTGATATTTTGTAACAAAAAGCATTCCAACAAGTTCCTTTTCTCAGTGGGTGCATCGTTAGAGACACATGCAGCTTCTGAGTGCCTTTCTGCTCTGTTACTCTGACTGCATACATGCCGACCTGTGCGCTGCTGAAACTGATACAGAAACGCCACCGCAGTGTTTTCATACACAAAGTCGACGCTTTGAGATGGATTTTAGAAAGAACTGAACACCTGATAGGGACCAGGTTGGTCTCCTGGTTCAAACAAACGGCTTTGTCTTTGTTCTCTACTGAAAATTAAACAATCTAAGGTGAACTTTTCACAGGTTGTGAAAATGCCATCAGTGCTTTTTAAAGCAAAGCCCCGTATCCAGCCTGCTGTCGTGCTTTCCCTAAAGCCAAAAACTCAAAACCTCCAAATTTAAGTCTTTATTAGAAGCCTGTAAGTATTCTTAAAAAAAACATCCCTTTAATGTTAGAACAAATGTTTAGCTGAAAAGATGCCATTTGTTTTCCCTGCAAAGAGGAATTTATTCAGTCGTCCAGGAATTATACGTGTGTTCACGGATAAACTCGAATGTATAGAGAAACACACACACATTCGATGCCCTATTGTACTGCCAAGGACCCCTCCACCTTCCACCCGCCGTCCCCTCCTCTCAAGAGGCACTTATTTAGTTAGCACGCAGACATCACGCTGAGAGCCCCACACAGACAGACCACACACACAGCGAGTGCAAACACACACACTCAAACACGTCCTGCCAACAGAACAAATCAAATATACTCAGCTTGAATTTTGCCTCCACACACGAACACACATACAGCTGTCAGTCATCCCCTTGTCCCCGCTACACTGCCGTCTCTGAGCGTGTGTGTGTTTCCTTTTTCCGCTAATTAAAACAGAGGTGCGTGTGTGGCTATATAAAGCCCTTTTCTTTCCGTTAATATAGCAGAGTGTGTGCATGTGTTGTGTGTGTGTGTGTATTTATAAAAGAGAGGGAGGGGGGGGATGTCTATGAGACAGAGAGAGAAAGAGAGAGTGTGGGGGTGTGTGTGGGAGGTGTTCTGTTCACAATTAATCACAGTTGTGAATCTCCCTCCCCTTATCGTATAATATAGATGTCATCCACAGCAGTAACTCCATACTGCAGCTACTGCACAAGGAGTTTTACCGTTATTATTTATTTTGTCTGCCATTCAGTTCAATGTTACAGTGGTTGTTGTTAAGCAGCTTTAGTTTACTTATACTCGTAGGGAGAGCTATGAGAGCTTCACAGCAGAGATAATAGGGGTTGCTGATAGACTAACAAAGGGCCAAGACCTTTGCTATAGGTCACCCACCAACACACGCCAAACTGAATGATGCTGTCAGCAGTTTTTTGGCTATTCAGGAAACAGAGCCCTGAAGTGACAGCATCAAAGTTCTGCCTAAGGACTGAAAAAGCCTTTTGTACCTTTTGTACAAATGCAAATGACTGAAAGTGCAGTCTCCACATCACCTGGCTCTAATTGTGGTTTACTCTGTATAGACTAGTCGTGGCTCTAGACATGGATGTAATCACAGCAGGACAGAGAGAAGAAAATGGCTGTTAAACAGCAGACATTTTGTACAGAAGCAGTAGTACAACAGCTCAAAGAGATGTTAGTAAAGTTAGTCAAACAGCGGCTCGTCTGTCGGGACCCTTTTATGAGCAAAGCAACACTGAGCTAGTGACAGGAGGCAACAAACTGGGAGCCACGTAATGTAGATGACTATTTAGAAGGATCGTGGATATGAAAAAACATGTTGAAGATGGAGTCGCCGGGCGGGAAGCAAAGAGGAAGACCACAGTGAAGGTTAATGGATGCAGAGGAACAGGATGTGAGGATGGCTGGTCTGACAGAGGAGGATACTGGGGATAGGCTGAGATGGATGATCCGCTGTGGCAGCCGCTAAAGGGAGGAGCCAAAAGAAAAAGAACGCAACTGACAAATTCAGATTGTAACTTTTTGGAAAAGAAACGCCTCAAGTTAATCTCATCTTTGATTTTTTTTATGTGTTTATCATTACACACACTGAATCAAAATGCCCCAGGTTTTTCAAGGACTTTCAAAAGATGTGTTTTTTTTTTCAAATTATGCAAGACTGCTTTAAATTATCTTTTTTTTATGTTACCATTAAATTCACATCAACTTCATTTCTGCATTTTATTAGCAGTAATTTTCCATCCATGCATCTGCTTATCCTTATCAGGGTCGTGGGGGCACTGGAGCCTACCCCAGCTACCATAAGGCGAGGGGTGGGCTACACTCTGACAGATTGGCAGGGGTAGCTAGGAGTAATTATTTTATTAGTAATTTTCTGTGTTTAACTTTATCACTTTGAAACCTACTTAATTTTTACATTTCAATATTCTGTTAGTGGTGTCCACATGTAACGTAACATACTGTATTTTCAAATGAGCACATTCACAGAAAATCAAAAGGGATCCTTACACGTGATTTTTATCTTTAACCAAACTACAGTGACAAACAGTGACTTAGCCCCGGCGGGGATGAGCAATGCAGAACTTCATTATGAACGGGCCTATTTGTGACATTGTGGTACCCACTGCACCCCTGGTGTCACAGCTGTGCTTATTAAATACAAAGACAAGTGAATTCTAAACCAAGATAATTGTAGTTTATTAAAACAAACAAACTACGAGTCAAACAAACATGTTAACTAAAATATTATTGTCTACTTAGGGAATAAAAGAAAAACAGGGAAAAAAGAAATGTTCTTATTTTTAGTTATGGTCAGTTTGGTTACCTTTGACACCATAACCACCATAATCTGATGAGGATTTAAAGGAAATGTTCATTAAGAATTAGAATGTCTACGTGATTGTGTGTTAACAAAGTGTTGCGTTTGTGTTATAACTTCTCTTTTTTTTTCCTCTGACAAAATACCCTCATATAAGCAACTTGAGGCGACTGTTCTTGTGATTTGGCGCCTTATAAATAAAATTGAATTAAATTGAATAACAAACTAATACTGAAAACAATAAAACCTGAACGGAAACTGCACATTTTCAAGCAATGAAAGTTGAACTGAAATGAGCAAAGTTACTGCCAAATACATGGAATTCAAAACAAACTAAACAAACCCCGCCCACTCCACCCAAAAAAGACAAAGACCTAATAGCAAAATGCAAAAGTGTAACAACTGTGCTGTAAACAGTATGGAACAAATACTCAGTGTGACAGGGAATTCTTTGTATTTGTTACATGCACATGTTGACACTGCCTGGGGCAGATAAAAGACAAAGTGTTTGGAATAAGTATTTGTTCCCTGTGGTTGCCATTAAATTAGATTTCTGTAATGTAGTTTGTTACATTTTAGCTAAACAAAACCAAATCACCAGAGATGATTTTCCAGCCTCCACATTTCTCCAAAACAGTTAGCCAGATTCGAGCACTCGTGTTCAGACCCTGTTTTAAGCCGTGTTAGCTTAAAAGTTAAGCTACATGGTAAGCTAACAGAGGAGTCATTTCCATGTCTGCTGAATTCCAAAAGCTTGACATTTATCAAACTTTGTAAAAACAGCGGTTCAGTGACTCCACCTACACAGGTCTTAAGTTTGGCATCAAATACACCTCTGCTCTTCTTTGTGGGCATGTACAACTACATTTTCTCCCTCTTTACACGTACTGTGAAGACTGAAAAATCAAAGAGGAATAAGATATGAAAAATTACAAAATGAAGCAAAACCATTGACAAGATTTTGACAGTTGTTTGTGCTCCTAAAACTTTTGTACCTAGTGTTATGGAAAACTTGGGTCCACTTGCTACATTTGCAAAACCGTCTATCAGGAACCTTGGTGTTAGTATTGACTCAGCTCTGACTTTGGATGCCCATGTAAAATCTTTGGTTCGCTCCTGTTTTTATCATTTGAGAAACATTGCTAAGCTGAGTCCCATTGTATCGCGCTCCGAATTAGAAATTGTCATTCATGCATTTGTTTCATCTCGTCTGGACTACTGTAATTCTTTGTTTACTTGTTTATGTAAAGCCTCTTTGGATCATCTGCAAGTTGTTCAGAATGCTGCTGCAAAGCTTCTGACCAAGTCCTCCAAGTTTTCCCATGTCACACCCCTGCTGATTCAGCTGCACTGGCTCCCCGTTAAATTCAGGATCCAGTTTAAGGTTTTGACCTTGACTTTCAGGGCCCTGCATGGACAAGCACCAACATATATAAGTGAACTTTTGCATCCATACATTCCCAGCAGGTCCCTGAGGTCATGTGACCAGGCTTGCTGCTGTCCAGCACACGAGGCTGAAAACAAAAGGCGACAAAGCTTTTGGAACTGTGGCCCCCAGATTGTGGAACTCTCTCCCTTGAGCCTGAGATCTGTGGACTCAGTGGTCCGCTTTTAAAAAACAGCTAAAAACCCATCTTTTTAAACTTGCTTTTATTGATTTTTATTTGTTTAGGTGTAAGCACTTAATGAAAGTGCTAGATAAATAAAGTTTTCTTATTATTACTACAGTTGTAGGTGTTAACGTGTAGTTTGTATTTTTCCTGGGAGTGCCCTTTGTAGCTGACTGTCAAAGGTATAGGATTGCGTGGACCTTTTAAAAAATGACTATGTGGGTGTAATTTTGCATAAAATATCGTTTTATGAAGTCCCACTATTAGTCTTATTGTAAGGGAATTAAAAAAGAAGAAGGATACCAGTTAGGAGTAATGGGAAGCCACTAAGAATATGTCACAGAAGGGAGAGATCCCATGGCCAGACCCTTCACATCCACAGGATACCCCCATCTAAGGCAGGCTGGCATCTTTGTCATGCTTACAATGTCTTTTCTTAAAAATATATTAATAAATTCTGATGTTTTCTAGCCTTTATTTAACAGTTTAATTGAAAGTAGAGTGGAAAGGAGGGAGAGAGTGGAGAAAACCACTATTCAGTTGTTGCATCACAGTGTGGGATAAATCCCATCACTGCCAGTAATACTCTGATCCATTTTCAATCAGTCTGATCAATAAGAATAATTAAAACACCTGTGTGAGAGTGTAGGGCCTTAAAGCACATGCAAATCAAAGTCAATAAATGCGAAGCCACAACACAGAGGAAGAGTGTGTGACAACGAAGAACAGGAAGTCAGTAAGACCACTGACACACCAAGTGGCCAGTTATGCAGTAGCACAATCTCCTGCTGAGGAAAAAGCAGTGTTTGAACGCGCGCTTCTAAGATAGTTTTCACAGTAGAGCTGGAAAATCTCCTTTTGGCACATGTGATGGTACAACAGGTGATTCAGTAGAAGGTTACTGCCTGTGATTGTTGCTGCTGAGGAGCTGATGTGAAAAGATCCCAGGAGGAGACACATGTATCTGATGAGACTACACGATATTGAACAAGTGTAAACTTGGTGTAATTTTCTTGAAAAAGGTCAAGAATAAAAAAAAGAGGCTAGATTCTAAGTATTTTAAAAAAAGTTAATAACAACCATCTGTTATTCTTTCTTCCAAAATGGCATTAGAGCGTTTTTTTGCTAGCAGCTCATCAACTGCAGAAAACTTGGGCTAATTTTAGTGGCGCGGCTCCTTAAGATGGATGACTCTGGGTTGTACTAATACAGATTGAAGCGTTTAGCTTGGCTAGCCGGCTCCAGGATGTGATCCATCAGAAAACAAGGCTAATGTTTTCAGCTAACCCACTCCTGGTGCAATTATATGGTCCACTGGCATTGATCATAGCTCCTCTTCTTCAATCTATTCTCCTCTCTTCCTCTCTCTCCCCCTTTAATGGCCAAGTCGGTGTTAAATGTTTGATAAATGAGTTTTGAGAGCACTTTGCCATGGATTTATTAAAATTCTATAAAACCTCTTTTTTATGTTAGAAAAAAAGAAAGGTGGACTTATTAAATGATATGTGTGTATAGACATCAAATACTTTAGTTAGAAGCAAACGTAACCATAGTTTAGAAGAACCGATAAACAGACGAATGGACAAGAAGCATCAACTATTATAATATTATACTATCTACCTGTTTTTAGAAACCAAGCAACAATTCCATTTATAAAAGTCATGTTGTGTTTTAACTATTCAACAAATAAATAAGCAATAAACATAAGTAATTGTCATATTAACTCTTTTTATCTTTATTTTTTATTTGTAGTTTCTGATCATGTAGCTTCTTAGCTGCTAGCCTGGTATTTGGCTTGGCACCAGCTAGTTGCTAACAATATTAGCAGCTGTTTGATGTTGAATTGACAGCAAATAATGACATATTGTTAACAGAATGAGTAAAACTGCAGCTGATGTTTGGAATGATGCAGATTTTCTCCCTGCAACACAAACATGCATCTACTTCAGTTCAAATGATAAGAACACAAGCGATAAATCGGCTTGACACTGTGTTGTAAAAAGCTCTCAGCAGAGATTGTCTGAAGGATGTGGTTTCTCCTGACCATGATGACAGTCAGAAAATCAGAAAATGAGAGAAAAAAAACGTAGAGAGCGTCTGGAATTAAAAATGTCTCCCATTATTCCCAAATGGAAAAGTTTTGTTGGTTAGGAAATTGTCTTAAAATTTCAGTGTTACTAACACGGTGCAAAACTTTGTGTTTTATAGTGTTTAAGTGATAACGTGACGAATCCTGCGAATCCTCTGCGAATCAGTTTACAGCATCCTGCCATGCGATTGCATTTGCCCCTGACCATCAAGAACCCTCACATTAACTTTTATCAAGTGGAAAAAAGTTAGCGTTCATCCTCCAGCTTCACCGTTTATATTATGCTAACATAGCTGTGTTGCTAGCGATCACGTAGCACATTGTTATATATCAGCTAGACTTCAGTAACCCTACAAACGTCACTGCTGTTTAGTTTTCTGTCTTCATTTATGAAGATAACAGAGCTGTACGACTTAATTTGTTTCAGAAATCTCTCAGTCAGAACTTGATATATTGTATTTAGATGGAAACTAGCGAGCTAACTTCCTGTTAACTTCTGAGTTAAATTTCATAAATGACGTTTTCATGGACGCCTGGATGTTAAACTTAATTGTTACACCTGGTCGAGCAGCAACATTGGTCATTTTATTACAGCTGAAAGAATTTAGACAGTTTTTTAACTCTCAGTGATGCTGCAGTGTTCATTTGACTTTGGCACCTGAAGCGGAATTTGGGCCCAGACACGGCTAATGACATCATACTTAAAGACCGGACAGACAACGATGACCCTTGAAACATAATATGGCTGAACTGTGTTTGTCACTTAGTGGCTGTTATTAAATGCCAGTTGATAAAACGGTCAGACTCAAATTAACTGTTTTGTGCATTTAGACATTTTTTGTGCCTTGCTAAAATTATTCAAAGAGAAATTTGTCATTCATTTTTAATCACTACTTGACTCAGTTGTTAACAACAGAGAGACTAAACCATCCTGTCATACTCTGTAGTCTGAACTTAAAATGACCCTCTTTAAAGTGAGGAACAGCTACAGCCTGAGTTTCCTTGTCTAAACACTGCACGGGGCACACAGAAAGACCAAACGCACACACAGCACTCAGAAGCTCACACATATCCAACACATGAACATGTTAGTGGAAGGCCAATTAGCGCGCGTGAAAACGTCAGGCTTATTTGAAGCAATGTTTCAATGACGACATTTAATTGGACGGTAAATCAACTCCTTATCAGCCTCTCCACAGCTTGGTGGGAGAGAGAGATGGCTGAGAGGAAGAGGAGGACGCAGAGAGCGAGCTAAAGAAAAACAAATGAAAAGAGCTGAGAGACACATGGTGGAGGTACGAGTGTATGTTTGTGCACAGCAGTTTAATGTAACCTTAGCGGGCTCCAGCGTGACGATGAAAACTCTGGGACGTCATAGTGGTGCCAGCTGATAAGAGGCAGTTAGTGTGGTAGACTTCAACACAGGAATGGAAGCAGCATGATGGATGTGCAGTGTAGAAAATCCAAATCAATAGCATAACACAGTGGTCAGCTGGTTTATTCTTCTCATTTAATAGTTTAAACGAAAAAGGCGCAGGGATAATAATTACGATGGCTCTGCTCTGCACATGTTTGCCAGTAAACTAAGCATGCCTGACACTAGGCTAACAGAATCACGTACTCGAAATGCAGCGCTCATTAATGTCAGTAATTACAGAGATGCTTTTACAGCAGTTTCCATTCACAGTGTCTGCTGTGAAAATGTGAGTTTTCTTTCAAAAAATGATTTTTTTGTGGTAAGAATATTATAAAATATCACCTTATATTTACAATCTATTTTTAGGATTAGTGAACAGATGTAGTTTTAATCAAGCGAACTCCTTATTTTGATTCTGAATTAACTTGAGCTTCCATCAGCTTTCAGCTTTTTTCAATTTCATTTAAAATATTATACTGTTCAAATGTCTTCATATCTCACTGGGAAAACATGCAAACGTGGAAATACAGTAAGGCAAAGCTTGAAAATGAGTATTTGGTCTTTGCTTTATCTCCACATTTCTGAATTCCCTCAGCTGACGAGACCACCTGAACACCACTGGCTGAATGACATGACTTTCAGATCCTGTTTATCTGCTGTAGGTAGTTTTGTACATCTGCCAAGGACTAAAAGACTTTGGGAATCACTTATAATACATTTTTATGCCTGTCAAACTGGATCTTTAGTGTTTTTCTTATATTCAGCCTAAGAACTCAGAACAAATGATGTGTTTTTATAAAAGGCTGCTAGTAACAAATTGCCTGATGATACCATTTAATGTTGGTTCTTTACCAAGTTGTCTTTTATGTGTAGGCACAACTCAGATTCACCCCTTGTATTAGGTCCATCTTTGTGCCTGGTTGACTCACAGGTCAGTGTGAAGTGGTTTAACAGACAAAAAGAACCTTTCCTCTAAAAAGATCAGGTACAAGGACTGGACTGAAAATGAAGCTAGTGTCAAAAAACCTTTGAAAGATCTTCAGAATTCCTGGAAAACAACTGCTCAAGACCACTTGAAATTACAAAAAGTGTCTATTTGGAAGAAAAATATAGAGAAATAAGGAGCGGCTGAATGATAACTAAACAATTCATTGCTAGATAAGACACCAGCCTGTGCCTCTGTGTCTGTGGTGGGGTATACCCTGCCTGTTGACCCATAACAGCTGAGATACTTCCAGCCTGGCTGTTAACCTGATTTGTACTTAAGAAAACAGATGGATGATGAAGTGAAAATCTAATATGGGGATAGCCCTACCCATATGGAAAAGATATATATCCACCCATCCATCCATTCGCTTCCACTTATCCTTCCCAGTTTGAACTGTGTAATTGCAAAGCAGTGACAATGATTCGTGAGGTGTATTTCAGGGTGAAATACAGTGAAACCATTAGCAGAATATACAGAAGTATCACATATGGAAAAGATATATATAAATCTTATACAGTTTTTATCTGTCTTGTGTGAAACTTGTATGAAAAGCACACAAGAGTCAAAACAGATATAAGATCCCTTGAAAAATTATATATTTGAAACTTGTATGTTTTGGATACTTACTAAAACAATATATGAAAGTAATGAGAAAGTGGCCACTTTCATGAGTAAATCATGTAAGCCTTGTGTGATCCTCTATATGAAGCAAGCCAAATCTGATGCCTTTTTTCTATTTCTTTTCCATATGGGAAGCTGCATCCAAATGAAGTTTAATTTTTGTTAACCTAGCGTACTTGTTTTCACAACATATGGCTCCTTAGCTGGAACATGCTAACTTTAACACTTGATTTTTCCTGCTTGAGGTTCTGATTCACAGTTATTGATTAATGAGTTCCAAATATTGATTTGCTGCCTTACTCCTGTCTTTTAAATCTGTCTCCAGAGAAAAATCTCCTTGCTTTTAAACATAAACACAGTTTACTTACTGTCACGGATTAAGTGTTAAATGATCTTTGTCAGTGGTCTGGAGGAAACAAGGTAACCAGCTACCATTTACTGCTCCACTGGTTAATGCAATAACTTAGAAGCAGCTGACATAGTCTACCTTAACAATAAGCTGGTTACTAACTGCTGAAATACTGAGAAATACTAAACCGTTAATATGAAATTCATTAGTATCTGGGCTTAACTAACAGGTGTAAGTGGTGCATAATTTATGGACATTTAATGCTTGATTATAGCTCACATTAAGTCGTTTATGTTCGTATATTAGCGCCATCCAGAGGGAAAAACTTGGACAAGGCAATAATATAAGAATTTCTTGGACAAAAACTCTGAATTTAGTAGTATTTTAGGCATCACTAGGAGAGGACACTTTCCAAACTTAAACGTTTGAAATGAAAAATAGGGGACTGCTGAGGTCTAAACAAAGATGCCCAGCTTAGACTGAGCATCTAATAAGAGATTGTAGATTTTTCAATGATGCAGTGGGAAAAGACACAATTTTGGGAATGTTTAATGGAGTAATTGAATGTCCTAGTGGGAAAACCAGAAACAAAACATTACATTATAATATTTATTATAGCATATATTATGTCTACTATATTTTTTAATTTGTGTACTTCCTATTTTGTAAGTATATATGTAAATTCATCATGTACATCAATCGAAATGTTTTTATTTCTGAATAACTCTAATCTGTTGCTGTACATGTTATATTATTAGACAATCATACAACAAACGTGTGTGTAGTCTGAACCTCGGCCAAATGTGATTAATCAAAATACACATTATTTCTTTACTTTAAATTTTTTTTTCTCCTGTAGTTATGAATGTCTGCATTGGCCTTGAAACTCTTGCATTGTTCCAGCTCTGCCTTTGAGTATCACTCCCTGCTGGCTCGAAAAGTGGTTGTAATAATTTACAACGGCAGCTTAAATTGATATGGTTTGCACCGGACTGAAATAATGACAGTTGTAATGAAGAAAAAGCATTTATAGAAACTTCAAACCATTTTTTCTTAGCAAAATCTTCTTTGTCCATCTGTACGCTCAGTATGTTCCCCGCAATTACAGCGTTAACAGGATATGGCCTCAAGGAGGCTGATAGCACAACACGAGGCAGTAATAGCTGTATTACTGGGACAGCGGAAAACGCTGCAGCAACAGAACAGGACATTTTGTGCAGCCGATAAAAATATCTGTTTTTATGAGAATACCAGACACTGCAACACCCAAAAAATACCCTGTTTTCTTATATGAGAGGTGAAGTAGGTATAAATGTGCAAAGAGGACACATGATGTGAAAGACCTACTTCACCAATCCTCGGATTATTAGGCAAGCTGACTCATACATAAACATGTACACGTTTCAGTGAATCACTCGCACACAACTGTTGAACAAACCAAAACACACACACGCACACATACATGTCTCCTCTGAGGGCAGTGCTTGTGATCTATCTAGCATGCTGGTAATCCCAGCGATGGCGGTCACTCCAGCTCTGTAAACAGCTGAAATATGGATGATAAAAGGAGCAGATGAAACTGAATAAACAAGAAGCCCACGGACCAAAAAAAGAAAATCCTTGAAGATTTTCCAAACCCTGTTGGACCTCAGCCTGAACTGTACACGACTCAGAAGTTCAATCGCGTCGACTGGATGATAGACAGCTTTCATTTGACTTTGGCATTTTTCATAACAGCAGCGCGATAGTTTTCCCTCCGTGGCACATTTCTGGCCTCGTAGAGCCGCCTCAAGGGATGAAGCGAGATACTTTGTGTAATTTAGCCAACGTAGAGAGCCTCTTTCTCGTCTTTCCGAGAAAATATCCTGAGAAAACAGTTCAGAAATAAAGCAGAAATATGCGGTGATGTGTTAATAGCCCTCTGAGGGCAGTGCAGGAAACCGTGTTTACATTAATCAGGCTCCAAATTTGATTCTGTTTGACTTCGTCTCTCTCTTCTCTCCTCGTTAGCCTTTCTTCTTTTCTCTCTTTCATCTTCTGTTTCTGCCAATCTCCAAGTCAAATGATACTGTCTCTCTGTTATTGTAAATATGAATAGACTGTGTGTGTTTTGGGGTGTTTTTTATTAATTCATAATTTGTCTTCCCACATGCATACACTGAGTCATTCATCTCTCTCACGCTCACACACACTAATGCAGAGAGGAAAGCCTGTTTGTTCAGTCTTAAACACATTACTGTAATTACCTCTTAATGATTTTTAATTCCAATATAAAAGAAACAAGACACTCTGGTGGATTTGAAACATGAAAAGACAGGCATATAAAAAGAAAATCATTTGAATGGAATCACACTAAATGTGTTTGTTGTGTAATTTTATAGGTGACTGCTTGTGGAGTGTAAATGGGCTCCTCGCTAATGTGACAAATTAATGTAATAAGCAGCCATTCAGCAGATCAGAATGAAGTATTGGGCCATAATTCATGTAATATTTAGGTTAAAACCAAGGATTTTTTTTTTTTAATTTAAAGATGCTGACAGAAAGTTAGCGTTTGTGGCATGTTGATATTTGATAGCCAGGGTGTTGTTGTGCTATCGTCCCGTGTCCATGTTGAACTCGGTGCTGTCACTGGTAAAAGACTAAAACGAACAGGAACTGAACAACCTGTAAAAACTTTATGCAAAAATAGGGTGGACCAGGAGCTAGTCATGAAAAGTCTGTTAGATCAGTGTGGTCGTCTGCCTCAAGGGGTTTTGATTATTTCCATCTTTTATTTACAGTATATGGGATTATTGTGTTTTTCCTGTATTAGCATTCAGTCAAAATACAGCATAAACTGGTATTAAATCCACCAGGTGATCAGACTGTGAAGAGAGCGATCTTATAAGGAATAATGGAGGGATAAGAGGCTGGGAAAATTTAATCCGTGTGTATTTGGTAGCAGTGGGAACACAAGAGAGCAGGGATTTCCCCTAATACATCAGGAAGTGAAGCGGAGGTGTGTGTATGTATTTTGGCACTTTTTCATTAAAACAAACAATAATGTAGCATAGCTACTAACCCCGAGCCCCACTTACAGCCTCCTCGATTTGATACTGTTTCTACATGTTTGTCATTATTTATTATACATCGCACAAGGCCCAGTTCCAGCTGGAACTAATTAATAATGCTCATTGTCAGCTCTTTCTTGTTGAGCTCTTTGTTGCACACAGCAGAGGCCTGACTGCCGGTGATGCCGTGACCCGAGCTGTCCGGTGAGCGAGCTGCCTGTCATCTTGTTTACTTTTATCTCTTTTTCTATTGGATATTTATGCTTGTGAGCTGAAACATGTTCAGGTTTTGGGCTGTTGGTGACTCAGAGTACAACATTTTGACAACATCTGAGACGACCTCGCAGGCTCAGATTTTTTTCTGTCTAAAAAAACCTGGTTACATTAAGGCAGTATTTATAATAGTAATGGATAATGATGTTTTAGTAACTGTGAGTGTGGTAATGTAAGTGTGTGTGCTCGTGTATCCACATGTACCTTTGTGATTGATGTGGGTATTCTGTGTGTGTGTGTCTATCTATCTGAGCAGCTATTTCAGAGAGAAAGGATTTCTGCCTCAGTAATTGCCTCGGCTATATTTTCCCCCTGAATCTCTCTCGCTCTCATTTTTCTTTGTATCTATTTTCTCTCTGAGTTTTGTCCTTCCTCTTCCTGCAGACTTGCTCTGTGGCTCTCACTCATCTTTCAGCTCTCTTTTATGTTCCCTCCATCTCTCAGTCCTTGACATCAACCGTGATCTCACAGTAAGATCAATTAGGGAAACACACACGCACACATTTACAAGTAAGTCACCTGTCCATTAAAATCCATTAAAGCCTGTTTCCATTCAGTAAACTCATAATAGACTTCCTTCAAATGATTAAGTGGTATATTTATGATAATACACAGTCTGTTTTAGAGGCCCATCCTGCAAAACAAACACCAAACCCTGGCAGTGTCAGTATTGTGCTTCGGTGAGCTACATCACAATGGTGATGGACAGGGATGGTTAAAGTGATGAAAGGCTCTCTCCTTTCAGATGTATAGAGAGATGGATGGAGACGGACGTAAACAGACGGGGCGGGCCTGAAATCATATGAGTGTTTCCATTTTTGCCTGTCAGTTGTGTTTTAGACCACTGTAGAAAATCACATTTAAATGCACTTGTTTGTATCCATCAGCTGTGACAAGTGTGGAAGTGTTGGGAAAATAACACAAGGGAGCATTGTTTGTTGCATAAGTGATGCACTTCTCTCAGAAATGGTATTGAAACGTGTCTCATACACCGACTTACTTTGTGTTTGTTACTTTGTTTAGGAAAGTAGCTTAAAGTTTAAGTAACGTATTTTCCGCACTATAAGGCGCACTTAAAATCCTTTAATTTTCTCAAAAATCGACAGTGCGTCTTATGTATGAATTCTGGTTGTGCTTACTGACCTCAAACCAATTTTATGTGGTACACGGCGCTCAAAAATCTGTCAAAAATGTTTTAGTACGACTTTTGTAAGTTGGATTGTTGGAGCACTACGGCTACCGTAGTCAGGAGCCTCGCGGAGGAATCTGGGTCCTAAACTCCGTCAGTTTCAGGTCCCAAAGTCAAACGAACACTGCAGCATCACTGAGAGTTAAAAAACTGTCTAAATTCTTTCATCTGTAATAAAATGATCAGCGTTGCTGCTCTACCAGGTGTAACAATTAAGTTTAACATCCAGGCATCCATGAAAACAGGATTCATAAAATTTAACAGAGTTAGAAGTTAGCAGGAAGTTAGCTCGCTAGCTTCCACCTAAACATGATATAGCATGTTCTGACTGAGAGATTTCTGAAGCAAATTCAAACGTACAGCTCTGCTGTCACTTCCAACATAAATGAAGACAGAAAACTAAACGTTTGTAGGGTTACTGAAGTTGGGCTAGCTAGTTTATAATGATGTGCTGCGTGATCGCTAGCTACACAGCTATGTTAGCATAGCATAAACACAGTGAAGCTGGAGGATGAATGCTAACTTTTTTCCACTCGATAAAAGTTAACATGAGGTAGGGTTGCCAACTCCCTGAAAAATAAATAAGGGACACCTCGTAGCCAGGGCCGGGCAACCCAGTTCACCCTTCCCAGTGTGGTGAATTTTGTAGATCTTTTTTTTTGTGTGTGAAATTATTTTTTAACCATTTGACTTGAATTTGATTTAAGCAGATGCATATTCTTTGTGATATGACCATATGGGAAACAAATGATCATTTAGCCATTTATTTTTAGCTCAAAATGACAACATTAACACAATAAAACAGGTCTCTTTCTTAAACAGAAGCCTGTCATGCTTAACTTTTGAGAATATAAGTAAATCTTTCTTTAAAGAACTCTGTCCTGCTTAACTTAAAATTATATAAATTAATAGAAAACAATAGAACAAAAAATATTCTTGTAACAGTGCACATATAGTGCATTTAGTACAATTGGCTTCAGTTGAGGTATCAGCTTTTCTAATGCTAATCAGCTGCTCCTGTTTGTAAACCCACTTGTTCCCATGATTATGCATCGTAACTCATCATCATTATTAATCTATGTATTACTTTTATGTATTAGTGATCTATTTGTTGTAATCATCTATCCTTGCAGTTGTTTATTACACAAAATAAATTATATTATTACACTTCTGGCCACATAGCGCTGATATTCACTGCACATGCCCATATTAACCTTAACCAGAGGGTTTAAAAAAAACAAACCAGTGTTTACATACCATATCTGCTTCTGCCGTGGCCTGGTGGTCAAAAAATTGGTTAAGGGTTCCCTGAGCTTTCACGCCCCTCATGTTCTTCATGTGCCCACCACTAGAAGCATGTCTATGGAAAAAGTGCACCGGCACACAGTGCAGTGCGCTTTAAAGGTGTTATCGTGCATTTTCCCAGCCAGGTGTTTTCCTTTTCCCATTCCTCCCTGTACTTTTGCAGCCTTTTTTTCTTTCTCTGAGGGGAACAGACATTGCTGCTCTAATGCTGGGCTTACACTGAGCGATTTTTGGCTCATTTTGAGACGATTTTTGAGTCGTGCGACCGATTTGGTGATCGGCCCGATTTTGGCTTTCATCGTGCATCGTGTAGTATACGTGGGGTAACGAGAAGTGATTAACACCTCACGACCAGCTCCCAATCATCAATCACTCGTGAGGGTGTCACCACAGCCGCTCACACTGCTCACGCGCAAACACGTAAACGTCGGTGAAAAAGATGGAGCAGCATGGCTGTGCAGCGTGTGATCTGGACACAAGCGATGGAGGCACAACTTGTAGAACTTTGGAAAGCTCATCCGAGCCTTTTCAATGTGGCCTCACAAAATTATCACGACCACAACAACCGTGAAAATAGTTGGATTTACATTGCTGCTTAATCACAGCTGCCTGATCAATGTTTTTCATTAGCAATTTAGCAAAGTTGATGGTGGTGGTGTGCGTGTCTGTGTGAGTGAAAGACAGAGAGAGAGAGAGAGCGACAGATTTTCTGTTATAACCTTCATTTTATGGAGGCACAGTGTGAGCACTCAGGTCGCATCAGAGCATCGGGCGGTATAGTGTGAGACCCTGCATCGTGACCTACCAACTTCTAACCCCTGCGAGTCAATCGTGCAGTTTGAGCAGGAGCTGAATAACGTGACTGAAAAAATCGCACAGTGTCTGCCCAGCTTTAGGTGTACTGTCGTCCGAGACTTGCACCGCAGTGTCGGCGTTTGTTTCCCTGTTGGCCATGCTTGTTGTTGTGGTCATCTGTTGTCTTCCGGTATTTTCTCCGTAAGCGACCTTTCCTCGACCAATGAGATGAGCGGTAATCTGAATTGTCATACTCGAATTGTCATAAGTGTGCTCTCAGCTCATTGGTCACAAAGCAGGAGAGGGGCTGGGAATTGTGTTTTCAAACAAAGCGTTAATTCCATAAACATTTATAGACTACTTTTGATTCTCACTGTATTACGGGACAAAGTGCGTCCCCTATTAGCTCAATACGGGACGTGTACTTTTGTTTCTAAATACAGGACGATTCCGTTTTTTAAGGGACGGTTGGCAACCCTAACGTGAGGGTTCCCGATGGTTAGGGACAAATGCAATTGCATGGCAGGATGCTGTAAACGGACCAAACTTCAGTCAGGAGAACAACTGAGATAATCCATCCAAAATACGAGGTTAGTCATTAATATACTGCAACAACATGAGAATAGAGCAGCTGCCAGAGAATTCAACATTAATGAATCAATTGTAGGGAAGTGGAGGAAGCAAGAAGAATGAGTTGAGTAAAGTTTGACTTATCTGACTGTGTTTTTTTCACTTAATGTGCCTTATAATCCGGTGCACCTTATGGTCCAAAAAATCCGGTATATGTGGCATCGCATTGTTGTGTTTTGTGTGTGTCTTGGATTCTGGTTTAAACCTTTAGTTTTTTGTGTTTTTTTGTATTTTGGCTCGTGTTTGTATTTTATTGCTGTTCTAGTTTTGTTGAAGTTTTTGAGTTATTGTAGTGACATGTTGCTGTTTTTTGTGATATTCTTGTTTCAGTGCTGTGTTGAAGATAAGATAATACTTTAGGGTTATAACACAGTAAGGTAAGCTAAGGTTAAAAAAATCATAAGTTGGGAAATTTCAGCGTTATAGGGTTAACTTAACTTAAAAGCATAAAGTATAACAAAACTAAATAAGAAAAAAAATAAAGTAATAGGACAATAAATCTAATATAACAACACAAATATCTTCTATTTAAATGACAATATTGTAATAATATGTGATAAAAACTAAAACTGAAAATATTTCATAGTCAGATAAGTAAAGACAGAATTGAAAGTATCGTACTGAAGGTTGTAAATCTGTGTTCCCTGTGTCTGTTTGTGTGTTTGTGCCCTCTGTGTATACTTGTCTTTTGTTTTGTAGTGACGGCTAATTTTTCTGTGCTTTGTCATTTACATTATATGCTGCGTCCAATTTCAAACGGGAAGTAGGAAATTCCAAGTTCCAAATCAGAATTTCCCCCGCAAACATTGCAATTTGTCATGGCAGCAGCCACCATGAGTAGTACTAAAATGACTAATTAAATGATATTTAATGATATCACCTTATAACCCAAGCACAACTGCTGTTAATGTAGCTCTATCCTTATAGTTGACAATGTGTGATTAGCAGTTTGAACTGTGTAATTGCAAAGCAGTCATTGATTCGTGAGGTGTATTTCAGGGTGAAATACAGTGAAACCATTAGCAGAATATACAGAAGTATCCCATATGGAAAAGATATATATAAATTTTATAAAGTTTGAATCTGTCTTGTGTGAAACTTGTATGAAAAGCATACAAGAGTCAAAACAGATATAAGATCCCTTGAAAAATTATATAAATGAAACTTGCATGTTTTGGATACTTACTAAAACAGTATATGAAAGTAATGAGAAAGTGGCCACTTTCATGAGTAAATCATGTAAGCCTTGTATGATCCACTATATGAAGCAAGCTAAAGCTGATGCAAGTCTTTTATAAGTTTTTCCTAGTTGTTTTCCATATGGGAAGCCAGGTACTGTCACACTAAACACACCACTGATCTTGAACAGCAAAGTAAAACTGTGGTTAAATCAATTCTTCCTAAACTATCAGGTTTTCTTTCTTTTAACCAGCCATCTTTTTCTTTGTTTTCTTTCTGTCTTTTTGTTTTGGGTTTTTTTGCTGGCAATTCTTTTTGAGTCATTAAACAAATTCAACCTGTGCTACCATTACTGCATTACACTCTGAGTATACTATTTTTATAATAACACCAAAAAAGGGGTCATTAATGCTGACAGTTATCAGTCACTGTGCTTTTCCTCTCATCTCTGCAAAGTGTTTTAGTGTTTTCCAGCTCGTTTTCTGAACTTTGAAACCCTCGACATTACTCTCTTGGTTCGCTTTCACAAATCTAATGAGCTTCATTTCCACGTTGCAGTTTGCAACTTTTGGCTGGCAATCAGCTCTAATCAACCATCTGTACATTACCTGAAGCTCACTGAAGAACACAAACTGTCATTTGGACATAAATTGAGCATTTGCAAGCTAGAGAAGCAGATATTTCCCTAAGGACTGATTGAAGACAAAATTGCATATTAAAATATTTAGAAAAACAAATTCTCAGTGTTTAAAGTTAATTAAACATTGAGTATCCTCAGCAACCTTGCTTTTATATGAACATAACCAACATACAAACGTTTGGCAGCCAGTTGAGTCGAGTCATGTGGCAGATGAGTTATGCTCATTGGCATAGACTCACTCATATTGAGTGCCGCATGCTGACAATCTGTCTGCATTTAAAAATTCGATTTTTCTGCCTCCCATCAGGTAACCAGTGCAAAGGCCTTGCAATCTAAAGCAGTCACAACTATTTGCAATCAGTTGCAGAATGCAAAAAATTTCAGTGCAATTTCACGTAGTTGCAAGGCGTCCATCCTGTGTGTGGCCTAGACCAGGGCTGTCCAACTCCAGGCCAGATATCACCCTGGGTCAAATAATTAGTTTGTTACCGGGCCCCTGGAGAATTTCAAGACATGTTGATGCTTCAGGTTTGTTGCACTGTGAGTGAAATCTCGTGCCTACTTTGTAATCTACAGTAAATCAAGACCTCGTGTGCTTGCCTTCTGATGGTAATGACGTTGTTTCATTAGCTAAATAATCCAGCTGTTGGCTTTTTATCGCATGATACAAATGTAGCACATCTGCTTCGTATTGTCTAGAAGTCTGTAAGATTTCTTTTAGTAAAAAGTGGCCTTGGGACTTTTGTTGGGGGAAAAACACATCTTCATCCTCCCACTCTGGTTTCCTCTTGACTCACTGTTGAATTAACATGTCGATGTAGATGAACAGCTCATGTCTAGAAAACATACAAATAAGCGGATACTTCGTTGGTGAGCTCAACCAGCCTGTCGGCCCAGAGTCCCTTTTGTTGTTTTAACAGTCAGTGATTTAAGGCAGAGTATGATGTCATCCTTCTCATCACGGTTATACTAAATTGCTCCTCGTTTCATGTTAGTGCTATTAGTAATGGTGTGTAACAGAGGTTATGTTGATGTAATATGTTAGAGCTCTGCAGTGAATTTGCCTCAGAGTTTCTGAGCTTTTCAGTCTTTCTGCCTTCATCTTGCTGTTCCTCACACTCTTTCTGCTTTAATGAGCCCGTCTGCTGGACTGATCTGAGCCCAGATCTGACCCAGACAGATTTTCTTTTCAATTACTGTTTGTGAGGCAATAATTTGGCAGTGGACTTTTTTTTTTCTTGTGTCTTTTTTAGCAAACAAAGTTGTGTTTTTCCAAAAGCGACAATAATAATTTGTTTGGAATGAGCAGGGAAAAAACCTCTTAGTAGGGCTGGCTTATCTGAAAAAGCAAAGACTTCTAGCTTCAGAAATGTTTGTGTGTGGTTTGACACAAACACTTTATTTAGGTTTTTAGGAGCGTTCTGAAATGCCAGACCTGTCTGCAGTGATATCCCAGGCATCTGCTGCAATGTTGCTTTAGTGCTCAGTGCAGATGACTCCTGTTAACAAAGGACGACTTTATTGACAAGGGCGCATGTTAACATAGATTAGCAGCGCGTAGCCACTGAACTGGTTAATCAGAGTGTGCGTATGTCTAAGCTCAAACAGCCTCTTTCTTTATCCTCAAACCTCAAAGCAGTCCAGTGAATTGTGGAGCTAAAATGGCCCCGTGGTTCACACGATGCAGGCCAAACCACAGCTATTTAATGGCTGTTTTTGAATTTTAAAACTGAAATAACTAATTTTTCAAAACATCTTCTCTCTACCCTCTGCACAAGTTAGTCGCTCATAACAAGGAGGGTGGACGACTACAGTGCATCACATTATTTTAGACAAACAGTGCACAAATGGTTTGACTTTATTAGGACTCATTGAAAATTACATCTGCAATGAGAGAATTTTAAATGAATGCTCCGAAAAGTATGAATGTTTTGAAAGCGATTGAACCACAGTGGGTGGAATAACCATAACCAGACACTGAAGGCATTTGTATACAATCATAAAAGCCCTTCTTGGAAGTTAAAAAGTCTGTTTATGGTGTCTACTCTAATTTTATTTCAAAAATATGTACTTACAAAAAGAACAAATAGTTTAAAAATGTTGATTTCAAACATAAGTAGCAAGCTTGTTAGCCAAATACGCTAATGACTGATTTTTCCATCCAAGACCAAAAAGAACATAATTAACCAGCTTGATTACTTACATACCAAAGCTGCATACCAGTTCACACGCTGGAAAGTAAGGCTGTACTCGGAGTCCTTCTGTGTTGTTTCCTCTGCTGCAGCAAGACTCAAACATCTTGCTTTTGATAAAATTCTAAATTTGATCTTGCCTAGCGTTTTGGCCAAAACCTTTTCTGTCTCTGGGGTCTCATTTTGCTCTTTTGCAGCCTTGTGCATATGTACAATAATGTTTTGGCCCACAGGTTGGCCTCTAGACTTTATGAATGCCAAGAGTCATAAATTCTATGCACTGGGGTGAGTTTGCAAATATTAAAACTCAGTGGTAGCTAGACATGTGCTGTCAACAGCTCTTTAAAAATCTATAGCACAAGTGCTGTTTGGACAATACCCAAATGATCACCTGGAAATCTGACAACAGCTCTTTAATTCATGTGTTTCCTGATTTTAGGTTTTAACACCTGAACCACCCACATACCAAATCCCCTTTAGAGTCACACTGTTAATGGAAAGTTAGGATGGATTTTAAATGCCTCGTATTAGTTACATTAAAATGAAGACGGTATAAAAACAAAGCACTCACTGTGAACAGGGCCACATAACTGCCTACAATAAAATAAACACATTCTTATAAACTCATTTTCTAAAAGTAGAACTGTGGAATTGTGTCACACCATCTGCCTTCTCATCCACCATCCACTCAGCTATACCCCACTCTCTGCCTTAGAGTCAAGATGTTTGTATTCAGTGGACTCAAACATTCACTAAATTAGGAATTTACCAATTTGAGGAAACCTCATAAAACAGGAGATGTTAAGGTTTTATTTTCACTGTGAGACTGACACTTATCTGAGCACTCAAAGCACTTTACACAACTTGCCTCATTCACACAAGAGCAACATGGGGTCAGCATCTTGCCCAATGATATTTGGCATGGAGATTGGAGAAGACTGGGATCAAACCACCAACCTTCCAGTTAGTAGGTGACCTGAGCTACCATGTGAGCGACAGGCAGTCTCAAGAGGTCAAACACATTGCAATTTAAGAAAACACCAGCAAATAGAAACACACACAGAAAAATGTTACAAGTGTTACTCGCAGTAATGACAGGGAACAGCTGCAGAAGTGACACGATAACAGCTAAACAGCTAACAAACATGCACCTACTGTGTTATATAAATCATGTGATTAAAACATACACTACCCTGCACCATGTTAGTCCTTCGCATGTTTAGTTTTCTGTCACTTCCACAGCTGCTCCATCCTGTTATTGTCTCCCCCAAAAACACTCCTGTGTTGTTTTTGTGTCCTTTGCAATGTTTTTCTATATTCTGGTGTTTTGTTACTGTAGTTTTATATATCAGGACATACTTTTTTTAAAAAACAAAAAAACTTCATTGACCCTCACATGAACACCAGTGTATGACATATTGCACCATTATTACTGAGTCGACAAAAGCCAATCAAAAATGAAGCAGCGTGTGAAAAACTGAGTCGACCCTTACTGCTTCTGAGGGAAAGCAGCCGCCAGCTGCTGCTGATCAAATAATCTGAAAACATCAATCCATCAGAGCACTCTTACACTTTGTCAACCAAGAATAATCATTTTCTAACAATTTACAGAGCGCTGAAGAAGCTGCAGTGAAAACGATACAGGATAATGATAACGAAGAATTTTCACTACAGTACAAACATTATGTACATTACTGAAGGTCGTGGGGAGACATGATGGCAACGTATAACCCTGCAAGAGTAATATTGCATTAACCAGTGAGGATAAATTATTTTCAAAATGTTAGCTAAATTGACTAACTAACAATAAAATCAAAACAATTAAAAAAACCCAACAGCATCTATTGCAGCTAGAAATGAGAATGCATTGTTTGTTTACATCTTTGTGAAAGCAGTGAGCTATTGTTTCAGAAGTCCTTCTCGTTGAGTTTGAATGGTAAATCGGCCACAGGTGTCATTGTAGCATGTGCCGTGCAAGTCCGCGGCGATTCGTAATTGCGCTGTGGATGGATCCGCTTTATTTGTTTTTGGTGCTTAAACCTCTGTACCCCCACTGTTTCCCGTGCAATGTAATGTCGCTATAAATAGTGCTGAAGTCAATCTCTCTGTCTTCCTTTGTTTTCTCCAGGTCAGCCTACCAAACGACTCCAGCTGTGTTGAAGAGATTCTGCGGGTACGTTGCTTGGGTACACACACAAACACACACACACACATGCACAGTAATTGCACTGATTATCAGCTGTTTTCTGTTTGTTCACAAGGAGCTTGGTCCCTCTCCAGAGTCTGATTTTGCAAAGGAAGGACAGGGAAAAGAAAGGGGACTACAAGGCAGGGAGGGAGAAGAGAAAGCAATCTGTTGGCTTAGGTCAATGATTACACAAGTCCTTTTTTTTGGATGACATCATACAGACATCTTTTCCACAGACCTATCATCTCCTTTACCCGTTCTTTCTTCCTCCTTTCTAGCTGCATGTAATCAAAATCACACAGCAATACATTTTCCCACAGTTTCTCTCTCCTGTCTCTTCCTGGGAGTGATGTCAAAACAAAAATGTTTCCCTCGCTAATCTTCCCTCACTGCCAGTCAGAAGATTAGGACGAGGACCGTCTTTGACTTCTTTATGTCAAGTTACCGCTTTCACTTCTCGCCGTCTCTCCTCTCTTGCACTTGGTGTGCCCTCTCTTTCTTCCTCAGTGTCTGTCTTCCTCCCTCTTCATTCCTCTCTGTCATTCAGCCCCCTCCCTCTCCTCCCCCTCCACAAATCAATAGGCTGGTCAACAGGCTGTGTGACAGATAGGCTGCTGTGAGCTGCATGAAATGCCTTTGTCGATAATATTGGTGCTCTATTGAATTCAGTCTGTGGTTTTTAGCTGTGTCAAGTGGAAAGATCAAGGAGTTCAAAATGTGAGGTGAGGTGAATCGGAGCACGGGGCCTGCACTTCATTTTTCTCTCTCTGTAATGACACGGCTACAAGATGTTTGTCACAGGAACATTGTTGTCGTGGATGTTTGCACAATTCAAGGTAACGGTGTGCATCAGAGATATTGTACAGCAAAGTCAATCCTTCTGAGGAGTATTGACTTTTTACAGTGTTTGAACCACTGGAGCACCAAGCTCTATGATATCCATGCTAATGTTTTAGCTTATGGTAAGTTCACTATAAACAAGAAGCATTATCTAAAGATACATCATTAATGAGCCAAAAGGGGACTGTAGGCAAACCGGCTATTCCTGCCATTAAAATGTTTAAATGAATTGTATAATGATTGCATTTGTCCCTAACCATCGGGAACCCTCACCTTAACTTTTATCAGTGGAAAAAAGTGCTAATGTGTTTATATTATGCTAACATAGCTGTGTAGCTAGCCACCACGTAGCACATCATTATAGACCAGCTAGCCAAACTTCAGTAACCCTACAAACGTCACTGCTGTTTAGTTTTCTGTCTTCATTTATGTTGGAAGTGATAGCAGAGCTGTACGTCTTCATTTCTTCGGAAATTCCTCTGTCAGAACATCATGTTTAGGGAGAAACTAGCGAGCTAACTTCAAACTTGGTTAAATTTAATAAATTCTGTTTTCATGGATACCTGGATGTTGAACTTAATTGTTACACCTGGTAGAGCAGAACGCTGATCATTTTATTACAGATGAAAGAATTTGGACAGTTTGTAACTCTCAGTGTTGCGCCAGTGTTCGTTTGACTTTGGGACCTGAAGCAGAGTTTGGACCCAGAAACGGCTAATGACGTCAGACTTAAAGACTGGATATTTGAGCTGTCTGATTTTAACATTAACCTAAACCTAGCCAATTAGAAAAGTAAACTAATATCAAGAAGCCATGATTATGACGATATATGTGTATGTAGATAATTACATTTTTACATTTAATGGCTGCATTTTCCCTCTTTGTTCCTACCATATCTACATTGCTACATGTGTACTGTGAGTCAGAAGCTAGCTAGCTAGCTTTACCTTGGAATGATGCAAGCCAAGAAAACTAGCTATCTTGTTGTAATTTACAGTTGGCATATTTTTGGACAAGAAACAAAGTTAACCAATTAGAGAAAACTTGGGAAAAATCAATTGATATGTGTATATATAATATGTTCTTAAAACGAAGGGCAGAGTAGGTCATCGACAGCAAAAGGCCTGAAAGACCACAGAAAACAACAAAAGTGATATTATCAAGGAGGTACATGCATAAAGTCTTCAATCAAGAGACGCCTTCATGAATGGAAATTTAAAAGATTTATACCAAGTTGCAAACCTCTGGTTACACCGAAGAATAAAAAGGTCAGATTAGAAAATGTTTGCCAGAAAACATCTAAAGAGGCTCTTTAGAAAGATGAATTTAAGAATAACTTGGAAGATTAACAGAAAGATGGGAAGAGAAAAAAAGGCAAAAGAGAGAAACAGCTGGTGATGTGAATCACACCACATTATCCATCTAACACGGAGCACGCAGCGTGCCCTGTTCTGCTTCTTTATTAAAAAACAGAGAAGGAGCGAAAGGAGAGAGCGAGGTCGGTCGTGTTTTCAGTGCACGGTGGTGGATAAATGTACATTTTGCATGTCTGTGTCGGGGCGTAATAGATGTAGATAATGGAGAATATGACAAATTGATAATAACTGGGAAACCATTTGCGTTTAACTATGACAGACTGAGTAACTCGCGCGCAGTGGCTGCACTATCACATTTACAGACACATGCAAACACAAATTCAGGAGAAAACAGCTGTCCTGTCTGTGAAAGCACAGGAACTCTTCAAGGATGGACTCAATGATGTTAATGATGTCAGAGAGCGGTTACCTAGCAACACACCATATGTCGTCAGGCCAAGTGCGTTACGATTATAAAGAGGGAAAACACAGCCACACACTCATGCTCAAGTATCGTCATTAATGTGTAGCTCAGTTATACACACAACCTTACCCACACACATACGTCCTCCCAGACTCATGTGTCATCTGATGAATAGCATTCATCTACCAAGGGGGGGTGAAGAGATGGATGATGGGAAAATTCAGGCCCTTTGACATCGTGACCTGCCGCACGGCGGCTGTGTGAGTGGAAATGAGCATGTAAAAAATGGATTTAATGACTTTACCAACCATTTTAAACACATGTCACAGAAAAAGAAGTTATTGGTCATTAAAACACATTTACCAAGAATTCAGTTTTCAGGTGATGCTGGTTACAAAGGACATCAAGGAGGGAATCAAAGCTTTAAGAAAATCTATCTGGTAATTTTCCATATTCAGCCTTCTATGTGCCTCCTTTCCAATGTTTGTGAGAAATAAAAACAGCCAGTACCTAACAGATTATAAAGCTCCAACACACCCACCCACTCATGCACATATGTTTATCTTGTTAACTAATTGATGCTTCTACATACTGAGATTGGAATTCAGCTGAGAAAACGGTGTGATTAGAATAATTGAAAGGGGATGCTGCTGCTTCTGCTGCTGCCTTGTGCAGCTCTGTTGAAATGCAGCCGACTGGAGTCAGCTTTTATTTTGGTA
Source organism: Simochromis diagramma (assembly GCF_900408965.1). Lineage (NCBI taxonomy): Eukaryota > Metazoa > Chordata > Actinopteri > Cichliformes > Cichlidae > Simochromis > Simochromis diagramma. The sequence goes on from NW_024387477.1 coordinate 2,286,964, forward strand.
AATCACCAACTCTGCATTTGCACCAATCCCTGGTGGGTCACTAACTCCCTAAGCGCCTTCCAGTTTATACTAAAACTTATACTGAACCCACCCTGATTGGGTGCTGGTGCAGCACAACCTTGACTGAATGCTGACTCCACTCCACTGCACCAAAGATGTTGCATAAGCAAGCCCCTTTGTTCCAATGGGCTAAACTTTATCATGATTAGACACCAGGTAAAGGCAACACAAGTGCAAGCTGTGTATCCTTTATTTAGCTGGTTATAATGACAGAAATTCTGCTACTTATGAATATTTGTTTAAAATAATATGTTTAAAAATGTGTTTGTGTGTTCAGGAGATGACCCATTCCTGGCCTCCTCCACTAACAGCCATACACACTCCTGGGAAAGCTGATCAGACCAAATTTCCCATCCCAAACAAGGTTAGTATGCTTTTTCTTCTACTACACCCAAAACCTTTCATCACTAAATTCAAAGTGGCTCACATTAATCCGTAATAGTGTACATCCTCTCCGAATGACACGCCTGCTGATGCATGCTTCCTTCAAAGTTGTTATCATGTTCTTGGGCCTTGATCATTTTCACTTTACAGCGTGAGTCAGCGAGCGGTGGAAAAAGATGCGATACAGTCGTGAAAAACCTTTACTTATACTGTGACACTTATTGGAGGGGCGCAGTAACACTAACTGCAGTCTGTCACTGAAAATCTTCAGTCTGCTCATTAGCTCTGATTCACAAATTTACTGCAGCAGTGATGCTGGGATAGAATCACATTACTGTTGGCTCATTCTGCACAGTGGCACAAATGACAGCCAATGAAATTACTGTGTTAAGGTCTATTAACACATAGTGAGTGAAGGGGAAACTCCCAGTGCATCATGGGAATCCCCCAGCAGCCTACACCTGTTGCAGCATAACTAAGGGAGGATTCAGGGTCACCTGGTCCAGCCCTAACTATATACTTTATCAAAAAGGAAAGTTTGAAGCCTAATCTTAAAAGTAGAGATATTTATTTATTTATTTATTTATATTTAAAATCATCTATCAAGTTGTCAGATCAGCCATAAAACAAAAAAAGGTTTCCACATGTTAAACAACACCTTTGGTTGTTGTTGGTATAAATTGTAAGAATCATAGTTTCTCATTTTGTTCGGCTTTTTGTCAGATTTTTACCAATAAATCATTAAGTTGATGCACAAGTTGTGGATGAAAGGCAAATTTTAATGGATTGCTAACGTGACCCCGCTCTACACCCCTACAAAGTTTTATCATAATTAATTCAACAGTTTTGGAGCTATCATGTTTACAGACAGACTGAAACCCAAAGTCTACCAAAATCATCACCTCGTTGGCGGCAGTAATAAAAAAGTATTTTCAAGTAACGTCAGCAAATCAGGCGAATTTCAAAGTTTCCACCTAATCACTGGAATTAAACTTACTGACAGTTTAATGCAAAGTTATTCACTCGGCAACAAAATACTTTCTTATTAACTTAGCTATTACCGTCTATTCTTACTGTCCCTTAACATGTTTAATCGCTCAGTCAGAAAAAGGACAAAACAGTCTGAGAAGACTTTATTCCACCGCTGACATGGCGTTGTCTTCCTTACTTTGTGAAGCAGAGGACCGCAGGTGAACACCGCTAATAAGCACCAACGGCGTCCTCTGTGTTTGACTCACCAGTTCAATTATCTCTCAGAGCTCAAGACAGCCAGCCTGTAATCAACAGAACAAATTCATCCGTCGAATAAAAAAAGAAAAAAGTTGAGGATCTGCAGATCACTTAGACTTTAGAAATAAATAAATAAGATAAAAACTACTTCAAGTTGAACGCTTTTCCACTTTATCGTTTAATCGTTCATCAAAAACAAGAAAACTGAGTTTGTATTTAACAGGAACAGTGATAACAGCCACAGCTGAAGAGTCAAGGAAACAAAGATCACCTACAGAAATGTCATCAGCAAAATAACTCTGTATCCTCACTTGCACTGTTTGTCTGTCATGTTTGAAAAGTGACGTTCAGGCACAATAAAAGCAGACTGAAGAGTTCAGAAGATCGATGTTCAAAGTTTCACCTGCCGCTACAAAAAAGGGAAGATTTACGACGCCTTGTAATATAAATATCTAGAAGATTTGTCACATTAAAAGAAGCAGCAATGCTGTATTGAACATTTATCTCTGAGGTGACGATAACAATTCTCCCTGAAACAGCAGACTGATTTTTTTTGCCTCATGCTTTTATGAATTACTCTTAATATGCAAAGTGCCTCATTGGTGTTGGTGTGAGGTGAAGTAGGAATGTAAACACAGAGGCAGTAAGTCTGACTGAGTACTTAATGAATTAGGAAGGACTGTTGTGGCGCCTTCAGCCTCCAGCCTCACACTAATCCTGCGTCACAGTGAGTTTTAAGAATGAGGAGGAGCGTCGACGCGGGGAGATGAGAGGCTCTGAATTCTGTGTAATGGCATCCTTGTGCTGCTGTGAAATCAATAATGACATCTGTTGGTTTATTCATTCAACTCGTCTCCCTCTGGCTTTCTCTTTCCTTCTCTCCCGCTCTCTAGGAGTCACAGCATGTGACCTCGGGCTACAACACCCAGAGTAAGTTTTCCCAGCGTAAACACTCACGTATGAGCTCTGCGATAATTAATGCTGCCGAGGCCATTAAAGGCAACGCCACCCAGGAGGAATGTGAGAAAGGCAGCTGACGTTGAAATGAAATCATTGCCACGGGAGGAGGGTAGTCGGAAAAACCTTTGCTTTTAACTTCCTGGGTTCATCTGAACAAGTAATCTGACAAACGTGATTACGTGATGAGTGGAAATCGGGGGCTTGTGTTTAAACTGACAGCATCACATTAGAGTAGATTAATGAGGGTAAAAGGTTCTGTCACAGTGTATATTAATTCATGCATAACATTTAAAAAGTAGCTCTTTCTTGAAAATGCATGCACATGGCAGCAGTTGTATGATCTCCTGCGTTTTCTGTCATATAAATACTGTTAGAGGATTGATGTTAACCTCAACCGAAGTTTAGATAGTGAGGTCAACATATGCGCAAACAATCACGCTGCTTTAAAAGCTCTTCAGACTCACTTTAAATGCTGAGTTTGAGTTTTTTTCCCCTATTATTGGCTCTGTGTGATGTCAGGAAGCAGGGATGGCCTTATATGGTCATAGCACAGCTCTAGCTAACAAAACAGAAGCCCCACCCACCTGCTGCTTTGTCATTCATTTGTCAAATGAATGACTGAGCCAGTCAGAAGAAAGATGTTTTAAGTTAAGGTCATTCTTTTAGCCAGTGAGCTCAGTGACACAAACATGTTGACAAACCCCCCTGGCAACCACAGGTATTCTATAAGTGATTGGCAAGTGGTTGCTGGCTGTCACTCGCTTAAATCAGGCACTGTGAGAAGACTGTGCTGCTCCCAGATCCTCCACAGCAACTGCCAGCAACCTTCAACATCCACTCACAACCGTCTGGGGAATACGGAGGTCCCCTAGCGAGAGGTGGTTGTCAGTTGGCTGCTAACCAACCTGTGGGACCTGGGCAATCGGGCTGTTGTATAACATAAATATGGCTTATTTTAAACTGTGAATCATGTGAGTCCTCTAGTATGATTTAGGAAGAAAAATACAGAGCTGGAAATAAGAATAACAGGCCCCTATAAAGATGTTTATACAATTAGATATCTAAAAACCTGTGTTGGTGGTGGAAGTTGCACAAAGTAATGGATTAAATTGTTGATAAGTCAGCCAGGTGGGCCGGAGTAATTTACATATCTAGATCTGGGGCGATTGTGGCTCAAGAGTTGGGAGTTCGCCTTGTAATTGGAAGGTTGCTGTTTCGAGCCTCGGCTTGGACAGTCTCAGTCGTTGTGTCCTTGGGCAAGAAACTTCACCCGTTGCCTACTGGTAGTGGTCAGAGGGCCCGGTGGCGCCAGTGTCCGGAAGCCTCACCTCTGTCAGTGCGCCCCAGGGTGGCTGTGGCTACAATGTGTGAATGGGTGGATGACTGGATGTGTAAAGCGCTTTGGGGTCCATAGGGACTAGTATAAAGCGTTATACAAATACAGGCCATTTACCATTTTACCATATCTGATCACATTCCAGGCTGATTTGAGATAATGAGACAATAATTAAAACAAGGTGTTAATGCTAACAATCAGATGTGATTATGTAGATAATGCGTCCAAATGCAGATTGCATATCAGAACCAGGTGTAAAAAGCTTTGATTCCTAAGACCTTATGGATATACCGCATATTTACAGATAACACGTCTGGTTAATGGTGATGGTGTTAGAGGTTGAAAAACACCTTAAATACAGTTTTCTATTTCACCGGTGGCCTCTGGGCTCCTGTGTTTGTGTGTGTTCTTCCATTGGTTGAGACACCTCTGAAACCACAAAAGAGGTCATTATGAATCAGTCAGAATAAAGCAACACGCCATACCACTGTCAAAAAGCTCCATAGTTGAGTCTAGCTGGTCATCCATTGCATCCGTTTTTAACATACTATCAAGCAGAGAGGAAAAACTGTTTTGCCACAGGTTGATAAAGTCATACAAAAAGCGATTACTTCAGGTTATTGCTGGAAAAGGTGGAAAAGGTGGTTCTACAAGCTACTGAATCATGGGATGCATTTAGTTATTCACAGTCCTGTGGAAACTTTCCTTTTTCACAGGACTCTATGCTAACTTCACCCAGTACTGCATGTAGTACCTTACAGTATTTCCGACTCCCAGGGTTGATCAGATCATGAAAAGCTTTTCTGAGGTTGTTGCTCTTTGTTAAATCCATCTTGTAGTGTTTTGAGTTATTTGTGCCGTATATAAAGCTCAAGCATTTCCCCACTGGCAGGTTTTTCCTCTCTGTGTAAGAAATGAAGAAATACGACTGACTGGAATATGAAATACAGCAAAAAGGATTTTGTTCACAGACTCCTCTGTATATCCACTTGGAAAATAAATAATCTCCTCGTTTTTGTCAGAGTGTTTCAGTTTGACTTTTATTGCAAAAGGACATTTACTTACTGTTTTTACCCCACAATCCTGTTACCAAAGCAAACAGATACACACTGGAACAGAGTGTCATATTTTCCAATGTGACAGTACTGCTGGTCTACAGTGATGTGAGTTTGGCTTCCTGTCAAACACTAATCAACACACACAGACACAAGTCTTGACACATGCAAAACTGTGATACAGTGATTGAATGTCCTCTGTTGTGTTGCAGAGCGATGTACTGTATCAGCTAACAAGCCTGCTGCTAAACCACCAACTGCACCGCAGAAGTCGTGAGTATATCTCTCTCTTTTTCTCTGACACACACACACACACACAGAAACTGAGAATTTCTGACCTGCTGCTGCTGCTTCTGCTGCGTTTGCCTCAAGGTAAAATTAAACTTGACTCTTGGATGAAATTCACTGGTGGTAGGAGGAGAAAAAAAAGATTGTGTGGATCAGAGCGGGAAAGTGCAGCTACATTAATTTAACGTGAGCCAGGAGCATATTGCAACATCTCTGGCTGCAACCCACTCCACGCATCACTCACAGAGCTGTACGGCAGGATGAGAGTGGAAAGGCACAAATCTCGACTCGTAAGGCCGCGTTATGACCCCGGTTTGCACTGCACGTTTGCTCGCGACAAGCTTAACGAGTCAAAAACGCAAGAGCAAGTGAGAAAGGAAGGATAAAACTGAGTGTCATTACGCTAGCTAGCCAGCTTAGCTCCTGCAGTGGTAACTTAACCCAACTTACCCTGATCTGGATTTGAGGCGGTTCATATTTTAACAGTGTCAGTAAGATCAAACTGCTGCGTCTCTCAGCTCATCTCAAGCCAAGCGCTAACCTCTGGGCATGAAACATCAAGCTAACGTAAAGTGTAAAAAACGTCAGTTTCTCCAAACACCCCTTAGGCTCTCCAGAGGCAAATCAATCCCCAACTTCACAGATGAAACTGACATGTTTACAGCCTGGTACAAAAAAATCACTTTTTAACCTTGAAAGTGAATTTCCTCATTTCATGACAACTATATACGGGGTGACTTTTTCCCCTTTTATGACTGACGCTTTGAAAGGCTTGAAAGGTGCCCCAGATGGCAAAAACTGCAGTTCCACTAGGTGCTGCTTGAGGTTGGCTCCAGATAAGTCCCCACAGACTCCCATGTTAAAATGTCCAACATATTTACAGCTGGGTACAAAGATGGTTTTGACTTCTATGGAGAGTTTTTCCCCTGTCATATCAGCTGTGATTATATGATTTTTTTTTTAATAACTCATCCACTTGCTAGCACCTGCTCATCTGTTGCTTTGAGTCATTAAGCTGGACCTCTCTGCTGTGTTACTGGCTATTCCATGTCTGAAATTGTGTCAAGAAATTGGTGGAGAAGCTTGTTGCAAATAGCAGCGGTTTCCCTAACTCAAACTGAAAAGTGACACATAAGAAAGTCTGAAAACTGTGGAACCAGATAGGAGTCAGAAGTCATGTGACTTGTATACCAACTACCACCTTACCTGCCTCTCCATCCTCTCCATTGTTCTTTCAATCATGGAAAACGACACTAACTGGCAACCTAGTAACCTAAAATGTGAGAATAAGGGGTGGTCAGTAAATGAGTCAGCAATACATCTGCTAAATATACTTAGACTTTATCCTGAAAGTTGTTTCTTAACTAATTAAACAAGTTAAAATTAAACTCCTTCTATATATGTATCCATCTCTTCTCTTTTGCTTATTCATATCAGGGTTTCATAATTCTTTAAAATAGCTTGCATGTAATGTTTATCAGCAGCCACAAACTGTTTAATTACACAGAAATTTCTTTTTAAATAAGTCTTTATTATATACAGTATAATGCTGTAACAATGTAGCAAGCTGCTTTTTGCAGAACAAAGAACAAAGCTGTGGAATGTTTGTAGTTTTTTCAACACTTTTTACTGCAGTACACTTTAAATAAAGTTGTCTAACACTTAAAAATAATCACAGACACAGTTGAACGCCAGCTACGCTAACTTTAGCCATTTTGCCAAATACATTTTGAGCTAAGCTAGCTAGCTAAGCTAGCTAGCTAATTAGTTAGCGAGAGCTAATGAAAGCTTGTCATTTCAGCTTTACAAAGCCAGAGACATTAGAAAGGATAAACAAACCACTTGAAAAATCCCAAATAGGAGGAGGAACTCTGTAGTGCCAAAGATGATAATACTATGACCCATATTTTTTCTGTCCTATTCCCTAAAAATCTAATCTCTGCGGTGCTACTGTAACACCGGGAAAAACAGTGTTTGAAGACTGAGCCACAAATAAAATTATTGCAACAGTGTGCTCGCTGTCTCGTAGCCTTTGAAATAGTGGCTTTGAAGTCAGGGACCAGGTCTGCGACCGTGCTGACCTGTTGCTGTCTTTAATGGTTGCTGTCCTGCACACGCTAGTCTCCTTGTTAAAGATATTTCAGTATCTAAGGAAGAGGATTTTGATCTGCTGTCACACCATATCATATAAAGTAGTACAACTCTCGTGTTACTACATCTAATGAGAGTTTTTAAGTGTCAAGTGTGATGCATTATTTATACACTTTATTAAAAACCTCATTTAAGGGTTAGAGAGTATTTGGTGAGGATGGCGTCAAAAAGCACTCTCCTAAAAAAGACTTGATGGGTAGGAGATGATGCAAAAATCCTGCAACTTAAGAAAAAGTCAAGGCAGTCTTGTAAGTTAGCGGTAATTCAGCTGGATGGTTTGATTAAAGTCCCAGGTCAAAATGTAAGTTCTCATTTCCTTCACTTTAGATATGCAGTTAAATAGTTAATTATATCTCCATTAGGATGAAGTCTGTGGGAGCTGCAGTGCTTTCTGTGCCGTTTTATGCTAAGCTTTCAAAGCTGATAAGCCCTTTCCTGTTGATTACTCATGTATACCCCACAGTGCAATTTTTTCCCCAATCTTGTATTCAAACATAAATGCTGCTTTGTTTATTAGGGTGAAATAATTGTTATTGGTTAAAAAGAATGCCTAGTTTACTGCTGCCATTAGGCCATTCTCTGTTTTCACTGTGATGCTCAACAGGCGTAAAATGTTCTCGATAATGAATAGGCCTACCTCGTCTTATTCAACAGTAAATGAGCTGTTTAGGCTAATTGCTATATTCTTTGCTGAATGTTTACTATGTCTGGCTTTACAGAAAACTCATCCAGCTGTAATCCTTCTCCAGGCTCAGTACCTTAATGCCCAATAAGAAAAACACAGTGAATTCTGCTGTTTCATCATAGTCGATAGAGCAGTGAGTAAGAAGTTTTGTGACACTGTGATCCAATCACATGATATTCATTTAGGCAAATGCATGAAAAAGCCTCCTTTAGTGAACCAGTTTTTGAGCTTTGCTGGCTCAGAAACACAGATAACACCTTGGTTAGTGTCTGTGAAGGTTCTCAGTCATCCAGGTCATTGTAGTCAAAGGAGCTTTCAAAGAAAAGCGTCTGGACTTCTTTAAGTTGCTTGAAGACGTTTCACCTCTCATCCGAGAAGCTTCTTCAGTTCTAAGGTCAAATGGCGGAGAGTCCCAGATTTAAACCCACTGGGAGTTTCCCCCTTAAGAGGGACAAAGGACCCCCTGATCTCTCACCCGAAACCCTGGCTGATTGGGACCCACACCCGTTTTCACACCTTGGCTGATGTGATTAGAGGACCATCAGGGGGTCCTTTGTCCCTCTTTGGGGGGAAACTCCCACTGGGTTTAAATCTGGGAGTCTCCGCCATTTGACCTTAGAACTGAAGAGGCTTCTTGGATGAGAGGTGAAACGTCTTCAAGCAACTTAAAGAAGTCCAGACACTTTTCTTTGAAAGCTCCTTTGACCACCTTGGTTAGGGTGCATTTGTCAACAAAAAGCGCTTTGTATAAAATAAAATATAATGCTAAAAAACACTTAAAGACTTTTTACTGCAGTACACTTTAAGTAAAGTTGTCTGACACTTAAAAAATAAGTCACAGACACAGTTGAACCCCACTTATGCTAACTTTAGCCATTTTGCCAAATACATTTTGAGCTAAGCTAGCTAGCTAGTTAGCGAGAGCTAATGAAAGCTTGTCATTTCAGCTTTATAAAGCCAGAGACATTAGAAAGGATAAACAAACCACTTGAAGAATCCCAAATAGGAGGAGGAACTCTGAAATGCCAAATATGCCAGTTAAATAAGTTTACAAAAATCATTACCAGTTTCCTTACAGGTAGAACATAAACCCCTACATTATCATTGGAAAAGTGCTACCTTTGGTGTCCAGCAATCATTAACCATAAAACTGGGGTCCAGGTGATGGTATTACTACGCAGGTAAAGTCTAAAATAGCAGCCTGCCAAAACTTTCCTCAACATTTGTTTTTAAAATGCAGTTATTAATAATAATAAGAAGAAATACTTTATCGCAGTCAAAACATGAAAAACAAGATTAAAAACATATCTAATATCAATATCAGAAAACAAAATAGTTCAGAAAGATAAAAGATTATACCAAAGAAGAAACTCGATCAGATAGAAAATGCAAAAAAGTGAATTCATAAATCTAAACCTGATACAGGAAGTAGCTTAAAGCTAAAATGAAGCAGGTGTTGTTGCATTACGTGGTAGAGATTTTTTTTCTACCATGTACAGTAAGTAATCCCGGTGTTAATCATTCACAGCTAATGTTTTGCTTAAAAGACAACAAACTATGACCCAAATTAGTTTACAGTTTCAGTGATCAGCTGTATAAACCTCGGATTTTGAATCTCAGGGACCTCGACCTCCAGGTCAGAGGTCAAGTTTTCTGAAAGTCTTGCGAATGTGATGAAGAAGACGTAAACTTAGCTTAGCGTGGCTTTGATTGTGGCTCCTCCTCGAGTGATGGAGCTCTGGTAGCGCTGAACTTTTACCAATAAAAGGACTCAATTTTATAAAGGCAATTAAGAGCATCTGCACCTAGTAGAAATGTGATGTTCTGCTTTCTAAGCTCTGCATGTCATGGATGCTTTAGTCCATAACTCATTTATATCTGAGTGCGTCTGTCCTCCTTATTCTCTCTTGTGCATTTTATTCATTTCCCTGCCATGCTTCCCTTCCTCGCTCTCTCTCCCTCTCTCTCTATTCAGCCTACATCTCCCTCTCTTTCAGTCGCTGCCACCACCACTCTCTCCCCTTCACTTCCCCATCATTATCATCTCCATCTCACTCACTATCTCTCTCTCTCCATCTGTCCCTTCTTATGAAATAAAATATGAATCCATTATTCATTCATTCAAACATATCTATCATCGCCATGTGCAGTGCCGTGCCCCTTATCTGCAAAGCTTTTTCTTATTGTGCTTCGGTTATTCACGACTCATACAGCCCCATCTGAAAACACCACAACACTGGGGAGTATTTTTTAGCGGTGCAAGCACTGACAAGAGTGGTTCGTGAGGCAGTAAAAATCCCTTTAGGGGATTCTCCTGTCATAACAATAGCAGTGCAAGCTTAAAATAACAGTAGTTTGTGTGGAGGGTTTATATAAAGCAATAAAACATGGGAACTTGCCAATCCACAGCACATAAATACTGAATAATTTGTGTGGTAAGGAGCAGGTGATGCTGTGAGGGAGGTCATGTTATCGACTGCGCCTTATATATCTCTTTCATTGGAGCTGTATTGTTAGCAGTTGATCTCTCACACGGGGAGAGCAAAGCAAACACGAGAATAGGAGAAACGGGGCAGCAACCAGGTTCTTTTTCCAATTAGAAACCTCTTTAAAAAATCAGCGTGCAATCGTGATGAAGGGCCCGTGTCTGCCGAGCACCTCCTCTTTTGTTTCCAAGAAATTCTTGGCCGTAGGTCAGCAGTTGTCAGACAGAAAGTTTCCAGGTGAAAAAACAATCCCTGAGCTCTAAAAGCTGAACATCTGGTAGGTTTTTAGCTGTGAATGTCCGCTTCCTCATTCCCCAACATGAACCACCAGCTTGCTGCTTTTTTTTGCCGTGTAATTAATCCGTTGACCAAAAAAAAAGGCTCTTGAAAGGGAATCGCAGATCACAACTTGCCATAATCGAACTAATGCAAGCAGACAGGAGGTCACGGCCGCAATAACACGTGTCTCTGTGTCTCTGTGCAGAATGTTGGAGGATGACCTGAAGATCAGCAGCGACGAGGAAGAGGCCGAACAACAGGTGAGCTCCCTCTGCTGTCCGTCCTCTTATTCAGCTGCTGCATATGATCCCTCGCTCTGGCTTCTCCTCGATCTGTCCTTCAGCGTTTCATCTACTAGCATAGCACCCAGTAAATTCAGCTGTGGTTGTGTCACATTTGTTAATTCATTCATCTGGGAGTTGTCAGTGTTTCTGAAAGTATAATTCGTCCTCATTTTTCCTTCCATTTGTCACTTAATGTCTTGTATTACAGTAGCTTAAAAGATCGATACTTAGAAACTTGCATCAGCTTTGACTGTGGATTCCATATGAAGGATACTGAGCCCCCAAAGTGCCCACATACTCGAAGACTTACTTTAAGTAATAGGATCACATGTAAATCTTCCTATGAGTTACATGAGTACACTGTAAAATGTTAGATTTAATGGAATTGACTGGTTTGCATTCAGTTTATATCAAGCGCTTTTCTTTAACGATTCATTATATGGATAAATGAACCTTTGATTTTATATATTGCAGTTGCATTTTCCTCAAAATGATTGCTTCCTGTTTATGAAGCATTAAATAAAAATCAGAAGGAGTAACACTGTTTATAGGTGCTGGATGTCAGTGCCGTGCCCAAAGTTATTTTGTTCTTCATGAATGACACGGCAAAGTCGGGTCATGTCATCTGGACCAAGACACAGGACACGGAGGGAGACAAAACACAAGTTTAAACAAAGCACGAGCCGTTTATTGTAGCTGATTAGCATGAATACAAAAAAAAAGCAAAAGGAGAAGCGGGGCGAAAACTAAACTAAAACCTAAACTGGAAAAAAACTAAACTATGATGACTGTGACAAAAACATGAATATGACTAAGAGCAGGAAACTATGAGAATAAACACGAACACGAAACTTGAGCACGACCTGAACAGAATCACGAATGACCTGAAACTTGACATGAAGGGAAGAAAACAGACGACTTGACAAAGACTGAATGGACCACACAGACTAAATACACACAGGAGGTGATCAGGGAAAGTGGAAAGACCTGGGGACACAGCTGACACAAATCAACATAATGACACCGCAGGGGAAGTAAAACAAGAGACACCTGACTCTTCAAAATAAAACAGGAAACACTGAGAGACGCAGACATGACAACTCAGGCTTGACAGCATGAAACACGCAGACAAGAAACACACGACAACTAACACAGAAGGCCTGAGTGGAAACGTAACCCAAACTTAACATTATCTCATGAGCAGAGATGGGCAGTAACGTTTTACAATTAACTGTAATCTGATTACTTTTTTCAAGTAACAATTAATGTTATGGATTACTATTGCAAAATAAGTTAGATTACTGTTACTTTCCTGTAAGCACGCTACGTTACTAAACCGTGATTTTGTTCGTGAGAGCGTCTCATGATAATGACGTTCGAGTGTGCGACGTCCGTGGCAGCAACAGACGTGTGCAGATCAACAATGGATAATATGGAGTGCAGGAGAGAGTACGACCATGCAGCATTAAAAATGTGGACGGACTTATAGTACTTTACGGTTTATTGCGTAAAAAGTGATAAAAACATTAGTGTCCGCCGTACACAAACTTCTTTCTACAGTGAAAAATGTAACTTCAAATCTTATATGCTGGAATATGCAGAAAATAGGTTTAAATGTTAAAGAAATGTCAAAGACTGTTGCATATAATTCAATTTTTACATGATGCAATGTGCATAACATTAAAAATTTTTAAACTAATTAAACAATTTTAAAAAGAGAATTTTCCCTTTGATTCAATTTTATATGATGGATTATGCATAAAAAATAGAATTGGTCTGTTGGTTTATTACATATTCAGGTTGTGTATCATGTTTTTGAAAAATAACTAAGAAACTATGTAACTAATTACTTTTCAAAATAAGTAATCAGTAATGTAACAGGATTACTTTGTTGGAGAAGTAATCAGTTATAAGTAACTAATTACTTTTTCAAGTATCTTGAACAACACTGCTCATGACTATTACAAAATAACTTAACTCTACCCTTTCTTATGGAGAACACGTGATTTTAACATAATATTAACATAAGAAATCAACAATACACGAAACGCTGGGTCACAGATCTGACAGGCCAGGCTCAGGGACGAGGCGCTAAGGAAGACTAAATCTGATTGTAAGCTGCCCCCTCACTGTGATGTCACAAACAGCTGGAAATCAAAGTACAACAAAGCTGGCTACAGGTTTATACTGAAGTCATGCAGGGTGCAGGGGGAACGACTCAGGTTTTACAGTATAAATACTGGCTGACATTTACACTTTAGAAGAGTCAGTTGTTATTATTACATAATAACTGTAAGTTTAACCTGACATTTATCTCACACTACACATCAAGACTAACATTGTGCAACTTCATGCTGAAGAAAATGTGCAATATGATCAAAAGCTTCAGGAAAACTAATACATGTAATTTCTGGTGAGATTGTTTATTTTTTCCTATTAAAATGCAATAAACCAAACACAGACATGCAGGAAAGTGAGATGTTCCAGTAGCAGACATGGAGAAAAGAAAGTGAAAGCTCCTCCCGTACTTTATTTATTGACTTTATTGAGTGACTAATTACTGGCGATCTTTTGGTTTTTACTTTAAGTTTTGTAATGAATCATTTAGATGCTAATTTAATTCGTCATTCTGTAATAGCTTTTTAAATTGTTCAATTTATTAAGTGTTTGTAATTAAATACAGTAGGTCAGTTAGTGTTCTGGTGGCTCTGCATGCTAATTCTGGGGCTAAAAAACACCAAGCGTAGTCATTAAAGGTCAGAATGTCAGTATTGGTGGTAGCTTCTCCATCACTGGTCTGATGTTTACAAACCTTGGAGCGGTGATGTGTCCTGTTGTGGGGTGTATCAGCATTTTTTATCCACTATTCGCTGACTAAAGAGGTCGGCTTTGTCACTCTGGGAAACTTTGCATATTTGCGTGCAGTCGTCCTGCTCTTCCTGGCTTGTTTTTCAGTATGGAAATTGGCACGGTGGCCCTTTCTCCTCTAATCACTGTCATCACGCGCTAATGATGCCAGAGATGAGTTCAAAGCAGTCAGTGGGGGTCGTGCTGCTGCCCCCTCCCCACTGTGCACACAGATATCAGCGCTCATCAAAGAGTCTGTGAGATGTTTTCTGTTAATGAAGATACCGATTCCTCTCATCCCATTTTAACTGGCCTTCTGATTGTATAATAACCATGATGGTAGATATTATAATTATAAATGATGGCAGGTCATTTATAATGGTTTAAGTTTGTGTAATGTGTGCATTCAGGATTGCAGTGAGTGGCAGTATAATTAGAAAAATACTGAACAACTATGGCTTGTTTGGAAAGGTTTCCAGGAGAAAACGTCTTCTCTCTAAAAGAAAAAGAAATGGAATCGCAGCTTAGGTCTGCACACAAACTGTAAGACGTATGGAACAATGTCCTTTGGACAGACAAGACAGAAGTGGAGATGTTTGGCCATCTACGACAGTACAAACACCCCGTCGAGCACGGTGCTGGAGGGGTGATGATTTGGTCTTGTTTTGCAGCCACAGGACCTGGGCACCTTGTAATCATCATATTCTGGAGTCAAATGTGAGGTCGTCTGTCTGACAGTGATCCCAAACACAGCAACAAATCTACAATGATTCAGTCAAAGTCCAGAACTCAACCAAAATATTATAGCGAGACTATAAATAAGATATCCATGAACGATTGTCTGCAAACCTCAGAGTACTGTGAAAAACTTCCTTTTTCATATGATTGTATACATTTGATTGCTTGCATCGTTTGCACTGAGTTTGTATGCATATATTTATCCAATCGAATGAGATTTGGAACAACTAGCGAGTCCTACTTGTCATATAAGCCACCTTCAGCCAAAGCTGAAAAATGAAGCCAAGGTAGAAGCGCCAAAAACTGCCGTTCTGGTTGGCCACTCAGTCTCCATATGCACAGCTTTATCCATATAAAGAAATAAAGCCTGCTACAAAAACAGTTTGTTCTATAGCTGATTTCCTCCTTCATATTCTCATTCCTTTCTATATTCTTATGGGTTAAAATAAGATGTGTGGCCACTTTGACTGTGCTGACACAGGCGGCTCTACCCAGTCACTGTCTGCTAATTCTAATGAATGTGGCATCAGTCACACTGAGGCCTTAACTTACGGTGTCCTGAACCAATAAGTGACATCAGCATTTTGTCTTGTTGAACTAGATTCAATTATTTATTTTATCATCAATCTACACGTAAGACACCATCATTTAATTAATTTCTGAGAAATAACTAAGAAACACCATCTTTGAAAAAGTTTTCCGGTCCTTTAACATGACATTTGGTCTTTGTCAGCTGTTCTTGAGGTACTTCAATGACTTCACGTAAATGTGCCAAAATGACTGGATATAGCAGTCATAGCTGATAGTGTGTCAGAGTGAATAACAAGCCTTGGGAGTCATGAGCGAATTGACTTTAGACCTGCGAGAGAGAATTGTGTAAAGGCATGGATCTGGGGAAAATTGCAAGTATGTTTCTGCAGCGCTGAAAGTATGATGTTTGAAACAGAAGTTGTTTGGAACTATCAGCAGTTCCCTCGGTTTGAGGTACTAAAGGTACTAAAGAACCTCCTAGAAGCTCCTGACAGGACGTGGAGGTGGGAGAACATTATAGAAGGTCACAGACAGTCGTATAGAAGATTCCCAAAAGGCTCAAGAATTTCAATTAAATTAAATTAAATGTTATTTATATAGCGCCAAATAAAAGAAAATAAAGATTTCAAGATGCTTTGTAAGGCATAGACTCTACAACTGTACAGAGAAAACCCCAACAGTCAGTGGGAAGGAAAAACTCCCTTTTAACAGGATGAAACCTCCAGCCAGAGCCAGGGTCATGGAGGGGCGGGGCCATCTGCCGTGACCAGCCGGGGGTGATGGGAGGGAGACAGGATAAAAGAAACACCAGAAGAAATCTCAGATAACAAGAAGCGAAGATTTGAGGCTGGCGTTGCTGCTAAAGGTGATTTAACGAAGTGTCTGAATACCTTTACGTTAAAACTGGATTTTTCCATCTTTCTGTATTTAAGAAAAAATGAAAACCTGTTTTACTCAGAATTAATTGAACCATTTGAAGATGAAGCCAAGCGGCCAACACCTTGACAGGGGCTGGAAACATCCTCTATGGATTTTATTTATGCAGCAAAGTTTCAAACACAAATGGTTTTCCTCCAATCTCCCATTTGTGGCTGACATATTGTCAAGTCCCAGCAGAATTAAAAAGAGCGAGGGGAAAGGCAGCAGTGTATGAGGGACTTTTTGTTGTATTGTTTGTGTGCAGGTAACAAAAACTACAGGCTTCATTTGTCTGTGCAAATTTTATTTTTATGTGTGTTAGCAAAAGAGATATTTGACATTTTGATATAAAAACACAAAATATATGCAGTGTATGCAAAAAGGACACAGGATTAAGTCTAATTCGACTGTTTTCACCATACATTCAGTCGCTCTCTTTCTCTCTCACGCTCTGTATTTTTTATTTTGTTGTCAGCCTGTGTGCAAGACAGACACTGGGATTGATTTAGATAAACAGAGAGGGAGGTGCGAAAGAATGAAAGGAACTGAATAAGTTAGAGGGAGAGAGACCAAACAGAGTGAAAACAACACAGACAGGAGGAAAAGACGGAGAAAGAGGGAAAGAAAACCAGATGACAGCGAGGCTGAGATGTATTTGGTGGCATTTTTCCGTGCATGCTCTTAACAGGCTTATGGCAAATGAGTGCACGGTGTATTATCAAGCTCTCTTAGCCTGGAGTAAAACACAACATGCACACATTCATAACTGACACACACACATATATGCTTGCATGTACTACACATTTGCGCACATATACATAGGGAGATGCACATACAGTGTACTCATGCAGACGTTGCCTCACAAGCATTTACACCAGCAAACACATAAATATAAACACATGCTGACAGAGTGTGTGTGTGTAAGAGAGACACACACACAGATGCACAGTGTCATTAGTATGCCGTGGCACAACACTGTGAGGGCAGCAGAGGAGTATGATGAATATGTTTTTGGCACAGAGCAAAAGGAGATGGAGGAGAGGAGGGAATTGAAAGAAGGAGCAGAGGAAGGGGGAGATGAGGAAAGAGGAGAGGAAAGGAGTGAGGGCAGAAAAAAGAGAGATGTTCCTAATGACTTTAGAAACTGACAGAAAAACAGCAACCCAATTACCGCTGCAGGACCGTCCTTTGTCTCTATCTGCCTGTGTTTCTCTCTTTTTCTCTCTGCGAGCTCGTGATGACAGATCACCTTGGTCAGAGCAAAGTCGGGCTTAAAAGTTCCGTCTCTATATGAAGGCACAGTTGCAGCTGGGAAAAGTGTCTAGCAGAAAGGAAGCCTTAAACACATCACGCCTGCTGCACTGTGCCTTAGCTACAGTAATACTGAATGCAGACGAGTTTTGTTGTGCGTAGGCTGAGTAATGTTACACGACGCTATAATATTAAATTCAGGAAAATGCAGCTGGAGGAGATCAGTTTTAGCTGCGCAGCTTTCGGATGAATCTGTGGAGGAAATCAGGTCTAAAGAGATAAACATGCCAGCCTGACAGAGCTGGTTGGTAAAGGTTAAAAGAGCTGCATGCATGAACTAACTTGAGCTGCATGCACACTGCATGGAGCAGAGAGTTGGCTTTGTCTCCATGGGAAACTCACAGGTGTTGGTCGAAACATTAGCAATAGCTCTGCAGTGAATTAGCATGAAGAGTCTTGAAACTGGAACATTTAAATAGAATTAAGCTGATATCCTTTTTTTAGTTTGAAAAGTTGGTTTAGTTTAGTTTTCCCGACATTGGTTACCATTGTGATCTGTATTATTTTATCTATACCTTTACAGTCACCGGGGTTCATTGCCCAAGGATTAAGCCATTGGCGTTCCAATTGGCAGACAACCTGCTGAGGCCAATCAATGTTCAGCCAATAGTAATGGCAAACGTTTTGACTTCTGCTAGCAGGGAAAGTGCAGGAAATACAAATTTTATTACAAATTTCAGTTATACTATGATCGTAATAGGGACGAGAGGCTGAGGCACGACTACAATGACTGTGAGCATGTGCAATGAACTCTTTTAAGCAACTTTGATGCGTCGAGATAGCGATAAAGCAGCAGCCTACCAACCTGCTTTCAGTCCACTATCAGTTAGTGAACAGTGTTAGTGCATCAGTCAGTGATTTCATGGGGTTAATATAGTTTTTTTTTTTTTTGTATTAATACAGCAAATATCAAATTGGCATAAATCCCAAATCTACACAGGTCCAAATAAACTCTCACAGATTTGAAACATAATTTTTTTCACCAACAGTGATGTTGTTGCTGCAGGTTGGCAAAGCAAAATGACATACAGGGAGTGCAGAATTATTAGGCAAGTTGTATTTTTGAGGAATAATTTTATTATTGAACAACAACCATGTTCTCAATGAACCCAAAAAACTCATTAATATCAAAGCTGAATGTTTTTGGAAGTAGTTGTTAGTTTGTTTTTAGTTTTAGCTGTTTTAGGGGGATATCTGTGTGTGCATGTGACTATTACTGTGCATAATTATTAGGCAACTTAACAAAAAACAAATATATACCCATTTCAATTATTTATTTTTACCAGTGAAACCAATATAACATCTCCACATTCACAAATATACATTTCTGACATTCAAAAACAAAACAAAAACAAATCAGCGACCAATATAGCCACCTTTCTTTGCAAGGACACTCAAAAGCCTGCCATCCATGGATTCTGTCAGTGTTTTGATCTGTTCACCATCAACATTGCGTGCAGCAGACACTGTTCAGAGAGGTGTACTGTTTTCCCTCCTTGTAAATCTCACATTTGATGATGGACCACAGGTTCTCAATGGAGTTCAGATCAGGTGAACAAGGAGGCCATGTCATTAGTTTTTCTTCTTTTATACCCTTTCTTGCCAGCCACACTGTGGAGTACTTGGACGCGTGTGATGGAGCATTGTCCTGCATGAAAATCATGTTTTTCTTGAAGGATGCAGACTTCTTCCTGTACCACTGTTTGAAGAAGGTGTCTTCCAGAAACTGGCAGTAGGACTGGGAGTTGAGCTTGACTCCATCCTCAACCCGAAAAGGCCCCACAAGCTCATCTTTGATGATACCAGCCCAAACCAGTACTCCACCTCCACCTTGCTGGCGTCTGAGTCAGACTGGAGCTCTCTGCCCTTTACCAATCCAGCCACGGGCCCATCCATCTGGCCCATCAAGATTCACTCTCATTTCATCAGTCCATAAAACCTTAGAAAAATCAGTCTTGAGATATTTCTTGGCCCAGTCTTGACGTTTCAGCTTGTGTGTCTTGTTCAGTGGTGGTCGTCTTTCAGCCTTTCTTACCTTGGCCATGTCTCTGAGTATTGCACATCTTGTGCTTTTGGGCACTCCAGTGATGTTGCAGCTCTGAAATATGGCCAAACTGGTGGCAAGTGGCATCTTGGCAGCTGCACGCTTGACTTTTCTCAGTTCATGGGCAGTTATTTTGTGCCTTGGTTTTTCCACACGCTTCTTGCGACCCTGTTGACTATTTTGAATGAAACGCTTGATTGTTCGATGATCACGCTTCAGAAGCTTTGCAATTTTGAGACTGCTGCATCCCTCTGCAAGATATCTCACTATTTTTGACTTTTCTGAGCCTGTCAAGTCCTTCTTTTGACCCATTTTGCCAAAGGAAAGGACGTTGCCTAATAATTATGCACACCTGATATAGGGTGTTGATGTCATTAGACCACACCCCTTCTCATTACAGAGTTGCACATCACCTAATATGCTTAATTTGTAGTAGGCTTTCGAGCCTATACAGCTTGGAGTAAGACAACATGCATGAAGAGGATGATGTGGACAAAATACTCATTTGCCTAATAATTCTGCACTCCCTGTAAGTCCTCGTCAATCTACAACCAGTTGCGTCGAGTCCCCTATTGGAAAGTGACACGTTGCAAACAAGTCGCACTCATCCATTCAGACTGACTCAGGCTGATTGTTTATAAATTAGATGGTAGTTATTTTCTAACCTTTGCTAGTCTGTCTGAGAGTGATTGCAGCCAGTCTGAGTTGTACCATGATTGCTTGGAGACAGGTTGCCTCCCACCAGGTGACCTGTGGCGTCACTTTTATATCAAAGTTGCCCAGATGTTGAGGGTGTTGCACACTCAACCTCTGGGTGAATATTTCATTGTTGTAGCTACTTGCAATCAGTTGCATAAAACTAAGAAATATATAGAAATCGATCAGTCTGTCAGTGTAATCACCAGTTGCCAAATCATTTTTACTGTGACTGAGCCTTTACATGAAGAAAAAGGTCTACTATGTGACAGATATGACAGATATGATGACACACATCACCTCTTCCTATCAAAATAGTTTTAAAACACTTTACATTGGCTTCCTATATCATCTATATTCTGGACGGATCACAGATTGTAAGAAGGGAGCTAACAAGGAAGTAAAGCATTTGCTTCTAGTACTATGAAGCAGTATTTCTGTGAATGGCTTTCTGTTTAGCTTGGCACTTGGCGGGCACTGCAGAATGCAAATGAGCATGCAGACTACAAAATGCACAGAAAACACTTCAACTGCTGGAAATCCAGTACACATCATAGTGATGTACTCAAGGATTTGAATGTGCACTAGGTAGGAAACATGAAACCAGAGCATCAAAGGAAATCTGATTAGCGGAGCTTTACGACAAAAAGACCCACGCTGGTGTTCGGGGTGCCGTTAAGTCTGTGTAATCGACACGTGTAGAAAATATGTTATGTTGCACAAGTGAACAGCTCTGACCTTTTATCTATCCAGTGGCAACATCCTATTAATCATCTAAAGCACATAGTTACAGGGTGACCTCAAATCACAGTCCTGGGTGGTTTAATTGCGAAGCAGCCTCATAAATAAAGAAAAGCTGAAAGAAGTGAACGGTGGGTGTTTATGGAGAGAACAAGGACGACGGGACAAGTGTCAGGACACCGCTTTCACTACAACTTTAATTAAAGCTCAAAATTGGGTTTTTGAAATGAATATGTTTACTTTTAGCCTTGGTAGGTTTTTTTGTGCCTGTATAATCACCAGTTTTGCAACTAAATGCAATTGTTCATTTTTGGCGTAATGCTAGGTGATCTCAGAGTGCAGATCATGTCCACTGCTGTGACTTCCATCAGAGATTGGCAGACTTCCTGCAGAAGAGCAGCAGTTTAAAAAAAAAGAAAGGGCAGAGGCTACCAATGAACCTTGAAATAGAAATATCGCGTAACAACGAGTCAAAGCAAGCTAGACAGCATAAACAAATAGAAGTATAGAAAGGCATCGATCAGTGAGTTCAAAAGGCTGCCGAGTAAATGCAAAGTGTTAAAGTGACTACGTGGGCTTAAAGGCAGCTGAGTAAACAGAGTCCTTATCATGGCTAACACATCGCAAAGAAACACACTTGTTCATATGTTAGCTGTCTGTTGGACATGATTGAGATCACAGCCATCAAACCAAGCAGAAATGCTCGTGTATGTAACAGGACAGATTAAAGACTGATAATGTTCACGAACAGGAAAGTGTTCGGTGGACTTGCTGTGTCAAATCCAGCTGGCATCGGAGGGAAAGATGCTAAAATACAGTCTCTTTGTGTTCCACTTGTGAAAATCCAGCAGCTCCTGTATTTTCAGTAACGCAACCTCCTCGCAAGAGTTGCATCATAAATTCGAGAACTGAGTTCAGGTGTTAGAAATGCTTTTACAAAGTCTCTCACGTGAAAGTAAAGTGACACCGTACAAGACAAGCAAAGAATTCATTGTTCGCTTCCTGTTTAAATTGGTGTGGGGGTGTTTAAAGCCTTGTTAAGACCGTATTGCCGGCCCCACTGTGAAACATTGAGATGTCTCGCACCCACACGAGAAAGGCGAGCGAAGAGGGGATTTTAGAAATATAATCATATACGTCTGGAAAAGCTTTAAGGTCTGAATCGTGTTGCTTTTGGTAAAACAGCTTGTCCCTTTTTGTCGGGAACAATGCTCGCAGCCGTGTTATAACAGAGGAGATTGTGTGAATAAATGCTGGTTGGTTTGTTCTTTATTTAAATCCAAGTAAAGCCACCAGCCAGCTAAATATATTCACACATAGATCCTCTCCATGAGCCCTGCAAGCCTCCCAAAGCCAAAGATCTGAGGAGGTTTGTTGTTCTAGCCTGCAGCTCCGCATCGATCTATCAGAAACTTCACTGGTCCAGTTAATCACCTTATTCCTAGAGAGAGAGAGAGAGTGGGGGGGGAAACAACAACAAGCCGGAGGGAAGAAAAGGTCCTGTTTTTGTTTGAGTAATTCATTTTAATTGTTGGGTTACAGTGCTTGAAGAAAAATTAATGGCTGATATTTGCGGGAATTGAGTTTACTGTTTTTGTTTTGTCGCTCTAATTGATGTAGCCATGCGCAAAAATGACTGGGAGGCGTCAGAGGGAGGAAGAGAGGACGGGGGAGAAGGTGGAGGTTAGGAAAAGGCTTCACTGACATGCTTAATCATCCCCCACCCCAATCCCCCCCCCCCCCCTGTTCTTTTTGCTGAAAGGAGGAAAAGTATGAATAGAAATAAAGCAGAAGCTCGGAGTGAAGAGAGAGGGCAGGGAGGAAGCGCAGAGGAGGGGGTAAAGGAAGAGACGATAAGGAGAAAGTCGAGTTTACTGTCATTTTAATGACAAGAAGTTCTTCTTCTAATAGAGGAGAGCTGATCGAGGGAAGGTGAGGCTAAGAAGGTGAAAAGATAGTTTGTGTTTTCTGGAAAATAATTAAGAAAAGCAACACACACACATGGTTACACTGTCGTTCAGTATAGAGGGGTCGTATCACAAGCTCATCTACACTGAGTGCAGCAGCTGGAAAGGACAACTGTAATCTCAAAACTTTTCTCAAACTAGGATTTCAAATTTAATCTTAAAATACTCTGTCATACATTTGACCTTTGACCTCTGAACAATAATGCTCTATGTCGCTATTTAAAAGCATCGAATAGCATCGCCGTTGTTTGTATTGAAAACGTACAGACCAATAGGAAACAACATAGGGAGAGTCTTTGTTGTGTATGTTACAGGTTCTAATCATTCCCGACTAACTTTTTGTTGGAAAATAAAATAAACTTGTGATCAACAACTTTTTCCCCTGATGTTTATTATTAAATGTTTAAACAAATTTTACTAAACTATGAAAAAACTATGCAGTTAAACTATGCAACATATGTTTTATATCTACAAAAATAATCCTGTGCCAAGCCAGCACGCTCTCTGAGCAGCATTTACTTTTAAGGGAATGGTAAGACATCTGTAGTGCAGTATAACACGTGCATTTAAAGTATTTAAAAAGAACAAAGAAAGCGAAACAAAATAAGATACTATTGCCTTAAAGTAAATGCTGCCCTGAGAGCGAGCTGGGCTGTGATGTATTTTTTTGTGGGTTTTTTGTGCTCAATAAATGTAACGAATATTACCACCCTGTTTCTGATGTTTATTAAAAGATGTTTTAGAGATACATAGTCACACAGACTGTGACGATTTGGGTTGATTTTATTTCTCTTTTTTGACACAGTGTCTAGTATCATTTAAAATCCAACCAAATGAGCGCATTGATCAATTTATCAGCACTGTCTGGAATTGATTTGAATCGAACCATTAGGTGATCGATAGAGGCACGTCGCTCCTCGCTCGTCCTTGTGGAATAACTGCATCCGTCACACTCGGGTGTTTTAAAAAATGAACAAGCTTTCATTTGTTTCTTAATAAGAACATTAATCAGACGGCGAGTAAAGTCAGTGACGTTTATCACACGTCGTATTGTGTTCTCACCATCATCACTGTCTCGATAGTCTATAATCTATGAACATGACTTCTGATTTTTTCTTTTTGTTGTTTCTTTTTGCGACAGGTGTCCGACAAGCCTAAATCCAGAGCCGCAGCCCTGAGGTAAGACAAATAACCAAACGCTGCACTCTGCAGCCTCGTTTTTATCCTCACAGAAAATAGCACTCACAATAGAGCTGGCGTGCAAGCTGCTCTTCTGCCACCGAGAGCAACCTGGGCTAAGGAAGACCGCAGTCAGATGTCGTGTATTACTTGTTGTTTTGGCAGAGAGAAATAAGGCAGATCCACATATGGCCTGCATTAAGTCAAGTAGCCGGGGCATCATGCTTCTATATGGTGTGGCAGCCAGCGAGTCTTTGGCAGAGGGTGTGAGGTTAATGGAGTGTGTGACTTTCAATATCAGCCAAACAACAAGCTATAAATAACTGTTCTTGCCCTGAAACAGGCAATTGAGGTAGCTGTGGTCAGTGTTTCTCTTTCTGTACTTGTTTTTGAAAGCACGGTTTAGGAGTGCAGAGTCGGCTCACACAACCCTCAGCGTCTAACACGTCTCGCTTCAGTAAATATCCAACGTTTTAGCGGGACGTTATTTGATTTTTAGGGGTTTTTTGCTATATGAAGTTAATCGCAAATGCAGCCGCTATTAAGTCTTCTGCAGGTGTTGCGCCTCTAATTCACCGAAACATCTGCGGCGACAGGTGTCCGTTTGATAAGGAGAGTCAGCAGCCTGCACGCTTCAGCTCTAACATTCAGATTTAGGCAGCAGACTCGCTATTTGTATCGCAGGGAGACTTTGCAGGGGCTCTGCGTGTAGACTGTGGCTCTGAGGAGGAAACATAAAACCCTGCGTACATGCATGCATGCGTTATGTTTGAAGGTCAGCGAGTAACATTTCCTCAGGCTCTTTTTTAATAAATGTGGTCTCGTTACAGCTTAACACACATTTAACATTTAGATGCTTCTGTTGTTTGTTCGAGTGTAGGGCACCTTGTTATCGATGCTTTTTGAGTTTCCAGCGTTTCCTTTTTTGTTTATTATCCTGGGTTATGGGATGTAATGCATTGTGCATTAGCGTAATCTTATTTCTGCCAGTTGTTACTGTAGATCAAGCATCAGTAATAATCGTCCTGCGGTATGTTGTAGTAAATGAACAGCTTATTCTTGATTCAGCTGGTTAAGTGGCACATGTACAAATGATTTAAGACCTGCATAATTAATGAACACGTTGTTCCTGATTTGTTTTCTTTTCAATTCATTATTTTTTTCCCACCACATTGTTAATCATTACTCTGCAGCGAGGGACCTCCCAGCCTCAGCAGCTAAGGTTGTCATCCACTGGGGGTCGGGGTCTGGAGCATATCCCAGCAGCCTTAGGGTGAGAAGCTGGGGTCACTCTGGACAGGTTTTCTAGTCAAACAGGCAAACATTCACGGCCAATTTAGAATAGCTAGTTAACCGAACATGGATGTCTTTGGACTGTGGGAGGAAAAGATTCTTCTGTTGTGAGGTGAAAGAGCTAACCACTGCACCGCTGTGGCTCCGTTACCTCTGAGTGTATCAGAGTTTGGATACTTTCCTCCCATATAATAGGTTGTTAGTATCACAGTCACACTCTGGAAAACTGTGGTTGCATGATCAAATTATTGCGGCCATGTGCAATGTAGTCGTGATCTTCTTGCATCTTGTAATGGTGGCTTTGAAGACAGGGACCAGGTCTGCACTAGTCCACTGTTATCAGATTGACACTGGATGGGGTTAAATTAACAATTACATGCGACCTGTGTCTGTTAATTTGGTGATTAGCTGTAAGAAATTGGTAAAAATGTCAAATCTGTATGCATAAATTCACATTAAAGAGAAACTCAGCCGGTTACATTCAGTTTCCAACCAGCCTCGTAGATTTGAAACAGAAACTCCTCCATAAATAGTGACATAGTTGCTGCAGGATGGCAGTTTAACTGCAGAGTGACACGGCTGCTTCATATACGAATATAACCAAAGTACTACGAGTCGGCAACCAGCTGAGTTGTATCGCTTACTGCGAAAAGACACCGTAGACAAGTTGCATTTATTGCATTCATAGTGCAACAAACTGGGATAGCATTTATAAATTAGACAGAAATGATTAGCAAATCTTTGCCAGTCTGTCTGAGAATGATGAGTCCATTTCAGTCAAAACAGGTCGCCTCTCGCCACCTGTGTACTGGACTAACCGTCTAAAGTTCTCACCCACAGACTGAGGCTGAGGGTGTTGCATGTTCAGGGCAGCCATGAATTTTTCCAAGATGCACCGATGTTCCTGTACTGTTTTTACCCCAGTGTGACTGAGCAATTATGGAAGCAGTTGATTATAAAACATAGTTTTATTATAACAGCTGCAACCATCTATGGCTTGTATAATAACGGGAGCAAAGGAGAAGGTGAGAGATGATGTTGCCGAGCGATGCTCCACCATGGCAGGATGTTGGGGTGGATGGATGGGTCCAAAAACAATCTCTTGAAGACTGTCAGTGTTTTCAGTTTCCATTTCCGTGTTCACAGTTGAAGCCGTTTATTGGCCAGCAGTCATAAGGAGCATTGTGATATCAGAAGTACAGGTTTAGGGCTGATTAAACAAATGTTTTAGTCGCCGATGATGAGTCTAGCTTTCTCCAGAGGACTGCATATTTGTTGGTGTTGGTTTTTTTGTAATAATTAATGAATTCATTATTTTTTTGTAGTCTGTCATGTCTGGCAGCTTTTGCAATCAGAATTATGATCTGCACTGTTGTGCCAAACATATTTGCTTTTCCAAGACAAGCTCGGTAAGATCACCTGGTTCATCTTTTTTAATGTATTTAATTGTGCTTCTCTTGTTGCCACTAATTGGATTCTTCACTAAACATATATCTAATTGGCAGAGACACTGCGGATGTAACATTGTCATCAGTGATAAGTTTTCTGAAGGTGTTAAAGCCCATTTTCATTATTTTAAGACATGTTTCCATTTATCTTCCAGGGCTGTGTGGGCTCCCCGGTTTGTCTTCTTGCTAAGTGTTAACATCTTTGGGGGACATATCACCTACTTAATCATTAGAATAAAAAACAATGTTAGATGCATTTTTAACATCACAGAACATTGGAAAGAATCCATGTAAACAGCTGATTTTGGCACCGGGATCAATTTTTCATAAGTTCATCTTTTACTTGCAATGTGTTGTGAAGCCCAGACTGGTGCATTAGGATATAGGAATCTTTTATAAATGAGGCTCGTTGTGTTCACAATCTGAGGGCATTAGTATTCAAGTCTGGAGTGTGACTGTGTGTGTGTGTGTGTGTGTGTGTGTGTGTGTGTGTGTGTGTGTGTGTGTGTGTGTGTGTGTAGATGTGTGTGTGTGAGAGAGACAGACAGACAGCAAAGCAAGAGAGAAAGAGAGTGTGTGTCTGTGTGTGCCCCAGGCCATGTGTTACTCTGCTACCGCTAATGAGCCCATTCACTCTGCAGCCCAATCTACTGAACACCACACACACACACACACACACACACACACACACACACACACACACACACACACACACACACACACACACACACAGATATCTGTGGGGATGCTGGGACTAGAGATGCTGTGAGCGATCCACTGGCTATATCCCCCCGTGGAAAGCAACACTCGCTGTCTCACCCACACTCCTCACACCATCCATACAGACACGCATATTTTTTTAATGCTTGCTCTAACAGCGTTACCCACATACCATCGTTATTGTGCCACACACACAACCACCCACCTTATCATCCCACCACAGTGTATATTAGACTGTATCATTCTTTTATTACTTCTCTGTAATCTTCACAATCTCTGCTAGCTGCTTCTGTTTTGTGCGTTATATCCCGTTCACATCTTTCATCACACTGGTGAGGAAAATCGCCTCCAGTGATATGAACTGGTCTTTTTTTTTTGTGATTATTTTAATAGTAATAGCGTTCGAGTAGTTCTGGGTGGGTAGTCCTAGTGTTATTTTAGTTAGCGGTGTGAATGGTGTTGAATGGGTTTTACTGAGAGCTCTTTGATGTACAGGTCCTCTGTATTCATAACTGGGGACAGCAATAACTCAAAACCATTCAGACACGGGCAAATCAATATGCTGATATAGTAAAGCTCAACAATGATGGATGTGCTTGCATGAGCAGTAATGAAAACAGGCTGCTCGTTCAGGCTGTCGGGTCAGGAAGTTTAGCAGAATGCTTTGACACAGAAGAAGAACCTACTTTTAGTTCATGGGAAAGTTATTATTATTTAATGAGACCTTATTTCTCGAATAGCAGCTTTTCTTTCACTTGTTGTATCCTAAAGGTGTTCAGATTATATAGAAAGTCAGGATGGAGACGGACGTTAACCACGGGCGGTATATTTATGTAAACGTAGGACCGCACGAGCTTAAAAACTTCTGACATGAGCAAGAAATAATTATGGGAAACATTAACCAAATGAGAGAAGAATCCAAACTAAACACCTGCACACTTGAGACATGCAGACACACGGGAAGGTTAACACACATCAACATGGGACAACGGGAAACTGACACAACACATGGGAAACGCAGCAGGAATGAATTAGACGTGTCGAGACAGGGATAGGAAAACTGAACACACTGAACACAGGACGAGACGCTGTCAAAATAAAACAGGAGTACAACACTGAGACCGTGACGAAGATGTAGGAACTTGTGACACGTAGGGCGAGAGACATACACAGAGGACATGACAGACTCTCACAGGAGACATGGGGATGAGGCAAAGACAGAAATAAACTCAAGACTAAACTGTAAGTTATTAAATGTCATGATAACACAAAGAAAGAACCAAATACAGAATAACTCAAAACACTATCTCAAATACTCGGCACTCACTCACGTGATTGGCTGAATGTTACCAGGTAGCTCTGGTTACTTCACTGGTGACACCTGAGAGCAACAACGCTGTGATTGTGTTGGTACACTGTAGCCGGTGGCCGAGCTGTTAATAAGTCACCTGAAAACATTGTAGAGCTCGTCAGTCGAACAAGCTCATTAAGGGTGTCCTGCAGATATTAACACAGACGCTGCATCGCTCGCTGTTTGTCATCGTGCCGATGCTTGAACACAGCCACCATGTTGCTCACCAGCAGGCCGGCCTCTAGGGAGGCAGAGGTCTATACACTATCATAACTCATAATATCATTATAATCAAGTTTGATTTGTTACAAAGCCTACAACTATATGTATAATACATATGTGGATGCTTATGTAGCTACAACTCAAGTATATGTTTCAGTTAATTGTAGTAAAAGAGAATCCAGCACCCAGATAATTTAGGAGTATTTAACATAATAAGACGTTCAGCTACAGGGCCAATTAACCGTGGCACTTTCAGTGAAACATTACTTTAAAAAATTTACATAAAGCAGCATTAGCTGAGTTTAAAAGAAAGACTTAGTGCTTATTGTGATATATCAAATGAAACACACAGAAGAGGTTATTAAAAAGGCTGTAAAACCACTTGCACAGTCACATGCTCATATATTAATTTGTGTGCTGAAATAGATCATCTTAAAGTTAAGACTAGTGACTGAAGTTAGTGGGAGTAAAGAAATACCTCGACTGATGTGACAGGTAATACACTCACCAGCCACTTTGTTAGACACACCTGTTAAACTAAGATATCTACGTGATTACCTTAACTGTACTTTTAAGTAGTCGTGTTTCATTTCTGTTGTAATGTAACCAGACGTGAACGCACTGACGTTGGTGATAAATAATGCAATCATGTTGGCAAGTTAAACAGACAGGTTAAGCAGTATCGTGCAGCTTGGCGCAAGTTCAAATGTAAAAACACCTTTTCAAACAGTGTCACCCCTGCTGCCGCCAGGGAACATTATGCTACATATGTAGAAATGGAAACCTATTATAGCCTTCCCCACAGTAGCGCCCGGGGCAAACACACTCTCACACAAGCCACAAATACACAGATGCACATGCACGTATCGCTGAATCCTGGAGGCCGAGAGAAGCAACGTGAAGGTGAAAACAAAAGGTTTTCTTCTGCAGATTTTAGTTTTCATGCAGCCATGCTTAGTAAATGCTTAATAAATGCTGTATCTGATTTTGTTTGATTGAGTTTTATTGTTAGAATTTATTGATTTACTCACCCGACTAATAATCTTCTTACCAACAAGGACTTTGTATTTCCAGTAATTATTGATAGATGTGTACACTGGTGTCCCACAACAAAGTAACAGCAACAATTTCATAAATCATATCACATTTTCACTTTCTATCCTACACAGACATGCGTTAGGTAAACAAGCACACATGCTGGAGCGTGCACACACGCGTGATTGAGAGGGAGATGGAGAGAGATTATAAAGCCAGCTGTGCGGCAGGAAGCTCTGCCAAGTGAAGGGCAGAACCAGCGAGCTGAAGGCAGATGATAAGATGACAGATGAACTGAGCCCAGATGGCCTCCACATCTTCACTTCACAGTCCCATAATGCTGTTGTAATTGTGCATATTTTCACTCCCTTCTCCGGTTATTTGAAGAACCTGTAGTTACCTGTTCAGCATGATCACTTTTCCTGCAGCCTCTGTTGCATCGTGTCTCCGCTGGCAGCAGTTTATCTGAGCGGTGGCCTGTCTGGCTCAAAGCCATGTGCTCTCTTGTCTAAAGAGCCTGATCAATTCAGTTTAACAGCAGAGGCAAATGGAACATGAAAAAACAATATCAGCAGCTGTCTATTGTCTCTTGATTGTCCTCCTTGCGTTTAATACCTGCTGGTTAATTAATGGTGACCAAGTCCAGAGTGAACAGTACAGTGTAAAGCTGATGGACCCTGGAGAAAGACCAGAAAACAAAACCTTTCTGAAAATCAGATGTAAATATCACTATATACGATGAAAGTATAACTTAACCATATACAGGATTAACTATAGTTTTTACAGGGCTTTGTGCAGTCATGTGAAAAACTAAGTGCACCTTTACCGTTTCCAAAGGTATTACCTTGTTACCCTCTTAACCTTGTTACCCTCCTAACCTTGTTACCCTATTAACTTGTATGGAAGCTGTAAGGGTCGACTTTGTTTTCCATAGGACCGCAAGTCTATTCAGTTAAAGCACAGAATCAAACAACAGTTGCCTCCAGCTGCTTTATATTGATACAATAATACAGAAAACCCCAGGAATTAGTGATAGTGGGAAGGAAGAACTCCCTTTTTGTCAGGAAGAAAATTTCAGATGAACCAGGGTCAAGGAGGGGCATTATAGACAGCGTGCAGAGTTTGATATACAGTGGGGCAAAAAAGTATTTAGTCAGCCACCGATTGTGCAAGTTCCCCCACCTAAAATGATGACAGAGGTCAGTAATTTGCACCAGAGGTACACTTCAACTGTGAGAGACAGAAAGTGAAAAAAAAATCCATGAATCCACATGGTAGGATTTGTAAAAAATTTATTCGTAAATCAGGGTGGAAAATAAGTATTTGGTCAATAACAAAAGTACAACTCAATACTTTGTAACATAACCTTTGTTGGCAATAACAGAGGTCAAACGTTTACTATAGGTCTTTACCAGGTTTGCACACACAGTAGCTGGTATTTTGGCCCATTCCTCCATGCAGATCTTCTCGAGAGCAGTGATGTTTTGGGGCTGTCGCCGAGCAACACGGACTTTCAACTCCCGCCACAGATTTTCTATGGGGTTGAGGTCTGGAGACTGGCTAGGCCACTCCAGGACTTTCAAATGCTTCTTACGGAGCCACTCCTTTGTTGCCCGGGCGGTGTGTTTTGGATCATTGTCATGTTGGAAGACCCAGCCTCGTTTCATCTTCAAAGTTCTCACTGATGGAAGGAGGTTTTGGCTCAAAATCTCACGATACATGGCCCCATTCATTCTGTCCTTAACACGGATCAGTCGTCCTGTCCCCTTGGCAGAAAAACAGCCCCATAGCATGATGTTTCCACCCCCATGCTTCACAGTAGGTATGGTGTTCTTGGGATGCAACTCAGTATTCTTCTTCCTCCAAACACGACGAGTTGAGTTTATACCAAAAAGTTCTACTTTGGTTTCATCTGACCACATGACATTCTCCCAATCCTCTGCTGTATCATCCATGTGCTCTCTGGCAAACTTCAGACGGGCCTGGACATGCACTGGCTTCAGCAGCGGAACACGTCTGGCACTGCGGGATTTGATTCCCTGCCGTTGTAGTGTGTTACTGGTGGTGACCTTTGTTACTTTGGTCCCAGCTCTCTGCAGGTCATTCACCAGGTCCCCCCGTGTGGTTCTGGGATCTTTGCTCACCGTTCTCATGATCATTTTGACCCCACGGGATGAGATCTTGCGTGGAGCCCCAGATCGAGGGAAATTATCAGTGGTCTTGTATGTCTTCCATTTTCTGATGATTGCTCCCACAGTTGATTTTTTCACACCAAGCTGCTTGCCTATTGTAGATTCACTCTTCCCAGTCTGGTGCAGGTCTACAATACTTTTCCTGGTGTCCTTCGAAAGCTCTTTGGTCTTGGCCATGGTGGAGTTTGGAGTCTGACTGTTTGAGGCTGTGGACAGGTGTCTTTTATACAGATGATGAGTTCAAACAGGTGCCATTCATACAGGTAACGAGTGGGGGACAGAAAAGCTTCTTACAGAAGACCTTACAGGTCTGTGAGAGCCAGAGATTTTCCTTGTTTGAGGTGACCAAATACTTATTTTCCACCCTAATTTACGAATAAATTCTTTACAAATCCTACCATGTGAATTCATGGATTTTTTTTTTCACATTCTGTCTCTCACAGTTGAAGTGTACCTCTGGTGCAAATTACTGACCTCTGTCATCATTTTAAGTGGGGGAACTTGCACAATCGGTGGCTGACTAAATACTTTTTTGCCCCACTGTAGATATAGACTTTCAGCCTGTTCTCACAACAATATAGTGACGATTTGTCACGTCCGGAGGCGTTCCTGAGGAACGCGAAAGGTGACCTTCAGCATTCATATGCTACGCGCTGGGTTGTGGATGAAATCCAGCAAAATGATGCTCCTGCGGTCATACACGTTCCAGCCATGTATCCCTAACCCTGTAACCTTATCCCTAACCTTAACCAGCACTCTAATGACGTTAGATAGTGTTTTCCAAAGCAAATTAAGTAAAACGAACGTACATGTGTAGATTTATTCCAAACTCATGTTTCCTCATTTTCCGATCTGGTAATATAGGGACGTGCTGGGTGCCCGGAAGCGTAATATACTGACGTTTTGTCACCTGGTGTAAAATGTTACGCTTTGGGAGTGAGAACATGTCACTATTTTAACTAAAGTATTCTTAATTTAAGCACAAATCAATCTGAATGTAAAAGTAATCTTAAGCTTGTTTTTGAAAGGGGCTGCTTCAAATCATGATGAGTCATAAAGCAATTAAACAAAACCTGAGGTTGAACTATAATAATAATCATACAAGTCTAGTCAGATTTAGCTAAAAAACAGTATAGTTTAAGTTTAGGAGGAGACAATGACTTCAGTTTTTAAAAAAGGCCCTTTCACAATGTACACACCTCCTCATGTTTCTATAGTGACGCTTTCTTCCCCCGGTCAGACATTTTACATGCACTCAGACTACCAGATGTGTGTGGCTGTGTAAACACACTCTGTAACCACTGCTGTGTTTTTGTGGTCAGGCTGGACCCACAAACAATGAGGCATCATGACACTAAAAGACAGACATTCTGTACTTGAGTAGAAATACAGATACTAGTGTTAAAAAGACTCCAGTAAAAGTTGAAGTACTCATTCAACTTCTTTACTCCAGTAAAAGTGAAAAAGTACCGGCTCTGAAATGTACTCAGAGTAAAAAAGTAAAAGTAGCTGATTTTCTATCACCTATTTTTATGCAAAGCAGGCTGAACCTTGTGCTGCATTCATTTAACAATAAAATAAAATTAGTAGATGGGAATAAAAGTTACTCAGCTGGAATCAGGAAAGAGAAAAAGAAGGAAAAAAACATGTTTATTTTCTGAGGGTGACTTTGCCTCGAAATAGAAAACATGTGTAGGGAAGAGGTTCAAGTGGATTCAGCAGGTGGAGGAATCCTAGAAATCAGTAGTAGTGGCTCATTGTGTGGGAAAGAATCACAGCTCATGATCTTTTCTGTTCAGAGCTCCAGCAGATTTTTATAGCTCAGGCTGTGATCAGCTGACCTGCTGCTGCTCTGAGGTTTACTGCTCTTTGTGGATTTACCTGAATTTAACAGAAGTTTCATGAACTGATTTTCATCCTCGACACTGACACTACACGGTCTGTGCCGGCTTTGTATTAGACAGTATGGTCTATGGTATGAAGGTAGAATTCGGTCAGTGGATCTCAGCATCATCAGCTTAAAATCATATGAATCTCTGCTCCCCTCGATGTAACCAAACTCTGCCCATGAAACCAGAGCCGCTGTGCACCAGTCACACTGTTCTTTACTTTAAATCCATCACAGTGCAGCAAACTAACCTGTTTGTCCTGCACTGAACTGCAGCGGATTTTCATGCAACCTTAAATAACAACCTCAGTTTGGTTTGTAGCACATTTCACAATATGAAAAAAACCCCATAATGCCACATGTACTTTACATTTCCAGTTCATCAAACAGCGTCCTTACTATTAAATCTACCCTCTGTTCTTCCTCTCCTGCCTTTCTTATCTTTCTCCATCTCTGAGTGAAGTCAGCTCTCTTCCTTTTCTGTGAAATACAGCAGCTGGACCTTTAGTTGTTTGTTGAACTGATAGAAAGGTTACATTTGAAATTACCTGACACTTAAAAAAATGTAACTCCCTTTCTGCTCGCTCGTCTTCTGTATGGATAGAGGCTGAAGTACCGCAACTTACAGACACCTGCAGTTTTTCGGGTGTTGTACCAAAAAAATTAATAAATAAAAACACCCAATTTAACCCCTTCAACTATGCCACACAGGGTTTTGGGGTTTGTTTGTTTTTTGCATCTTTCATGTCTTTTTGTGCCACATCTCCTGGTAATAAATGCATTTCATGTGTTTCAGTTTGGGTTCAAATCACTTTGATGTTCGAAACCCGCCGTGATGTGAAATAAAAACCCCTCAAAGCGTTAAACCAAAAGTAACGAGCCTGTTTTGAAAATGTAAGGAATACAAAGTACAGACATTTGTTTGAACATTCAGGGAGTAAAAGTGAAAAGTTGTAAGAAAAAAAACTACTCAGGTAAAGTACAGAACTGAAAGCTCTACTTCAGTACAGTTACTTTGTTACCTCCCGACTCTGCTGAAGGACCAGCATTATGTGCAGCGTTGCAGCTTGCTGTAGCACAGGACTGTGACCCACACACACATTTTCCACACGTCTCACTGGTATGATAAAGAAAACAAAACCTCCAAAAACCAGGAATTACTTCTACTGAGCTCTCCCCCTTGACCCTGTTGATAGTTCCAACCACGAATACTTTGTTGAGTCACTATTTAAAAGGCTGCAGCCTTTAAATATGTGGGTGTCGTGTGGATCTTGTGAGGCCCACTGGACATATCAAACCAACGGATCACTTTGTCAAGGCTGTAAGGCTTTCATTTCCCCTGTTGTGCCTGTGATTTTATCACACAAATAAACAGACACCGAAGCTTCTGCTGGAGCCTGAAGATCTGACAAAGGCTATTTTGTGAGTCTTATCTGTGTTACTTATGCAACGTTGACACAGGAATACACAGGAAAAAACCCAGAGCGAAGCCTCTTTGTCCTAAATAAGCAAACAGGTTTGATGCTTACGACATAAACAAGGACAGAAACACTAATTGGAAGCACTGAAGAGGAAATTGTCTTTCGGGTAGTTTGTATACAGGAAACATATGTCCTGTCACTTCCTTTATATACAGCCTTATAACACAGACTGAGCTGAGTGATTATAAATACATGAACAAGGTAATATAAGATATTATGGGAGACAGGATATCAACAATAGGGATTTAATAATGAAATAAGAGCTAATATCTCAAGCTCACTCAGAGATAAGTGACATATGTTTCACCGTTTCTAACTGACAACAAGGGGAATGTGTTTGGAAAAACTAGTAACTCAGTGTCCATCAAGTCATCGGCTCAGACACACTAATGCACTCCTAGATGAAGTTTGTATGTCTTAACTTGAGCTAAACATCTGAGGCATGTACACGAAACGTCCACTTAAAAGCTGCTCCGTCAGTCTGCACCAGCTGGCGCCGCATTTTAATTTGGCAACGACGGCGGCATTAATTTATTTCTGACGGCTTGATGGCTGATTCCTGAGGAAAGAGGAGGAAAGCAAGCCAGATGTAATGCTTTCACACGCATACTCATCTCCTTTCATCTCCTTCCTTCAACACATACTGTTTATGTTGCCAGAATAAAATAGGCTAGAGAGCACTCAACTGAAAATCCCATTGAGAGTAAAAGACGCTCACGCTCCTCCTTTAACTTCACTCGGCGCTCTTTAAACAAAAACGAAACACATCAGAGCGGGAAACGTAAACTCGTGTCGGGCAGTTTTTGTCTTTTGACGAATGACGAGCTGAAACAAAAAAGCCTCCCATCAGATGCATTAAATGCCCTTTGCACCATTTGCCCATAATGTTTCTATTGTGGTGTGAAAAAATACATTTTATGTTGCAAACGTCTGATAGCAACACAATGAATAATTTAAAGAACTAACATCACCCAGGTCCACTTAAACAGTTCTGTAGAGGGAGCCCGGCACTCGTACAAGTCTTTCCAGCACTAATGACAAACAAGTGCAGCCTACTTCGATGCAGCAGATGCTCAGCTGATGTTTGTTCTCACCTTGATTTCTTGCCAGATGTCTTATCGGCACTGTGGGCTAGCTGCCCACCGAGGAGAGTTAGAAAGTAGACTCTCATTAAATAAGACGGTGCTTTATATGAAAGCAAGCTCCAGTTTTTCCTGGAGCAACAACAGAAGCAGATTGTAATCCGGCTTAAGAAAAAACTGCTGACCAAAAGACTTCTGCCTGCCATCGGGGTCACGTCAAGTCCAGTGTCATATTTTGGGATATTTGGGGGTGAACTTTGAACTTTGCCAGATCTTTTTGCACAGTAGTGGACAATCAGTTTGCTTTTGGAGCTTTATGTAAACTAAATGATAACTACTTAATAATTCTCTTGAAGAGATGCATCAGGTAACGTCCTCTTGTAGCACTGATTTAAGCCTCTTTTGTCCAAAAGTTATTCATTTGTTAGATGGAAAAGAAAGAGTGGCATACTGTAGTCGCGCCACAGTCTGGGTCTTTTGGACTTGAATCAATAATATTAATGAGCCTCCTCTGCAAGAGAGATCTGCTGCTGACTCACACACACTTGGTTCTCTTTGGTTACACATCAAAAGATCTTTAAAGGCAGTAAGGGACATAAAAACGTCGGCTTAGACTGAAGTCCAGGTTATGTCTGCTGTTACCATCTGTCTGGCATCTCAACTCATTTCTTCATTAATCTGAGCATAAGCAGGATCGTCACTAAAAAACTTGACAGTCCTTGTTTTCAGTTTCATGCTGAAACAATCCAGAAATGCAGTTTCTCAGTTAATGTTCACAACATTCGTCACATTGCCTCCCATTTCCTTATCAGGTATCTGACGGACACAACACTCACCACTCCAACATAAACACATACTAGACTTTAAACAGTGATATTGGGCCAAGCTGTATAACATCTCAGATTCTGACTAAAGAGAACTGAAGGAGCAACAAGTGTTTAAAAGATCATTGTCTGGGGATATAATCCATTATTTGTTTTAATCAGATTGACAGTGAACAGTAAAAAGCAGTCTTAAGAAACTAGAAACAGAAGTTATTTTTCATATGTACTGCAAATATGAAAAATAAATTAGTGGGGAAAAGCACTACAACTGTAGTCTGGAAACATTAATATAATTATAATCATTGTAAAAAATAAAGCTGACTACTGATTTCACCTACCGTGGATTATTTTTAGAACATAACTCTCGCGATAAACGAGGGGGCGCTGTATATCAAAGTAGCGGGTAAGGCCTAGCAGACTCAATCCGGTCCAGTCGCCTGTGCCGAGACACCGATCAGCCAGCGCTGACTCAGTTATCATGTTGAGTAGCCCTTCTCATTGTTGTCATGAACTGGATATCGTCTTTGTCCTGCCTTCCTCAAGAATCTAGTAAAAGTAAAAAGATAAAAGTTGCATTAATATTTCACTTAAATCTGTTAAATAATCAGAACTATGACTCAGAATTCTTGAATGAAGTTTCCCTCGTTCTGCTCGATGTGTTCAGATGACATATATTCACTATATCAGCTTTAGGGCGTCAGCATGTCAGTTTGTTTGTAGTGTATCATGGCGCCTCCCAGGGGTTAACAGAAGATGAATTAATACATCCGCTTCTCATCTGGATGCATTTGGCCTCATCAATAAATTTCCCCCAGGCATAGGAAAGGTTACCTAATGACATTTAAGCAGCACTGACATTAAGCAGTATATACATAACCATCACAGCACATGAAGAAAATCAAAGTCCCCTGTTACAGGAAAAAAAGAGAGAAATAATTGGGAATCATATCACTGACTCATTTCCTGTGTTACTGTGATGCTGATTCACCAGCCAGGCAAAGAAAACCAACACACATACATGAAGCTTTCCTGCGTTTCTTAAAAATACTTTCCGAGGGTGCCTTCGTTTGTCTTCCAAACACACAACTGGCAGAGACTGCACGATGTAGGGTATGCATAGGGGCGCACACAAACATGTATACGAGGGTTTAACACAGTGCTTTGCCAATATTGTTTCAACTGGTTTGCTATTTATTAATTTAATTTAATTGAAACTGAAAGAGAGGGAAGACAGAGAATAGATGAGTAATGATAGAAGAAAAACAGGACAGAGACTGCATTCATACAGTCTCTGTCACTGTGTGTGTGTGTGTGTGTTGCCCGAGGAACAGTTGATGGATTTGCTGCTTGACTGCTCACACAGATTGGTGCCTGCTGTGATGGCAGCCTTGAACTGAA
The DNA here is from genome assembly GCF_900408965.1 of Simochromis diagramma. NCBI lineage: Eukaryota > Metazoa > Chordata > Actinopteri > Cichliformes > Cichlidae > Simochromis > Simochromis diagramma. The sequence continues at coordinate 2,326,068 of NW_024387477.1, forward strand.
ATTACGTGCACACTCTCACATACACAAAGGGAACTACACATAATTGCAAAAAAACTGTGTGCGCGCACGAGTGTATTTGTGTGTATTCTTAAGTTGGGACGAGCGGGCGTGTTGCCTCCAGGAGGCCATTTAAAGCTCTGTGGAAGGATGGATGAACACAAGGCCAGCCGAAGCACCAGAGAAGATGAGACAGGTTCAAAATGCTGTGTTTATGCATTTATTAGTAGCTAGGCTTTTTTTTACCCACTGATAGGTGCGTAATTTTTTAGCAAAGCAGTCATAAAGCAGTCGACTCCTCTGATTATTATCTTTTGTTCAAAAAAGTGTGTGAAATGTTTTTGAAGTGAAGAGAAAACAGGGATTAGTTTAAACGTCCTGAAGGATCTCAGAGCTGCGTCCTGAGCTCAGTTTTCCAGTTACTCTGATGATAGGCTGAGATCATAGTTCATCCAGGTCTTGTTAACTCCTCCCTGATGACAAAAATGAGAGGTGGACAAATAGTTTGGTCTTGAAAGTTGTGAAGATTTGTGTTTTGTTCCGATGTTTGGGCTAAACAGGGATAGCAGGAAGAAAGAACGTTCAACGACACCATCTATTAATCCACCAATAACGACGGAGCCTGAGAAAAGATTCTGTCTTACACAAAAACTACTTTACCTCACACTCATTTCTCCCCAGTTCCATCAGGATATATGAGTTTTTATTAAATGCCACATACGATCATTAGCTGACATCAGGTGTTTGAAACAGGTACCTGTGAATTCCCTATGGAGACGCTGAGGACAATAAATTGTATGTAAAAATAGCTATATTGGACATATATGTTCAATTAAATTAAAGTGTGTCAATAATCTGTATATGTATGTCTCTTTATGTGATTCTTATTTCCTTCTGTGGCTCTTAGTGTGATTTAATTTGACACCCTTGATTAAAGAATGAAACACATTGGTTGAATGGGATCATCTCTAGTGGAAAGTTACTGAGACAGTGTTGTTTAGACTAGAATGAGAGAGCTTCTATAATAAAACTGTTAGAGGCACACCACCATTTTGAGATCCACGGCAGCGTGTCATGCAGGACGCATCTCCCTTTTAGAAGTAATAAAGTGTTAAATGGTCTACTGAGCAGTGTTTTGTCTTCCATCGGATGCCTCTGAGAAATCCAAAGAACTCGGTGAAGTGTTGATATTTACAATTGGGGGCTCGTCCGGGATTCCAATAGGAGGCTGAGGAAGATAGATTGGGCGATCTGGACACAAAAGAAGGTGTTGATATTTATACCTTCTTTTGTGTCTTTTTCTTCATTTTGAGTATAAAGCGATGAAATTAAATTGTCATACGTTGTACTTGGGTAGGGGTTGTGGTGACACGGAGATTTATTTATTCATTTTAAAAATGGAGGCAAGCCCAGAATTTGTAATAAAACATTGATAATGTAACGATATTGCAGATTATTTGAATGTTGCATACATACACACACAAAGGCAAATATAAACTGGAAAAAGGGATAAAATGCAAATCATTCAAATTTCCCGCCAAAACTGCTGGTAAGTTATCATAGCCATCATTTAGAGCAGATGTCCCCAAGCCCCACGGCACGGACCGTGGTCGTTTGGGCCACAAGACTTGAGGCTCGGGTGTGAAATTTATGGGTTTTATTGGTTTTTATCGTTAACTCGGTTTCCATGGGTCTTTTCCCGTGTGTTATGAATAAATCTTTTTTTTGGTACCAGTACTGGTTTTATTTTGTTGTATTTATCCGCAACACCTTAAAGGTCGGTGTGTGAAAATATTGTCGGACATAAACCGGTCTGTGGCGCAAAAAAGGTTGGGGACCGCTGCTTTAGCATCAGGGATTTTGGGACACGACCCTCAAAGTCAAACTTTTCTCAAACCTGAGGTAAGAATACCACTGATTGATGAATTAAATGGCTATCCAGGCAATCGAAACGTGGAAAGTCAACTACCTCTGCTTTTATTTAAATGAGAACCGTTGTTGGGTGCTGATTAAGCTCACATCCCACGAGGCCAGAGAGCAGCGGTCCGGGTTATAGTCTAACCCAGCGGTCCCCAACCCCCGGGCATCGGACCGGTACCGGTCCGATGCCCATAACTCTTCTATTTTTTGGTACCGGTACTAGTTTTATTTTGTTGTATTTTTCCGCGACACCTTAAAGTCCGGTCCGTGAAAATATTGTCGGGCATAAACAGGTCCATGGCGCAAAAAAGGTTGGGGACCGCTGGTCTAACCCACAGGCCTTTGCTACATGTCTTCCCCCTCTCTCTCCCCTCTTTGCTGTCTCTATCCAAAAAATGCAAAATGCCAAAAAAATAATAGAAAAAAAAAACATCCAACAGAACACCCCTGTTAGACTAATAAACAAACCTTTTGCTTTTCGAGGTAAAATGCATTTTTCTTCCTCTTTATTTTACATGAACATCGCACATATTCAAAATATAAATAACAGTCATCTAGAACCCCGCTCATCGCTTTAACGCAACAAACACGTTGGCTCATCTCATTCGAACCAGACTGATAGGGAGCTACGGTCTTGACACTAAAGCCAGAGAAGCAGTACAAGCAAGAGTGAAAGTCACGACCCAGCAGGTACTTTAAACAGCCCTGACACTGATTGAGACTAAGTGGCAGGATGAGTCAGTAAACACTGTAGGGCTTCATCCAGTAGCAGTGAACAAAGGCTGTTTGCACCCACACACGTCGTGCATAAATTAAAGTATATTTATATAAGAAGGGCACTTCTGATACGTTTTTAATGTGCTTGTTCAAATTCGTGTCCAGTTAAGGGTAATTTACTTCCTGAGTTTGAAAGTTGGATTTAAACAGACAAAAAGATTTGAGTTCAAGCCAGCAGAGAGGTGACTTTGGTGATAGAGTCCTCTTGGCTGTGCAACGTTTGAAATCAATAAAAGACATAATTGACTTGAGCTGGCGAATGAGAGGTCATGCCAGAATTTTAAAGTCTTTTATAGTGGATGTCATGTTGTTTAGAGAGAAAGGAAGAGGACATGCAGATGTTTAAGCCATGATTCTTTAAAAAGATCATTTCCTGTCCTAAATTTATGGATGATTGAAGATTAAGTATCATCTGGATAAAGACCATCTAACGTTCTGAAAGTGTAAACCTTTGTTTCTGACAGGCAGTGCTGACAGTCATAACAAAAGCAAAAAGCAAAGCAGCGAGTGGACATCCGTGTCATCCCGCAAAGTGTGAAACTTTGTGCTGAAACTTTTTGGTGTAACCTCATTAGCGGTGACAGTGTCCGTCGCTGTGCTTTCTCAGCATCCAGTGAAACTGATTTTGTTTTGTTCCATTGTGACATGTTGATCCCCCCCCCACACACACCCCCATCTACCCCCCATTCTGTCTGTCTTTCTTTTTTAGTGGTGCATCAGGGAGCAGCAGTGAATCAGAAAGCAGCTCAGAGTCTGACACCGACGAGTCTGAGAGCAGCTCCAGTGACAGCGAGTATAATCAGGCCTCCCGCACAAACACTCCAGAGGTAGGATGACAACTCGATCTGTGTGTGTGTGTGTGTGTGTGTGTGTGTGTGTGTGTGTGTGCGCTTGTATGTGTGTGTGTGCTTGTGTGTATTTATGCAGATTTCCTGGTAACTGTGTGCACACAGTGGGTACCAACTGGGTAAACACACAATTTATTGGGAGAAAATGCTAACCATTGTTAAAATGGTTAAATACAAATAAGTAAATATTATATTCCCTTATGTTTAATGTATTGTAAAATAAATGAAGAGTCATGAAAGGTGATCCTTTTTCTCAGCTGTTAGATCTCATTTAGCCAGTTTTTTTTCTGTATCACATGCAGTAATGTGTTAAAGTCTTGAGCCACCCTTCGATTCTTTAGATTTTTCTAGGAATGGTCCTGAGATTTATTGAAACATGCAAAAATAAATGGAAATACAGTACCTAAGGCAAAAGCAGAGTTTGTAGTTCTAATAGGTTAAAAAAGTCTGAAAGTCAGTTGATATGAGCGCCATCCGACCTCACAAATCACATGATAGGCTAGGTTTCACAATGAGTTCACCCGAAATCTTGGCTGATTGTGACCTACACCCGTCTTCACACCTTGGCTTGTGTGGTTAGGTAGAGGATCAATAGGGGGTCCATTGTCCCTCTTGGGGGGGACACTCCCACAGGGCTTAAATCTGCGACTCTCCAGTGTAAGGACGGAACTGAGTGAAAAAGCCGTTCTCAGAAAACTTGGAGAATTATTCCTTAAGACTAATTTAAAAGTGGTAAGATAGAAAGCTAGGCTCCTTATATATAAAGATAAAGAAATGAGGGGTCACTCGAGATTTTTACACAGTACTGTCAACAACGCACCAATACAAACACTGAGGCTGTGAATATCTTCAGCTCTGACAAATCTCTCCAATTTTATTTACATTTTATAAGAGACAGATCCCCTTTCACTGCTATTCTCCCGATTCACAGCTTCTCACTTTACTGTAAATCTTACTGTCTGTAAATTAAATGAACTCTTCCCACTCTGTCTTGTCAGTGCTCTGAAAGTCATAAAACTCCATCTGCAGAAAAAACAAATTACGACAATATTTATCGCATTATTTCAATGCCTCGACGCTGCTTGGGTTTATAGGCGTGTGTCGTGAAACACACTGGAAGAAACTGATGTAAAGAGACAAAGCAGTAAAAAAATCACAGCACAAACAAAATAAAAAGTTGTCTTTTTCCTCCTATTAGCCCGAGCCTCCGTCAACCAACAAGTGGCAGCTGGACAGCTGGTTGAATAAGGTCCAAGCTCAGACCAAACCCCTGGTTCCCCCACAACAAGAACATCATGGCACAGGTTGGTAGACATGGAAGGTTAAAGCCATTCTGTCCACGAAGAACTGCAGGATGTGCTAAATAGCCTAGATAAACATATCTTGGTTAGGTTACAATTACCTATTCTAGTCAAATGGTCCACTGCTTAGGCTCCATCAACCAGGGTCCAGAGACATTCTCCCCAGGCAATGAGGCACCGGGAGTGGGTACGGCTGCCAAGACCAAGCCCTGTGGATCGAGCAGTACGCCTGTTCCAGCTGCACCTACAGTGGAGCACAAGGACACGAGGGCAGCTTTCTGGTAGGTTTGTTTAGAATATTGCTAAAGTAGCTCTTCAAAATAGCATCTGCTGAATGAAAGACTGAATGAAAGACTAATTGTAGGTTGCAGCTGGCAAAAATGTGTCTTAACCATATATATATGAAAAAAATGTGTTTTGTTTTCTTCAGCCCGGGCAGAGAGAAGGCAAAGGCCAAGCTGAGCCAGAAGGCCTCGGGGGAGGGCCAGAGGTCTAAGATGAGGCTGTCGCTGGGCCTGTTGTCGGGGCCTGAGGTCACGACCCCAAGGAGGAACACCACGGGGAAGAAACAGCCCAGACGGACAGAGAGGTCAAACAGCGTGGAGGATAATCAGAACCAGACATGGAACAGAGCAAACCAGCACAGGTAAGAAATAAAGGAAATGATGATTGTGTTTGCTTGTGTTTTACTTCTAATATAGTAGAAGCTTTGTTGGAGTAGTAATTGTTTGTTGTTGTTAACAACGTTTTTTCATTGTAGACACAGAAAAGTAGTTCTTCAAAATAGATATGTAACACTGGCAGGACAGATTCATATAAGATAAATATAGTGCTGTAAAATCCTCACCATAGCATATATTCCCTCTAATGGCTGAATATAATATATATAATAATGTAATATAATATATAACCACTGAGTTCAGCTGGCATGCTCACATCTGTCACATCTGTCATGATATACTGTAGTGGACATGGATATAATTTTTTGAAGTCATAGTGAAGTGAGGTTCTAAATATATATATATATATACACACACACACACACATATATATATATATATATATATATATATATATATATATATATATGTGTATGTGTGTGTGTGTGTCTGTGTGTGTGTGTTAGGGGTGCAACGATACACAAAATTCACGGTTCGGTACGATACTTTGGTTTCACGGTTTGATATTTTTTCTATACAAAAAAATGTTCATGCCTTTTTACTTTGTCATTTATTAAAATTATAAATATATATTTTAACTCAAAAGTACAGTTTTTAAATTTAATGTTGCTGAAACAACAAAATAATCTGATCGAGAAATCACTCATCTTTGGTAAAGAGAGTTTATTACAGAGAAATGGCTCTTTCCAAAGTAAAAGCTATACTATACGCTTCTTCTGGGCTATATTCTCAGCAGCATATTAAACATATCAGGTCCCCATAAGGAGAATCATGTGCTAACGGCTGTCTAAATGACTCGGGTAAAGTTTGAAGCATGCGTGCTTGTTGTTTTTGTCTGCTTCCACTTGTCTTTGCACTAGGATGATGTCGGAGTAAATGTGCAGTCATATTCGTTGTGTTCCCACTAGTGCTGTCAGCGTTAATCTGAAATGACGTTAACGCCACAACACGGCAAATCTCCGTTAACGAGCTACCGCGGATCCCCCCATGCGTGGGGCTGGACGGCCAACACATTAACAAGCAAATTGCGCTAATGCACTAGTTCCCACCAATGTAATTGAGCATTGCGTACTGTTTTACTTTTGTCCATAACGCGCTTACCTTCAGGGTCATACGTCACATGAAAACCAAGATAGTTCCAAACGCCAGATCTGAATGAGGGTGGGGGAGGTTCAATTTGCCGTGTTGCAAGGAGAGCTTAACTTCTGTCTCGCTAGCTTGCCCTGCGCTCAGTGAATCTGCGTTCGACTACTCCGCCTAGGCTGCACTGTCGAGATCCACTGAGCGCTCAACACAGACAGCATCGTCAGAAGAAAAGTTGATAAAATAAATTTAAAAATTTGTATTGTTCAATACATATGCGTACCGAACAGAAAGCACTGTATCTAACGGTTCAATATCGATACGAGTATTATTGCACCCCTAATATATATATATATATATATATATACAGGGCTCTAGAGTGCGACCAATTTGGTCGCAAATGCGACCAAATTTTTCAGTGGTGCGACTAAAAAGAAATATTTGGTCGCACCTGTGCGGTAACAAAAAAAAAAAAATTCTCTGCAACTCTCCGTGTGGTCAACAACAGACACACATTATGCCCCTATCATGGACTAAACCAATCAGAGATAGTCAGGGGCGGGACCAGTTGAAAGTGCAGGTGGAAGAGAGAGGTGAGTAGCTTGAATAAAGCGATATCAATTCATTAACGGATTCCACACAAAGACGTAAACACAGAGCGGACCCGACGCATCAGAATCAGCTTTGTCTATCTCGGCTTTCTCATCCGACGGCCCGAACACGGACATGCTGTCGGAACTTAGCGATTCTGATGCGTCGGGTCCGCTCTGTGTCTACGTCTTTTTTGCGCTAGATTCTGAGCTGCAGGTTTTGTCTCTCTCCAACCAAAATTCGCCGAGCCAGCAGCAACAGAAGCAGCAAACTACGCTTCACATTTGATCAATGTCGTCATGAATTCCCTCTGACTTTTGCTGTTTTGCTTCCACCACGATAAAAATCACACTTCCTGCACAGCTCTCTCTCTGTGTGTACTTCAGGAACAGTTTCCCGTATCAAATCTCTTTTTTCTGCATTATTCATTCGCTTATTACCCACCAATCTACCGTTGTTTACAGCGCTGTCTTTTTCTTTTTTCACTTAAATGGCCTCGGACAAGAAAGCCTAATTTCTGCTGTTCAATCCTGAAAAAATTTAAACTTCTTAAAATTATGCAAAATTGCAGAATATTGCAGAATATTTTTAAGGTTATCTGCTATAAAAAGCCAGACCAGGAAAATCTCCTTCATGTTTTTCTGTGTTTTATTCTCAGTTACTTTCACACAAAGGCATCTGCTGTGAATTCTGATGAAGTCTCTCATGTATCAGTACTGACAAATGATCAGTGTATATATATATATATATATATATATATATATATATATATATATATATATATATATGTGTGTGTGTGTGTGTGTGTGTGTGACCCGAAGCGACCAAATATTTTTTTTTAGTCGCACCACTGAAAAATTTGGTCACCAAATTGGTCGCACTCTAGAGCCCTGTCTATATATATATATTAGGGGTGCAATAATACTCGTATCGATATTGAACCGTTCGATACAGTGCTTTCTGTTCGGTACGCATATGTATCGAACAATACAAATTTTTAAATTTATTTTATCAACTTTTCTTCTGACAATGTTGTCTGTGTTGAGCGCTCAGTGGATCTCGACAGTGCAGCCTAGGCGGAGTAGTCGAACGCAGATTCACTGAGCGCAGGGCAAGCTAGCGAGACAGAAGTTAAGCTCTCCTTGCCACATGGCAAATTGAACCTCCCCCACCCTCATTCAGATCTGGCGTTTGGAACTATCTTGGTTTTCACGTGACGTATGACCCTGAAGGTAAGCGCGTCATGGACAAAAGTAAAACAGTATGTTGGATGTGCCACACAATGCTCAATTGGTGGGAACTAGTGCGTTAGCGCAGTTAGTTTGTTAACGTGTTGACGCTGTCCAGCTCCCCCCGCACAGGGCGATCCGCGGTAGCTTGTTAACGGAGATTTGCCGCGTTATGGCGTCAACGTCATTTTAATGAGATTAATGCTGACAGCACTAGTGGGAACACAACGAATATGACTGTACATTTACTCCGACATCATCCTAGTGCAAAGACAAGTGGAAGCAGACAAAAACAACAAGCACGCATGCTACAAACTTTACCCGAGTCATTTAGACAGCCGTTAGCACATGATTCTCCTTATGGGGACCTGATATGTTTAATATGCTGCTGAGAATATAGCCCAGAAGAAGCGTATAGTATAGCTTTTATTTTGGAAAGAGCTATTTCTCTGTAATAAACTCTCTTTACCAAAGATGAGTGATTTCTCCATCAGATAGATTTATTATTTTATCCCTTTGTTGTTTCAGCAACATTAAATTTAAAAACTGTACTTTTGAGTTAAAATATATATTTATAATTTTAATAAATGACAAATTAAAAAAGCATGAACATTTTTTTTGTATCGAAAAAATATCGAACCGTGACACCAAAGTATCGTACTGAACGGTGAATTTTGTTGCACCCCTAATATGTATGTATGTATATATATATATATATATATACATATACATATATGTATATGTATATATATATATATATATATTAGGGGTGCAACGATACACAAAATTCACGGTTCGGTTCGGTTCGATACTTTGGTGTCACGGTTCGATATTTTTTCGATACAAAAAAATGTTCATGCCTTTTTAATTTGTCATTTATTAAAATTATAAATATATATTTTAACTCAAAAGTACAGTTTTTAAATTTAACCCTAACCCTTGTGCGTGTTTTTTATTTTGACAGCGAATGCGCACCTGCGGACCACTTATGTGCAGCCCTGGTTATTTAGCTCGTCATATTGCAGCCACAGAAATTCTTTTGTCCATGAAACCATAAAGCTGCACTTTCTTTTTGCCTTATAGTCTGATTTGTCATAACTTCTCCGTTTTGTGGTAAGCTTTTCTTTGGCTGTCACTTCTTCACCCTGACCTGTCTTATTTGGCTCAGCAGAACTAAAATATATATGCTGCTGCTTTTACACACGCACTCACATAAGCTCAGCGATTCTCTGCGCGATCAACCTCTCACATGTTTAAGCTTGCTGCGGGAGATTTCACTTGTCATGTTTGCATAGTAAGCTAACGATTAATAAGACGATGTCAGAGGAATTGGTGCACAAATTATCATCACTCACAGATCAGTGCTGTCGCTCTCTATACACAGTTTGCACGATTGCAAAGTGAAAGCAAAAAAACAAGCGCAAATTCAAACGCGACTTCAATATGTCACATATTGACAGTGGCTCACCGATGCCAATGACATAATTACCCAGCTACATTTCTGAAAGAATGCAAAAGCATTGACATATATTTTTCCTTCCTACAATAGCCCGACGGGCAGGGAAGAGATAGATTTTGGTAGCCCGACTGAAAAAATCGCTAGCCCCAGGACGTCGGGCTAGCGATATTGCAAGCCCTGTATCTGATTGAGGAATCACTCATCTTTGGAAAAGAGAGTTTATTACAGAGAAATGTCTCTTTCCAAAATAAAAGCTATACTATCCGCTTCTTCTGGGCTATATTCTCAGCAGCATAAGGAGAATCATGTGCTAACAGCTGTCTAAACGACTCGGCTAAAGTTAGTAGCATGCTTGTTGTTTTTGTCTTTGCACTAGGATGATGTCGGCGTAAATGTGCAGTCATATTCGTTGTGTTCCCACTAGTGCTTTCAGGTTAATCTCGTTGAAATGACCTTAACGCCACAACACGGCAAATCTCCGTTAACGAGCTACCGCCGATCGCCCCGTGCATGGGGCTAGACGGCCAACACGTTAACGAGCTAACTGCGCTAACACACTAGTTCCCACCCATGTAATTGAGCATTGTGTGGCACATCCAACATACTGTTTTACTTTAGTCCATGACTCGCTTACCTTCAGGGTCATACGTCACATGAAAACCAAAATAATTCCAAATGCCAGATCTGAATGAGGGTGGGGGAGGTGCCCTGCGCTCTTCCTTCTGACAATGCTGTCTGTGTTGAGCGCTCAGTGGATCTGCGCTCGACAGTGCAGCCTAGGCGGAGTAGTCGAACGCAGATTCACTGAGCGCTCAACACAGACAGCATCGTCAGAAGGAAAGTTGATAAAATAAATTACAAATTTTGTATTGTTCGATACATATGCGTACCGAACCGAAAGCACTGTATCGAACGGTTCAATATCGATACGAATATCGTTTCACCCCTAATATATATATATATATATATATATATATAAATTTTAAGCTAGAGCTACAAAAGTCTTATTTTCATCTCCCAGGTGAATGTCTCGAGCTCCTCTGAGAGTCAGTTACCTAAAAAGCAACAACTGTCTTAAGCCGTATTGACCTACTTGAGCTGAGCACATTCTACACTACACTTTGTTACTATGTGGGCTGTGCCATAATGTACAAGGGCAGGGTTTGTGTGCATCTGACTATAGTGATATCTCTTTTAATCAATAAAATTGAGCCAGATATTTCCATCTTAGCTGTCTCTGTAAAGCAGCACATGAAGAAGACACTGGTGCACTTTCATCATTTCAACATAAGCCTGACAGTTTGAGATAAAAATCCACAGCAGCCTATATTCTGATGTGTAACTGGCTCTATAACTGATACAGTGCTTGCTATTGACTAAACTATTACAATTACTGTTAGGAACTTTACCACCTGCTTCACACTGCAGCTTAGAGCTAACAGAGGTTCCCGTGGATCACTGAGCTGTCTGGCACATGGCCACTGAAGACTGTCACTCCCTCTGAGCTGAACAGTGCTGAGACTGAGTAGAAGCCATGTCAGACTCTGTGCGCAGCTTGACGTTGGCCTAATTAGGAAAAAAAATAACATTGATTGTTTTTCCTGTTTTTCATTTTCCTCTCCCTCAATCACCCTTTTCCTTTTCTTCGTTCCATTTTAAGCTTCCTACGTCCAAGTTTGACTGAATGCATGCTGTTTTCAATTATTTCATGCTGTCACAAGACCAAGCAATGGCAAGCATTACCTTCTATTGTTTATCATGTAGCTTGGGCTTCACTGCCTTGCTCAAGGGTGAATCTAGTTCCAGTAGTGAGCCTTCCTCTTATTGTTTCTCCCATTAGCCCCGCAGCGAGGGAGAAGGACCTGTTGCCTCCCCCCTCCCTGGAGCATCAGAACCCCCCGAGGCCGCGTAGTAAACCTCCCGGTGGGAAAACAGCCCCAAGGAAAGAACCTCGCAGTGCTACCAACTCAAACACTAACACAGCCACTCCACCAGCAGCGCTACAGCAAACCCCACTGCCAGTACCTGCTGTCAGTGTAAACCAGGTTAGTTTTAGATGTGTGTGTGTGTGTGTGTGTGTGTGTGTGTGTGTGTGTGTACTGCAGGAAGGTTGCAGACATTTGGAATAGGGCTGAACACCAAGTACAGATGTATCAGACTGTACCCTATACTTATCGCTTTATGCAACTCTACAGCAAATGTACTGACTCGTGGTTCCTTCCCTGAAAGGTTCCTGTTTGTAATCCAGTCTCAGCTGTGTGTGAATATATATGAATATATACAGCTATTGTATGCTCATTAATGAAAAAGGGAAATCAGTTTTTGTTAAATACATACACGTAATGCTACATATTTATATTAAAACACCAAAAGATGAACACTTTGTTAGGTACATCTGTTGAACTGCTCACTGGGCAGCAACTCAGTGAAATTAGGCATACATGCTCTATACATGATCAAAGTGAGCATCAGATTGGAGAAGAAAGGTGATCAAAGTGACTTTGAAATGCATGGTTGTTGGTGCCAGATGGGTTGCTCGGCTGAGTGTTTCTGCTGATCTACTGGGATTTCAGAGAATGGTCTCAAAAAGGATTTAGAAAATATCGAGAACAACAGTAACTCAAATAACTGCTCGTTACAACATATGAATGTAGAAGAGCATCCCTGACACCGCAGCACAACACAGCAAACCTCGCAGCAGCAGAAGACCACGCATGATGCCATTTCCTTCAGCTTAAAACAGCAAACTAAGGATATCATTTGCACAGACTCACTCAGATAGATGGTGGATGGTCAGGATGTCTCGTCAACAGTTCAGGCTGCTGGTGATGCAGTGGTGTGGAGGATATTTTCTTGGCACACATTGGGTACCAACAGCTGCAACCTTAGCAGGGCTGCAGCGACCCTAATATCACTGAAAAGCACAGAGACGCTGCTTTCAGGAAGCGTGGGAATTCTTTCAGTTTAGCAAAGGGTTAAGGAGTTTAGGAAGTTACAGATGTTTAGAAAAACATCTGTGTGACGCCAGCGACAGGTTAGCCTCCCTGAGCATCTCTTTATGACCACAGTGCACCCATCTGCTGATGACTGCATGCAGCAGGATAATGTTCAATATCACAAAAGCTCAAACCGCTTTCTTCATGACAGTGAGCTCACTGTAGATCTACAGCAACTGTGTGATTCCTTAAAGAATTAGGGCAAAAGGGGCGTCCAACCCGGTACTAGCAGGGGGTACCTAATGACGCTGGTGGTAGTGTTACATTGTAACTGAGTGTTTTTAACTCAAGTGGAAGAACAGGAGGATTTAAATGGTTAAACAGCAACAAACATTCAAAATGCTAAAAGGAAATCATGAAAATGTTGACCTAATGTAACTTTAACGCTGCAGTGCGGCTGAACAGTGAGTGAATAAGAAGCCCTAGAAAACGTGTAAACAAATAACGCTGATGATTTTCTTTTCAGATGTTTTCATGTTGGCTGATCTCTGTGATGCTGGTGTCTTTCGTCATTGCTTGTTTTGCTTTGAGAAGAAATTTCCCCTCCGTTGTTCTGCTGTCAGGTTGTGGAAATTGTTCTCGTAAAACTCATCTGCTGACAAATTAGCAACTAACATGTTATCAGCTGTCAGAGATGTTACAACAAGATTACACTGAGGAAAACTGCAGTAACCAGCAAACAGCAGCTCAGCTGTTACAGCCCACAGAGAAGACTTGAAGAAGTGACCCGGCAGCATGACGTGCCCGACTCTGACAACTGCCACCTCTGCGTCAGCAGCCGGAGCTACAGGCACCCCGACAGCCACCTCAGAGTTTAAGCAGTGTGCAGTGGTCATATTTGGAAAAACGAACATCTTACATCGTAAATTATTTTTTGGGACAGCGGTCGTACTGTGGAAGCTTACATTTTTAGGTCTTTATTTTTTTGCATCTTTATATCTTTATTTGATTTGTTGCTAATTCTGTTGTGTTCAATATTGTTTTTGATTATAAATAAAAGTCGATAAATTAAGTTAGACTTGGTTCCTCCATTACAAGGTCACACATGCCGGCCAGTTTTGATTTTCTCTACTTACAGTATCATTTGTGTCATCTTTGCTGTAAAACACATGAAGTGATGCTCTAAAATCAGTCCTCCACTACTTCAAATTCCTTACACAATTCCTTAAAATGACCTAAACACTACATACATTTACTTACAGTATAATTCTTTCTTTGTTTCCTGAGAAAGCTGACTCTTACCGACTTGTCCCAGTGTAGCTACATGTAAATATTTTACCTTGTAAGTTCAAAGTTTTCAATGTCATTTATTTACAGGTGAATTAATACGACGAAGCATTATGAAAAATATATATTACTGTTCATTTTGAGAATAAGATCGAAATTTCGAGATTAAACTTGAAATATTATTTAAAGAATGAAGTCAACTTTATTCTCAAAATGAGCAATAATATTTCTTTTTTAATGGGGCCCTAATACTGGTTACTGTTACACTTCCACAGCAGTTGTGTGAGGCTGCTGTGCTCACAGCCACAGCTGTGTGCCTGAAATGTCTGTCTCATTCACATCTAACGGATCCAAAAGTTTAATAAAAATCTACACGTGAGCATTTCAGTCTGAAGTCTGAGATTTTGGCTCTCTTGTACGTACACAGATCAAAGCTAACGATGCTATATAATTAAATCCAACGGGCTGTCGTTATATTTCATGGTATACATACAGATGTGCCTCTCCTGTCAAGTGTATGCAGGTGAAAATGTCCTTGTTTTACTAAAGAGATATAACCTTTCTTAAATTACCTGAGAATGGAGATGAACGCTAACGTGTGCAATCGGTGCCGTAAGTGCTGTTGCAACATTTGATCTTCTGCCTGTTTTAGTTGCGCAGAGCAGCTGGCAAGACGGCTAATGTCAACAGTGAGGAGAGGTGAACTATGGAGAAAACAGGCCAGAGGAGTTTTGTTCAAGAAAGGAAAAGCTTTTGCCGGCAGTGCAAATAAGCTCTGTGCAAGGCACAGTTTCCCCCTTTTTTCTATTTCAGCAAAACACTACATGGCATTTACTGAGAATGGATTTTGCAGATGGCAACACGCATTGGAAAGATTCCAGAGGGCTGCGTCTGCCAAGCGAGTGGGTTTATACTGACGACTGGGAACATTAGTGGTGTTTTCTTCTCTGCATCTGCCTCTGTAGTTGCTTTCTCGTGTTGCTGTTGCACACACATCGCTGCTCCTCGCTCGCCTTTGTTTCAGTTGAGGATAATTGATCAGTACATGTCTAAAATTAAGCATTCAACATCACAGGGTCAATTTTGATTGGGAACAAGACAAGGGCAGCGATGCAGGTGTAGCTACACAGCACTAAAAATGAAAATAAACTGAGTGGATTGTGGCTGCGTCTGCCAGCTGACACACCTTATTTACAGAAGAAGAAAGAAGGCTTGTCAGAAAGTTAAACTGATGATACACAAACAGCTAGAAGCCAGTTTTCGCTCGTATATATTTATATATACATTTATTTTCCTATTGTTAAAAAATAATCAAAAGAACAAAAACACTAATCAAACCTACAATAAGGCCAAAGCCCATATCCTTCACCTTTGTTATCCAAAAACATGGAATAGTTCGGCATGTCTGCTGCTGTAAATACTAACTACAACAGAAGACAGCCCACAACAAATTAACCATTTTAACCTGTTTAAGTAAAATTTGGTTAAAACGACCGTGCCCTGCGGTGCAGCTTCAGGCATAAACTGTGTAGATGTGACCTGTTTGCAAAGAGTTTGGTCTGTAGGAGATATAAACTAAGCTTGAGGCTGAGATCCACAGACAGAGTAAAGGAGCCAGGTTAACCAGTCACTGGTTTTCTTTATCCATCTGTAAAAACAGAATATTACACACTCATATTTAGGTAAGAAAACAGGAGAAAAACTATTAAAATTTAATTGGAAGTTATTCTGTCCTTTCACATTATTTCCATTTCAAATGTAGACTGCTTACAGAGTGTAAGCTAATGACTTTGATGATTTCTGGATTTCCCCAATTTAAATCAAAATTTCACATTATTGTGTCATCGTGTACTGTATGATTCCAAGGATTAAAGAAAGGACAAAATACTAAGTCTAATATCTACTAATACTAATGTTTATTCAGGTAACATCAGCATCATGTAACTAAAATCCATTTAACCAAACTGAAATTACAATGATGCTCCTGCTAGTAGATAAACAGAGTCTACAGGCAACAGTAAGGAAGCATCCACGTCCATGCTAGTGTCAGGTCATGCTAAATACAACATGTTTGTTTTGTAAATTATCACCATTAAATTAATAATAGCAGACTATGTAGCTGATGTACTAATGCAGCTTCACTACATGAAAGAAAATGAGCTAGATTTGGACAGCGTGTGCTCCCGAAGCAGGAGAAACTAATTCTGCCGGGGAGACCTACCTTGGCACCACCGTTGTGCAGGTGAAGCCAAAGGCAAGATATCCTTCATCATATGTTCAAGTCTTTGGCTTGGAATAAAGTTGGTTTGGAAGTACATGTGGCGATGCTTCATCTTCTGCTTTGCGTTTGTGTGGCAGCCCCGTTGAAAACCTGTCCATTATGCTAGCAGTGTTCAAGCGTTCTATTTTTTATTCATACCGTGCCCCCCTGCAATGGCTCTGCGCCCCCTCTGCAATGGTCCCAACTTTGGGAGCCACTGTGCTAGGCTATAAGCTAGCACTTACACCTGCACTGGTTAAACCTGCGTGTTCGTTTTCTGAGGTTTCAAACACTAACATGACAACAGCACAAACACTCAGTTTAAGTTTCACATCTGGATTCTGCTACTATGGAGGCTATGTCCATCTTTATATACAGTCTGTGAGAAAAACAGTAAGACAGTAAAGCTTTTCCAAACGATTTCTTCCTATTCTTCATGGATTTTAGATGCACTTGAATATGAAGCCACATATTTTAAAAACTTAAAAGAATTAATGATAATGCTATCAAGACTGAATATCACTGTTACCATCAAAGAGGATATTTCTTTAGTGGACACTCAATGATCTGCTATGTGAGTCACGACTCTAGAAACCTAAAGCTTCATGATGTTCATCTTCCAGACCACTTTATATGCATCGCTCCCCGGAAGAGCCGTTCTGTCACTTGCTGGTAATGCCTCCACAATGAGTGTTGGAGCTCCTTCACTATGTCAAAATGGTGATGCTTCAATCTGATTTTTCATTTTGGGGGAAGTGAAAAAAGTCGCAGGGTGCCAAATCATGTAAGTAGTGTGGTAGGAAGTGAATATTGTGTTTGCACAGCTAAAAAAAGAAAAAAAAAGTTCTGCGCCTCAACCTGGAAGACAAATTAACTGTGCACAAAGATGAAGAGAACGACGACGTGCTCCTATCAAATCTCTTTGGCTGAGAACTGTGCTCATCAAACACATTATTCCGTGTGAAATTTGGGACATTGAGAAGTTTTCTCTCTGGTCAAGTCTGAGGACCGCTAAGTGAAGGTGGTCAGGACACGGCTCCCAGGAAGCTCAGGAAAAATTCCTGCTTTACCAGAAGCAATCCAGAAGTGCATCGAAACGGGATCTTTAAAGAGAAAACTGGAAAAGTTTCTGTAATAAAGATGCACTTGTTTATGAAACTGTGCCCTCGCATCTTAGAAAGAACTCAACTAAGAAATGTGAGACGCATCTTTTAATTTGCATGTGACAAACAGACCGCCTGCGCTCAACTGTGTGACTTGTGTGCAGCGAATATCAGTGACATTCAAAACGAGACAGTCAAACATGTTTCTTTTTGCTTCACAGATTAGTGGAACAAGCTGGCAACTCGTGCTGCCTAATTTGCATGATATTATCACATTCAGTAATGTGCTGTATGTGCTTTGCTTTTGATTATAACGTTTGTCTACACCAGGTTTTTTTCTTCGTCGGGGTTTAAAAGTGCATTAGTGGACGGATATAAGAGATGGCTAAAGATCAGAAGCTTCCTTTGTGTGTGTTATATGTGCCGTTTTTTCTTGACTTGTATCTTGTATTTTGTTGCTCCTTTTCATACATTTACATATATTTTCATCAGGACAAGCGGAAACACAGAGGTCCCAGCACCAGGATCACACCCAAGTCCAGAGAATTCATCGAAACAGATTCCTCCTCCTCTTCGTCAGAATGCCAGTCGGATACGGAGGAAGCCATCAAAATCCCAGCTTTGCCGCCACAGACGACACGCTCTGCAATTAACACGCAGACTCTGTCCAACGCACACATGCACGCGCCTCTTCTCCCATGCCTTGGCTCTGCTGGCGGTGTGGGGAGTCTGGGAACATTTGGAGGGAAGGGACTTCGAGTCAAAGATGGTAGCAACGTGCCCACTAACGGTAGCAGCAGCAGTAGTAATGGTAGCATCGGCAGCAGTAGTAACGGCAGCAGTAGTAGCTGTAACTCCCTGAGCATTAGCAACATAAGTGGTTCATTTGGCACCTCTGTTCCCGATCCTGGAGGGTTAGGAGGGCAAAGCAAAGACCTGGAGCCCATGTCACCGCCTTCCAATCTGGGACACGAGGTGCCTCTCTCACCCTTGAGGGAATACCATGAGATCCAGAGTTTATGGGTAAAAATTGACCTGAGTCTGCTCAGCAGGGTCCCCGGCCAGGCCACGGGGGAAAGATCAAGGGTGGGAATTTCAGAAAGGGATGGGAGTGAGGGGAGAGACAGAGATAGACAAGGGGAGAGGGAGAGGATAGGTGTGGCAGAGAGGGAGAGACAGAAGCAGGAAGACAGAGAGTGGCCGGGGCTCAGAGAGAGACAGAAGCTGATGAAAGGGGAGAGACAGGAGGAAGAAAATGAGCGATTAGTGCAGGACAGAGAGAGGCAAGGTGACAGAGAGCGATTAACAGAGAGAGAGAGGCCGATGGACAGAGAGGACAGGGAAAGATTTGGACTCGGGGAGAGAGAGAGGACGGCAGTGAGGGACAGAGAAAAGATGTGCCAGGGTCTGGGGGTCCCGGACAACAACCCCGTGCAAGAGCAGACTAATCCCAGGCTGGCTGGGAGGACGGAGAGAGCAGAGAACGGAGGTAAACACAGAAGGCAGGCGGCTGCAAACATGGTGGTTCCACCCGAGAAACACGCAAGCAAGAGCAAGAGGAAACACAAGGTGTGAAGCAGCGTTTGTTCACATATACCGCCTTAACTGTTCTGCTGGCTGTTTACTTCACTCCTTCACATCTGTGAATTCTGATTTCTCTGTTCCTAGTCGGACCACGGAGACTCATCAGTGAACTGCAATAAGAAGCTGCGATTGGACAAAGACTGTCTGCTCCTCCCACCCTGCATCTCTCCAATACACAACCATAAGAGCAGCACGGCAGAGTAAGCATTAACAGTGCACACGAGCCACCCGGCAGATTAGCTCTGGGAAAGGACTCAGCGGGATGAGGAAGAGATTGTACTGTAATGAAAGCCCGAAACACTACATAGATCAAGTTTTGGCATCACTCCCTCATTATCAACGAGCCAGATGTCCAAGGGGTTTTTCACTAATTGTGCTGATACCAGTCCACAAACAGTAGCATCGATAGATCAGAATGCAGCACAGCCTGAAGACATGTTGTGCAAAGTGTCATCCTATTGTGCTGCTTCTTATTTTCTGTCATACATACATTGGTACAATGGTGGATGCCAGTGTAAACGTGGCCAAAGTGTCGAGTGATGAGATTAACGTATGTGCAAGTAGCTCTGAACCCTCTGTTCCTCTAGTTCTACTGGACTTTACTTACACCTGGTTATGATGTGGTCATCTCTGGCCCCGCCCACCTACTGTTCAGTGCTTCTGTTTACAAACGACAGCCAACCAAAAGAAGGTGGTGGATGAACCGAGAGGCTGAACAAAAGTCATCTGTGAATCATGCAAATCTGATCTATTAAGAGTCCGATCACTTTTTTAAAGGCAGATCTAACATCAGTTAGAGCTGTTCACACGTCCTCAGTCAATGTAGTAAAACATGCCCAACAAAAGAAAATTTTTTCTGCACTTAAAAAATGAAAAATGAAATACATAAGAGTCCTGCCGGAGGGCACGAGGTGCTCTCCTTTTTCATAGATTAGAGGTATTCCAGACAAACAGGCTGGTGCAAGATGACAAAGTGCTTTAAAGAACTATATTTGGTTCCTTAAATGGACTTAATTCTCCCAGCCAATGAGGTCATGTGACAGATAGTGATGCTATTGCATTTGACCAATCAGTAATGGCTTGGAGCATTTCAAACATCAGCGTTTTTTCAGGGAAATCAGGTTTTTCACTCAAACTGCCAAACTTATCGTAACATCAAAACTAGCTGTGGCAGGCCGATAAAACCCAGACATCATATATATCAAGAGTTGTTCTAAATGTTGAAACAGGTGTTGTTTGTCTTTGGCTTCTAAAAATTGGGGCCATAATATGAAGGCACCATATTTATTCATATACCCTGCTCATGTAAAACTAGTGCAAGTGATGGTAACTCCAGTTTTAGACATGCACCAGATATGTCTAGTGAGCAGCGATGAAAAAAACAATACTCTATCATAAATGTAGAACAACGGTAGTCAGTTTTATATTAATTGTTGCCCCAACTCCATATAACACTATATGGTGATCCAGTGAGAAATCTAACTCATTAATGTGGAACCATATATGATAACTTCATCGACCTTGACTTGCAACATGGATATCAGCTCATAGTGACATCATACAGAGCCAACAGTGGTAAAAAGTGTCTGAAACCAAAAGTTCAGGTCATTGCAAATACCCTTTCCAGAGCAGGTGAGGAAAAAAATTAAGAACCGTATGATGAAAAACAGTCAATGAAGCCTCGTTTCATTAGTAAATTATGTCTCAATCATCCCAAGAAACCTGTGAATGAAAATTTTAGATACTCTATTAAAATGAATTAAGAAATTCCAGAAACGTGGAAAAGGCTCAGCTTTCCCTCCACTGATTCATCCTTCCCTGAATCCCTGCTATGCTCCTCATCCTCATGTGACTGTCATAGACACTAGTAGAGATAATCAGGCAACTTTACTAGAGACTGGGTATTTTTAGGAAGGATTAAAAATTTGAATGTCGCGACGGAGCCACTAGACAGGCGAGTTCAATTCACATGGTGACACGGGAATGACAAACCATGAATCTCGGCTTTCCGTGTGAATTATTTAAAAACAGCCTAAGCGGGCTGTCGCTATAAATAAGCCTCAACGTGACAGCTACAGAGGAAATATTTTTATAGCATCTCGGCTTTATCGAAGCATGCACGGCAGCGAGAGGTGGCAGAGAAAAGAGGGAGTGACCTGGAGTTGAACCTGTGACGCTGGCGTAGTTGTCACAGCCCGTTTATCATCTGGGAGGCTTTTTACGGAAACTCTGAATTGGCTGATGTGATCATCTGCCTCAGATCCAGTTGGCAGTTTCCTGTGACTTTTGACAGTTATCATCCCACCTGTTTTAATCAGCTGGGTCATATTTTGATAGCAGATAATCAGCGATGACCACATGTCACTGAGATTTGACCCCAGATCAGCACAGAAATCACATTTAGTCTTGGTCAGCAAGTCACTGGATCCACATTGGCCCAGTTGTGGTCCATATAATACATTATTTTTACTGCAAGAGAAACAACAACACAAACACTGGGTCAGAACAGCCTTCTGGTGCTGAGTAAGGCAGGCTGAGCTCTGAGGGGAATCCTAAGTTCAGTGAAATAAAGTTTAACAGAACCAGGTTTTCTTTGGGTTGGCCGGTTTGACCCAAGTAAGACTTTACAGCTATCGCAGTGCTGGTTATCAGCTTTCTACGGTGGCCCTGAGAGGCCAAACGGACTGCAACTTCAGAAAACACTTGCAAAAGGAAAAATGCTGCAAAAAGAAAAACACTTGCAAAAAGAAAAACGCTGCAAAAGCACACACAACACAACGGAAATGTTTCTGGGGAGACAATAACCGGACGGACCAGTTGCACGAACCAAAACATGTATGTATGGCTGTATCCCAATTCAGGGACTGTTTCCCAATTCAGGGTCTGCAGCCTTAAAGTACGCAGCCTTAACGGTCCTCAAGGGCCGCATACTCAAAGACCGCTGAGGCCGGAAGTGCGAGGCTTGTAGGCTTGTGAGATGGGACGGTCTAGCCTCTGTTGCGCTGCCCAGGTTGCCTAGCAACCATGATACTAACAGCTGGAAACGTTTCATACAGCTTTGTTTGACAGAAATGAAGGAGAACATATTTTGTACATTTGTTTCTACATGAGCTTTGTGTGATTTGATAAGTATCTGAGGCTGAGACCACAGGACTGTAAAACACGATTGTTGGGCCTCATTTCTGTATTGAACAGTCATTTAAGATTAACTAGTAAATAACAATTAGCTAATGTTGTTCATGAGACTAAAGTCATCTCACTTTGGTAATGTGAATATAATATGGCCAATATTATATTAATCATTATTAGTTATTACAGCAGTGAACATGAACTCTGTGCCAAACACTGAGCTTCAGTAAAGATTCAAGTTGCATTTATTTATATTTCCTGTCACCTTAAATCTTCACTCAAAGACAAGTATCTTTGACAGTGTATATATAGATGTATTATATATGAGACAAATATTGTTCTTTTAATATGTTGGCATTACTAAATTTGGCTCAATGCTTACATATATGTGTAAAAAGCAAATGTACACGCTGTGATAACTGTTTCTGATAGAATGAAGAGTAGACTGATATATGAAATATTCCTTTATTGGGTGAGAAAATCAGACCATGTCATAACTGCTTTAAGTCATACAGAATAGATATCAGAGCCTTAAACAGGCTGACTTCTGCTAAATGGGTCAAACTGGGCAGAAAGTATCCAAACACATAACATCCTTATAGAATATGATGTAACACTATAGATCAACTTACCTCAGAATATATAAAGCATATAAACAATTACAGCAATATGATGCAACAAACACAGCAGTACTACTAATCCTCATACTCAATACTCAAAGCTTCATAGAACTGAAACAAACATTTATTTTTAGGTCCATGCTGCTGCTGATACATACTTTAGGTTTCTGAACATTAAACTTGTTGCTGCCTTTCATAGTGTGTAACTTGAAGGCCCTGAGTACTTTCTCCCACACTGAAAACACTGGAATGATAAAATTATTTGAACATTACCTAATAAGACTGATTCAGGACAGACAATTAGTTATTCTAAACTTTTCTAGCAGTCCTTCACAAACAGGGAACAGTCTGTCTATTCTCTCCATCTGTCAGCTGCTGCTGGCTCTTCCTCCTCCTCTTCCTCACACACTGCTGAGTTTGTCCTGGTGGATCATCAGGGGTGCAAAGCCTCACAGATGATGTGCAGCAGTGGGTCCCTCAGTCTGTCCTCATTCTGGACACTTTCAGTTGTCACGCATGGAAATCAAATGTGTGATAAGCTGCAGGATTCAAACACAAGTGTAACTTATAAATACATGTTCATACTTTTATTCCACAATCAGAGAGAAAGAAACAGAGAGAGAGTGCAGGACAGACAGACAGGTTACAGTCTCAGGTGTATACACTGCTACAAAACAGCACCAGAGAAGGAGGATTTAGTGTTTGTGTTATTACGAGTGCTAAACAAGAAGGGTTCCCAGATGGTACAGTGGACACATGTGTGACTCCTGTGATTAAAGCATCTTTCTTTCAGCTTAACGAGTGAACTGTCAGCTCGTTCAAACACACGTTAAAGTCCGTTTGGCTCGACACCACCGAACAGAGGCAGCAATATAACATTGTTAACATTAACAGTGCAGTGGATCCTGCTTGTGCCGTGATATTCAGGACTGTAAACCGAGCAGCATCACTGACTTTCAGCTTGTTGTGTTTGTGGATATATGACTGACTTTAATTATCCACAAAATCATCACAATCTCTGTAAGATTAAGGTCGACTATTGAACGGCGTATAAAGTAAAAGCTTTAAAACCAAGTAAACGCTGAAAGTACAAACATCGCTAATGTCACATAACTTTGCCGACGTGTGGCCAACAGTAATGTTTTAATGTTCTTCATTATTAAACATTTGCACATAAATAAGTGACATAATATTCAGAACTTACTTTTGAAAGTTTACTCTTTGGCCGCTCCGCTTCCACTTCTTTGAAGTGTGTCCCAGTCCCAGTGCACTTGTTAGTATGTTTTGGTTCGTGAAACTGGTCCGTTCGGTTATTGTCTCCCCAGAAACATTTCCGTTGTGTTGTGTGTGCTTTTGGAGCATTTTTCTTTTTGCAGCATATTTCTTTTTGCAAGTGTTTTTCTTTTTGCAAGTGTTTTTCTTTTTGCAGCATTTTTCTTTTTGCAGCATTTTTCTTTTTGCAGCATTTTTCTTTTTGCAAACATTTTTCTTTTTGCAGCATTTTTCTTTTTGCAACATTTTTCTTTTTGCAAGTGTTTTTCTTTTTGCAGCATTTTCCCTTTTGCAAGTGTTTTCTGAAGTTGCAGTCCGTTTGGCCTCTCAGGGCCACCGTAGCTTTCTCTTAAACCGGGCTTCCTGCGTCATGCCGCACCTGTCGCGTAACGTCTTCTGCAAAAAATGATCCCTATGAGGGCCCCCTACTGCAATTAGACACATATCAGATGTTCTTAAAGATAAAAAGGTGATTAAAAATCTGTAAAGAACCTAAAAATATAACAGAAAAATTGCAAACAGTTGCAAATAAGACAAGAAATTAATGCTGCAGAAAATCGTTAATCTGGTGATTTAGCGCACAGGGTGGTAAAATACATTTTTTAATTCCAGTTAATTATTTTATGGCTGAGTTGCTCCCAGTGCTGCTTTATTTCTGACAGCTGCACATTAGAGCTCTGAAACTTTAAACTGAATACATTTAAACATTAAAGGTTAACATCCCAGAACCTAATAAAGGACGCCTTGAAATTACTTTAGTTTGTTAGCAGATCAAAGTGAAATTAATTTTTTGATTGAACTGATATTCTTGGTGTGTGTTCTGTGTTCCAGTAGCTGCAGTTCCATCAGTGTGAAAGAGGATTAGCAGCAGATTAGAATCAAGTATAACATTTAAACATTTTCTGTATTAATGCATGTACATCCCTGTGTCATTGTGACACACAATTCATTCAGTGGTTTTAGTCAGGTAGGGCTTAACAACTTGGACATATAAAACCTATTCCCTCAGCAGAAAATCTATATTGCACTTAAAACTTTCAATAATAGGCTCAGTGAAAACACGGCGCTCACAGTCAATTTTAAACACAACCAATTCCTGACTCCCAGCCAGGTTATGTGTTCAGCATAAGTTACCGTGGTGGTTTAGCCATGTTTAGGAAAAAAACGTTTCTTACCATGGGGAATGTATTTTAATAGCCTCTTGGATTATTAGTGAGGCTCCGATCTGAATTTTTGTGGATGCACCTGCACAAACTTCAGTAAAACTTTTAATCAACATCATTTTCTGTTTGATCCTGACTGATCCCGTCTCAGTTTTATGGGTAATTTATCATAAGTTACTCATGAAGTGTTTTTGTCACTTTATGCTGTTGTTAGTGTGTCAGAAGCTTTGAGAGAAGACTTCTGGAAACAGCTGGAAGCAACCAGATGAATTTACCTTCTGTGAATATTTCATCTGCAATCTGACCCGTCACGGACTTTTATCTGCATTGTTCTAGGTGCTCTACAGTCAACTTGTACTTTCTGTAAATATTTCAGTCTGTTTTAGATGTAGAATTACAGAACGAAGTAAAATCTCAGAATATACAAAAGATGTTTAGTGATTTTGAAGAAGTTCTTGTCACAACTAAAGAAAAGTGGGATTGGCACCTACAGGAACTGCAGCTTTTGCTAGTTCTGTATCGGCTTCATTTTTCAGTTCCAGAAATCGCCCCTTGGTGTAACAGCATGTCATACTGAAAGTAATACATACCGTATTTTCCGCACTATAAGGTACACTTAAAATCCTTTAATTTTCTCAAAAATCGACAGTGCACCTTATAATCCAGTGCGCCTTATGTATGAATTCTGGTTGTGCTGACTGACCTCGAACCGATTTGATGTGCTACACGGCGCTCAAAACTCTTTAAAAAATATTTTAGTACGACTTTGGTAAGCTACGAAGTCGCACCGCTTGATGGATTGTTGGAGCATTACAGCTGCCGTAGTCAGGAGCCTCGTGGAGTAATCTGGGTCCTAAACTCTGTCTAGTTCAGGTCCCAAAGTCAAACAAACACTGCGGCATCACTGAGAGTTAAAAACTGTCTAAATTCTTTCATCTTTAATAAAATGATCAGCGTTGCTGCTTTACCAGGTGTGGTAATTAAGTTTAACATCCAGGCATCCATGAAAACAGAATTTATTACATTTAACCGAGTTAGAAGTTAGCAGGAAGTTAGCTCGCTAGCTTCCACCTAAACATGATATAGCATGTTCTGACTGAGAGATTTCTGAAAGAATTCAAAAGTACAGCTCTGCTATCACTTCCAACATAAATGAAGTAAGTAAAGTAAGTAAAGTTTATTTATTAAGCGCTTTTCATAGACAGGTAGTCACAAAGCGCTGCACACAGAGATTAAAATAAACGAAGACAGAAAACTAAACAGCAGTGACGTTTGTAGGGTTACGGAAGTTGGGCTAGCTGGTATATAATGATGTGCTGCGTGGTGGCTAGCGACACAGCTATGTTAGCATAATGCAAATTTTTTTTCCACTCGATAAAAGTTAACGTGTGGGTTCCCGATGGTTAGGGACAAATGCAGTCGCATGGTAGGATGCTGTAAACAGACCAAACTTCAGTCAGGAGAACAACTGAGATCATCCATTCACAATAGAAGGTTAGTCATTAATATACTGCAACAACATGGGAATAGAGCAGCTGTGAGAGAATTCAACATTAATGAATCCATGGTACGGAAGTAGAGGAAGCAAGAAGAATGAGTTGAGTAAAGTTTGACTTATCTGACGGTTTTGTTTCACTTAATGCGCCTTATAATCCCGTGTGCCTTATGTATGAAAAATATGGGAGTTGTCACAACGCCGACTTAAAAAGTAGCCAGCGTGCTCTTTTCTTACAAAAACCTGGCCAGATGCAGTCAAATGACCAAACAAGGAGTGTATGACTGAAAGGGGCTTAAGTCAGATAATACTTTTGATACGGTGCTGACATAGTTGTTTAATGCTGGGCTCCTACTCCCTCGTGTCTTGCTCTGTGTAGAAGAGACGGCTCCCGTCTGTGTCGACCCAACAAACCGGCAGGGTCACTGGAAAAAGTAAAACCGGAAAAAATCTCATAAGTGGCATTCTGCTGTTTGGTTCTTAATTCGTATGACAAAGCCGAACACACGACAAGTGATTTAAAGACTGATATGAATGCTGTAGTGTACCAAAAAAAGGAGAAATCTCATTTCAGTTGGAATATAAATCTTCTCACTGAGTCACTGCAAATGCATTACAGGAAATGATTTGGCAGATATACTGTGGTCATTTTATTCTAAGAGCCTCTCAATTTGTTAACTTATTATGCCTTTAAAAGAAGTCTGAGTGCTCTCACCTACTTCCCTGCACACACATCAGCGTCCACTTAAAGACAGACACACGCCACTACACGCAAATTAGCATATGCACGCACACAAACAGCCGCAGACACATCAATTATGCCGTGCGCAGACACAAAAGCACACACTCACGCTCCGCATGCACACACTCCACAGCAGCTAATTAGTCTTTGTCTCCATGATTTTGTCTATTATTGCTAATGTCGGTGCCTGGGGCCTTGTTCTGCGAGCTCAGCAACTTCCTCACCGCATCAAACCCCCAGAGTTTCCAGGGAGAGGAAAAACATAAAAATATTATCTGTTGTGCTGCAAACAATATGAGTCACAGGAGCTACAATAAGGCGGCTGAGGGAATAGTTGTCGAGGTGCTACGGGGGAAGGCAGAATTCCAATAATTTTACAGGGGGAAAAAATATCGTTCACAGATTTAAAAATAAGGTAAATTCATTCATTAGTCCCTAAATTCTGTCTTGTGTTTTTTTTTGCCACTAACAGTCCTGAACCCAGTAATAAACTGAATGTAGATACAAGAGGAGTCCTCAGTCATCGTGGGATTAGTTTCAGTATCACTCACTTAATTTTTAAAGGTAGCAAAAAGCCCCACATGAGGGCTTCAGGACACTTGCACTTGGTCTGTGTCTTTGGAGCAAAATTAACAGTGCCAGGACGAGCTACACTGAGACTCGCATACCATGAGTAACTCACGTATAGCACAGATACAACACAGAACAAAGTAAAAACATAGCATTCAGTGCCTCTGCATAAGTAAACAAATAATCTCACTTCTTTTCTGTCTCTGTGTGTGTGCGTGTATGTGCGTGTTTGTGCGTATGTGTGTGTCCGTGCGTGTTCAGTAGCTCTCTGAACAGGAAGCAGTCCCGACGGCACGATGAGAAGCTGCTCCCGCCGCTCCTGTCCCCTCTGTCTGATGATCCGCCTCGCAAACGGCCCTGCGACAGCAGCTCCTCTCTCAGCCAGGAGGCCAGCGCCGCTGGGATGCTGCCCTGCGCCGCCTCCGCTGCTTCCACCTCCTCTTCCTCACACAGACACCGGAGAGGTGAAGGAAAAACATCAGCGCATGTGAGAAATGGCAGTGTAAGTGCTTATATATATATATACAGTCCTGTGGACACAGACCTGGTGGTCAGCTTTTAATGATGAACACCGATGTGTCATAGTAGATTATGACGATGCTATATCTAAGGAAGACTGTAGGAAAGGGTGACCACATCTCATTCCTGCTCAATACAGCTGCTATCGGTAAATAGCAAAGTTTAAATCTGTCAGTGTGAATCAGATGCCAGTGCTCAAGTTTAAGTAGGTGGTCACTGAAAGCCACACAATATAAACTTAATTAAGACTGTTGGAAGCATATACTTCAAAAACCTCTCTACTACAGGAAATGGATTCCCATGGCGAGAAGCCCTGTGGAGACGGTTACCATACCAACGGTCATTCAGACTCGGAGGTTTGGTCAGAACCCCTGATGGACCCCGCAGAACCCCGCAGGCCCAAACTCTCATTCAGTGACACGTAAGTAAAAGCACACACCACGATGTGCACTTACAAACATTTGATTGTTTATACCGTTGGATACATATTTTTTTATTTTTTTAACATATTTTGTGTCATTTTAGCTGTTTTACAAAAAATATCCAAATTATAGTTTCTGATGAATATGAGCATAAAGTTTAGACTTTGACTGCTTCACTGAGTGAGTGGGTTAAATGCAGAGAGGAATTTCCCCATGCCAAATCACAACAACAGTCGCCTCAAGGTGCTTTATATTGTATGGTAGATCCTACAATAATACATACAGAGAAAAACCCAACAATCACATGACCCCCTATGAGCAAGCACTTTGGCGACAGTGGGAAGGAAAAACTCCCTTTTAATAGGAAGAAAACTCTGGCAGAACCAGGCTCAGGGAGGGGCGGGGCCATCTGCTGCGACCGGTTGGGGTGAGAGAAGGAAGACAGGATAAAGACATGCTGTGGAAGAGAGACAGAGATTAATAACAAGTATGATTCAGTGCAGAGAGGTCTATTAACACTGATTCCATGATCAGATGAGGAACAGGCTGTCTCCAAAAACAAAACTAATCCGTCTCAGAAATACCGGGAATACTAGGAGTGTTAAAATCAGGACGCACTGTGTTGTAGGTTCTGATAAAAAAGATAACGCACTCATGAGCTTGACGATATAAAAAGTGGACTGTGTGATTACAGGATTCTTTATATTGTAAAGAAAACAACACACATCCAAATGAAGAACGCTGCCTAGGAGGTAGGAGTGAGTAATATTATTCAAGTCTGTAATAAAGCAGAGACTTCACAAAAGCAAATACAGAGGGTTCATTACAAGGTGCAAACCATTCATAAGCCTCAGCAATAGAAAAGATAGATTGGACTGTGGAGGCAGTATGAGACATGAGCATGGCTCCAAATGGTACTGGGCCATGAGTGTTTGTGTTGATGAAGTGACAGAACACAGAAGCAGGCAGGTAAAGTTTTATTTTCAGCTCAGATTCTGCCAAATGAGGCACTGCTGACTAGATGGTGCTAAGCAGGACAAATGAGCAATAACCTGCCAGATACCAGCAACAAAGCAACCCAGTTTTAGAGTGTAAAGAAAGGCAAAGTTCAGTCCAGAAAAACAAAAACAACAGTTGAAGACAGCTGTAGTAAAAGCCAGACAAACCATTATTAAAGGAGGAAACACACTCTTTGGTGAGGACCATGGATTCTAGACATCAGGTTTCTTGCAAAGGTTTCTCAACAAAGCAAGGAGAACAAAGAAACATATTAAGTGTTTAAACTTAAACACCCCCAACTGCATCTATTACAACAGTATGATTTTATTGTAGTGAACTGGCCAGCCTCCAGTCCAGATATATCATCAACTGAAAACATCTGACACATCATGAAATGGCAAAAAGATCCAGGACTGTTGAACAGCAGGAAACTTATAACAGATAAGAATGGGATCACAAGGCGACAGCTGTTATTACATGTTTATAACAATTTTGTATTTAAACTGAAAGGCATTATAAAACTCCATAGGCCTAACTGTAAGTTATTGCTAGATCGTGTTAGCTGCTGTGCAGTTCTTAGCTGTGCTACTGGGGAAGTTCATGCCTGCATGCCAGAGGCAGCAGTTGCAGTCCTGCTCTCTGGTTCTCATGGCCTTGATGTCTCAGAAACACATTGAGGGAATTTCTTCCACTTTGGCCCAAACCTTCAGTTGCACCTATTAGTATTTCATGCTCAAGGGTTAAGGTCATAGTGACCTCACAAAAAAAATACTGGCAATAAATCAGGAGCGCTTTTCTGATCACTAATCAATGCCATACCTCAGGAACAGGAGGGGACATTGTGTTCTTTTTACACATTTACTTGGAGAGTCAGCTGGTAAATTTGTGATGATTGTATAAAAAGTTCATGAAGTTTCTGATAATTTTTTCATGTGTATTTTGTTTACCGTCATGGCTACGACCGAGTGTCCTGTCACAATCAACTTTATCGGCCATGCATAACTGCTCTTCATAGCTCTTTACAGAATATCTTCAGTCCTTGCTGCTCAACCCTGATTTGGTTCTCTGGTCGTGCGACCCTCTGTTGTAACAAAACTTGCCTTATTTACTACAACTTCAGCTAAAGGCTAGACACTCGCCTGTTAGTGTATGTGGATGGGGAAAGCTGTAGCAGCCTTATCATTTGTCCAGATGTGTGTTAACGTTGAAAGATGATACATCATCTTGGATATTCGTCCCAAAAGGCTTCTGCATTATTCATGAAACAACATGTCTTGTTGTTATACTAAGGTTACACTAAGCCTGAGGTATGTATACCTAAGTAGATGACTGTGTGTAGCTCACTGCGAGCTACTTGTAGTCCGTGATTATGCAAATCTGTCTCAGTGATGCAGGGTGTTGTTTTCAGGTTTTGTTAAACAACATGTCAGCGCACACATGCTCTTTATGGTCTGTATTATTTGTCACCATTATGTTTGCAGGGTCCACAGTGCTGACTTCTACATGCAGGAGGCCAAGAGACTGAAGCACAAGGCTGATGCTTTGGTAAGATGTTGCGTGACCCAGTTCAGGTAGACGCACACCTTCAGCCCTCTGTGCTAACGACACGAGGCAGACAGACAGTGAAAGCAGAAACACACAATGTTAACATCTACAGTCTAGACTGCAATTATGTGTGCACTGTAAGTCTCAGTAGAATGAAAATCTATTTGGTACCAAGGACCGTACTGTATAATTTGTGTTATTTATTGCACCATTTGTCTCTAAGGGGACATTGCATTCAAGGACTGATGATGTCTGCAAGATTATAGAATATCAAAAGAATTATCGGACCCCCCCCCCCACCCACCCCACACACACAAACAATGAAATGAGATTTATTTAACTTGGTATTTATCTTATGTTTACGAGTTGTTTCCTCAGATTTATCTAGGGATTTGCATCTTAGTGGGAGATTATTCAAAGAGGCTGCCGTGCTTCTGCCACAATGCCGTCAAGCCGTTGCTTATTCTACCGCTTATTCACATTTCCTTCCTCTCCCTCTCTGTTACATCTCCTTTCATTTCACATTTGTTTCCTGTTTTCTTTCCTTTCCTGTCCTCTGTCTGCAGATGGACAAATTTGGGAAAGCAGTGAACTACGCAGACGGCGCTCTGTCTTTCATAGAGTGTGGAAATGCTATGGAGCGAGATCCACTAGAGGCCAAATCACCATATACAATGTACTCTGAGACTGTGGAACTAATCAGGTAGGGATGGACAGAAAAACATCAATAAACGCTCTCTAGTTTCTTAACAGGTTAGTAGAACAGAATTGATCAGTGATTTTATTTTGAAAAGCTTCATTCAAAGCAGTGTAGCACCTGGTGAAACCCTGTGATTGGGAGAAAAGCGAGGACTGTTTGAGAAAAAATGTTACTAGTTTTTCACGTGTTTCAGTCAGTGATTATTTTCTTTGTCCCATGATTGCCAAGAGTAAGGAGAACAATTCTGAAACAAAAGTTACATATTCTGACACAATAGAGTAAAGAGTAGGGTTAGGGTCATCACCAGCTTTGACCTCACAGCATTATTATATAAAGAGGGGATGTTAAATATAAGGCTTGGGGGCTAGAATTGGCCCAGCAAAGACTCCAAAATGATTTTGACATCCCTGATGTAAAGCCACTGATGTGATAGGTGCTGAACGTAACTATAATTATATAATATAATTATAACGTAAACCATACCACAGCAGCTGTATGTTCTTATAAACTCTAACCTTAGATTTGACTATAGCTAGAGTTTATGACTATAAACTCTAAAAAATGTGGACTATAGGCTCGGTCTACTCTGAGGTACCTCGATTCACGGATACGTGATTTGTGAGTATATTGAAGGTGGTGTATCGTCGCCTTTTTGTCTGTCAAAAAGTCCAACATTTTTAAATAAAAACATCCACAGACGTATTATCTGTTGCCTTGCAGGATCTCTGCAGGTTTTCATCTTTGGAGAGCTGCTGAGTGTAACTATAAGAGAGCAAACTGAGAATAACTGATGACTGCTAAGTCTGAAGGTTGACTTGTTGTGAGGAGGATTGTGTAGTGGGACAGAGTCTTTTAACTCAAGTGCTCAGGTTCAAGATCTGCTTGCCTGCACTCATCTATTCTGCTGTAGGGTCCTTGAGCAAAACACAGACTTTTTAGCAGCTGCAGTCACTCTGACCTCTGAACTCCCTGAGAGAAGGAAAGGACGGAGTTTCCCTTCAGGGATCAATGAACTCTCATTCATGATGGCTGAATTTGATTTTGACTGATAAAGTGTTGTGCTGAACAGAAAGGGCTGGCCAAAGGAGCATTGTATCTCCCACAGCGTTAGAGAAAGTTAACTTTGTTTTGCCTACAAAAAATTCAGAGCGTTTCAGTTGGCTGCTGGTAAACTGGAAGAATTGATCACTAAGTGAAGAGCAGCACTTGGGTATATATGCATCTGCTTTTTGTAAAATTCAGAGTTCTGTTTTGACAATCGATGAGTAATGAGCATCTCTCCTCTGCAGGTATGCCATGAGGTTGAAGAACTTCACCAGCCATTTAGCCACCATCCCTGAGAAGAAACTCGCCGTGTTGTGGTACGATACACTTTCACTGTCTGTGCGTGTGTGTGTGTAATGAATCATGTAAAGTATGTCTGCTGTCTAAAATAAATATATTTAGAAAAGTGTTTAAAAAAATTACAGTTACCTGAAAAAGTATATACCGTATTTTTCAGACCATAAGGCACATTAAGCGGAACTAAACAGTATCAAAGCACCGTATCAAAAATATTATCTGACTTAAGCCCCTTTCAGTCATGCACTCCTTGTTTGGTCATTTGACTGCATCTGGCCATGTTTTTGTAAGAAAAGAGCACGCTGGCTACTTTTTAAGTCGGCGTTGTGACAACTACCGTATTTTTCAGACCATAAGATGCACCGGATTATAAGGCGCACTGTCAATTTTTGAGAAAATTTAAGGATTTTAAGTGCGCCTTATAGTGCAGAAAATACAGTACACTCAAAAAAATTAAGGGGACTGCACAATCAGTCTCATGTTAATCTCGATCACGTTCTATTGGTCAGTACTTGACCAATAGAATGCAAAAAGTAAAAGAAAATCAAGCGCTCCCCAAATCACTGCGTGATGGCGTGCCAATCACAGCTGTTCCCTGCAACACACAGCTTGGTGTTTTTTTTTTTAGATGTACTTATACTTTATTTGTCTGCAACAACGGTTTAACAAAGAGGAATGTCGCATATGCAAAAAGGTATTCAGTAGCAAGAATGTGTTACATCATGGACGTGAAAGTACTGTAATATTTACGTGACAATAAAAAAATATGGTGTCACTAAAATGAACAAACAATTGAGATTTAAATGATAACATTTTGGTGGACAGGCAGGAGTTTTTGTGGATTATGATGTTTGCAGACGACACTGATTCGTACTGAGAGTAGTGATCTACTGATCTTGCTGTGAGGCATCAGTGCTAGCTACTGCACCACATGTCACATGTATTTTCTAGGGGTGCAACGATACTCGTGTGGATATTGAACCGTTCGATACAGTGCTTTCGGTTCGGTACGCATATGTATCGAACAATACAAATTTTTTAAATTTATTCTATCAACTTTTCTTCTGACGATGCTCAGTGGATCTGCGTTCGACTACTCCGCTCCACTGAGCGCAGCGCAAGCTAGCAAGACAGAAGCTAAGCTCTCCTTGCAACATGGCAAATTGAGCCTCCCCCACCCTCATTCAGATCTGGCCTTTGGAACTATTTTGGTTTTCATGTGACGTATGACCCTGAAGGTAAGCGCGTCATGGACAAAAGTAAAACAGTATGTTGGATGTGCCACGCAGTGCTCAATTACATGGGTGGGAACTACTGTGTTAGCGCAGTTTGCTCGTTAATGTGTTGACGCCGTCCAGCCCCACGCACGGGGCGATCCCACAGTAGCTCGTTAACTGAGATTTGCTGTGTTGTGGCGTTAACGTCATTTCAGATTAATGCTGACAGCACTAGTGGGAACAAAATGAATATGACTGCACATTTACTCCGACATCATCCTAGTGCAAAGACAAGTGGAAGCAGAAAAAACAACAAGCATGCATGCTACAAACTTTACCCGACTCATTTAGACAGCCGTTAGCACATGATTCTCCTTATGGGGACCCGATATGTTTAATATGCTGCTGAGAATATAGCCCAGAAGAAGCGTATAGTATAGCTTTTATTTTGGAAAGAGCCATTTCTCTGTAATAAACTCTCTTTTCCAAAGATGAGTGATTTCTCGATCAGATAGATTTATTATTTTATCCCTTTGTTGTTTCAGCAACATTAAATTTAAAAACTGTACGTTTGAGTTAAAATATATATTTATAATTTTAATAAATGACAAATTAAAAAAGCATGAACATTTTTTTGTATCGAAAAAATATCGAACCGTGACACCAAAGTATCGAACCGAACCGTGAATTTTGTGTATCGTTGCACCCCTAGTATTTTCATGACAAATAAAATAAGATGTGGTATTTGACACATCCTACCACATTACACTAAATGTGTTCAGATTTGTTAGCCATGAGGCCCAGTGAATGTAGAGGCTGGATTTCCCCCCAAAAAATAGTGTTTTTTGCAGTGTTTTTTTGTATTTTTGTGACTGTGTGAGCTTCCCGTGACGCACAGCCGCTGTTTTGTTTTTTTTCTCCATTCACAGTATTATATATTTCCCACATTCCTTATTTCATTGAAGTTCTTCCTAATCCACAAGGATTTGAGGGGCACGTTTGAAGTCCGGGTGCATTCTGTGCGGATGACTTGAAAATAATATTGAGGATAGATCTTTAAAGGGAATTTGTACAGAGGACTCATCTGCCTTCTAATGCTTTTGTTTCCATAGTAACCGCTGTCTGTCTCTGCTATATCTGAGGATGTTCCATCTGAAGAAAGACCACGCTGTCAAGTACTCGCGGTCGCTCATGGAGTACTTCAAGGTAACACACACGCGCACACATACTTGGACACAGACTCCATTTCCCTCTTTGCTCTCTCTCTCTCTCTCTGTGGAAAACACACAAAGCCAATTACAAT
Source organism: Simochromis diagramma (assembly GCF_900408965.1). Taxonomy (NCBI): domain Eukaryota; kingdom Metazoa; phylum Chordata; class Actinopteri; order Cichliformes; family Cichlidae; genus Simochromis; species Simochromis diagramma. Next base: position 2,362,160 of record NW_024387477.1, read on the forward strand.
CCCTCAAATACATTTCATATTCATTTTCATGGTGCCTGTGCATTAATTTTGCATGGCGTTATTAAATTCCATTCTTTCTCTTTGATATTAATGTATTAATTAGCTCCATCAATCATCACCGTGGATTGTTAGGGTTTAATGTGCTTGTTTTGATTAATTATGTTTAGTTTAATTAATTACTGAGGATGTCATTATCACAGTGCTGCATTTGCAGTGATGGGATTGGATTTCTGGGAAGCGACCGACTGGGGGGTTTATCTGTGCATGTGTGCGCAGTCTGTGTACATTCAGTAAGTGTTGACATAAAGTTGGAGCAGTTCATTTTAAAAAGGAAATGCTACACAACAACAGTCTAACCGTTTCTGTAATACACTTATCTGCATGACACATTCATTTAGCATTTTCAAAATTCACTAACGTTACGACCTATTGTCCAGATGTTCAGCAGAGGCTCACATCGTTTTAGCATTGCTTTTGCCAGACTGAAGGGTTTTATTACAAAATACCTTTTACATGATTAGAAAATGTGATTTGATCTGATTAATTGCCTCAAACTTAATTCATTTAAGTCTAATACTTCAGTCTGGCAGCCTGTCATCTATCAAACTGAAGATTTTTATTCTTAATAAATAAATTAATATTTTTCTTGATCCATCGTCCTTCATCCATGAACTGAAAAGTTGACAAAAACAAAACTATATTGGATGCATAAAGTTAAAAAAAAATTATATTTGCTGGATTATTTACTAAAATAAGAAGAATGCAATATATAAGGTTTGTGTATTTTTAGTGCTAGTACGTGCTCATCCTGTTTGTGCTGTTAGCAAACTGATACAGCTACATACATTAACAACCCACCTTTCTGTGTGGAGTTTGTATGTTCTCCCCATGTTTGCGTGGGTTCTACCCGGGTACTTCCTATCACAGTCTAAAGACATGCAGTTAGAGGGGTCAGGTTAATTCATGACTCTAAATTGCCCAAAGGTGTGAAGGTGAGTGCGAATGGATAGAAAAATGTAAATGGATTAAGACAACATGTCAGTCAGTTATTGTATGAAAAAATAAGTATGATCTTATACTGATCAGCCACACACTGTTCACCCTGTAGTGTATAATAAAACATTGATATGCAAACTTCTGTTTGATTGAATACACAGCCACACATATCAACAGTTATTTATCTGATATTAAACTTTTGATATTATCTCAATGTAACTATAAATGTAATGTAAACATACTATAAATAAACAAACATAAATAAAATATAAATAAACATCACAATGTAGAGCTATCAAAAATGGGTATATTCAGTATTTGCTACATTTGATCTTTCTGTAACAAACTTAAAGTGATACAATGTTTAAAGTGTTACAGGTGTGTAAATGCTACAAATGGATCATTTTCGTATTGTGTTACAAATGTAACATTTAGCGATGTTATGTGGCTGCTAGGCAAAATGTTGGCATCATTTTATCTAATATAGTTAAGAGCAATGAGCGGGCTAAGCTGTGCCGCAGTACCGGGTCTAGCAGCTCAACTCCTGACTGTGTAGGAGGAGACTGCAGGCAAACTATTTGACTATTTTTTTGCATTATAGTCAAATGAACATATTTCTGTTGGGATCCATGTCTAAATGAATTGTGAGTAAAAAGTACATAATCCCCATGAAACCATTTTTTTTTTTTACACTCTCACTTTTGTGTGAATTAAATAAACAGGATATTGTGCAATAATTACTGAGCTGTAGGGGTTCTAGTTAACCTCCTAGGACCTGGCGTCCATATATGTGGACATCACATTTTGGGTTGTCTAGACCAAAATACTAAATTTTGCTCTACAAGAGCCTGATATCCACTTACGAGGACATTATACTGCCTCTGTTTTATCACAATTTAAAACAAATATCCTCATATGTGGATTTCATTTTTCTTAGAAACAAAAATTGGGTAAAAAAGAAATCTGGTGATTCTTTGTTTTTACATTCATCGGATCCCAATCAGCCCAAATATCAAAGAGAAATTAAAAATTCATGCCATGGAAGAGTTCGGGTCTTAGGAGGTTAAGCTGTACTGTTATTGTAGTACACAGAGACAAATGTGTTGTTTTTCTAATCCATGTTATCATTTTTCATTCTTCATGTCATAGTTTTTTGCTGTATGCAAAATGGCATTTTATTCTAACAGTGGAGGAACGTTTACTTAAAGTGCACTTCAGCACAAGTTTGTTTTTCCAGTCTGTTCCTAATCGCACAGCTGTGGCTACTCATTAGTTTACAATTAAAGATTTACATTTAAAAACTTGGAGTACAGATCTTCTAAGTTTATTTGCATAAAGAGGTCAAGTTGTTAACTATTTCACAAAAAAACAAAATATTGTTACTTTTTTTCTTCACGATCCTTTTATTTTTCTGTGAAACCAACTAATTTGAATTCTTAAAATTCACCAGCATTTTCCTCATATTATTAATAGTGCAGTGTTTTGGAGGTAGGACTGCACCTGCAATTTGTTTTGTTGTATTTACTGGAGTGAATGAGCTGACTCCTTCCTCTACAGCTGGAGAGCTGTAAACAACACTGTTTAATACATTTCTGTTTTTGTTATTCAGAATTCAGCCAAGAGTTCCCACCAAGCACCCTCTCCCTGGAGGACCAATGGAAAGTGAGTATACACACACACACACACGCAGTACCCCCCCCCCCCACCACCCCACCTTGATAATTGAAAATTTATAATTCACCGGAGCTCTGCTGCAGAATACCGTGTCGACCCTGACAGCCACTTGCTCAAACAAACCTTCAGGAAGCAAATAAAGGGACTGATTTGTTGTAGATGTGAGAAGGAGAAGACTGGAAGGGCTGCTGGGTGTTGGGTGAGAAGGAGTGATGGAGGGAGTGATGATGGATGGAGGAGGAGAGGCGTGGAGGAGCTGCGGATGTGAAGCTAATGAGTTTGGACAGCTATGACGCTGCACAGCAGCAGGACTGGGCTCAGTGTGTGTCTGTGTGTGAGTGGGGAGGGGCACTGAATCAGGCACAAGTTGTGGGTCAGCAATGGTCAAGGCCACATCACAGACATTACATCATGTCAGGAGCACACACACACACACACACACACACAGCTCTGTGTGTGTGTGTGTGTGTGTGGACAGGGAGCAGTTTGCACTAATGTATCCACGTCAAAGCTCTCTGTCACCATTTCTATAGTTTGCTGTAATGCCAATAACAAAACACTGTTAATCTAATTTCCTACACGGTCAATGTAATGAGTTGTTACTCTTTACTTTGACCGTGAGTCACAGGGGGGTAAAGAACCCACCTCCTTCGAGCATGCTAACAGCTCCACATGAAGAAAAAAGAAAAGATGACATCTCTCTATTTATGCTCACCCTCATATTTAAAACAAATAAAATACTGATATGATGTTGATAATACCGGTGCTACATTAAAATGGAAAAACAGAAGAAGGGGGGGGCGGCACAGGACACAAAGAGAGATTTGAACAGTAACATTGTGACAAGAAAATCTTTGTAGCTGGGAATGATTTCCAGACTGGGAAAAATAAATCCTTAAAAATTATGCTGATGTCTGGCTTTTAATATTTACATAGACAAAGTCCAAAGTCAGAATTCAAAACATGAACACACAGTATAAAAACAATTCTGAGAGCACAATAATTAACCTCGTTCTGACCACATTTGTATGTTGTATTTTTTTGTGTTTATTTTCTTTGGTGGATGTTTTAACAACCACGTACAGTTCGGTCCCACAGACAATCCTGATGTGACCAAAGTGCAGATGTTTTATAAACGTTTTGCACTGTTTTAGGAATTAAAGACATTTTTCTAATAAGTCCCACATTTTCAGAGGCTGAAAGTAAAAAGCTACTCTATTGTATCGAGCTGTCCAGTTTTTAAGCCTCTAAAATCAGGGATTGTTTATCCTTATCCAGGGTCACAGTTGAGTTAGCGTCTATCCTAGCTGTTATAAGATGTTAGGCAGGGACAGCCTGGACAGGTTGAGTATATCACAGTAACTCCTAAACAGTTTATGCAAAATCCTTGTAAAACAAGGTGTTTTACAAGGATTTAAGTCTGCACTTAAGTCCATCGTGGTGGATAAGTACAAAAATCCTGCTTTAACCTTCGTTTAGCTCCTTGCATCCGTCCCCTTATATGTTCGCGTCTGTCTCTCGTAAGCAAACGTGTCTGTGTGCTGAGGTCGGATATTTGATATGGATTTCTGTGTGTCTTGTTTTACTTACTCAGGAGGTCCATCAGCATCTTTCAGCTGATTGTTTTGGATGTGAGGCCGCACTTAACAAATGATTTGGTTCGGTCTCATCTGTTGCTGTTTTTGCCGTTCCAGCTGTAAACACACAACATTGGCAAACCACGGATAAAAAGTCAGACTTTCGCTTAGAGTCGTTGATGACAGAGCTAAAGGGAGAAAGAATTTTAGACCTACATTCATCTGGTGACCAGCAGCACAGCTGCAAATCAATTTTAATGCTGCTCTGCGGGCAGTGGAACAAGCTATAAACACCACACTGACAACAAATGGCCAGAAAAACATAATAAGAGCAGCTTTAAAAATCACATTGACAGTATTGTTGCAAATAGTTTCCTTCTTATTCCCTGCTGCCTTCTGTAATGTGACAATATTTGACTTTTCTTGCAAAACCTAGAGACGGTTTAAAAGATGGAAGTAGTTCCAGTCCAACAAGCGAAGTGCTTTTAATCTAATGTCCAGCAGGGGGCGCCTCCCCTGGTTACAAAAAGAAGACATCGTTGAGTTTAGTAAACACTTTCCTGATTTGGCTCATTCACTGGTTTCCAGTATTATAGTTAAGCTACTTTCAGCTGGTCCCTTTTCACACCACAGCAGGAAGCTCCACACCACATCCACTTCCTAAGACAACCCCAAAGAGGATTTGTGTGTCCTGCTGGAATCAAACCAGCAACCTTTTCCTTATCAAACAAATGTTCTAACCACTTCCTGGTATAATAGAATAAAAATGTATTAAGTAATTGTATAATTTCATTTTTAAAACCGTGGTCTTTATTAGAGTCTGAAGGCTGGATTATCCAGCATGCGTCTGTTAGTTGTGCCAATGGGCGCTCGCTGTCCTGGCTTTCAAAGTCAAACTCTCACTCATCACAGCTGGTTTTAAAGCAGCAAGAAGGCGAGGGGGAAAATCTCCAGCTCAAGCCTTCAAAACAGGACTTCTCCATGAGAGATGTCACGATGGAAACATTCATCTTTTATACTGTCTGTAGCAAAACTGCTCGACTGCAACTACAGCATCTATCACATCTAGCTTGAGTTAAGATCACAAGCCGGTCACTTGTTGACCGCCTGACATATAAATGATACAAACAGCACAGACATTGTAATAATTATTAAACTGAGGTAAAAACAGTGAACAGGTCTTTTTTATGGCATACAGGAGCTCCCTGTGATGTCACTGGGACTTATTGCATTTCCATATTTTCAGGGTCAACGGGACTCCGTCTCCTCTGTCGCTTAGCCCTTCTCCAGCCAGCAACGGAGGAGGAGCGGGAGGAGGATCCGGAGGTGCACCGGGGTCATCGGGCAGCGTGGCAATTCCCCAGCGGATTCACCACATGGCTGCCAGTCACGTTAACATCACAAACAACATCCTGCGGAGCTACGAACACTGGGAGACGTCTGACAGACTGGCCGCTGAGAGCCAAGGTAGGACGGCACAAGAGCGCGTACTGCTGGATGTATTTTCACATGGGCGCCAATACGCTGCTGAATATTTACTGTCACCACCGCAAGTTCATATCTCTAACATCTGGATACATGATGATTAACATGACAGGCATGCAAAGTATGCCATGTACATGTGACTCATACATGTGGTAAAGGAGTCAGTTTGAGTAAAACAGCTTCACTCACGTGTTGAAGATACTGAGAAAGACTGCTGAACACGTAAAAACTTTCAGCAGGAGTTTTTGTTTTTATTTTTATTTCTTATTTATTTCTTATTATTTATTTGATCCTCTCTGTGAGCTCTTTGCAGAGGTTTTAGCCATAGACTGTATATCAAAAATGGGTACCAACAGTGAAGCCAGTGTCGGCCAGCAGGGGGCGACTGCATGGTTGTAGGTGTGGTTCTATGAGAACACCCCCCTGCTTCTACTTGGTCTACGACCTCTGTAAAGACTTTGTGTAAATTATGGTTACACAAAGCAGAATATGTTATCAGTCACAAAGGTCAATGAAGGATCACAAACAGGCCGGCTAATCTTAAGATTTACAAGTTACTACCATGCTGAGTGGAAGTACTCATTTTTCATTTATATCCAACTTACTGTGGAGGTTTTCTTGTTGTATTTTTTAGACTAAAGGCCTTTACACACCGGAAACCTAAAACCTGTCCAAATATTTTATGTGTTAAAGTTGTTTTTCGGATTTGGCTATTCTTAATGGAGCCATTCACACCGAACGGTCGAACTTGCAGCATTTATTTTTTTAGACCAAGCTTGATTTTTCAGATTTGATTTTTAGGATGCGAGTAAACAGATCAGACCAATCAGGTCGCTGCGTTTGGTAACAAGTGCACTCGTAGCTCAGAACTTGCACCAGTACTAAATATACAAATAGTAAAATAATACTGTTTTATTCAGACACACAGCTAGATGCTGCTCCGGGCCAGTCGATTCTTAGAAATGACTTTTCTGCCCCATCAGATCAGCTCGGCTGCCCCACTGATATCCTGAAATATGAACCAAAGCACTCCTGGATCAAACCATGAAATCCTCCCCCTGCTGCCTTCTCTTGAGAATTAAATGAACCCAAAATCATCTCAGTTTCTTCCTTTTGTTTTTAGAAATATAAGGACCAGCTCATCATCGCTCGATGTCGACTTCATCTTTTGTTATAGTGCGGGTTTTTTTGGTTTTGGTTTTGAGGACAAAAATACAACGTGTTCAGTGTAATTCTGAATTTCTCCATTTGCAACGACCTTAAGACTAAAAGCTAGTCTACACTGGTGTCCACAAAAAACAACTTGAGCTGATGTTGTAAGCAGCAACCACAGAAAGTGACATTTGGTGATTTAAAGTGTTGACAGGCAAAATAATCCCAAATTAAATTTTCCTCAGCTCACAGACGTGTGTTTGAAGCAACTACCAATTAGAGTGAAGGATACCACTGATTGGCAAATGAGAGAGTGGTTAATATGTTAGGTTACCGTGGCAACCAGGGTCTGTAACGTCTACCAGTTACCAACCAACCAGCACCAAACCGATTTGTGATGAGTTGCTTCCTGTGTGGTCGCCCGTATAAACATGAGCTGTATGAAAGTGAATGTTAAAGCTCTTAAAACTTTTGCAGAGAAATGTTCACTAGTCGACTAGTGAAAACAGACGCCAGGCGTGGCTTGTAGGACCAGCAATGAAGAAAGAACGAGCCTGACTTTTGCCCCATGTTGCCCACAGCTCCACTGGAAAAACACCAGCTGTAGTTTGTGTGTTTCATTTAAGCACAGAGGCGCTCTCAGTAACACTGTCTGTCTCCCTCCTTCCCTCCCGTAGATTTCTTCCAGGAGCTGGACTCTGTGATGGAGCCGTTGAGTCAGCAGAGCAGCATGACAGAGCTGGTTCGCTACGTAAGGCAGGGACTGCACTGGCTCCGCATAGAGGCTCACCTGCTGTGAAGACTGGACTAGAGCCAACATTAAGAAAAAGAAGAAATGGGCTGGGAGCTAGAACTCAAGTGAGATGAGACCCAGAACGATGCTTCAGTTCCCACTGGGATCCTTTGAATGTCTTTACACCATGCATGGTAATATAATCGCTTACACCAGGTGGATTAATTGGGCTGAAATCACCTTTAATTAGGAGTGAACAGTAACTAAGTTTGGGAATTTCAGCTGTGAACCACAGAATACAAATGATCATATTAACAATTTGGCTGATGCTGCTTTTTTGGGGGGGAGCAACAGTATACAAGTGGATTGTAGCTTTAACGCCTGAAGGGAACGCACGTGTTCCCAACCTCATCTCCCAGTTTCACTGAGATGGGTTCATTCTCCAACAGACAAGTGTGAGGCTGAATGTAGGGAAAGAGCCTCAACAGAGGCTCACCTCCACCAGCAGTGGACCAGAAATGTGTCAATGATTAGGAAAGAATTAAAGCTTTAGGCTGATATTGATCCAAGTGGAAGAGTACCAGTCCAATCTATTAGTTAGGGACCACACTGGTAAAGAGGCTCAGCTACAACCACTAATGGAGGCTAAATTCATTGCACTTCTTTTATTTCACTTCAGTCTTTAAAGAGGGATCCTCAACAACCAACCAAAAGCTAGAACCTGCAGTTATTAGTTAGTACAGAGTTACTTTATTACATTTAAAGCCTCAGTCACACTAGAGAAAACAGGACAGCTATCTGTTTGTGACGGGGAGGATCAGCTGTTGATCTGCTGCACTGAACTTGTTCCACTTACAGTGAGTCGGTGCAATCAGCTGGTTGCCCAGAGATTGAGCAGCACTCAACCTCTGCTTCACCACTTTCAGTTGCAAGGCAGTTGCACAAGTTGACAGGTTGCCTGTTGAGCAGCAACCTGTCTCCAAACAGAGTGCAACTCAGACTGACTGCAGTCGCTCTCAGACAGATTCGATTATTGCAATCAGTCTGCACAGATGAGCACAACTTGATATTTGACAATATCGGGAACAATGACAATATTTGCGACAGGGAACTCGGCTCAAATGGTTGTTGCATTCTGGTTATATTCCTACATCAAAGCAAGACTGCCGAGCCCCCGCATCAGGAGCTACGTGACTTTTGCTGGAGGAATTTCTGAGTTCCTGTTTCCAGTCTATGATCTTCTGCAGTTCATGTCAATTTCTGTGCCTGTAGACGGCAACATATTTGTGACAGATGGCAACAGATTTGATATTTTCACCGATTTATTGCTATTAATCCATGTATTATCACAAACAGATTGCACATATTTGCCAGCTTGACCCTGTTCACAATCGCAAAGTGACTCCCTGTTTTTCACCATCGTATTCCACCAAAGTAGGAGACTGAGCAGTCGGACACCTGGTCGCCATTTTCAGAGCAACCGTTTCAGAGTTTCCCTAGTGTGACTGTAGTGTGACGTGATGACATTTCGGTTTAGTAAAAATATCTATTACTCTGGTTTAATTTGGGAGTAAAGAAGTTAAACTGTTACTCTCAACAATGGCAAAATTAACTTATTGGCAGTTCAGGAAGAACCTTTATGCCACATTTAATTTCTGAAAAGCACACAGTGCAGTTGGGTTTTGTGTTTCTCCTCAGTATCACACAGACAGTCTACCCCACTCCCACCCGGCAAAGCCCGAGATTCACACAGTTTAAACAAATGAGCACTAGCAAAAAAGCAATCCTTGCTAATGAGATTTTTGTATTTAAATGAGGATCTTTTGACCAAATAAAATTGTAAACTACATTACAGGTACAATAGGGCAAAGCTTCAAAAATATCTAAAGTCTTGTAGTATAAGGTGAAGTTTCAGTGTTGTGGGCTACCAGAACAAACATCCAGTTTGCTGGACCTACAAATAAGGGCTTTCTTCCATCACATAAAGCATCTGTCTGGTTCTTCTCTTGCTGGTTATGAGCGTTTGTGAAATTCCACTCAGTTCTAGTTCCCATAGTAACCCACCAACTAAGGCGTCAAACAGTTACTGGGGGGAAAAAACTACAAGATTCAGTATGATTTGGCTCTAATTAAGCCCCCACCCACATGCAGAGCAAGTAAACAGGGTGAAACTGTCACGTCGGCTTTTCTGCCCTGATGTCAGAAACAAAAACTATATCTGTGACTTTGTACAGCACGTAATGAGATCAAATCAACTGCCGGGTGTCTTATAGTCGTTTCCCCACATTTGTTGTGCTGTGTCGTTAGTGTGTATACGTGTACAGCTTATTGTGAAGTCTATTTAAAATCATTACCTGACCGAACAATAACGATGTTTGTGTACAATAATGTACAGACTGTGACTCCTGAAAACAGTGTTTCTTGTGTCTTGTGAATGATTCAATGTGAGCGAATGAGGAAGTGCTGCAGGTAAATGGGGCATCTACGTGTGTGTGCCAGCGCGCAGGCTATAGCTGCATTTACAAAGCGCCAAAGTGATTTTGAAGTCATCGTGGCGCATTAAAAACAAGAGACCACGCTATTTCTACGTTTTCACGTTCGCCATCAAGACTCCAAATCAGTTTATTATGGTCTTTGTAAATCCAGCACATTAAGCATGAATTTTTAAGTTTTGGATCATTTGACCATCGCTGAATGTGTATGGAAGACAATGCGGATGTGAAATGTAATTTTCACTTTGACAAAAACAAAAAAGGAAAAAAAAAAAAGGAAACTCAAGTGCCTCTATTTGTGTCCGGTGGGAATTGCTCTATTTATTTAAAACAAAGAATGAATCTAAATGATTTTCCATACCATATTGGTATAAATATGAGATTGTTTTTCGTAAAATCAAATGTTTCCATAAGCTTTTTACTGGCGTTTATGAAGACACCAGGGTTTGGCTTTAAAAAAAAAAAAGAAGAAAAAAGCAAACAAACAAACGTGATAATGTGCCAAATTAGCATCTGTTGCTGTGTTTTCTCTTTTTGACGGTTTGAGCAAGTATAGGTTTGTCTGAAATGCCTGAAATTTTTAAGTCATCGCATGCAATAAATGATAGCTTCAGACCAAGAACTACTTGTGTCCATTTTGACAAAGAAAAAAAAAGTATATTTCTTGTTACATAAGTCACATGCAGTGTTGCAAAGGTCGACGTCTCATGAAAATACACAGCCATTTAAATGCACAACGCTACAGCTAACAGTCTGAAACCTCAAGAACATTAAACCTTAAAGAAATAAGTGGACATTTTGGGAATATTTTTCTTACTTCTTTCTGAGAATAAAAACTCATATTTGTATATGAAATATAAAACCTATAACTAACAGCTAGTTTATGTAAATTAGTAAAAAATTTAAGCTCAGTGACATGTATATAAAAGATTGACGTAACCACCCAACAGTCTTCAAAAACTACAGTTTTGAAGCTTTATATCTTTCTTTGTTTTTGAATCAGATGTGACTGTTTTAAAAAAGAAGAGGCTAAGCTAGCTTGTCTAGTTACAAGCTAGCCTTTTTAGCGAGCTATATCGACAATTCACTGATATAACTGGGAAGCTAATACTAGCTATTGCTATTAGCTTAAAACAAAGTAGGCGAAAACCATATCAAACAAGTGGTTATGCCCCCTATACATAACTTGCTTTAATACAACAAATAAAATTCAAATGGTTTACATTTGAATAAAAGGCATCTCTATTTTGGTTGTACGCTAAATTTATGCTTTTTAAACGGTATAAAAAATGGACGTAGCTAACATGATATCCCATTTTAGATACTAAACATTACCATTTTCACAATTTTAGTTTCAAAATACCAGATGCCACAAGGACGGGTGGATTTAAACGTGAAACCACTTGCTCACTGGTGAACTACTTGTTAATCATAAATTAGTTAGCTAAGTAAGTTAGCTAAGGAACCAAATTATCCTACACATCCAAACGTAGTATAACCAAGACTTACAGTGTTGCCAACTCCTCAGTAAGGAAAATCGCTATTGGTTGTCCTAAAAGTCGCTAGAAGTCGCTAAATGATGTCATCGCCTAATTTGCATAATTGGTCATACTAATGTAATTGTAACCTAAGTTGTTGGAGAGAGAAACAACATCGTGGAAGAGACATAAAGTGAGTAAAAATTGCATTTAGAACTACAAATTAAATTTCTTTCAGCAATTATTGTTTTTTTTAATGTCACAATTCCAACCCTGCTCCTTTATCCGGGCTTGGACCGGCAAAAGTAACCCGAAAATGGCACTCTGGTGGAGTTACTTTGTGTGTGTTTATAAGTAGTTTTAAACCTTGTGATCCACAAAACAGCATAACAGTAAAAGACTAACTCCGTTACAGTCAGTGCGGGAGCAGCGGCTTCGCTCATGTGCGATTCATTTGCAGTCTGGACGCACAGGTGTGAACATCTGCTGCCCTGATAGCAGCGGGGGGAGGACTATCCTCCGCCTGTGAGCGCTTTGGCATGGGTGAGGTGCCCACGGCAGCACCGGTGCTTGTTGAGAATAAGAGCGATACGCGTTTTTAACGTCAAAAAGTCGTCATAAATAAGTCTCCAATAATACCAGAAAAAGTCGCCAGATTTGTCGCTAGTCGCTTTTTAGAAAAATAGTTGCTAAGGGAGTCTGAAAACTTGCTAAATATAGCGACAAAGTCACTAAGTTGGCAACACTGCTTACATAATGCACCATACAGTAACAGCAACCACAGCTAGTGCCATCTGGTGGCCTTCAGAGACAATGCAGGTTTAAGGCTTAATTTTTTGACCTAGAAGCTACGTTCATGTTTTATACGTGTATGCTGATGCTAGCTACATCTAGCGTTTTACTGTTTAAACATTGGAAATAAGACTATTTCCCAAAATGTCAAACTGTTCCTTTAAAATGGACTCATGGTTCTTCATCTGAACGACTAAAATGCTTACTAATCACCATTTAGACAGCTGTCCAAGCTCCACTTTCTGTTGCTTAACAATAACGCTTTTTACAGTTGTTTTTTGTATTTATTTGAGGTCTTGAAGCCAAATTAGGATTGTCCCAGCGAGCCACTGAACTTCTACAACAACCTGTAAACACTACCCGCAAACCGTTTCTCTCTGACCTCAGTCGTTTCAAGTCGATAGTTGGTCCGCAGTGTTGCTCAGTCCAATTCAATGATGTTTGGTGTTGTTTTGTTTTATGGTGAAACTGTGATGTTACTATATGGTTATTGTTAAGTTCACTTAATGGTCCCTTATTCTTCTTGTATGCAGCGGTACAATATACAATAATATGCTGTAAAAAGTCAGAAACATTGCATTTGTGACATGGGAAATATCAGTTTCATTCCACTATGCTACATGTCACATGACAGCTATGGTAAATGTTGAATTCATGCAACAGTTTATTTATATGCAATGTCAATATGTGGGTATATTCTGAAACATTTTGAAGACAGACTTTTCTCAGCATGGCCTTTTATTCTGCTGGCATCTTATTAAATATCCCATTAGCTCCTGTTGCATTATCACAGTTGTCAACTTGTTTATCGAAGGCAGAAACATCATCACTGCTGTTGTGATTACAATAGAGCTAAACACACTGATTTATTTTTTGACAGCAGATGGTAGCAAGCCGATAATACACTGATAATCTCTCCAGTAGTGACGAGTGTCTCTAATATTTGTTTGCATTTCACAAAATCACAGATTCGCTTTGATTGCCAAAACTGTCTCATACAATAAATGAACTAGCAGGATTTAAAAAAGGATAATAAAGGGTTTGATTTTTTTCTTCTCAAATTCCTGTAATCTACCAGAGAGATGTTTTCTTTTCTTTTGTGTTCGTCCTCATTCGTTCTACTGTCAGAGTCATGCAGCAGTGTTACAAATAAGAATTATCCAATAAATAAGAATTTGTTGAGGTTAGTGGAAGGAGACGTTAATATGCTCTTCACAAAAACAAGAAATATGATCGATAATCAAGAGATAACCAACAAGCATCTCTCTGACTGTTCTTTAGTAAAGAAAAGTTGGCATTTCTGGAAATGTTCTGATTTGCCTTACGAAGTGATGAATACATCAGCACCACTCTCACGTCAGTGTAAGTTAGCCTAGCTTGGCATTAAGCTAGAAAGCAGTGGAAAACTGCATCCCTATCTCTATTCAAAGTCTAAAAACTGCGCCTCTAAAACTAATACATACAGCTCTGCTATCACTTCCAACATAAATGAAGACAGAAAACTAAACAGCAGTGACGTTTGTAAGGTTACTGGAGTTGGGCTAGCTGGTATATAATGATGTGCTATGTTAGCATAATGCTAACTTATTTCCACTGGATAAAAGTTAACATGAGGGTTCCCGATGGTTAGGGACAAATACAATCGCATGGTAGGATGCTGTAAACGGACCAAACTTCAGTCAGAAGAACAACTGAGATAATCCCTCCGCAATGCGAGGTTAGTCATTAATATACTGCAACAACATGGGAATAGAGCAGCTGCCAGAGAATTCAACATTAATGAATCAATGGTACAGAAGTGCAGGAAGCAAAAGAATGAGTTGAGTAAAGTTTGACATATCTGACTGTTTTGTTTCGCTTAATGCGCCTTATAAACCAGTGCGCCTTATGGTCTGAAAAATACAATAAATTAATATCTTGGTACAATTTCTAAGTCATATACGAATACTGACATTCTGCACCATCTTGTGGTTCAGAATGGTACTACACCAGAATCTTAACAGCGACATACAACTCAAACTACAACATAATATTCACAATTAATATTATACAACACTAAAAGAAAAGGATTACATTTGAGGGGCCTTAAAGCCGCCTGCCTTGAGTTATGGGATGGGTAGTTCACCAATAAAAGTATTTATGTACACAGTCTGCTACTTCTGCATAGTCATGATTCATTTCATATCTGTGTTGCTTGGTTCAAGGCTTGAATAAACATTCAAGCCTTTTGTTCAAGGCTTGAATTTGTGGAAGTGGGAAAGTCATTTCTGGAGCCAGAGCCCTTAAAAACATGGGCGGCCACAAACATGCTGCGATTTCAGATAATATCTCTGCAGTACGATACTTAGCCACTTTCTGTTGATGGCAAAATATTTGAAAAATATAGAAGTAAAGAACGCGCCATCTCTTGGAGACACTCTGCAATTGAGTTAAAATTACTGTATTCATAGTGGAAAGTAGAGACACCCCAGGCGAGAGAGGGCGGAGTCTCTGTCCAGCAGTTTTAAGTGGCTGTATCGTTAGCCCATTTTAGAAGATTAACCCCACTTTTAACATTTTAGCTAGGCTAGGCTAGGCTAATGAGCTTATGGTTCTGAGCCGATATTAAACATCTGGCATGAAAGTAGTGTCCTGAAAAGAAAAGCAACAAGAACATTTCCTATAATGCCTATTGACGAGGATAGATAAAATATTGACTATTCTAAAATAAAAATTTCTATTAATAATCAGTACTTCAGTTGTATCATGTTCTCTATTTTACAGTAAATTGGAAAAGTGGAAAAAAGAAAAAGCAAGATCATATTTCCAAATAGTCCATGATATTCCTTCTACGATCACGTGACCTTCTACCATGAAGCCTTCACTGCCTTGTGTGTAGCATTTCTGTGATTGCTATTTTGCTTTTCTTCCTGGAACATAACAGTGTTAAATCATGTGGGAAATCAAAACGGTCCAAGTGTAACCGACCCATTTAACAGGAAGTTTCTTTAAGGTTTTCAGTCACTCTGTTCCCTGCGGTGAAAAACTGTTGCTCGAATAAGCTCGTTTCTGCTCCGCGACTCTTAATAATGTCCAAATTAATCTCGAGAAGGGCAGCAGCTTTTAAACTATAATAGTGTAATTGCTCAAGATTCATTGGTGAAAAATTGTCATCAGCTCGTCTAGCCTTTTTCTCTTTCATCTTTGTTGCGGTGGAAGAATAGCGCCATCTTCCTGATTAGTGCAATAAAGCACATGGCTGAATTCCCGCCGCATGAATACAGCGTACGCCACGTGTGGTATTCAGTGACATTAAACTGCTTAAATCCAAACTGTGACGTGTTAGTTAGGCAACCAAATAAGTTTAAGACTGTGTATCTGAAGCCTGACACTGGTGGTACAGCAGCAGCACAGTGCCTCTGATCCAGCCTGACTAATCTGTCTGTGAATCTGATGCACATCACTGGCATAACGAAACATAAAGAACAAAATAAAAGTTCTGTCCAACACGGATTGCATTGTATTTCTAAATGTGTTGCACAGTTTTTTTCTGTTTCTATCAGTGCTATCTTTTGGCCTTTTCTATGGTTCTTTTTATAATGAAGTTGTTCTATGTGATGATCAAAAGTTGTGATGCAGTTCCATTGTTTTTAAATATTTAATGTCTCTAAAATATGGATTAAAATCTGTTTGAAGCAGCCATCCTGCCGTACTCACTGTCTTCTTTCTGTCTTTTTTATTGCATTCGGGCTGAGGTCTTCAAAGTTGCCTTGCAAGGATGTGCTGAACCTCCCTTTGACATTGCACGTAGAGGCAACAGCAGAAGGCTGAGACATTTCCAAAGGTTCCAGCAAGTGTGTTTTTTTTCCCTAATGAACCAAATCAACCAAATTTTACACTCAAGATTCTTTTATAAATAAAAGAGCGGCTCTGACGTAGATTTTAAGAGCCAAGCTAGTCTTCTTATTAGCACTAATGAACTCTTACTCTACATCATAGCAACTATTAGCCTACTTCACCATGCATGATTAATTCATTGAATGTAGCCACGCATTAGAATTCAAGAGGGAATAAGCGGGCCGTGTGCGTGATGGCGGAAAAGAGAGATGGACCTCAGAGTGTGAGAGAGAAATGAAAAGAACCAAGGACAAAAAAAGTCTATTTTCTCAGAGACGTAAATCCCGTCTAATTCGGTGTTTCCATAAATGAATAAGGAGGTGGAAACTATTTTCAGGCCTTCAGATATCCTGCTCTCAGTGCATGTGCATGTCCTTGGTGCAGAGGCAAAACACTGACAGCTTAGATTTATAGCTTTAATTGCCACAGGTAACCATGCAGTCAAACAGGCTCTCAGATACGGCTTAGAAACAGACTTACATTTAAGAAGTATCCATGATTTGAATAGAAGACAAAAATGCATGATCGAACGAGCGCCACCAAGGATCACGATATCTTTAACACATCATTTATTAATTAGTTTAAGTAATGGAAGGCAGCACAAGTCCACCTCTGTGTTTACCAAAAGCTCCTTGGATTTATTCTCTGTGATGTTTCCGTAGGGTGTTGAGACAGTTTGTTAGAAACACAGCTAATGGGGCATGAGCACTGGAACCTTGATGCGCGCTGCTGCTATCGACTTTTACATGTGGACTGGCGCTGTGATCAAGATAGCCGATGTGCAAACCCACCCGCCTCCACCCCCTTTGTGAGCAGTCCCAAAGCACAGACGAAGTTGGGAAAGCTCATTATCCATTCTTATGTTATATTCTTACAGACTGAATAAAAGCCTGGCATCAAAGAATGCTAGACTTGACTTTGAGAAGCAGACGGCCCATTTTAAATGTATATTCAAATGCAGGCTTTTTGAAAAACAATGCCTAGATTTTAAGTGGAGAGAAGAATAAATATTAGTAGATGAGATCTGTACATTTCTGAAATAATTTTTTTTTCCTGTTTCTAACAGCAGTAATAGGCCAGCTCTGTGTGTTTACAGGAAACTTTCAGCTAAACAAGTCAAGGAAGAGTCTAGCAACAATTGAGCAACCAGACACCAGAAAAAGTGAAAGTCAGTGACCTGCTGTGACAGCAAGGTCGCTAATGGTTATTTCATGTGGGGATGTCCCACATGAAATAACCATGAAGTACCAATGGCAGTGAAGCATACCCCTGATAGAGAGATGACAGGATAGTAAAGACATACATACAGATATTTATAGTGAAAATATTCTGGAAATGTTTCACAGGACTCTGCAGCACTCTGAAAAACTGAGCACTTTCTTTCTACTTCCATAGGGATTAAGGAGCTAGGTAGCAGCCAGGTGCTGCTGATGACATGCACTTGACTAACTGATCATCAATAAGTGTTAGTGCCAGTTCAGGTGTGTGTTAACACAATACCACAATCTTCTGTCTGAGCACATTCACCCCAAGGTCAGACAGTCAGCCTCAGTTAGCATGTTAAATACTAAAGTTCATGCATAATTATAAAAACACTGAACAAGCTTGTTTGGAAGGGTCACAGGAGAAAGCCTCTTCTCTCTCTAAACAGAACCTGGCAGCACAGCTGAGGTTTCAAAGGGCTAACAGACTGAAGGACTCCTGAAACAATGTCCTTTGGACAGGCGATTACATAAGTAGAGAAAAACAAACACAGCATATCAGCTCACAAGCCCACTGGTGCAGGGGTGATGGTTTGGTTTGAAGCAACAGGACTTGGGCACCTTGCAGTTATTGAATTGACTACAAACTGGATTCTAGATTCAAATGTGAGGCCAACATTGATCCGAAGGACAGCAGCAGCACGTTGAAATGGCCCAAAGTCCAGACTTCAACCAATTAAAATGCTGCAGTGGGACCAGTGAGGGAGCTGTGCATAATCAAACGCCTGGAAACCTCAAACAACGTTGTAAAACAACATAAATCAATAAAATGAAAAAGTCCTCCAAAATGATGTGGAAGGCTTTTCCACAGGACTGCAGAGTCCAGATGAAACTTCACATTACTGCAAATAGCAGGGTGGTAAGACATACATACAAACAGGTACCTATGCAACTGAAGCCTAGAACATCTACTAGTGACCAACTTTATATGTAGAAAAGGTCGGAGTCTTATGTTTGCGTCATTAGTCTTCCTAATATCCATCTTCTTCCGCTTATCCGGGGCCGGGTCGCAGGGGCAGCAGCCTAAGCAGAGAAGCCCAGCCCTCCCTCTCCCCAGCTACCTCCTCCAGCTTATCCGGGGAAACACCAAGGCGTTTGCAGGCCAGCCAAGAGATATAATCTCTCCAGAGTTTCCTGGGTCTGCCCTGGGGCCTCCTCCCGGTCGGACACCTCACCCAGGAGGCATCCATGTCAGATGCCCAAACCACCTCAACTGGCTCCTTTCGATGTGGAGGACTCTCCACAGTAATCCGAGCCCCTCCCGGATGGTTGAACTTCTCACCCTAACTCTAAGGGAGAGACCAGCCACCCTTTGGAGGAAGCCTATTTCCGGCGCTTGTATCCGTGATCACTCGTGACCATAGGTGAGGGTAGGGACGTAGATAGACCGTTAAATTGAGAGCTTTGCTTTTACACTCAGTTTTCTCTTCACCACAACAGACCTTCTCCCGTCACTGGAGAACAAGACTCTGAGATACTTAAACTCTTCCACTTGGGGCATGAACTGGTCCCTGAACCAGAGTGGGCACTCCACCCTTTTCCCGCTGAGGACCATGACCTCCGATTTGAAGATGCTGATTCTCCCACCACTTCACACTCAGCTGCAAACCGTTCCAGTGTCAGCTGGAGGCCATCACCCAAAGAAGCCAACAGAGCCACATCATCCGCGAAAAGCAGAGATGAGATTCTGAGACCAAACAAGTGAAAGCCTTCCGCCACTTGGCTATGCCTAGAAATGCTGTTCATAAAAATTATGAACAGAATCGGTGACAAAAGGCAGCCCTGGTGGAGCCCATCACCCACCAGAATTCCTAATAATTCATCAAAAATGTTACTGTATGTGCCGCATAGCAACAGTAAGCTTTGATCTGCTGTATCACACCTCAGGGTTTGTTGGCCACTAGAATGACTCGGCACGTTCTTAAATTGCTGTTATGTGTTGATACGGCACCAACAGATACTGCAACTCCGCGGCTTCCTTACCAGCTGACAGACTTTCTAATGGTTATGCTGAACAAAGTGAACAACTGCTTTGAGTGATTTCATGCTAATGGGAATTCAACGTTTCGTAGAAATGACTAGTAGCCGCCTTTCTCTACCCACCCACCCTAACCCCGATCAAGAGAGAAGAAAGTAGCTTTTGTGCTATCAAAACATATTTTTTACCTTTTTCAATACCATAAATGAACAAACTCCTGCTGCATTCCTGAATCACTGATATAACATCTTGAATTCTTTTTTTCTCTCATATTTATTGATTTCATGTTCCAAACAACAGTCTGACATTGCTCTAACATCTTACTCAAAATATATTTTTCCCTTTTTGTTAAAGCCACCAACCAGTCACCACCAAAGAGCTGATTACAGCCATTCAGTTTCATTACAGAAACCCACTCACTAATCCATTCCCTCCGTCTCAATCTGCAGAGTGGCAGTTTTAATAGGCCGCCCCTCCCCCTCATTCTTTGCCAAGTGATTTTGTTAAAACTGAGTTTTTTTCTATTTAGCTCTGTGGTTCGCAGCTCCAGAGGCGCTAACGAGGTAAGAGCTCGTCAGCTGTAATTGAATGACTCCTGATTAAACTAGTTTCACACTGACAGGCAACATATTGCATCTTGTCCAACTTCTAATCAGCTGCTTCCGCAATACTCCATGCAGATGTCTGCGTTCAGGGTCAGGAAAGGCTGTGGTCCAGGATAATGCTTTGTTTATTTTAATGACGACACTGTTTAATTGACCAAAAGCCCCAAATAAGTGGAATGTCAAGAAAGAATTTCACTTTATTACTTTACATAGCTATAACATTTTGTGAGTCTAAAATCAACAATATAAGATTTCAGGCAAAATTCATTCAGGTTACTTATCTCATGACTGTCTTAGAAGAACAACTGAACAAGAAACCACATTTAAAGTGCTTGTCCTGCAGACCCCAGTTTCCTTGGTGAAAGTGTTCGTTACATTGCAACTGTTTACTTACTCTGGTCTGAAAAGATCTTCGGAAAACCGGTTAAAGTCTCACATTGCATGTTAGAAATGTTTTAAACCCTGAAATACAAACAGAGAAGTAGTAGCCTTTAAGGTGTCGCGGACAGTGTTGGTCAAGTTACTTGAAAAAAAGTAATCTCGTTACTTTACTGATTACTTATTTTCAAAAGTAATTAATTACTTAGTTACTTAGTTACTTTTTAAAAACACGATTTACAACCTGAAGAGGTGATAAAGCGATAGATCTTTCAGCCCAATTCTACTTTTTCTGCATAATCCATCATACAAAATGTAATCAAATGGAAGTCCCTTTTTTTTAAACTTGTTTAATCAGTTTTAATCTTTTAACTTTATGCATCAAGCAAAAATTTAATTATATGCAACATTCTCTGACTTGAATAAATTAGTTTAACATTTAAACCTATTTTCTGCACATTCCAGCACATAAAATAAAATATTTTTTGTGTTTACACTCACTCTTTCAAATAGATGCAAGTAAAACACAGCAGAAAATAAATAAAGTCAAAGACTAGCGGTCCTTTTGCTCTATTTTCACCTGTAAAGCAGGACTGCGGTAGGCGGAGGTTTACCCTGGTGCAGGTGTGCCGCGGTCAGTTGAAGAATCCGCGAGTTTCTCTGTGAGTTTCCTATTACGTTGTTGCGCACTCGGTGCTTGCTTGGAAGTTTAGGTGTTTTTTTCGCTGTAAAAAGTTTTCTTCCCACGCACAACGGACGCTAATGTAACGCAGCGTTCCTACGGGAAAGTAACGGTAATCTAATTACCGATTTTGCAATAGTAATCCCTTACTTTACTCGTTACTTGAAAAAAGTAATCAGATTACAGTAACGCGTTACTGCCCATCTCTGGTCGCGGATAAATACAACAAAATAAAACAAGTACTGATACCAAAAAAACCACACAGGGAAAAGACCCAGGGAAACAGAGTTAACGATAAAAATGATAAAAACTAACTTTTAAAAACCCGACAAAAAACCCCCTGTAAACCATAAATTTCACACCAAAGCCTCAACTCTTGCAGCCCGGTACTGGTCCGTGACCCAGGGGTTGGGGACCACTGGTCTATATAAACCCTGCCATATTTAAAAGGTAGCACAGCTCTGTTTAGTTATCCTGATACAAATTTTAGCTTGCTCAACAGGGCTGAAAAGTTTGCCTAATGGTAGATGCCCAAAAACTGCAGTTTTTTTGCAGTTTGCTGTTACCTGAATTCTGTTTTCTTACCCCTCCCAATTCAAGTGTATAATCCCAGCTACAGTGGCCGCTGTAGGACAAATAACTCCAGCCACCATTCACCTGTAGTGAGTGCAGGCCGTCAGTCTGCTGTTTACCTCAGTTATCAATATACTGTGTGTCCGCCTCTCTTACTCTGGACCAGGCTGTAAAACTTGTGATACTGAGGTGAGTTGTCGCAGATATCTTGTCAGTAGGCGCTGCTGTTTCTGTCTCTGTTAGCTTTTATTAGCTTCTCTAAGCCAACATTAGTCTTTGAATAAATTTGGCAATACATTTGGCAATAAAACCCTTTCTGATTCTGATTCTGATTGAAGTGCATCTAACACTGTTTTACACTTAGTGAACAAACTCTCATACAAAGTGAATATGTAATGAAGCCGCTTATCAGGCAGGATTTTAGGACACTTTAGCCTAGCATAACATTAGCATATAGCTAGCTGCTATTTACACACACTTTTGTGTGTTATAAGACAAGATAACCTTTATTAGTCCCACGCGTGGGAATTTTGTTTTGTTACAGCAGTGGACAGTGCAAAGTTGCATAGAAAAATTAGGAGAAAAAAAAACAAAAGACACTGGAATAATATAGCCATAAGATACTGTACACAACAGAATAGAATAAAATAAAATAAAAATACTATATACACACACAATCGAATAAAATAGAATACAAATGCTATATACAATATGAGTATAATAAATTATAATTAGACATAATAATTATAATAAAATTATAGTCAGCAGGGCTCTAGAGTGCGACCAATTTGGTCGCAAATGCGACCAAATTTTTCAGTGGTGCGACTAAAAAAAAAAAAATTTGGTTGCACCTGTACGACCAACTGTTCGGGTAGCAAAAAAAAAAAAAAAAAAAAAAAAAAAAAAAAAGATCTGCAACCTTCCCTGTGGGCAACAACAGACACACATTTTGCCCCTATCGTGGACTAAACCAATCAGAGATAGTCAGGGGCGGGACCTCTCTGATTGGCCGTGGTCCAGTTGAAAGTGCAGGTGGAAGTGGGAGGTGAGTAGCTTGAATAAAGCGATATCAATTCATTAAATCCTGAATCGACTTTTAAATATAACTGTGTTTTGCCAGAAACGCCAGATTCTCAGATTAAAGCTCACAAAACCATTTCAACAACAACCAAACAGCAAATGAGAGCAGGTACACGGACTCCACACAAAGACGTAAACACAGAACGGACCGACGCATCAGAATCAGCTTTGTCTTTCTCGGCTTTCTCACCCGACGGCCCGTAGACGGACACGCTGTCGGAGCTTAGCGATCCTGATGCGTCCGGTCCGCGCTGTGTTTATGTCTTTTTGCGCTGATTCTGAGCTGCAGGTTTTGTCTCTCTCCAACCAAAATTCACCGAGCCAGCAGCAAAAGAAGCAGCAAACTGCGCTTCACATTTGATCAATGTCGTCATGAATTTTGCCGTTTTGCTTCCACGACTATTAAAATCACACTTCATGCACAGCTAGCTCTCTCTCTCTCTGTACTTCAAGAACAGTTTCCCGTCTCCAATCTCTGTTTTCTGTATTATGACCTCGGATAAGAAAGGCTATTTTTTCTGTTGTTCAATACTGAAGAAATTTAAACTTTATATGCAGAACATTGTAGAATATTTTTAAGGTTATCTGCTATAAAAAGCCAGACCAGGTAAATCTCATTCATGTTTTTCTGTGTTTTATTCTCAGTTACTTTCACACAAAGGCATCTGCTGTGATGTTCACAATTCTGAAGAAGTCCGTACTGATAAATGATCAGAATTATAATATTTCTGACTGTCTGAGGCTAAGTTGAATCGAATCGGGACTTTGAAAACCAGAATCGAATGGATTATAGAAATCAGTGATGATACCCAGCCCTAGTGAGCAGCCTAGGCACGACAGAAGTGGATGTAGCTGTAATAGGAAAAGAACTATTGCTAACTTTTCTGTTAAGTTAAGGCCTGATCCTTCTGAAATTCATAGCCAGTGCTCGGACACGGTGTCATCAATCTTTGAATGCTGAAAACGCACAGTGTATCCAGAAAAACACATTATATTATATAAATTATTATAAAATTTGTGTACGCCTAACTTTTGTGCCGGTACGCCTAACTTTGCCCATGGCAAAAAGTTAGTCTAGAGCCCTGGTCAGTGTTAGTCAAGTTATTTGAAAAAAAGTAATTAGTAACTAATTACTTCTCCAAAAGGTAATCACATTGCTTTACTGATGACTTATTTTCAAATTAAGGAGTTAATTTTCAAAAACATGATACACAACCTGAATACATAATAAAGCAACACCTTTCAGCCCAATTCTAATTTTTATGCATAACCCATCATATAAAATTGAAACAAATGGAAAAGTATCTTTTTAAACAGTTTTTAGTTTTAATCATTTAACTTTATGCACATTGTATCAAGCAAAAATTAAATTATATGTAAGTCTTTGACTTGATGAAATTGTTTAACATTTAAATCTACTGTCTGCATATTCCAGCATATAAAATAAAATAATGTTTTGTGTTTAAACTCTTTCAAATAGATGAAAGTAAAACACAGCAGAAATAAATAAAATCAAAGACTCAGCAGCGCTTAAATCTATTGTCACCTGTTTAGCAGGAGTGGGACGGGTGGAGGTTTGCCCACAGCGGTCATGTCAGTGGGGGGGGGGATTCGGGGGTTTCTCTGTGAATGTCATGTTCCCGTGGCAGCGTGCTCGCTGCTCGCTCAGGTTAGAAGTTTAACTTTTCGCTGTAGAAAGAAGTTTTCTTCCCACGCAGAGTGAACAGCTGACGCTAATGTTTTTGTCACTTTTTACAGATTCAAACTCAAAGTAATGTGATTACGTCCACACTTTAAGTACGCAGCGTGCTTACGGGAAAGTAACAGTAATCCAATTACTTCTTTTACAACAGTAATCCCTTACATTACTCATTACTTGAAAAAAAAAAAAAAGCAATCTGATTACAGTAGCCCGTTACTGCCCATCTCTGGTTCTAGCAGAGTATTCAGCTATTTGTGATCTTTGATGTAAAAGTAACTTATGAGTCACGCTACAGATGTGGTCGTTCTCTAGATTACTACATAAAATGCAATTAGGCGACGTCTTTCTCAGCCATTGTATTCAAGATGGCGGCGCAGCGTGGCGGCTACCGGAAACCTGCTCCTGTGTGGTTTTAAATGGACAAATTAAGCACAAGAGAATGGAAGATATACACACTAACACATACAGCACCTTTTACGTGTTAAAACACCAAACATATTAAAGTGCCACAAAGGGTGTTGTGATTTATTTAAAATTAATCTTCGATATGAACAGAGGCAAAACATTTTGCTTCTGTTTCTTTTCCACATATTTAATGGCTTCACATTAATGTACAGGTGATGGGTGAACAGTGTCATTAGCAGTGGTACTGACCACTAAAGGACCAACATGTAAGTGACTCTGCAGTTAGTTTTAATTGCAGTATTGCATGCAGCAGCAGAGCAGCTAATTAGCAGGCAGTTCTGAAAAACAGCTCCTCTGACAAAGTACTCTTCAGGTCCACTTCATCATGTAATTGGGAGATTGAGTACAGTACAGTTTGTTTACGGTTCCTGGATTCATTCACACACCCTTGAGACGAACTCTTGTCTTAATGCAGCTGAGCTAAGCGCTTTCTGCACGCGTGCACACCTCTCCCTCTCGCTAATGTAATTGTGCATGTCGCCACCGTTAACAGAAAGGCAGTGTGACCTGCCAAAATACGAGCCCGTAGCGGTGATGCGATTACCAGCGTATGAAACATAATGATAGACGATGAGAGCGAGACAAAGACTGAGTGGATTGGAGAGAAAGAGCAGGTAAGACGGAGTGAGAGGGAATGAGGGCAGCGGGAGAGGGAGAGGAAAAATACCAAAACAAAGCACCAGGTAAACAGTGTAACTGCCATTAGATCAATTTGATGGTGGTCAGAGATCACCGCTTGTGATGATAAATATTGATCTGATAAAACCGCTGAGGCAGAAATATGAGCTGTGATGAATACAAAGAGTGGAGGAGAGCAGTTGCAGCTGCTCTCACTCACTCACACTTAATTCTTACGAGTATGAGCGTGAACCTCGTCATAGTGGAGAGTGGATAGTGAACTGCTGCTGAGCGAGGCACCAAAAATCAGACTCATTGATACGGGAAACAAAAGTGTTCAGAGTGCAACAATTAACTATCATTCAACAAGTGATCAGATGGAGGCTCATATAATGGGGGGGAGAGAGGAGAAAAAAAAAAAAAAAAACTCACCAGGTATGAAGAGAAGTAAATGAAATGAAAAGAGGAGTGGAAATGATCAGAGCATGTGTGAAATTGGCAGGGGATACATGTGAAGTGCCTTCCTGGCCTTCTTTGCAGAGTTTTTTGATTTTCATGTGTGGCGTACAGACTTCACTTCAAATCGAGTTCCACAAATTGTTCTGCATGATTGCTTGAAAATTGAAAACGGCAGGGGGAGGAAAAAAAAAAAAAAAAAAAAAAAAAAAAAAAAAAGGTCTGGGACTGAATTCACACGATATCTCAAAACACAATTACAAGGCTTTTAACCGTTTGTGTCACGCAGACAGATCGACTCTGTGGCATCACACACACAAGTTAGCAGAGGTTTGGCTCAAGCAAAAAAAAAACAAAAAAAACAACCCCAGTGCCAGAGAGCAGCGTTCATTCTGTAAAGAGAGCGAGCACACAGAATAGACTGGCAAGGTCCCCGAGGAGCTGCTTCACTACCCTGCAGCTTTACACTTCTGCTGTGAGTGAACACAAAACGCATTACAGAGCAGCGGGTCACGTGGACAGGCAGCAAAGTGTTTCTGCAGGACAAACACTCACAGGAGCTGTGATCACAAACTTTTAATTCTCATGCACAATTTTTTTTTATTATTTTTAATAATCAAAATAGACAAATATACACACAGTGTGTTCTTGCAAAACCTGAAATCTGGTTAATCCTGTGCCCCCGTCAGAAAGAACTCTTCAGGATGCTCTAATGCTAATGAGAGTCTGCACTGACAGATTACTGTTCCTGAGATTTGGCGTGTTACTGCACACAGGAAACCAGGACAGACGAATCACTGCAACCACCTTAAGATTTCTTCCACATCCTCACTCCTGTCAGAAGCCAGCTGATGATAAAAGATTCATTTAGATCTCATTAACATGACGCCGGTGCAGCCAACAATACAAGTCGACAGAGCAAATCCCTTCCATTCATTGTTGGACCTGAAGTTCAAGCTGAAATTGCTTTCTTCTAAATTATCACGGCACCGAGTGTTCACGCACTGGAACCACAGTAAATGTAGCTACAGTCTGTTTCATTTGCATTTAATTATGGGTGGCTTTTACTCCCTTCATTCCAGGTCTCTGAATTGATCTGAACTGACTGTTTACGAGGGAGGGGGCAAATAGCTGCAAGTAACATCAAGTGCAAATAGAAATGTCATATTGTTTAACACTACAGTACAAAAGTCCCTATCGGCTGCTATTCTGAGAGACTTCCCCTTAAAGCAGTTTACCAGTACACTGAAGTCAAACATGGGTGTCAACATTGATTAAAAGGAGTTCTGCAAGTTTCCTCAATATTCCTTTAAATGAAAAGACTTCCAGATGCCACGTTTATCTAGTCTGAGGTGGAGATTTCCACAGAAACCCGTCAGTGGTCCACCTGCACAGACACCTGTGGGTTTAATGGGACGTATTCAAGGAATGATGGTTTGTTTTAGTTTTTTCAGGGAAAACAGAGTTTGATTGAATAACCGGGACACTCTTAGTATGGTGACTATAAGTCAGCTCGAGCTCCAAAGGTTACAATTCCTCTACACAACTGTATGGGGGGGAAAAATGAAGCAAACAAGCAAATACCAAAAATGCACTTGTGGCCGGCTCCAAAGGTTGTGTCTGTTGCCACAGATTCCCGTGTTAAAATGCCCAACTTTAAATAAGAAAAAAAAAACATGTTCACACGCTGATACCAAAAAAGAAAAAAAGGTTTGGTAACCGGTGTCCCTGCTTCTGCCCACAGTATGGTGGTTCAATCCTAACGTGACTCACATGATGACATTTCATTAAGGCTTCAAACTGCAGCTTTGAGTCAAATGTTCATTTCTCCACTGAGTACATTTTGTTCTAAGCCCAGTTTTCCTCCAACCACACGTATCAGTGAATCATGTAAGGATGTACCTTACTAACCAAGCCAGCTCTGGGGTTAACTGGTAACACAAATATGGTGCGCTTGGTTAAAATAAAGTATCTGCATTCATATCATGTATGAATTACAAGTTTCTGCAAACAGGCGCGTTTCTTTTTGTTAGCGTCAAACTATTCTGCTCTGAAATGTTTTCTAAGTCAAAGCATGAGATCTGCCTACCAATGATTTCTCAAGCACAAACATCAGCCTGAAGAACCAAGTGCACACAAATTACATGTTCAAGCCTTTTTTTCCCTTTCACTCCATCGTCCCTTTTTACTCGTCCCCATCTGTTGTGCTTCTCATGGCTTCCCTCTGCTCGTTTTCATCCCCGCTGTGAGGTAGTGGAACTCCAGCTTCATTCTCATCTGCAAACCAACAGTCTGGACGACAACCACGGGTCAGGAAGTGAGTAAATGAATGTCTAAGAGGAGAAACGTCTATAAAACCCAATTTACCTGAGGAAGGCTGGCAGTCTTCCTCATTATCTCACTGTAATCAGAGTTATTGAAGATGTTCTTGTCCTGACCGGGGTCGTCTGCTGACATGTACAACTCCCCAGCATGGACGTCAGACACATTCACCTGGATGGAGAGCGGGATGGATGATACAGACAAATTTAATCTGCTTCTCTCCGTCTCCAACATATTGTGAGACAAGATGGATGGATCCATCACGTTCAACTCCCCAGGCTGAGCCTAACGCGCTCACTCGGGGGAGAATAAAGAGACCGATGCTGATGAAAGGAAGACGACCGTTATGCGGGATGAGTTTGTGGTTACCTACCTGAAATGTTTTGGGATTGAAGCCCAGCCACAGAGTGTACCTGTAGTCCCAGGTGCGCAGAGAGTAACCCATGATCTTTATGTCTTTGAGGTCAGGGAGGTCAGAGTTCTCCTAAGGGAAGAATTTGGAGTTTAAAGCATCTTTGAGCTGGAGAAATCTCATGCAGCGCTGTCAGATCTGCAGCTGCCAGCTCAAACTGCGAGCCAGCTGCAGACAGAGTGCCAAACTCCTGCATACAGAGATTAACCTACAGCAGGAGCAGCACTGGCCTGGATACTTTAATACAACGACTGTGCTTGATGGCGGCTCCAGTACACCACCCCCCACACACACACACACGTCAGTGGCTGACCTCTGCAAATTCAGACATTTAACTACAAATTCATAATCAACTTATTAAAGCAGCATCAAGACACGTCTGTATTAATAACATGCCTGCCTTCTGCTCTGCAATTACTTCCACACTGATACAAAACTAATGAGTTAACCTTAGCTGGCTAATGAGAGCTTTTTTTCCCCCTTTTTTGAAACAAACTACCTACCTGTGGTGCATCAGCAGGGCGAGGATATTGGCTGAAAGCTACATCTTCTCGAGTCCTCTCGCTTCGCCCTTGTGGCGCAGCGTAGTCACGGTTTTCTCCTTCAGTACACAACTCCACCTGAAGGCAAGAAAACGGGCTAAACAGGTGAAGGGAGTAGATGTCAGGGGTAGTTGGATCACATTCATGCCTGCTATCTTTGGGCTTCGTTTGGTTTACTTTGTCATATTAACGCAACGTCATTTGAACTCCGATCGCAATGACATTATGCTTTAAGCTGCAGATATTAGTTCAGGTACGGTGGGAGGCAAAGAGCTGCTTCACCACTAGAAGGTCCTGAGAAGGTGCTGTGCTTTCTCTTAAGACGAGCATGTTAGGCCCACTCATGGTTCTTAATTGGCTGCCTGATTATCTGTCTCTGTGTTAAGAGTCCAGATGGAACGGCGACCTATCCGAATGATAGGGCACACCCTGTCAGCTCCGAGAGCCTCCAGCCTTCTGCAGCCCTGCGTGGATAAGCAGTTAAGAAGATAGATGGATGGAGTTCTCTTCTGGTCTCGTTAGGCAGAGAGTGTAGTATGAACACAGTCTGAAGATCAATGAAAGCCGATTGTAGTAGTCCGGCATGTTCGTAGTGAGAGGCTGCTAATGGACTCGTGTGAACCATTTCAGCTGTTTCGCATATGTGCCGACGAACTGTACAGCCTGGGAGTGGGAACGCTGTCACTTTTGCAGTGCGCAACAACAATGGTGAGAAGAATCTGAGGCCATTTCAGTGATATGAATGCAGAAGCACAGATTATGCAGAGGGAGCTGCTGCAACCCGGAGAAAACAGAGTTCAGAGTTCTTCTATTGCAGCAGTAATGCAGAGGTTTGTCTGATTACAGCCACGCTTACTGCAACAATAGTAACATGTTAGCATTAAGCAGACATTCACAGCATCAATTTATTTTCAGTTTTAATAACCCTCAGAGTTTTTTTAAAGACTTATAGGCATCAGGAACTTCTACCAGCTGTGGTATTCTCTACTTTGAAGAAAAATCTAGCTCGACATGAACACTTCAGGCGCTCATATCCAACTAAAGTCTCATTGACAGCACAAAGGTGCTGTCCCGAGCACACTGGTCTTCAAGGCTGATGGGAATATCATCCGTTTTGCAGGTAACCAGGTCAAAGCTGCAGACAGATTACAATTTGTTCTTGTGATTAGAAACACAGATTGATGTTCATATCCTGATACCTGGAAAGAAATGTCAGGGCACTGCACGGGAACTTTGAGGCCGGCCAGGTAGGACACAGTAGGAAAGACATCCACCAGCTCCACCAGCCTACTTCTGACTTTGCCACCTAAGACAGATAAAAGTCACCCAATTACAGACGCCTTAAAAACGAAGCTAGTCAAGATCTCCACTACCATTTACTAAACATCCTCCACTTAAATTTCATGATTATTGCATCACTTGCATTTGAAGTAAAAGCTCTCTGGAGGCAAAATATCAAAGTGTATCCCTGTGTAAATCATTTTTAAGCTCTATATGGAAATCAAAGACTGTATTAATGTTAAACAAGCATATTATTAAATGCTTTTTTTTGGGGGGGTCTTACTTTTGATGCTGTGCACAGATTCCCTTAAGATGTCTATAAACGGGAAGGTTGATGTACCGGCTTCATTGCCACCAGGAACAAAGAAGATCAGAGGTACGCGTGTTGCAACATCAAAATTCGAGTATTTAGCCCATTCACCATGCTCACCCAGTGACCAACCTGCAGCAACAGAAGCCCAGTAGCACACAGTTCATTAAGACTCGGGCAAACAGGAGACAAAGAAATTGATCAGTCTCAGTCATACAAGTAATACTTTTCATTTAAGGCAACACATTTGACTGATGTTTGTCCCAGTCATGAAAATGATGGCATTTGACTGGGCTTTACGCAGTGATTCATCAAACAGTCACACAGAGGATTCAGTCTAGTGCTCTCAACTGAATGAGACATTAAAAGAGAACAGAGTTTTCCAGTCACAAAGCTGAAAAAAAAAAAAAAAAAAAAAAAAAAAAAAAAAAAAAAACCCAAAAACGGTAAGTGGTGCAGAGAAAGAGCTGAGGGTAGAGAGAGTAGAAAAAAAACCCTATGGGAACAAATCATGGCACAATTTGCTGTTACAACAGTGCCATCTGGTGGTGCAAGATAAACATGACAAGCTCAATAAACCATATTGTTTAATTTGCACAGAACACCTGATAAAAGATATTTTAGCAACTTATTTTTCTAAATGCTTAAAAAGAAAGAAACAAAACAAACTGATTAACATTAGCTGCCTACATCTCATCCAGCTACACGTCTCCTCACCATGATCAGAGGTGAACACCACCATAGTGTTGTCTGCCAGCCCCAGCTCTTCCAGTGCACTGAGCAGCCGACCAACTTGAGCATCCATATATGACACTGCAGCATAGTAGTGCTGACGGATACGCAGCTGGAACACAGGATATAAAACACTACAGTGTTGCTGTTCGCTTCAGGAGGAACAACCACGGTAACCAAACTGGAGGTGCTGAGAGCAGCTGGTTCATACCTGGAAGTCTTTCGGTATAGATCCGTAGGGGAAGCTAATGTTGAGTTTTTGCACATCCTCTCTCTTCCTTACATCGGTCCAGGGGTTGTAGGCCACAGTGGGAAGGCGTTCAGGGACATCTGGGTCGGGGGCCAGAGTCATTTGGTCTAGAGGATACAGGGTCAGGTATTCCTGTGGAAAAATCTCAGAATTATTTCTGATTCGGGTTTTCTGACACTCCCTGGCCTTTGACCCAACACAAGACATCGATCTCATTTGTTTTTATTGCGTTACAGCTGTACTTTATTGTTTTCAATATTCTTATAGGCTTCTTTTGTCCAAACGAACATTACTGTTAAGCAGCAGAACAATATCTTCCACTCTTCACACACTGAGCCACCTTTGTGCTAAGGACAGGCTGTTCCCTGAGGGGCTGAGGACTAACTGAATTGCATAGAGTATACCATCAGTGAGTTACTGTTTGTGGTGTGAATAACCCAGATTCCATCAGCAGTCGTTGAGTTTCTTTTCAGTGCTGCCAATCAGACTGAGTGCTCACTCCAGGACTGTGCAAACTCATAAATCAGTCAGTATGAGTGAAATATTCAACTGAATGCTTTCTGTAGTCAGGTCTTACAAAACTCCAAGACTTAGCAAGTATAGTAGAGTAATAAAATATTAAGCAACTGAAATAAAATTAGTAGTATCTTGTTAAAAACACTGCTCTGAGTCGAGGTTCACTACATCATGTTGATCTTGGTCAACTCATTCAAAGTTAGAGCTACAATAGTGATATAAAGTGCAATCAATAAGCTCCACACTTATTCAAAATGCTTCTGATGTCCCTTTTATCTTCTTCAGGGTTATCGTCTCGTGAAGCTATACAGCACTCCCAACTCTCCTGCTGCTACAGACCATATCTAACATATTTGTGACGTGCTCCTTCACTGTGTCAAGGACAGCAGCGAGATCCTTTGTTTGAACAGCAGGTTGCTACAGTTCAGGTCGTCTGCACAAACCTTTTCCCTTTGACAGCTTAGATCAGAATTGCCTGACCCTCGAGGGCGAATTCATGGTGCACAACCATGTGAATGTCAAAAACACCAGGCATGCTTCATGCTTCTCCTGAGCCGATGCATCATGTTTAAACACCACAGTGCAAAAATGAAAGCAGTGACCTGTTTATTTCACTTTGTGCAATTTTTTTATTTATATTTTCCTTCAGGGATTGACTGAATTTAGCATTTGCACATTAGCAGGAATGCAGCACAGCAACATTGTAAAAGTGCTATTTGTCACTAAAAATAAAAGAATCATAATAAATATTCAGGATCTCAATATAGATCAAAGTAATGGGGATAATCATGTTGGCCATAATGGTGCAGCTCTACTCCTCAGTGCTTAATATAAGAGGATTCATCTGACTTATAAAGTCTTAGTTCAAGTCAGAAACTGAGTTATGTGAAACCTGCAAGTATTAAGTGACTGGACTGAAGAAGAGTCACCGGGAAGTCATATCAATACTTTGTAACTGCAGTGATGTAGCTAACCAACATGTACAGTAGAGTTCAAGCAGTCCAGAGGAACAGTAGGAATGGATAATAAGTGACAAACCTGTGGAATCCTAAAAGGTATATGCGGCTTATGAAAACCCACGGCCAAGAAGAAAGGATCGTCATCGTTGACTCGACTCTTCAGTAACCTCACCGCCTCCTCTGTGCTCTCCAGGTCAGGGAGGGTTCCCCCAGGCTGCTCGCTCACATTCACAGCACAGAGCAAGTTGACGTGGAGTTTCCCATCCTTCCCTTTACACATCTGGAAACAACGTTTGTATGAAAATTATGTGACATCTGAAGTTGTGTTGTGGCCACAAAGACTCCAGAATCGACTTGCTTATGTACCAATGTCTTTGGGCTCTGCTGTACTTTAAGTAACATCTTTAGCTGCTAGAAGCAGTTTGATACCCAGTGTAGATGATGCGTTTAGAGGTTTTGTTGAAAACAGTTTTCAGTCATAAATAGAATCAAAGTTCTGCCACAGAAAAGAGTCACAAGGAAATGAGTTAGCACTTTATACTCCCAGTTCCTTTTTTTCTAAACCAATTTAGATTCTTGGAATTTTGGTTAGATGGATGAAATAAGGTCTGTGCTCAACACAGACTTTAGATATTTCCAGGTTTAAGTCGACAACAGAAAATAAGTAAATAACACGCTCGGGAATGCTAAAACTTCTCCAGCTGCCCCAGACAATGGGACATGACACTGCATGTGTAGCCCAGGAGGTAACTGGTTGGTAGCGTGTATTCTGACACAGGTGAATTATTCCCTGAGGGGGTACCTCTTGGAAACTGATGAATCACGGTGTGCTAAAGGATCATTAACATTGAGAAACAGGCTCTCCATTTGAAAGGCTCCTTTTATAATCAACACGGTGAAAGTCGTACCTTTTTTTTCTCATATGTGAATGAAGGTGGGTGATAGGCTGGGATGGACCAGCTGTAAGGATAGTCGTCAGTATTGTTGGAGGCAATGCCTACAGAGTGAAAAAAAACAACCATTATTTTCACAGCTATTCTACTGGAAAGTGGTGCATGTGCAGTTCTTTCTATTCAAAATGCACCTGGTTAAACCTACCTGGGTGAAACACCTTGCCCACAGACATAGTGAAGTACCCTTGAGATTTAAAGTACTGTGGCAGAGTCGTGTAGTTTCCAGAATGGACTCTCCAGTAGGAGTTGAAGTCATAGAGCCTGGTTGTGTCCGGTCTGCGACTGGTTAACATGGATACCCGACTGGGACCGCACACAGCTTGCTGAGAGAGGAAAAGAGAGATCCAGTGAAGTTAAACAATGCAGTTCAATTCACCACAGCTAACACGAACAATGCAACTGACCTGCGCAAAGGCATTGAGAAAGACTTGGCCTCTGGATGCCAGCTGGTCAATGTTGGGCGATTTAGCCACCGGATCCCCATAGCACCCCAGAGATGTCCGCAAATCATCTGCCATGATGAAAAGGACATTTTTCCTCTCTGAAAGCAAACACAATCACAGATTACTCACTTTCTCTCCATCCCTCAAATCAGCCACTGAGCGCTTTGCCACAGTTTCCAGGAAGAGTCACACTAATGTGGGGGTGTACCATTATTCTAGTAAACTTAAAGTAAGCGCATTTAAACATCCAAGAACAGAAACTTAAAAATTGAACCTGAAAATAAGCTGGACGCGTAAAACATACCAAACAAAGCGCCATTCAGTTGGTAAATTAAATTAAACTAACAGCCAACAGTAGCACCAGCCACTGAGTCAATAAATATTCTGCACTCATTACAGCCAATATAAGTTAACCAAGTTACAGTCATTAGAAAGTCTATGAAGTTTTGCTAACAGCAATCAGATTACACCTGAAGTCCAAACCCCACCTACCTCTCCCCGCGGCAGCAGGATACGTCGACGTGTGAAGGACCAGCAGGAAAAAACACTTCAGGACAAAGATGTCCATTTTAGAGGAGCCAAAAACGGCTATAGCGCGATATCCTGACGTTAGCCTCCTGCTGTTCAAACTTCCGCCCTGCGCACTCCCGTCAAAACAAAACAGCGTGCCCGTTTGAGTGATTTAATTACTTCCTGATTAACCAGCTGTCACTCTTCATTGGCTATTTCAGCTCGGCGCCCGCGGCTCATTTGACGAGTTCAGTCACGTGTCAGTCATATTAAATGTCCCGCTGAATACCAGCACCCAGTCTAATTAAAATGAGATGATAGCCGCAGTCTAATGAAACTTTTGCGTTGTAACAAATCAGTTACATCCCGAGTATCTGCCAGTCAGCCTGCGTGTAGCTTCATTTGTACAACAGGCTCAGAATAAAGAAAATGCAGTTTAATTACAGAGCCGTGAAAACAACTGAGGAGTAGGTAGCCCTAAAAGAGTTAAAAGAAATTCACAGCTTTCATTTTCATAGAATAAATAGGGGCGATGATCTCTATCCGTTAAATTTACATTAACGTAACTGAAGAATAGGAGGCGAGTGAGAGGTCTCACTCCGCACATTGTTGACTTCCGCAAATTAACCGAATTACCAACAATAAGAAAGAAACTGCTGTTGATGGTACCAGAGCCAAAGAAGAAAGATCTGCCTACAAACAGAACGAAAGCTGAAGTGTTTGGAGTGTTGCGGGAAAAAATAATTTCAAATATATTGATTGATTGATTTTGCAAAATCTATAGGGAACATTCCCTGAAAGCTACTGTTTGCTAAGTGTGAGAGAAAAAAAACGCCCAAAGTCATTGTTTTGACGTTACAGTTATTTAATTATTGAATAAACAACTCAAAAAACAAACAAACATGAGAGTTACTATAAAAAGTTGTAGCCACAGCTGCCCTGACTGTAGCTGCCTCCACCCGTGTGTGAATGTGAGAGTGAATGAATAGTGGAATTGTAAAGCGCTTTGAGGGTCTCGAAAAGCGCTATATAAATGCAATCCATTATTATTATCATTATTATTATTATTAAAAATAACCAGATCTATTTTTTTAATTTACATGTTTTTGTTTTGTTTGTTTTTGTTTTCAGATATATTAGCTAACCACCACTCGAATCACCTGAAGTCTGATGTTAAAAATACATAATAATAATCATAAATCCAAAATAATAAAACCACATAAATAAATAAACCAACTGGAAACTATATAAACAGGAGAATGAATACTAAAGTCAATAAGTACAAATACAAATATCAATTTATTACATTTTACAGATAATAAAATGAAAACAATGTTAATATACATTCTTAATGTTATCTTACATGCATTTAATAGCATATTTGTTATTTAATATTATTTATTTTTGAGTCGGGGTGAAAACATCGTGTACAATACACGATCTTCGAAGCAGCGATACTGAACATGGCGGACACGAGCGCCAAACGTCTACTCGACAACGATAAAACTGGTGAACCAGCTCCAGACGTCAAGAGGGGGAAAACTGACAATGAGAATGGGCGAGAAGATGGAAATGAGTCGGTCCAGGAAAATGTCCTGTCTGGGTTCAAAACCTCAAGCGTGTTGAGTGACTCCGCCCGAGAGAAAAACATCTTTATCCACGGAAAGGTAGCGTTGTTGTAAAGTTAGCTACCGTTGCTCAGTGTACAGACCATATGCAGCTATTTGTTACTTGTAACTATTGTTACAGAGTTGCAAGCGGCGTTTTAAAGGAAGCCGTTTTTGAAAGTGGTTTTTGAATGATTTGTAAGGAACTGTACGACACTAGCTTCCGGTTTGACTTTTCAAAATAATAGTCATTTGTTTTGTTTTTGTTTTTTGCAAACCAGGCCTGATAGGAACTTTGATCTTATGGTATCTTACTATGATCTTAAGGTTGCAGATCAGGATGCTGTGGTTATCCTTGAAAAGACCCCGATCAGAGAAGACTCACTGGCTGAGCTCTTTAGTGGTTCCACACTCAAACTGGAGATGAAAAACGACATCTACAGCACATATCGGCTCCAGGCTCCCCCTCATCTCAATGGTATGCTACCCCACTA
The DNA here is from genome assembly GCF_900408965.1 of Simochromis diagramma. Lineage (NCBI taxonomy): Eukaryota > Metazoa > Chordata > Actinopteri > Cichliformes > Cichlidae > Simochromis > Simochromis diagramma. The sequence goes on from NW_024387477.1 coordinate 2,399,545, forward strand.
GTAAACTGTCTGAATGTTATGTGATGTCAGTCAGATAACCTGCATGTTTCTGTTATACAGAGATTAAGACCACAGTGGTGTGTCCAGCCACTGAGAAGCATATAAAGAAATACCAGCGTAAGGAGAGTTTCCTGGTCGAGGAAACGGAGGAAGACTATAAGAATATTACTCTACCCCACATTGTGAAGCAGAGTTTTAGTGTGCAGGTCAGTCTCTTTGGAGTACCTCTTCTGCTCCAGTCTGCTCTTTGGAGTCCACACTGCTCACTTTTCCCTGATTTTTACCTTGCAGTGGGTTTACAACATCTTGGAGAAGAAGGCAGAGGCTGAACGGATCGTTTATGAAGATCCAGATCCTGACGTCGGCTTTGTCCTCCTTCCGGATTTCAAGTGGGACCAAAAACAGGTCAGAGGCCACTAATGTTGACACTGCTTCACTGACTTTAAAACCTCTTGATCAACCAGAATAAACTAGAACATGATTTTACACTAAAGCTCTGGCATGTTTTGCAGACCTCATTTCTATGCAGACAATCATATATTTACATTTACAGTGGCACAAACACTATTCTTCTGTACCTCTGTAATATTTCATTTAGCATTGCATGACAACTCCAGGCTGGAGCATTTTAACATTATAATATACATTTAGATGCAAAGTGGTAAGATTGGAAAGAATGTTCTTGAGCACAAAAGCCCAAAATGGAGTGCACCAATGTGCTTATGGAACACCTTCATGCAATATTCCCTTTATTGAAAAATAAGTAAATAAATCACAGTCTGCCATTATTTGTATGATTAACACAATTAGACTGATCGATCTACATTTTTCCTTAATGATTGTGATAAATGGTAATATCCCAAACCTGATGTGTCTTTTGAAAATGAAACTTTGGAGAAAGTAACTTATTTGTGTTTTATGATGAACTTGCCCTACGCTTGTTACGGTTCATGAAGAGGACATACAGTGTAACTGATATAGTAAGTCTTTTGGCTTAAGGCTTCATGTTAAGAGTGTAACTTGAACACAGTATATGTGCAGGTGTGATTAAACCTGCACATATACTGGCCTGCAGAGGGCAACTTCATAGAAATCTATGGAAAAATGGCCCTGAGTTCCCACTTCTGTGACCTCAGAAAAACCTTCCTAATGACATTTTTGGGCTGAGTCGCTTTTTTCAGGTCATAGTAACTAAACCATGGGACTCTGCTAACAATGGCACTAGCTAGCTTGGTTAGCAAGGCAAGTTTTGGCTAGTGAAAAACTTCCCTAGAATGTACTCGTACGTTACAGTTCAGCGAATATACTGGAAAAAGCATCTGCCTGTCAATTAAAGTTGCCACAGCACCAATACTGCATAACTTAATACAATCCTTAATGCAATTTAAACTGGTTAGCTATATAGAAATTCACTCCCTTGCTCTGAAATTGTATTCTCTAACATGGGGTGACTGTGGATTAACTCTTTAGTGAGCCAGCTTCAAGCAGCCATTCAAAGAACTATAAGCTTCATTTTTCAGCCCCTGGAGCTTTTTACTCAAAAGCTTACTGGATGGCGAGTTCTTGGATTTTTAGACCACTTAACAACCTCGGCACATCTGTCTTCTTTCAGGTGGATGATTTGTACCTCATTGCAATAGCACATCAGAGAGACATCAAGAGCCTTCGAGATCTGACATCAGAGCATGTCCCGCTGCTGCAGAACATCTTCCAGAAAGGAAAGGTGGGGTTAAAGTGATCCTCAGGTCTCAGTTAAAGAGAGCTATATGCATATCAATCATCTTTACTCAATGTGGCTTCATTCATTCTCTGCGATGATATCTGTGTAAATTAGGAAGCCATCCTCCAGCGCTACAACCTTCCAGCCAGTAAGCTGAGAGTCTACCTGCACTACCAGCCCTCCTATTACCACCTGCACGTCCACTTCACCAAGCTGGGCTATGACGCGCCGGGCTGCGGTGTGGAGCGAGCCCATCTCATCGCTGATGTCATCCAGAACCTCCAGTCAAACCCCCAGTATTACAAAACCCGGACACTCTACTTCCCCCTGAGGGCAGATGATGGACTGCTCAGTAAGTTCAAGGAGGCAGGGAGGCTGTAATGAACTAAACTCAGAGCACCATCCACCGCCTCTCTCTCTCCATCCAAACCGTGAGCTTTACAGCTTTTTTTTTTTGTTTTGTTTTTGAATGCTATCAGTTGGCTTGACATGCTAATGTTCACGCTACTCCAGCCCATAACTTTTAATCCATATCAAATATTGTCTCTGTAAACTGGATCATCCTTTAATGCCAGTTCACAGCTCTGTTCATCATGTTGTAGAACAACGTTATTGACACTCTGATCCGGTTTGTAGTCTGTTTTTATGACTTTTCTGTTTTTTCAAAAGTAATTTGTATATTTCTGATGTTTTTTTGTAGTCGTGTCAGAAATTGTTATTAGTCTTTTTGTGATTAAAAACACAACAGTAGATGAAGCATTTTTTAATCAGTGTGTTTGATGTGTTTTTTGACTGAATGTTGTCAACTAAATTAAAGTACGTTTGGTTTCTAACTCTTTAATAAAATGTATTAAGTTTGCAGTGTTGGTTTCAATAATCCCTCAAAGACATAATTGGTTTATTATAACCAGGCCTATTATTCTTGCCTTATTTTCTGACATAATGAACAGAGGGGGTTACACCAAGCTCCGGGATAAGATCTATACGGACAATTTTAAACTGTGAATCATGGAAAGCTAAACTGGTACAGTCCAAGAGCCCAACTAATACCAACAACCAAAATTAGCTTTTAGCTGCTGCATCTGTATCTGCATTTATAATGACTGATATGTCAAAAATTAAAATGCAAAGAAGCCTTTGAAGAAACCCATGCAAGCATGTTGTGATGGTTGATGTTGCACATTTTGTCCAACAGGGGGCACTCTATAGTGTCACTGTTGGCAGCGTGTTTGGACATGCTTCTTTATCATATCACTGGAATACATGTATAACAGCAGAGAATCCAAAGCCACAGTTCCTCAGCTGCTGCACTAGATGGTAGTATAAATCCTACGATGATAAGACATTCTTGTGCATGTGCTAGACTGTAAAACTAAATCTCCAGTCTGGGTAATATCATGAGTCTCACTTTTTTCTCACTTTGTCATAAAAGAAAGCAAATTATAAAAACTTCTTTTGCATATAAACACAACCACTTTTAACCAAAATACGCAATGAAGTTGCACTTCGTTCATTTTCTGTCATATATACACTTTAACAGTGTTGATGTCCATATTAAACAATGTTTCAAGTGGTGAGGTCAGTGCATTACAGTATAAGTAATCCTGAAGGTCAGGCTTCAGACTGCTCGAAACTCTCAGTTTAAAGCGACCGAACCTTCTGTTTGAGAGGAGCAGCCAGTTAGAGGAGGCTCCATGAACTGGGGGGGCGGGTCTACCAAGGCCCAATATGAGACAAATAAAGATTATATCGAATTGTCATACAAAGCTGCTGTAGCATTCCGAGAATAAAAATAATACACACACAATGAAAAATGGAGCTAGCAATAAGCATAGCAGGTTCTCTTTAACTTAACACCACATACATACTTTTGGATCTGAAGTACTGCGCTCATTTGAACCTGTGCCTCGTAGCTACACCTGTGTCTCCCCTTCAGCCCCGCTGACAGTCGGAGCTGTATAATGCGAGTTTGTACACACACACACCTCAGTTTGCCTCTGAGCTGCTGTGACTTTGTTAAAAGATCATTTCTTGCAGACATAATTTTCTTATCTGATCTAAAGTCAGCTGGGCGGTGTTCAGTTCGTGCTTAAGGTGCGTTCAAGTGTCCCTTGGAAAAATGCGAATTGATCAACAACAACGATACTACACCGTCCTGTGATTTGTTCCTTAGCCTAGCAACCAGTCTACTGGGACCCACGTCAAAGACCATTTAGTGGTTTGTTCAGCCTTAATAAGTTACAACCTGTGCTTAATAGAAACTTGAAGGGGAAGCTGTTTAATGTAACTTGATCCTAATCCTCTCATTATTGTCTAACTGTCTGTTTCGAAAGCTTTTCCAGGTTTTTTCTTTTAAGTATACTAATAGGATTCATGGGTTACATGCTTGAGTTGGTTTTAACGTTATTAACCACAGGCACGCTGGACTGTGTGTACTCTTGTTTTGTTCAGTAAACACTTATCCTGGAAAAAGCACAAGGATCGCTGCTGAATGGACGTATTACGACATATCCAGTAGAGTGCATGTTTTTGCTTTTGTGTAAGTGCAATTAGAGCATTTTCCACATTGAGAACACCCAGAGGAAATCTTCCACAAAGGCATCAAAACCCGCTAATTAAATACCCCGAGAACCGGTTAACGCCTCTTTATTTCCTGAACCCAACCTAGGATAGCATTAGCAGGAAGATATCACGGTAGTGTAGGTCGCTATTAAACTATATATATATTTATATATTAAAAAATAGGATTGGAGTGTAAACCTAAACACTAATGATTTGTTGGTGAGACGGGATTGCGGAGTTTCCGTGGTGTCTCCTGAACGCAGCATCACGGAGCTGAGGACGCCAGCCCACGACTGAGACAAATAATCCAATCATTAGTCCAGTGACGGCGCAGATGTCTTGGTTTCAGTATCTGAGGGATGACTTCACCCTGAGGCCGTTTGAGATTCAGCAGACACAGTGAGTATCCCCGCAACGGCTACAAGCTTTCCCGGCCAACTGTGCGTCATCTCTGGGACTCTTCAGCTTTGTTTTGCCCGGAGATGGAGATGTCTGATTGGTAGTAATCGATACATGTGCTTGTTACAGTGTGCCGGACACGCTGCTGTGCTTGTTTGTGTGTGAACTGAATTAGTTGAGGGGATAAAACGTTTTATTTTAGTTTTTCCTCTTTGGGCTCTGATTTGCAGACAGCACTGTAGGTGGGCTGTAATTATTCTTTGGAGTTCCTGAAGTCCTTTTACTTAGTTTTTATGTACTTTTTGTTTTTTGCTGGTGTTTCAACTACATTCTGTTTTGGATTAGTGTGTAACGTTGGCTAAACTGGAAGTAGGTTGGTGGTAATCCCCCTAAAAATCAACTTTGGTCAGGCACTTTTTCCATCACATGATTTAACACCAGCAAAGCTGTTCTGGTTCTTTCAAAGATTGCCACCTGTTGTTATCTATTGTGAAACATTCGGGGACCATTAAGATGCATTTGAGGTTTTAATCTATTCTCCAAGTAAGTTTTCAGTGAACTAGTTTTAATTGGCTAACCTGTCAAAAGGACCCTGGTTATAAGCAGCAGCTGATCTTTTCTCCTTCAGCAGCTCAGTGCCTGCTATTCATCCATGCACCGCCTCTCATGCAAGGTTTCCATATAATTCATTTACTGGAGCCTTTAAAGGCATATTAGGCCTATTGTCCTGATCAGTCACTCTCTACAACCCTGTAGACTTAGTGAGAACACACACACACACACAGTGCATGCGTGTGAGCTCAGTGTTTGGTGGAGGCAGGTCAAGGACGGTCCAGATTAAACAGTTATCTTTCGCTGCGTTTCACCACCGTAATCCTGAACACAGACACTGACTGATTCAGAACAGAGTCATGCTGTCTGTCAGTGTGACTGAATAAATGACACTATTGATCTGAGATCAGCTGATCTAATCCACAGGCTGACGTGCAGCAGAACGATGTTGACTTCTGACTGCGTTGTTTCTTTGTTCTGGAAGTGACGACAAAGCAGATTCCCATTACACGTCAAAGCGCTCTGAGATCTTGATGAATAATGACGTGGTATCACTCAGTACTTGGCAGTAAATCCAATTATCACACTGAATGAAGATGCACGAGTTTGTCTGCTGGTTGTCGGATTGAGAAGCTTGGAGAAATAGGCTTCTGTGAGAGTGTGTGTGGCCTGTCAACTGTCAAAGTCTTCTTTATTAAAGGTCTGATTAGGTCGTCCATCACTAGGTCACTTTAAAAAAAAAAAAAAAAAAAAAAAAAAATAGTTTTTCTTTGTGAGGGAGTGCTGTCATGACAATTCAGTCATTCATAATTTGACAGAACATGCTCCTGTGTGTCTGACTCGGAGTGTAACTGGATGGTCTTTAAAACCTAACTTCTTGCTTCCTGTGCAGCCTGAGTGAGCGTTATCTTTTCATATCGATTATACTTCGGAGGCAGGAAATCTTTTTGGATGGTTTCATCTGCCACCCTGCTCATCAAAGTCAGGAAAAACAAATCCGTGTCAGCTAAAGTCCTGGAAAACCTCTTTAGCATTGAGACAGCCTATTCAATCAAGCATTCACAGGACTTTGCTTGTTCCTCATTTCGTTGTGTTACAGCCTCCCAAAATAGATTAAATTCATTTATATATATATATATATATATATATATATATATATATATATATATATATAACATGCACATAAGTATTCACAGCCTTTACTCAGTACTTTACTGAAGCGATTGTGGCAGGAGTTAGCACGCCTATTTTTGAGCGGTTTTTCCCGTTTGTCTTTGCAGAACCTTTAAGCTCCATCAGGCTGGATGGAGAGCATCAGTGCACAGACATTTTCAGATCTCTGCAGGGATGTTCAGGTTCAATTCTGGGCTCTGGCTGAGACATTCAGAGTTGTCCTGAAGCCGGTCCTTTTGTTATCTTGGCTGTGGGTTTAGGGTTTGTGTCTTGTTGGAAGATGAATCTTCACCCAGTCCGAGGTCCAGAGCACTCTAGAGCAGGATGTCATCAGGGGTGTCTCTGTACATTGCTCCATTTAACTTTGGACCCTGACTAATCTCCCTGTCACAAAACATCCCTACAGCATGATGCTGCCACCACCATGCTTCACTGTAGGGACGGCATTGGGCAGGTGATGAGCAGTGCCTGGTTTTCTAAAGACATGATGCTTAGCATTCAGGCAAAAGAATTCAATATTTGTTTTATCAGACCGGAGAATTTTGTTTCTCGTGGTCTGGGAAACAACATTCAGGTATCTTTTTGCAAACTCCAGGCAGATTTTCTGGCTGTCTCCTCAGCATTGACTGAAGAGTGACTTCCATCTGGCCACTCCACCATACAGGCCTGATTGGTGGAGCACTGCAATAATGGTTGTCCTTCTGGGATGTTCGTCTAACGCCGACAGAGCAGTGCTGAAGCTGTGTCAGTGTTAGGCCCTTCTATCCCCGATCACTGAGACTGGCTGAGCGGCTAGCTATAGGAAGAGTCCTGGTGGTTCAAAACCTCTTCCATTTATCAATGATGAAGGCCTCTGTGCTCACTGGGAGTTTCAGTGATAAACTTTTCTGTACCCTGGGGATCGATCACTTTTAAAGCCAACCTCGAGTGGTCATTAGAGGAACTATAGTTGTTGAAACTTTCAGGTTGTTTTCGCACTGAATGCCGCTGCACACTGGGCTGGTGTCGTGTGGTGGGAATAGAAATGATGGAAATTTAAATGTCATCAGTCAAAACTTTGTATTAATGGACAGCTACACTATAAATAGCTCCATCGGTTGGATTTGGTAGGTATTTTACCGGCTTCTTTAACTTGTTGGGCGAATGTGTGAACCGCTACAGTATTGAGCGACTACATGAGCAGCTATCCCATAAAGCTTATTGAGATTGTGGAAGAATTTCTAAGTTCAATGTAATTTGTCTCTCAAACCGAATGGGATTCATTAAGTTTTTAGCTGATGAGCACAGTAGTTGCTAAATACCGATATCTTTGGCAGCATTTAGCAGTCTGTGTTCAATTAAAGTGTTGGTTACATACAGGCAGTAATGAGCAAACTTTGGTTTGGTCCTTTAAGAAAGTAAAACGTGTAGTGTTAATGATGGACTTGCCAGGTTTTGCTGGGAAACCAAGAAGCACTTCACTTTGCCATGACAACTGTACCCAAACAAAACCTTCTTTAACAGTTTTAGGGGGAAAACAGTGTGTTGTACCCCAAGAATAAACCCTCACTGCTTCAGTTAAACAAAGGTACCTTTGCTTCTCCTTGAGTTCAGTTTATGGAGCAATGAGATGACACTCTTAAAATCTTCACTCTCGGGTCATTAGGTCATCGGCATTCAGTTATATACTTTGTATTAGTGGCTAAGGGGCCTCCAGTTGCTTTAGTACTCAAAGACACACACGCATGCAATTGATGCAAATAGAGTTGAAGAATAGGGTTTTGTTTTTATCGCCCCATAAAGCTCAGCTGGGGCCTGAGATAGAGGGAAGGAAGACGGGGATCTCCGCTTGTTGGCGAAGTGTGTTCTGTGTAAGATTTCTCTCACACACACCACCACCCAGCACGGCGGGCTAAGGGCAGGAGTATGATTACAGGCCTATTTACATTACAGCATAGAGCAATGGAGAAGGGGGGAGAGAGACTGGCAAGAAAAGGGAAAAAAAGAGGGAGAGGAAGAAGATGGTTTCCAGATGTGAGGTGGAATTCAGAGCAATGTGATTCCCCTCCTCTTCCTCTATACAGGGAGAGATATCTAGATCAGCTTGTGTGCGTTGTGTTGGAGAGAATAGGCGACGCGCAGAAACCACAAACCGGAGGGGAAGGAGAATGCATTGTGCTGAGGGTGAGTGAGGAAGCAGAACCGGAGCCAGCCGAGGGAAAAGGAGCGGTGGAGATGAGGAAGGGGATGGAAAGAATAGAGAAGAGAAGCAAGGCCTCCGGGTTGACCACAAGTCCAGAGATCTAACTTGGGGCATTTCAGCCGAGTGGAGGCTTTTCTGGCATCACGGTAGGTAGGAGGGACAAGCACTGCATGAAAAACCATCAGTCATTTCAGAGAAGACGCCACAGCTGTGCAGAGGGTGGCTCCAGCTTAATGAATGGAGGTGTCCATCACTGATTATATTAAGTTTCATTAAATTAAAAAAGATTCGTTTTATTTTTAGACTTTTTGTTTGAAAACATGCTGAACTTATAATTTGCTCACTTCTATCAATGTATTTCATCCCCGATGGATCCAGATGACACATTTTCATATCTCTTAGTTGTTTCTTTGCGAGTCGTCCGTTCTCTCCGTCACTGTTTCAGTCTCTCTCTCAGTGGGTCCAGACTCAGGGTCGTTTCAGGAAATACCAGTATCCACTTTTTTCCCCCCTCTTCCAGGGGAAACTGACCGACATTCCTTGTGCCTCTATAAACAGAAAGCTGTCTGATTCACACATGCTTGTTCACATACGAACATGCGCAGCATACACTCGCCATGCCATGATGAGTTGCACTGAGAAATTTGTGTACACAGAGACTCTGGAAACCTACTCAAATGGATGTTATAAATCTCCTTTGGCTGGAGTCTATTTTTCCTCAGAGATTTAGTGAGTTGAGTTCATTTTAAAAGCTGCCTCAGTTGGATGTGTTACTGATACCTGAAAACAGACAGACCCCACATGTAGAGTTAAAGCTGCTCTCATTAATATTTTGGTTTTATGGCCTGTTGATCACTTTAATTGCCTTTATTCCAGTTTTGTTTATATTAATGTAACTTATAGACCTACTGTATACTAATAGTTTAGCACCAGACTTTAAATAAAAACTCAGCAGCTTCATACATCACAAAACCTGAACACGTTATCACTTTCAGGACCTGGTGGAAAACAACACAGAGCTAAAGGAAGAGTGAATATTGGACTTGGATACGTCAAATAGTCAGAGATGCATTTCTAAACAAGAAGCACTCAGAGTGCAAACCTCCAGCAAAGCGCCTCACTCAGGGCAGTATTTACTTTGAAGGGAATAGTATGTATGTATGTTGTATATATTAAGTTTGTTTTCTTTATTCTTCTTAAAGGTACTTTAAGAAGTTTGTAGTGCAGTAAAAATTAGATGAGGGTAACATGACCGATGTCTACTCTGGTTACACATAACAGGTGTTGATTTGTAAATAAGTGGACGTGAGTAACCTGAGCTTAGAAATATTATATAGTATTATTATAACTAACAATGCAGCTCTTTCTCTTGATGGTACTTTCTTTAAAAATGTAACACATTGTGGAGTTAACTTGAAAGACGGATTTGAAATGTAAATGACACAATGGCATCATATTTGGATGCAAACTGTAATGTGATAATTAGATAATATATAAATAATTATGTCTATATGCTGTCGATAAACACAATGGCAGTAAGTAACATAGATTTAAATAGTATTGTTATCACTGACTTTGAAAAAAGGTCGGAGCTCAAATGTGACATGATATTTCAAATCTTTATGCGTTACTTTCTATATGTTGTTACACTGCACTTGTAAGAATCACAGTTTCTAAATTTTAAGGCTTGTAATCAGCTTTCACCCAATAAATCATTAGGTTGAACTTGAGAGGCTACATTTGAATGGCTCGTTAACACGACCCCACTCTACACCTTGACAAAGTTTTATCAGAATCATTCAAAACTTTTTGATCTATTGTGTTTACAGACTGAATGACACACAGGCAAACGCTGCCAAACTTTAGCGGAGGTCATAAATGCTGATGTTGTTCTGTGACCGCTATAAAACTTCATGGGCCACATACAGCCCACTTTGGACTTAAGTGGGTTGAGTGAAGACATTTAACTAAACATTGAATTCCTGAGACGCAAACAACAAATTTCAACAGTAAATCTCAGTTTTTCTGCATGATAAATGTGTAAAATTACAGAAAAAGTCCTGACAGCTCATTGTTCAGACTGTCCTGTATTTGTAAAAGATAACGTTTTTGGTTATTCACAGAATTTTTAATTTCTTTCTAACCACAGACTGACTGTTTTTGCTTTTGTTTGTTCAAAAAGTTTTTAAAAAGGTCTTTATTGGCAGGAAAAGCTGTAGAAGTTCTAAAAATACAGATAAAGATTCACTCATTTACATTTTCCAAAGCCTTCCAGTGGACCTGATTGAAGTCTTTGTCGGGCCAATTTTGGCCCCTGTACCTTAAGTTTGACATCCTTGGATTACATGACTCATTAAAGCTAAAAGTAATGCACTGGTTGTTCCAACTAGGGCACTATGAAGGTTCAAATCTCAAATTGTTCATTGTTAACTTGGATGATTAGTAGTTTTATGGTTGTTGACACTCAGTATGGACATAATTTGGTTGTTACCCTAAAAATCACCGAGTTCGGCACCCAAGCCTAACGATAGCATCTCTAACCTTTGACCTTTCGGTGGTGCGAGACTCGAGGTACAGTCACGAAAACTGGTGAAATACACCAGGAGAGTATTACCAATAAGCGTGCTATTTTCTAAACTTTTGCTGTTTAGTTTGAGGGGCTATGAGTATGAATGGCCTGAAAAAGAGAAGATGAATAAGAAAACACATAAACATTGGGGCCCTACACAGCTTGATAGCCTCCTAATTACTACAGTGCTGTCTGTGCAGCGTTTGGTGTATTGCCTAATCAAAATTGTACATCACTTCCTTTCCTGCTGCCTGGCAGCCGAGCACCAACTTAACTTTTCTAATTGGTTTGACCCAGTTTTTTGTGACAGGAAGCAGACTTTAGATTTCTTTAAATTTTGAGCCTTTTCTTTCTATTTCACTACTGAATCATCCAACGGCACTTTAAAGTTCCTCGAAAGACTTAAAATATGAAAAAATGCAGGTGATAGAATTATTGTTCTACTAATTATGTTTTGTACAACAAATGTGTCAGGGAGAGACATGATTCAAAGAAAACAGACTAGAAATGAACAAATGCACAGACTATACCAGGATGGGAAATCCCAAGAGCCTGCTTCAGGCATTAATCTCAACTAAAGCCAATTCAGCAGTGAATTTATTGGTGGACACGCCGATTAACCCGTAGATTAAATCGGTGGAAATCCTCCGTCTACACAACTTCAGTCCTTGGTAGGACTTTATGCTAAGGGTGTGTACGCATGAGTAAAGACATTTCCCAACAATCCCAGCATGCTAAAACTGATCTGTGTGTTTGTGTATTATTGTGTTGAAATGGAGCTGTTGAGCTCTGGAACTGATACAGCGTTGCCCCACACACACACACACACACACACACACACACACACACACACACACACACACACACACACACACACACACACACAGAGAGAGACAGAGTGACTTTTAAAGCTTTGACATGTCTGAAGTGAATACTGAATCACACAGACAGTATTCAGTCTGGGCATGTTGGGATTGAGAAATCCGTTCCACTAACAGCATTACTATGTCAACACCATGATGATTCATGTGATTTGTGTGTTTGTGTCACTATAAGATCACTAAGATAAAAATGTCTGTAGTGTGACAAAGCAAGACTTTATACTTTCACTCTTATCACTCCGACAACATTTTTAACTGTTTAAACATGTAAACACATGCTCTGTTATAGATAACGGCATACAGCTCCTAGTTGTTTTGATATATAGTGATCTTCTAATGATCATTTTAAAAAATTGGCCTCTTAGCTAAAATTGACTCAGTGTTGTAGCAGGAAATCTCAGGATCAGCCCCTAGTCACTTCACAGCCACTCACACACAGTGTAAGCGCTCTGAGCTGTAGTGGCTGTTGGTGGTTAAGCTTCCTACTTATAGCGATTAGCTGCGACAGGCTGTTGCGCGACCGCTAGGCCTCCTACTGAGATGCAGAGAACATTGGGCTCTGTCCTTTTGTATTTGAAGGACACTGAAATGCTCCACTAATTTTTAAACCCTGACATGTGGTCAAATGTATTGTAACGGAGAGTTTATGGTTTAATTCCAGGTGATGCCAGACTGCTAGCATAACTTGGCATAAAAAATAGAAACAAATAGCTTAGTAAACATACCAGCACTAAAGTAGCCCAGGATATGAAGTCAGGACATCATCATTGTGTGTAAATGACCACAGATGATGTGTTAAACATGGGTGTACCTACTGTGATGGTACAGTTCTGTTTTGAAGGCTTTTTTAGGATTAGCAATGTCTCTGTGTTTAAGGTTAAGCAGCATTTTCATTCACTAAAGCAAGAAAACTAAAGCAAGCATTGGTCGTTTTTTTTTTGTTTTTTTTTAATTGAAATTAACTGTACTCCAAGTCTTCTTATTTGTCTGACTATTGTATTTAAATGGCTCTAAAGGTAGCAAACATGGTTGAAATTGGCATAGGTGAAGCCCCGTAGATAGCTAGCAGCTAAAGCTACTGCTGAAGAAGCCAAACCCTGCTAATTCAAAACACTGAGCCTTGATCTATTAGATGGTATTAAAGATGGATGCAATTTCTGTGACAGGTTTTAGTCGGGAAGTCCGGTTTTAAAGATGACCATTTTTTATTATTGCTGTCTTGATAAGAGACCGTGAACCTGCATCCTCACCAGCTAACAATTTGTCCGTCACAGCTAAATGGTAAATGGAAATGTAGCGCTTTTCTACTCTAGTATATTCAAGACGCTTTATACCTCATTTACAACTATTCATAGAAGCACTTTTTTTCTGTTCTAAGTGTCTTTATCTAGCATTCGCACACACACTAACTTCAGTATCTTGCCCAAAAAACTTTGGCATGGATCAGGGATCAAACCACCAACCTTCTGATTCGTAGATGCTCTACTTCTTGAGCTAGGGAAGTCTACTTTTCTGAAATGCAAAATGACAAAAAAAAAATACACAAAATCAACTTAATATTTTAATTAGTAAAATTGAATGGGTCACCAGGAAAGAGTTTACTGAAATCAAGTTTGAGGGCCAAAGTGTTTTTTGCAACCACCGCTATCATCTGTTGGTGGCTATTAAAAAGAATGCAGGTTAAGGCACTTACTTGTTTTAAATATATTTTTTATTATTTGTGGATATAATTACCAAAAAGAACCAAAACTGTTATAAAAAGGGAGTAAATCGGCCATTTACGAAACCACAGTTTCCATCACTTCCTCTTCAGATTGATTTCTGTTTTTCTTTTTCCAGTCCTGGAGCTTGCTGCTTGGAATTTACATGGTGACTAATGAGGTTCAGCGGTGAAGACTAGTAGATTTTCTTACTTTTTTACGAGAACTAGCTGGCTCCAGCTTCATATTGGACAGACAGGACAGTGGCATGTTTGTGCCCAGTTTAAACATTTCTTTAGGTTTGGTCTTAACCGGCTGTATCAATATAACAATTGACAGTGATTTGTAATCATTTGTCTTTAGGGTTAACTATAAAGGCTATATTGGATATAAAGTGTGCTGTTACTGCAAATAACAACACACTTTATACTTTTTTGCTCACTGTCTTTATGGGGAAACATCTGAGGTAATATTAGTAAAAGTAAACATTAACAATAAACCACTTGGCACTCACTGGTTAATTACATCTAAACAGTAGAAAGAGACAGTGAAGGATAAGGTCGTGGGGGGAGTATCTTGTTCACACATGCCTCTTCCCTCCCTCTCTCCTCCCTCTTTATCTTTCCTCCCTCTGTGCTTCAGCAGCATTACCAGTCGTGGTGACTGGGAGGAGAGGAGCAAAGCATGCAGCAGCCAGTCAGTCATTTATAGTTCATTGTTTTCATCACTGCATTGTACCACTCAAAGAATTTGTTCTTCTTTTGTGGGACGTGGTCGTTGGGGGAAGAGACGTTTTCCTCTCTCTCTGGTGAATTGTTCATTTTTAAAGGGCGATTCAGTTTTTCTAACTCTATTTTTGTGCTGCTTGCACGATATTATGATCGTCCCACTTTGGCTGCAGTTGAATGCGAGTCTTGGAGTGGTTTAGACTGGCTAGCTTTGGTGCTTTTCCTGCCAGATTTATGAAAGGAGAGAGGTCAGTATGAAATTTGACTTCAGTGGAACTCAAAAGTGGGAGGAACCTCAGAGGATGGTTTGACTTGGAGGAAGGCGATCTTCTCTTGTGGAGTGGCATCTTTTCTACTGCGAAGAGCGAGAAGTCTTCATTATACAGGGGGCAAAGGAAGACAAAAACCTCAAGTTTTTGGGTTTGAGAGCTTTAAATTCATAGACCAGAAGAAACGGGGCATCATCGGGAAAACGCACAAATCACGTTTTGGCTTCATCTCATCGTTATACCATGGCCGGGATGTACGGATGCTTTAAGGGTCGCAAGTAAGTTTCAGTTGTAAAATATTACCTGAAGATTGCAACACCTTGTTCTTGCATCACACGAGGAAAGAGAAAAAAACAAAAAACTGGATTGCTCACAGATATTGCTTCATCAAACTGCTCACTCAGGTCATCAACACAGTCTCTGCAAACCTGTGTCACAGGATATGGGTGGTGTCGGCCCTTTCCACGGGATTTGTCATTTTCAGTGTAAAACTCTATCATAATGCAGACCGCTGACTGCTGCTAGTACCACAAAATGTGTTTTCTTTGTTGCGCTCCACTCATTTTTTTTGCTTTCCACGGTATGACTACAAGTGCATGCAGCAAGAAAAATAAAAACTCTTAGAGTGCACTGACCTGCATTTGCATCCTGCACACAGTCTTTTAATGCAGTGGTCAAATCAGTCTGTATTCTTTTTGTCACCACAGTTAGTGACTCGCTTGGGAACAAACAGTCAACTGAGTAACTCGCAAGACGGGTTTTGACTGGAAGTCAGTGATTAGTCCGTAAATCTCTGAGTCAAACTCGCTTTTGTCATGTGTGCTGTACACTACAATCAGGTGGATGAGCATGATTTCCTGTATGTTTTCCTGGAACAGGATCAGTTCATGTTGTTGCTCATTAAGGTTTGATGCTGCATAGCTGTGGCCGTGTTAAGAGTTTTTTCCTCATTTAAATTTGGATGCATGTTTCTGTTCTTGCTGATTGAAGTCCTCTGTGATTTTAATGCTTTGAATTGGCTAAATATAGGACGCTGGGCTTGGCAGTGTGATTGGACCACAGAGGCTCAGCATAATGAGTGCCTTTAGCTTTTTGACTACAGTAAAGTGTCTTTTTTTGTAACAGAGCTGTGTAGATGTGGTGCTGGTTACACTGATACCCCCTTCAACTTTCTTTGTCTTTGTCCTCCCAGCCTCATGACAGTTGAACAGTGAAAGCTTTTACAGCCGCCTGAGTGGAGCTTGAACAAATAGAGAGTGTGTGTGTGTGTGTGTGTGTGTGTGTGTGTGTGTCACACACATACAACACTGAACAAAAGTCTTGAGTCTCTCCTCTTTTCTTGTTTTGCCAGGAAAATGTGAAATGAGTGCATCCAGCTTGATGAAAGGTGTGTAAACACCAGAGGTGGCAAAAGCATCCTGTAATTAAGTAGAAGTACAGATTCAACTTCATGTAAAAGTAAAAAGCACAGGCTCTGAAACGTACTCAAAGAAAGTAAAGGTAGCTCCTCGAAGAACGTTTCTACCTCTTATTTTTATGAAAAGCAAACTGAACCTTGGGCTATATTAAAGTATTAAATAAAATAAGTAGATGGGGAAACTAACTTTATTTCAGTCTAAATTCTCACTCAGGTAAGTAGAACATGAGCAGGGAAAAAGAAGGGAAACAGAACAAAAAGCTCTATTTTCTGTTGTCTCCATTGTAGAGGGTGACTTTGCCTCTCAACGTGAAAATGTGTAGGGAAGAGTTTACAGTGGATTCAGCAGGTGGAGGAACCCTAAAATCAATTGTACTGGCTCAGTATGGGGAGCCATTAGATTCTCATGTACAGGCTGTGGTCAGCTGACCTGCTGCTACTGCTGCGCTGAGTTTTACTTATCTTTGTGTCAAAAGCTGTTTCATGAGTTGTCCTGGCTGATTTCCATCCGATTTCCACCCTCTACACCAGAGGCGTCAAACTGCAGGCCTCGAGGGCCGGAGTCCTGCAGGTTTTAGATCTCACCCTGGGTCAACACACCTGGATGAAATGATTAGTTCATTACCAGGCCTCTGGAGAACTGCAAGACATTTTGAGGAGGTCATTTAGCCATTTGAATCAGCTGTGCCCTTGAGGCCTGGAGTTCCCCACCCCTGTTCTAGATGGTATAAGGTTCATATGAAGGTGGAATTCAGTAAATGAATCTAAGGATCATCAGTTTAACTTCAAATTCATCTCTGCAACCCTTTTATGTAACCTAACTCTGACCATCAGCACTACAGCCTCTGCATCACTCACATGCTTTAAATCCATCACAGTACAGCAAAGTAACCTGTTTATCCTGTACTAAACACAGTGTTTTCATGCAAACTTCAAATAACACAGTCTACCTCAGTCTGTTTTTTAGCAGGTAAAAACTGGTCAGAAAAATGACTACTCAAGTGAAGTAAAGTAACGAAGTAGAAATACTTTGTTACTTCCCACCTCGGGTAAACATACATTTAACAACAGTCTAAAAGGCAAAAACAGTGTTTGTACAATTTTAACAAGCTTGCCGATATTTAGTCTGGGTACCTTTTTTATTCTTCAACAACCTGAGCTCTCTTAGGCAAAGTTTCTTGTTATTTCTTTAAGTAGTCTTTGAAAATAGTTCTCCAGACTTCTTGAAGGACATTTAAAGCTCTTCTTTGGATGTTTCTGCCTTTTTGTTCTGTTCTTTGCTAACATGATGCCACGCTGCTGCAATAATGTTGAGGTCTGGGCTCTGGGGAGAAGCTTTTTGCTGTCAGGTATGCTTTTACTCCCTTGGCTGTGTGTTTGGAGTTCTTGTCATGTTGAAAACTGAAACCGTTGCCAATCAGACACTTTCTAGGTTGTATTACAGGATGATTAAATATTTTCTGTTTATAATCCCATCAATATCGCCACCACTGGCTGAACCACCAAACCATGACAGAGGCTCTATTGTGTTGTACAGATGACTGTAGATACTCACTTTGTCTCTCTTCTGACCTCCTTCATCCATATTGATGAATTTGTAGCTTTTCTTAAAGATCACTTACAACTTAGAAATGGGGAAAAATGAGAAAAGACTTTTGTACTATATTTTATTCAAGTGCATTTTGGCAGAATGCACTAAATTAAGGCTGAGCCTGCGTTTAAATTGAAGTCATGAGATTATTATTTCAGTCAGGGCAAACTGAAGCATTTGGTATTTAAGTGGCTACAACAGCATTATAGTTGGAGTACTATTGGATGCCCTGTATATTTTAAACATTTTAAATGTTTCCGACTTCTATGGGCTTTCAGCTCCCCCGCTGACCCCAGTAGGCACCCCCGTCCTTTGGCACCCACCAAGGCAAGGGAGCCCAGGCCCATCCAGACCGGGGCCTACGGGAGCGGGACTGCCAAGCCCCCACAGGACCTGGGGCAGCCCACCTGACCCCACCGCAGAGGAAACTGTACCCTAACATTCAATCATCTCCCAGACTGCACAAGACAGTAGACACCCAGGTTAAGTTTATTCTCCACCTCTCCTGTGACTCTTCCCCACCTGCAGAGTGGACTCCTGCAAGGATGGAACAAACTCCCTGTCAGTTGAAGAGCCCCCTAGTTAGGCTGATGCACCAGAGGCCCCCTGCGCCAGGGCTGAGCCCCCGTGCCCCCACCCGCCCACAACCTCGGCGACACACCAACAAGGACCTAAGCCCCCAAGGCCCAGCCAGAGCCCTAGCACGGAGGCGAAGCACCCTGTCTGTCAAACCAGAAATCTTTTTTGTGGTTAATATATGTCTGCGGTTAGTAAGTGAAGCAAAGCTAATGTTTAAATCTCCCTAACCCAGATAGTTTTTTGTTTAAATCTGATGTCATTTTCCAGTTTGGCTCAGCAGTAGAGTAGAACTCCACAATAAAAGTATCAAAGCTGATGATAAGGTATATTCTCATTTTCCCACCAGTCCCCACTGGGATTTTCTGGTCCAAGACTGATTATGCAACTACTGTAGGTTGAGTTTGTATAGAAGAAATGGTGATGCAGCTGGAAATGAATGTAGACTGTGTAGAGTGACTGAAAGTGTTTGGTCAGTTGCTGTCTTGAGTCCATGTAAGGCTTGTTGCTAAGAGCACTGACAGATGAGGAAAGGAGATGGAGGAGAGAATGTGGCAAAGAAAACGAGAGCCGGATGTTGACAGGAACCTCCAAATGCAAAGGAGTGATTTCTCAATTTGAACCAAACCTCAGGGTGAAAAACATTTTGCAGTTTGTTGTTTAAAAGGTTTTTGGTTTTTTTTGTTTGTTTTTTTTAAGTCTGAACCACTCAAACTCCAAGTTACATAAAATCAATATCCCTACATTTTATGCACCAGCCTTTAATTTGGTAACTTTCAGAGTTATGAAGTGACCTGGACGTGATCGCAGGTCCAGTTTATTTATTTTTTTACAAAGACTTGTGTTGCAGTTGTGGCAGTAGCAAAGCAGGGACGAGCATATATATGTTCTGTAGCAATAAATAACTGACCAACATTCAGCTGCCTTTTAGTGCCTGGTGAATGGATTCAAACACCAATGTCTTGTCACCAATGTTTATCTTCTGCTTGATCACTTTGTTTCAGATGAATGCAATGTTGGAATAAAAAGCTAAGCTGTCTTCTGACTTATCTGGGACTCTGAATTGCTTTGCAACAAGCAGTGTCTTGTTTTATTTCAGTCATTTCAAATGAAACCACATTTTGTAACTGCCACTTCATGCTTCATCTGCACTGTCTCCCAGTAACTTATTTTTCAGGCTCTATGTTTACATAAACTGAAGGCTTGGGAATATCAGACATTATGTTGGTGCTCCTCTGTGATATGAGCACGCAGAGCAGTGCAGCATCATATTGAGTGTTAAAGGTCATTGTAGTTCGACGGCTTGTTATAATGCTTGATGGGATTAAATCGTGACTACTTGAATACTAAATGCATTGCTGGGAATTTCAAGGTTTGTGTTTGGGGGCAGATAAAGTTAGACAGACTGTTTTCATTATCTTTAATAGGGTTTCCCACTGACAACCAACCAACAGCAATATTTTTTTTTTTTTTTGTCTATTTTGTGCTGGAGACCAGTCAAGATACTATTTAAAGCTGTTATTTTCTTAGTAGCTGACAGGCTAATACACGGCGGTATCAGCGTGTTAGCACTGGCTAGCTAATGTGGCATGGATTTCCAGTATTAAACAGCACTGTAACCTGAGACCATATGCATAGAGGTGTTGCAGTATACTGGTTTTGAACTTGATGAATAGTAAATGGTACACCGCTATGGTTAAAGGCATGGTTATTGTGGCTCTCTTCCCATTCACTGAGATGCTACTGAAAGCAATCTGTATGTTTAATGGCTAATGGATTCATTATACAGTAGCTGCATCTATTTCTAGAATCACTTTTCACAACAGTCCTGCCAAGTCACTCGGCAGGTGCAGTTGGACTGGAGACGGATAAACTCTTGAGGAATTTATTTTAATCAAGTTTGTTGAATTTTGTTTTGCTACTTTTCACAGCATGCCGAGCATTTGCATTAATGCTAGCTTCTTCATAAAAAGTGTAGGTACGTTGTTCAGTTTTGAGCTTGACTTTAATGAGTACTGAATAACTTTAACATCTGTCACCCAACACCTTTAAACCAGAAATTCAAATAATGCTGCCTTTCACGGCTCTGAAACATTCTCAAATTGTTTTGCATTGCAAGGGTAGGTCACAGCCACATTCTTTGGAGTTCAGGAGTAAAAATTCATGACTAATTTCCTTCACGGTCACCTTCTCCTGCTGATCGCGCAGGCGTGGACTGGCTGAATGGGTCAAGAGGAAATACCAAAGTTTTAAAGGCCATGTTCCCAGTTAGGTATGCGCAGCTGGACAAGAGACTGGGAATCGCACAAAGATGGAGAAAGGAAGGGATGGTGAGATAATGAGACGAGAGGTAAAAAGAATGAGGAGAAAGGAGGGGTAATGCATTGATGATGTGGAGCTGTGTTATCTGGATGCATTCTTTATACATTTTTCATGTCCTTTTATGGCCCTTTGGCTCGCATTGAGCGCCTTCGTGTAACAGAGATGGGTTAGACAATAACAAAAGTCATGTAAAAGCTCTTTAACATCTGGGAAGAGAGCAGTGGGAGAATGGAAGATGTTTATCCTGCGAGGACGTTGCCTTTTTTCCGTGCTGTTCCCCCATTAATCTTTTATTAAATAATGCAGACAAAGGCATGTGACAAGATGGCAGATCAAACCAGACTGTACCCTGTGCAGTGTTGGATGGGGCATCAGACCCAGGAAGAACTACTGCTTTATCTATCCCGTAAAGATATTAAAGTCTGAGCAGCACAAACACACCAGGCCTTCAGACACTTAATAAATTTAGTCCTTTCTGATAAATGAGAGTCCTTTAAGATAAATGAGAAAACTCTAGAATTGTAGAACCTGTAGACAGTAAGGTTATTGTAAGCATAAAGACTAGACTGACAACATGAGTTCATGTGGTCCCTGCCAAAAGACAAGATACAGCATGTTTCCTGGGCTTTAGAGGTGCTGGCAGGCTCATTTTCTAACCTTTTTTTTAGCGGTTCATCCATCTTTGCAGTCTTCATACTAAGCTGAGCTATCGTGTGTTGGCTGTTGCTTCGTGTTTACTGTACAGATATAAACATTCACTCAGTTCAATGAGCAGAGTGGCTGGGCCTTTGCTTTAGCACTTCCGTTTAAGTATTTAGATTAATTGCTGTTGTAAGCAGTGGACTTGACTTCGGTTTTGCTCCACAAGACTTTTGCATTAGGCTAAACATCATAATTTGCGTTTCATTTTCTATTTTGCTTCAGTTGCATTGTCTTCTACAAGTCATTGTCCTCAGTGAAAACACTTGCGTTGTTGAAACTGGTTCTGCTCAGTTACTGACGAGTGTATAGAGCTCAATGACAAAGCTTTGTGAGTACAGAGTTCTGTGTAAAACGACGTATTTTCTCCACAATGCTGGAACCCTCTCCAGCTGTTTCCAATAAAAGAACATTGTTTACTACAGTCTCTATAATTTGACCTCATCATTAGTTTTCATCTAAAGCAAAATGCTATGATTCTTCTTGCATGTGCACAGAAGAGAAAAATAAAGGAAAAGGCAGATTTAGCCACAGGCATTAGCCTGATTTAAACCTCAGATATTATAATTCTCCACAGTGAGTATGTGCATGTCTGTCTAAACCCCGTCAACACGATTACAGGTCATTATAACTCCGTGCTGATGACAGCCATGACCATTGCCATGGACCATTTATCTCTTTAGAAGCTGCAAGGACTCAAAAATGAACTGACTAGATTTTGGTGGTCAAAGGTTAAGATCACCATGACCTCAAGAAAACCACATTTTTAGCTGTAGGTTTAGGATAAAAAGAGCATAACATGATTAAGTGAAAACATCAGAAAGGTCAAAGGTCAAGTGAGGACAGACAGGGATGTAATATGCATCTTGTTGGTTAGCGTATAACCACAAGGCAGTAATTCTAGTTTTAAAAAAGCAGTAAATGTACACCACCACAGATTGCATGCTTTATTTTGTGCAAACACAGTGAAGTTCCCATGCTGCTTCTATCTGTGTATACAACATGGCAGTCTGCAACTTATCTGCGCAGAGCGCTTCATCCACTCGACCAAGTTTATCATTTCAGCTGCCTGGAAAGGAAAAAAAGTCCTTCTCTTCCCTCGCCGTTCTGCCTTGATTCATTCCTGCATCTGTCTTTTTTTTTTTTCTTTTTTTTTCCTCTTTGTGGAAATTGAAGGCTTTCGGCTCGTCACAGACCCACTAACATCTTATTCCCTCGGCCAGCTTCCTCCACTCAAGCCTTTCATCTTCTCCTAAGGCTCGCTTTGTGTCTCATACAGTATAGGGAATGTCGTTTTTTAGATTTGCTGGCTAAGCACCTAAAAATAGCTTTTTCTCTTTTTTTTTTTTTTTTTTTTTTTTTTTTTTTTTTTCTTCTTTCTTTTTTTCCTCTTTAGCTTTTCGTGACGGATTCCACGCTGTGTTGGGTCGGTGGTGATCCTGCTCAAGTCAGAAGCCTGAATATCGTGCTAAGAATCGATCACAGATATTGAAACTTGCTCCAAAAATCACTGCAATCATTTTGAGTCGTCTCTTTATCAATTTGAATTGTTATTTAAGAGTTGGTCTATATTGCCTTCCTTAAAAAATAAATAAAAAGAATTCAGAAATGCTGAATTCAGGAGGAAATACCAGCCCTCTGCTGATGCTCTGTGAATGAACGCGTCTACTTCAGGGGCTGGAATGTAAGGCAGAAAACAAATTTTCATTCATAGACACTGTTAACTCATTCAGCTCTAACAGCCGCCGCGTGACTCTGGTTTAGCTCTGCTTTTGCTACGTACAGCCGCACAGCTAAGGGGGTTGTTCTGTTTGAGGCTAATGGAAGTCCCTGCTTTAAGTCTGTGGAGACGGACCATTACAAGAGTCCCTCGAACAGACACAGTTGCAATGACAGAAGCCTGGTTTCAGTAGTGTTTAGCTTTGAAACGCTACACTTTGCTAAGCTTCTAGGCTCCGTCCCTTCACTATGCAGAGCCTAATTGCTGTTTGTAATGTAATCAGGCTGATATTCGCCAGTTTAACTGCTGATTCACAACAACTGGGCCCAGAGCAGGGTGGATTTGTTTTATGTAAGACCTACAGCAACTTACAGATTAGATTAGTCCTTTCAGATAAATGAGAGGCTGTAACACGGACAAACAACTTCGGAATCATGAGTGGGTTATTAATCACATCAGAAGCTTATTTTCTGAGTCGGTACCATTGAATGTCATTGTTGACAGTAGCCAATTAGTCAGCGCCATAAGCCTGTAGTGTAATGAGTCTCGTAACACTGGATCCATTGAGAGATTAAAGCTGGGCGATATTGGATTTGCGTTACGTCAGAAGGACAGAAGCCACATGGACAACACCCGGCTGGAGTCATCGGAGCTTACTGTTGAACTCTGTGGGCACCGCTCTCCACAGTTATCTATATTTAGTTACTTCTGTATAGCTTACAGTGACACCATGGTCTCCACACAGCTCCTAGATGAAGTGTTTTTGCTGTGTAATCTGGGCTCTGTTCAATCCCGTTGTCATGGCTGAATTTGGTCAGGGTTCGTCCACACCAGCAGTTTACAGTATGGCTTTAAAGTGTTCTTGTGTGTGTTTTTAGAAACAATCTAATGATGGACAAATGTGGACATGTTTACTGTGTGCGTGCTCACTCTATGTGGGTGCTAATAAGGTTATTTCAGGTGTCTAATAAAGGCAAACTCCCTGCTGGTCTGAATACCTCTTCGTGCTAATCCATTGTTATGTAATAAGGTGTACACACACACACACACACACACACACACACACACACACACACACACACACACACACACACACACACACAGTCCTTGTCAACCATCCATAGAGTCATGCACTTCCAAATAAAGCTAATTATATATTTGAGAGTGTTTGCACTGCATGAAAGTCAGGCTGCTGAAGGATAAGTATGAAACAAGAATAAGTTAATGAACAGCTGACAGAAGATTCTCATGAAGCAGTGCAACCTTGGGGGGGGAAAAAAGCCCGTAACATCTAACTAATCTGAAAAGAAACAAAGCCTGAAATACGGTAAACCAAAAGTAGTAATTAAGGCTTTATGATGGCTCCTGTGGCATTGCTGGCTAAATATTGCTGTGAAATATAAGTTTTGTGTTCTGAGATTACACTCTGCTTATACTCATAACAGTATTTATGCCCTCTTTAGTATAAAAGCTACACAGTTACCACCTCCAGCACGGCCCACTTCTTCCAAATAAGCACCTGCCTAACAGTCCAGCATTACCCCGTCGCTACAGCCTGTTTATCTTTTGCTCTACATGTCCCTGCTACGAGCCCGCTTGTTCCTCTCTGCGTGCACAGGAGTTTTGATGCTCTCCTGGCATCTGAGAAAGACCCAGCGGAGCACTCACATTTTTTGTTGTTATGCCAAAATCTTTAGCGTTAGCATGCCATGTGGCTAACATGACCGTTAGCTTCCAGAGCTAACTGTTCTAATCTAGTCAGAAACTCTGGAAATGTTAACACGGACTTTGACAGCAATAAACAAGGACAGGACCTAGATTGTTTGTTTTTTTTTGTTTGTTTTTTTGTTTTGTTTTGTTTTTTAAATAAATGGTCAGTTTAAAAATGGTAACTGTGTTTGCTGTTAAAACTTTAGCAGGAGTTTTTTCTTTGTTTGGTTGGTTTTTTTGTTTTTGAATATTTTTTTCCACTTATATTACTGGAGGAACCTCCAGTCACTATCCTTTTCCCTTCCTTATTTTCCAGTATTATATCCATGGCAACACAAGAAAAGCCACAGCACTCTTTGTTAAAAGGAGAGTGGGCAGAAGCAGCTCTTTTCATTTAAATCAGTGTACAGTGAAACAGCCTGTTGTGGAGAAAGAATCTTGATGGACATGTGAAGCCTGCATTATTGTTTTTTTGTTTTTTTTGTTGTTGTTTTTTTTTTAGGTGTATGGTGTGTATTAAGAAGTACTGGGTTATATTCTGAATCCACTGGTTGAAGCCCCAGAGATGATCTTAGCTGCACCATTGCCACCTCGGCTCTGTGTGCCACAGACTTGGCTTCAAAGTGAAATGCCATAAGTCAGTTACAATCATGTGGTTTTACTACAAACACAAAGCTGTCCCCAACAACTCTTTGACATAGACTGAAAAAAGTCCTTCATCGTAAACTCAAATTAAGGTTACATAAAGAACACAGGCAAGCTTCAGTGCAGACATAGTAGCCATGGAAAAAGTCCTGTTGTTTGTTCTGAATATGGTTGGATAAAAAGTTTTTGCATTAAGGTCGTGATCTCCTAGATTATCTGTTTAAAATTTAAGGCCCTTTGTTTATTTACCAAAATGTCTCTGTGAGGGAAAACTTTGTCCAGGGTCTTCTTACCATCTTTGGTTGCAAGTCTCAGTGTTTTGTTTCCACTGCGAAGCCTCTGTGTTTACTGTAAGTCTGTTTTCCCTTTTGTCTCTCTCTTCGTCCCAATATTCTTGTGTTTATCTAACAGACTCATCTTTCCTTTCATGCTGCTCTTTCCCACAGCCCCTTTCTCTGACCCCGTCCCCTCCCGCTTTCTTGTGTTTGTCCCTTCCTCTGGTTTTCTCGCTCTTTTCTCTCACTCCCTCTCGCTTTTTGTGTTCGTGTCATCTGCACTTTTCATTGAGTTTGCAAATCCATCCTTCTGTCTCGCCTGCCTTCGTCTACCTGTACTTCTAATGAAGCGGAGGATGTCACCATGGGGATCCGGCTTTGGAAATGGACACAGGTCAGTCACTGTGACTCCTGACCATTTGATCTTCATCCTAACACGTCTGCTTCACTGTAAAAGAGTTTTGTTTTTGTTTTTTTTACTTTGTTGGATCCGTCCCTTGGAGGTGCAGGATTTAAGCTCTGTTGCTCATTCTTTAAAATGAAAGTTGAGCTTTAACATATCAGGATTTATTATTTTTGGCAGATACTTTTTTTTTTTTTTTTTTTTTTTTTACTCTCCTGCCAGGAATTCAAAGATCCTATATAAATTTCTATGTTTTAAGTACACAGACTGTATAAAAAAGATGGCTTCCGCCACCATGACGCCATTCACTGGTTAAGAATGTCCTGTCATGAAGCCCTGAGCTGAGGGTTTTTGGCTACACTCTGCTCAGGAGGTACATTTTGGGATACAATACGTGCATTCATGAGAACGCATTCATTAGATATTCATGATGGTACTGTCTTTTGCAGAAAACAATGCTAGCTTTTTCTATGCTAACTACATGGTGGTTTCAGTTCTATTAAATGCTTAATACCCAGACATGAGAGCAGCAGTTTGGACCCCATAATTTAATTCTTAAACATCAATACTTTGGCCCTCACCTGTAAACATTGATGTTGTTTCTTACCTCTACCTGGTATTGATTTCATTCATATCACAACACTGTATGAGTGTCTATGCTCATTTCTGCTCGTGTAGCTGCTTTCTAGATACGCTTGAGTCTATGTAAGTGTTTATGCAGTTAACTCATGGTTGTACTGTGATCACCTGATAACAGCATTGGCATATACCAGTTTGTAACCATGGCATTTAAATAAAATACTTCAAGTATAAAAATAATGTATATAGCAAAACAATACAACCACCATGTGTTTAATACAAATCAGTGAGGTTCAGTCGTTTGTGGCTTTGAAATAAATTCTGATAAGAGAAGGTGTTAGACTCCAGAGTCTGTATAGGATGATGATGGTGATGATTCACACGACTTTAACAAACCAATAATAGCTTATGATTATATAATAGTAACACTGGTGAAAGGCCCTCAGTACGTCAATAGACCCTCTGGAATGTTCTCTGTTTCTTTAACACACAGCTCACTGTAAACACAGTTGACAAGAAGTTCTCCAGCTGCTTCCTTAACAGAGAGAGAGTCTTCTCACACTAACAACATGATTGGGGGAAAAAACAGTGGCGGTTTCTCCACCTTAAATTTTTTTTTTTTTTTTTTTTTAGCACAAACGATTCTATCACAGTGTTAACCTGTTAGCTCTTACCTGGAGCAGTCACGACACACCCTTCATAAGCAGATGGACATCGGTCAGTTGTAGTCATGGACATGGGTGCTGATAAAAAGAACTTGATGCCTATTGTGATTGTGTTTATAGTTCTTTAAGGACTTCTCTTCTTTGTTGGCTTGCTGTTAAGTAAACGGTGTTCATGGTTTGACTTTTCCCATGATCCTCGCTTACATAACGTGAGGTTTAAGATTAACTGCAATACTACAGGGAGTGCAGAATTATTAGGCAAGTTGTATTTTTGAGGAATAATTTTATTATTGAACAACAACCATGTTCTCAATGAACCCAAAAAACTCATTAATATCAAAGCTGAATGTTTTTGGAAGTAGTTTTCAGTTTGTTTTTAGTTTTAGCTATTTTAGGGGGATATCTGTGTGTGCAGGTGACTATTACTGTGCATAATTATTAGGCAACTTAACAAAAAACAAATATATACCCATTTCAATTATTTATTTTTACCAGTGAAACCAATATAACATCTCCACATTCACAAATATACATTTCTGACATTCAAAAACAAAACAAAAACAAATCAGCGACCAATATAGCCACCTTTCTTTGCAAGGACACTCAAAAGCCTGCCATCCATGGATTCTGTCAGTGTTTTGATCTGTTCACCATCAACATTGCGTGCAGCAGCAACCACAGCCTCCCAGACACTGTTCAGAGAGGTGTACTGTTTTCCCTCCTTGTAAATCTCACATTTGATGATGGACCACAGGTTCTCAATGGGGTTCAGATCAGGTGAACAAGGTGGTCATGTCATTAGGGTATAAAAGAAGAAAAACTTTCTTGCCAGCCACACTGTGGAGTACTTGGACGCGTGTGATGGAGCATTGTCCTGCATGAAAATCATGTTTTTCTTGAAGGATGCAGACTTCTTCCTGTACCACTGCTTGAAGAAGGTGTCTTCCAGAAACTGGCAGTAGGACTGGGAGTTGAGCTTGACTCCATCCTCAACCCGAAAAGGCCCCACAAGCTCATCTTTGATGATACCAGCCCAAACCAGTACTCCACCTCCACCTTGCCGGCGTCTGAGTCGGACTGGAGCTCTCTGCCCTTTACCAATCCAGCCACGGGCCCATCCATCTGGCCCATCAAGACTCACTCTCATTTCATCAGTCCATAAAACCTTAGAAAAACCAGTCTTGAGATATTTCTTGGCCCAGTCTTGACGTTTCAGCTTGTGTGTCTTGTTCAGTGGTGGTCGTCTTTCAGCCTTTCTTACCTTGGCCATGTCTCTGAGTATTGCACACCTTGTGCTTTTGGGCACTCGAGTGATGTTGCAGCTCTGAAATATGGCCAAACTGGTGGCAAGTGGCATCTTGGCAGCTGCACGCTTGACTTTTCTCAGTTCATGGGCAGTTATTTTGCGCCTTGGTTTTTCCACACGCTTTTTGCGACCCTGTTGACTATTTTGAATGAAACGCTTGATTGTTCGATGATCACGCTTCAGAAGCTTTGCAATTTTGAGACTGCTGCATCCCTCTGCAAGATATCTCACTATTTTTGACTTTTCTGAGCCTGTCAAGTCCTTCTTTTGACCCATTTTTCCAAAGGAAAGGAAGTTGCCTAATAATTATGCACACCTGATATAGGGTGTTGATGTCATTAGACCACACCCCTTCTCATTACAGAGATGCACATCACCTAATATGCTTAATTGGTAGTAGGCTTTCGAGCCTATACAGCTTGGAGTAAGACAACATGCATGAAGAGGATGATGTGGACAAAATACTCATTTGCCTAATAATTCTGCACTCCCTGTATTTATGGATATAGATTCTAAGTAGACCTTTCTAGTACCAGTTTTGACTCCCTTTTGACTTCAGAACTGCCTTAATTCTTTGTGCATAGAACAAGGCACTGTTTCAGAGATTTGGGGCCATACTGACAGAAGATCATCACATAGTTTCTGCAGATTTGTCAGCTACTGTGACGAGAATCTCCCGTTCCACCACATCCCAAAGCTGCTCTATTGCAGCGGTCTCCAACCTTTTTTGCGCTACGGACCGGTTTATGTTCAACAATATTTTCATGGACTGGCCTTTAAGGTGCCGCGGATAAATACAACAGATAAAACCAGTACCGGTACCAAAAAAAGGGAAGATTTATTTATAACACACGGGAGTAGACCCAGGGAAACTGAGTTAATGATAAAACCAATTAACAACCCTGAAAACCATAAATTTCACACCCGAGTCTCAACTCCCGCGGCCTGGTACCAACAGACTCATGGACTGGTGGGTTGAGGCCACTGCTCTATTGGGTTGAGATCCTGTGATTCTTGGGGCCATTTCAGTACAGTGAACTCAATTGTCATGTTCAAGAAACCAGTTTGAGATGATTGAGCTTTATGACATAACACGGTATCCTCCATCAGAAGGTGTGTACACTGTGGTGATTAAATGTTGCTCAGTTGGAACTAAGGACCCACAGTGTGCCACAAAATATCCTCTTCACTGTTATGTCAGCAGCAGCCTGAACTGTTGGTACAAAGCAGGATGGATCCATGCTTTCATGTTGTTTATGCAAAGTTTGGACCCTACCATCCTTATTTCACAACAGAAATCAAAAACCATCAGACCAGTCAGAGTTTGTCTAGTCTTGTATGCTCAGGTTTTGGTGAGCATGCGCAAACTGTAGCCTTAATTTCCTGTTCTTAGCATGTTGTAGCCTTTCAGCTTAAAGGTTCAGGCCGCTGTGCATTCAGAGATGCTGTTCTGTATCCTTTGGCTGTAACCATGGTAATTGTTAAGTCCCTTGAAGCAACTTTGTTGCTGGTTTGAACTTCAGCAGGTTGTCATGTCTATATAATCTAATTGCACTGAGTTGCTGCGATGTGATTGGCTGATTTAGATAGCTGTGTTAATGAGCAGTTTTACGAATGTGCCTCATAATTAAAATGAATAAACATTCAGTCTCTTTAATTTCCTGTTATTTATTTTATTTTTTATTTCATGGGTGCTTTTCATTGACACTGAGTCATCACACCAGGGATCAGGCATCAGTAACCATAATCCTTAAGTAAACTCTACGCTTTAGAGAAGCATAAAAGGACCATTTGAAAAGTACAAATAGGCTCTGAGTGTTTGTTGTTCGCTGATTGACGAGACTTAAAAAGGTGGTAAAGCCACGATTGGGACTGCAGTTTGAGCGTGGATCACCAGGGGGAAAACATCATGCTGACCTTTATTTTATTTGTGCAAAATTAAACTTGAATCTTTTTTATTGTTAGTGACCGATTTTAGAAATATTTGTGTGAGCCGTGGACTTCTGGGAATCTGAGTTGGAAAAAGCTTGAGGAATACGGACTTGGGAAAACTAATTTCAAAAGCCAGAAATCACACGTTTAGATAACATTAGTTTGGGGTAAAGGTTAAAGTTGATCCGTGATAAAATCCAACTATGTGACTTGTTTTTGATTTTGCTAAACTAAAAATTTGGAGGTTCTGGATGCACAAGAAATCAAGTTTAAGGTTTTATATGCATAATAAATAAAACTATTGTGATTAACAAAAAGGGGTTTTGAATAGTGCCCATTTCCCACCAATTCTGGGTTCAACCAAAACAACATATCACAGTTTCCATAGAAACCTTTAAACCAAAGGCGATTCGTTCATTTATTGTTATTTTACTTTGGTTAGACAACCTGCACTTGTTCACAATGAATACATCCATGTTAATGTAATTTATTCTGTATTGAGTCAGATCATGGGGTTAGCTGTCAAACAGCCAGGGGATCTCCAGAATCTTTGGGATTCATCTCTGGAAACTGCAAACATTATGAACCTTATGAAACCTTATGAAATTTCACGCTGATACATCATCGAGTTTCTGTTTTCATCCCAGTGATGCATTGACAAACTGACCTCCACAGATTCCGCAGACCTGAAATAAATGGTGGCACAGCTACAATTAGACATGTTTGCTGAAAACCATATCAGCAATGAGTCCACTTCCTGCCAAACGGCTCAGGAAATCCTCAACACACAGCACAGTGCACGGCTAATTAGATTTGACACTAGAGTAAAACTTTTATACAGGATGGTCTAACTGGTTCACCATGCTGGAACTGCACTCACGTGGCCTCAGACGTCCTGTGGGCTCGAGAGAGCTCTGTGCAGTGCAAAGAGTGATTTAAAATAATAATAATGATAAAATGATGACTTGCAAATGAACCTACTGTACTGTAGAGTGAAGGCTGACTCGCAGCCCGAATGTGAAGCCCTCAGTCCTGCTGCACACAGAGCCTTAACAAGGCACCCGCTCATAATGTGATTTCATATCTGTTTAAGGTTGTGTTCGGCGGTTGCCGGGCACCTGCTGTTGACGTGATGAACACTTGAGTTAACGGCGCAGGAGTACACTGGAAACATAGCAGGCGGGCCTCCGCTAGGACTGTTTGGATTGTGGAGACACATCAGATGGAGATTAAAGTTTAAATAGCAAAGAGAAGCACTTTTCACACGTTTCCACCTGTTTAATGAATGAACAACTACATCACCGTTAATGCATCCAGGAGTTGCATAATGAGCTTTGGGGGGGATTTTATAAGGTGGTGACTTGTTATGGATGTAATCCGCCCCAACAGTCTCCTGTCCATTCGGTCCGACCACGCCAAGCCACTTTTACCAGCAGTCTTGACACTTCTAAGTAGGACTTTAATCACTTTTTAATCTGATCACATTGCAACTAGGTAGCTGCCATATGAGTCAAATAAGAAGGCAGAAGCAGGTTTAGATAAATGCAGACATTTATTATTTTTCTATTTTTTTTCTACTGATTTATAGCAGCCAGCCTGATTCTGGTCTTGTTCATGAAACTTATGAAAGACTTTATAATCATCAAACTCATCATCTGTCTCCCTCCCAGCAGTGACAGTGCTGCTATGGCATCAGGAACTCCAGACGTGACGACCAATCAGGAGCCTGCTGAAGTCCAGGAAGAGTGTTCAGGTAACAGTTTGATGAAATGTTTTCTGTAAATGTTTGATTGGGAATCCAGGAATATTTAGTATTAATGTATGCTGAGTGGCTGTCTTCGCTGTAATCACATGAAAAGGTCGTGTCTGTAATTTGCATCATTTCGACCTTTTTTCTTTTCAGCTTCAACTCGGAGTTTGCAAGGTCATCGACACACAGGGAGAATGTGAAAATGACCTTTCAACTGTTTCTATTCGGCAGATGGTTCATACTTTCTGTGGATTGCACAGCTAATGAGTTACTGTCCATCCTGTAATCATTCAGGCTGTAGCTTTAATTTCACAGTACAGAGCAGTGAAAACCAGATAATCCAGGCACTTTGGCAGTTTTCTAGATGAAAGTCTTCTGCATGAAAAGATTGTGTTAATACAAACATTGTACTTTTTGCTTTTTTTTGTTTTTTTTGCTTAATTTTATTTTGAAAGTTTGCAACAACTGAAACAAAATACATGTTTTTTCCAAATCCGTAGAATCTTATCAGTGCATGTTTTGTAAATCTCTGAGGTCTCATTTAGTGGGAACACACGCAGAAACTTCTGGTGCTTTCAGCTCTGATGACAATAATAAATGTTGTTTCAGAGATGGTTGGATGCTGGTACTTGCCAACGATATCAGCAATGAGATTTTCTACTCACTCCCAGCAAAGATCCAATCAGCTCGAACGATCGCACACAAATATCTCCTTGCAGGTTGTGGCAGGAAATGGAGGAAAACACAAGGCTGTCGCACACAAACGTGCACACAGATTAACAACAAACAGAGTGGGAACCAGGATGTAGATGTGTGTCGATGTGGAAAGGTTAAGTTGTGAGCTTCTTGTGAACACAGTGACTTAAGCAGACGTGATGAAACTGGTCTTTCGTGCCCAGGCTTGAGGTCCAAGATAATGTGAGTGAATAACAGGCAGAAGTTTGTTTTCAGGAAGCTCTCAGTTCAGTTTTGAATCTTGGGCTAATGCTGGTGCAATAATCCTGCTGAATTTTCAAGTTTGCTCACTCGCTTTTCACAAGAAATGAACAGTCTCTAATTTTTCTGGTAGTTTTGTTTTTATGGAGAGAGATCCCAGCCCTGATATTGTTTCCCTTTCAAAGGTCACCATCCTCTCACAGTTCAGCTGAGTTGCCCCTAATTTTGAGCTCAGTACTGTGTATAGGTCCTGTTAGTCATAACAGAATGCATATGGAGAAACTATAATATCTCAGCTCTACGCTGACCTTCCACTGAATCAGCTGCCTTTTTCTAGGCAGACCTTTTGGCTTTAATAGAGTATTGTGCCTAAAATAGCACAATAAATGGTACTGTTGGGTGGTGCTTCCCCCTGATAGTTCATCTTGGCCATGCAGAAAGGCCTCTGAAGCTTCATCAAAAAGCAGGTTGGAACCTCCTCAAGTAACGACAGCACTTTGTGGACTGCAGTTATCCAACAATAACTTGTTCTGTGTGCGGTTTAATGGCATCTCATTAAGACGCTAAAATTGGTTTTCATTATATTTTGACAGACTTTTATTTTAGTGACGTCTTTGGGTTTCTGTGTTACACAAAAAATCCCAAAAGAAAATGCACCGCATGTGCTTAACATGATCTTGAGTGAGTGACCCAGAGATTTAAAGCATCTTGGCCTCAGCACCAGGTTTGGATTCCAAACATTTTTCAGTTGGGATTTAGCTCAAACCAGAAAGTGTATTTTTAGAAAAGAAGGAATGCTCAAGGATTCCCCACAGGGAGGAGGACGAAAATGACACAGCTCGTGGAACAAAAATGCATCTTATTTTGAAATCTCTACTGAAGAATGTCTGTGGATGGCTCAGGGGTGGGAGTCCTCAAAATAGTTTGACTACAGTTGTTCTGTTTGCTCCCAACTTCTTCTTTCTCATTGTTGTTTCTCTTTCTTGCAACTCAGCTTCTGTTTCCTTTCTCTGGGGATGTTTTAAGTGCCTCCTGTGGTGCGTGTAACAAATAGTCCACCCGATTTATAGGTTGGCCGATATTATCAGGTGATATTCGCTATTTGCCACTCCTATGGGAATCAGGATTTTAAAGGCCACAAAATGAAAATTTAAAAAGTAGAGTAGAAACATTAAAAAACATTGTTCAAACATTTTATAGGTCTTACTTAGTTTGCCAGCCAGAGGACTCTTCTCTGTTTGGGATGCTACAAACACAGCAGCCAGCTGATTGAGCAGAGTCGGGCTGAACGTGGACGAGTAAAGAAACTACATAAACTAAATGTTAGAAATCTGTTTATGTTTAGTGTGTCTGAAAGAAATATATTGGAAAATCGAAATCTCCAAATATTGTCACTGCTGTTAAAATCCTGTTTCTGTCTAGCTGTGAAAACAATGAAACATGTTGCACTTTGTGATGACTTTTGTCTGATTACAAGTGTTTCTATTTGATGGCTACTTCAGTTTACTCCAAATATACAACAATAATGCTTTTTGCTTTTTTTTTTTTTTTTTCTCCCCACCTTACAAAACCTACATTACCCACAATGCTCCTCAACCACTGACAGAGCTTGGAAAGCCTAGCTACATTCAGATTTTGTTTTTTTCCCATCATCCTCAGCTGTATACAGGTCGACACCTCTACCATTGCAATCAGTGCATTGCACACTGGTTTATGAACTGCTGTCTTACAACACGTTGTCATTCTGGCTTCTTTTTGAAACAAGAAGCGCTGCCCCCTGCTGGCCGTTAGAAACAATGTGCACTTCTATAATGGCTTTGTTTTTCAAAACCACAGGCTGTGTTCATCTTTTATATACAGTCTATGGTTTGACCCAGTAAATATTAGCTAAGCTAATGAACAAAGTAAACATTGTAAGTGCTATACATGTTACCATTGTTACTATGTAGATGAATAAAAAAAAAATTAAAAAAAGACCAACTCTGCACTACTCTTTATAATGATCATGTGGTTTGAAGACAAATGCGTAGTGTATAAGTGCTGAGCCAGCCCACATCCCTGTTGC
Organism: Simochromis diagramma; assembly: GCF_900408965.1. NCBI lineage: Eukaryota > Metazoa > Chordata > Actinopteri > Cichliformes > Cichlidae > Simochromis > Simochromis diagramma. The sequence continues at coordinate 2,434,871 of NW_024387477.1, forward strand.
ATGTGAGATGGAGCGAGGACCATTTCAGGTTCTTGATGACAGCTGTTTAAGAAGTTATAAAAGAGCTGAGTTTTTCACTGTGGTGCTAATAGACACGGACCCACTGTGGGGGTAGGTTTACAAGCTTGAGTTGGTGTTTGTTTATGCATATGTGTATTTTCAGTTTTCATGTTGGGCTCTGCAAACACACGCACACATCGTTCGCTCTGTGTGGTTCCCTCTGGGCTGCCTACCTGTGTCTTTACAGCCACCGCAGGACTAATTGCTCTATAACTCGAGTTCACACTGGGGCAGTGTGTAAAGATGCCGTGTGTGTAATGTTCTCATCAGCATGTAACTGTGCACCACCATGCAATGACTCCTTATTCTGTCTTCTCAGGAAAGAAAAAGTCCAAGTTCCAAACGTTTAAAAGGTTCTTCGCCAGGAAGAAGAGAAAGGATCCATCAGCTGCAGGAGCGGACGCGAGCCTTAAAGCCAGCCAGTCGAGTGACAATGTCAGCAAAGCATCAGAGAGCAACACACTCACTCGAGCAGAGAAGGATAAAGGCTCTGGGTAAGATCGCACACGTGTGCTGAATGAAATGCTTTTATTTACAATCTGACGAAAGTACACAGAGCTCAACTAAAACCTGTCACGTCTCTACTTATTTATTATATGCTCATTTTGTCATATCTTCGTATTAAAGCTACAGTCGGTTGTAAATACTCGTAAATATACATTGAGTAGTGTGCATCATATATCTTCCAACAAATTGATAAACTTGGATTAATCTGTTCCGGATTCATGAACTTGATAAATTGTGCATAAATGTTCAGTGTTTTTTCAGGTTTGGATGGACGCATTTGTAAAATAGTTTTACGTGTCCTCAGACTGCTTCATATTTGTGTGTGGGTGTGAGTCCTTACACACAAATCATTGTACACATTTCTAAATCTTACTTTATGCTTGTGGATCATATCATAATCATCTGCAACCCTTTTGAGGCAAATTTCTCTCCATGAACTGGGAGAACTGGAAGGAGTAGGAAAATAAAATTCAGTTTTATTTATACAGCGCCAAATCACAACAGTCGCCTCAAGGTGCTTCGTATTGTAAGGTAGACCCTTCAATAATACATGCAGAAACAGAAAAACCCAACAATCATATGACCCCCTATGAGCAAGCACTTTGGCGACAGTGGGAAGGAAAAACTCCCTTTTAACAGGAAGGAACTTCCAACAGAACCAGGCTCAGGAAGGGGCGGGGCCATCTGCTGTGATTGGTTGGGGTGAGAGAAGGAAAACAGGATAAAGACAAAATTCAGTTGATTGCGATTTTTAGTCTAATGACATCCAATGGTGAGATTTTACACACTTTAAGCATGGACCAACATTTCAAATAATTAGGTCAACCTGAGTCTCAGTCTTGGGCAAGACACTTCACCCGTTGCCTACTGGTGGCGCCAGTGTCCGGCAGCCTCGCCTCTGTCAGTGCGCCCCAGCGTGGCTGTGGCTACAATGTAGCTTGCCATCACCAGTGTGTGAATGGGGGGATGACTGGTTGTGTAAAGCGCTTTGGGGTTCTTAGGGACTAGTAAAGCGCTATACAAATACAGACCATTTACCATTTAAAGTAAACCCTGTGAGCCAAAAGGCTTCAGAATGCTCCGAACACTCAGTTTTAGACAGTTTTTTCTACTCCTGGCTGATATGATATATTTCTGCTCACGTTGTTGGAGCTCATCCATCCATTCAGGTCAATAACGTCTCTCATGAGCGCATTTAAAAAAGGAAGGTTGTGTTTTAACATCCATCTCCTGCTCTGTCAAACTCACCTCAGCGAAGGCTCAGCGCTTCCTGTTTTTGTGACAATTAGAAGAATGTGTGTTTTCCTGTGGAAAAGTCCTGAATTTCTTTGTTTTCCTAAGCGGTGCCACTTCCTGCTTTGTCTCAGTCTGTCACAGGAAATATCTAGTTACATTTTACTGATTTCTCTGATCATCATCCTAATTACTGGGAGACAACAAACCATCACTTAAAAAACTACAAGTGTCTTTTCAGTTGATATATATTTTTATACGACACATTCCAAACACTCTGCATGGGTAGTTTATGGTATTTGTTGTATGTCGTGATCCGCCATCTGGTTCTTTTTTTTCTTCTACCTGTCTTGTTATAGAAGCTGTGAAACATCACTCTGTGCTGTGTTTATTTCTTCGTCTTCCTGTTTCCCAAAGGTCGAAGATCAGTCTGGGAGGCAAGGCTTTGTCACATGACTCCGTGTTTGTTTCTGACTCATCGGAGGCGAACGAGGCTCTGGGGGCATCGCAGGACAGCATTCATGGGAAGGTGAAATCACTCCAGGTATGCACACACAAACACAGTTACCGGATCAAAGATAAACATGTTAAAGTTAAAGTCCTCTCAGGTCTAGTACACCAGAGACCCCCGACCCCTTGACCTTTGACTACAGGGGTTATTAAGGAATAATAAACAAATAAAGATTCACAGTCTGACACATTTAAGTGTGTTTGGGAGTGAGCACTTCTATGCCCCAGGGCACTGAACAAAGTGCTGCCAGCAGATCTGCTATATATTAAGCCTGTGGGATTACGAGTAATAAGTGGCATTAAATAAGCTTTGACGTTTTACACACAAGTTTTGATCCATGTGTAATGTGATAAACGCAGCGGTTTGGACAGGCGGAACTGATGCATTTCACAAATAGAGATTAAAGTTCTGTCAAAGCAAAATGAAAGGACCGCGTGATGAGAAGAACTGCAGACAGATAGAAAGAGTATCTGTCACAATAGTGGGCTAAAAGGGGAAGACATGAGACTGATGCCAATGAAACGGCTCCGCTGAGCTACAGAGGAGTGAGACTCAAACAACTCCTTTAAGCGATTTTTGCTAAAAAGAAACGCTTTCTCCTGTAAGCTAAAATAAAACAGAGGAAGTGTTTGATTTGGGCTCCTTTGTAGATCAGAAAGTGTGTAACGGACACGGGCAGAGTGTCTGATAATCAAATCCAAGAGTTTTCAGGCAAAACAGCCACAGATATGTTGGCGAGATGCAAGTTGCTAATAGATTGATTTCCATAAAGTGAATTTACTGTGGAAAAACAATCTGATGGAGATTTCCTGACCTTAATCCTCGCTGTGAGCTGTGCTGCCTGTTTGATAAGCAGAATGAGGCCATTCCAGAGCCAAAAATAAACACATTATGTAAGGATCGATACACTACAAGGCCATTAACATGATGCACAGGAGAGTGACTGTCATGTAGTAACTCACTAAACAAGGGTGTTGCCGCTGTGACCGGTCCAGAAAGCTTCAGATAGAAAAAAATTCCATTTGATGGCGTTTTTGGGCCTGTGTTTGTTGTCCAGTAGTATAGCTCTTCAAGTATAGGAATTCAGACAATACAGAAGCTACAAAGATGCAATTGCATCCTGTCCTACCAAAAAAGCCACACAAAAACAGGACACTGGCCAACTGAGATGATATAAAAGACAGGTGTAGCTGCTGTGAGGTCAGCCACTGCTTTATGAAGTTGTGTTATGTTTCAACGTTGCCTTCTTTGGTGTTTTGAAGCTGGATGTTGCAGTCGAGGGGTAAATCTGACCAGGAAGCTCACAGGCTAGTAACATGTCTATCAGAAGTCATTAACGTTGGATCATCTTCCTTTCTGTCAGTGAGTTTAAAATTTTGCTCACTCTTACCCAAAACTAGTAACGTGGTCCAATAAACCTATGAGGAAATCGTTTCCTGTGGTCACGGCTGACAGCCGATTTCTCATTGGTGTATACAGGAGCAACCACAGCTATCACCCCCTGGTGGCCGTTAAAGAAAATGCAACTTTGCAGCTACAGTGTCTCCATCTTTTACACTGTCTGTGGCCCGACAAGTGGACAATTTTCACTCCACTACAAAGACTTTTGTCTTCTGTGGATTGTGGCTAAAGGGCAAACACTAACAACTGTAACACACTAACCACTGGTTCAACATATTTTTGATGCTGCCCCCTGGTGACAGTACACAGCTACTACATTCAGGTGGAGCTCTGCTGTGCTCTGTGTTGGACCTTTAGACTACCAGTGCACTATTACAATTACAGCGGAGCGGAGGATGAATTTGAGGATGTCCACCCTGTCACACCGCAGCTAGCATCATGAGCAGAGTGATATGATTGGCAGGTGCAGTTTAATAGAAGGGTAAATGCTCACGAGAATCTTTGTGCAAGTGTCAGTTAGTTCCATTATATTCAACAGGGAGCAGACATGTGTACAGCTGATATGGGCAAACCAGTGCTAAAAGGGAGAAATGCATGAATGTGGTTTTTGAGGTGAACCCTCCCTTTAAGCACATTTTCACGCACATTTAAATTAAAAAACTACATTTCAGATTAATTTTAGCTTCCACCCACAAACAGCTTCCAGTATATAAGCTGACGATGTTAAAATAGAAACATTTAGAACAGCAGATTCTTTGTGACTTTATCAAGAAACTTGTATTGTGTGTCCGTGTGTGTCTGTGTGTGTTGGTGCGTGTCAGTGTCCAGCCCTGCTACAGAAAAGCTGTATTGTCCTGTGCTGTGAAACTGAGTAAATGAGTCCTTGACTGACTGTTACAGGGAAGCACGCAGATAAAGACTGTTTGAGTTTCTGCGATACCAGCTACACACACAGATACACAATCACTTTCAAAGGGCTTTCGCTTCTCTGTCGAGTGCCCAGCTATGAGTCCTCACTGGTCATTCCCTGTTAGTCATATTCCACCACAGTAAAGATCTTTTCCCCCTGCAAACAGCTGTAATGCTCAATAAGCATGTACTCAAACACGCCATTGTTAGTCTTTCATACAGAGCTGTAGTTTATTAAACAGGGTCTCAGATATGGTGTTTCCCCAACTGTAAGTAATGATAAACACCTTCACTTCCTTATAAAACAAACAGGTGAGCACATGCCTGAAACGTGCACGCACTAACCCTGCTGTCATAAATGTGCTTTTTTTTCCCCCTCCTCTGTAGCTTCAGCTGAAGCAGGCCATCAAACTGGGCTCTCCACCGTCTCTGATGTGTGTGAAGAGGGCAGAAGATCCTGCGACCATGTCTGAGGATGACGGCCTACCCTGCAGCCCACCAGAATACACAACAGTTCACACGGTCTTGATAAAGACATGCTTTCAATGATGCCTTCCTTCTGTTAGTGCCCCTGAGTTTGGCTCCTAACATTCTTCTCCTTGTTCTTGGTGCGTCTCCCAGAATCAGGCTCAGGCGAACAGTTCCATCAGTCTGGAGGGAATAGACAGCGATGAGGACCGGGTAAGCGTCAGCGCAACGAAAACTAAGATACTGCATTGTTTATTTCATGCTTTGTTCCATTCACAACCGACACGTTTACCGACGAGTGAACTTCCACGCTGCGATGCTTTACGATCTGCACCGCGTCCTGCGTGTGGCATTACAACCAAAACAGCGATTCAAGTAAGATCGATGTGATTTGTAAAAGCCAGGAGGAATCTTTGTGGATGTGTTGGAGCTGTGTGCGATTGCTCCTCATGTGACTGTGGCGGAGAACAAATCTCATGATCCCGTCTAATCACTAAAACGCTGCTCTTGGTTCTAAATAAAAGCCCCTTCATGCAAAGTGACATCTTTCCCTATGTTCCCGCTCTTTGCCGCTCTTTTTTTCCCCTCTGTTGCTTTTAGTCTTTTTGTTTCAGCTTTCTCTTTTTTGTATCCTTAAATTGTCGTCCTCCTGACCCTGCGGTTTAACCAGTGTTACCCAGAATGCCTCATATTCTCCCTAACAATAATTTCAAATGAGTCCTTTTTATGGATCCAGAGAATCACAGTGCCAGTTCACGATAAGGCAAATGTCCCGAGAACATCAGCTATCCAATTAGTCTCACTGACTATAATATGGCCTAGAAGCACAGTCAGCAAACTATGACAAAGGAGCCTTTAATGATAGTGTACTTTTAGCAGTTTCAGGCGGGTTTTGGTCATTCTCCCACTGGAAAGAGCCACAAATGGCTGGCTACAATGACAGGCACACAAAACCCTGAAAATATCCCCTTTAAAGTCAATTCCACACACAGGAATGTGGTCAAGGATAGACTGCACTTACAGTGGCACTTTGTGCAGTTTATCCATCCACTGAGAATTCACTAAGACATCAATTGTTTACTTGATTGTGGGGTTTTTTGTTGTTTTTGTTTTCTTTTTTGTTTTTTTTTCCCCCAGGCTTTATTTAGAAAATGAATTTGATTTATTTGCAACAATCCAGGCTTTGACTCACACCATCGCTGTCAGCATACGTCACTGTGGAGACTTAGGTCTAGGTCAGCCAGTGTTAAATGCATTTACAGTAAATATAAAGAGTGCAGACTTTGTCATCTTTTCACACATACTTGTCTGTAGTTTGTGGATATAAGTTGGTCATTAGAGGAGTTCAGACTGCCTGTTTCTATTAGCAGTGGATGATCAAACTGTGTGTAAGACAAAGAACATCGTTTGAGAATGAGATGATCTGAGAATCATCTCCTGAGTTTATTGTTTCCATTGTGTTGTAAAGTGAAGCCGGCACACAAATGTCTGTAATACTTCCAGATCCCAGCAGGGGGCGACTCTGCTAGTTGCATAAAGAAGCCAGATTGTCCATAGATCAGACATAACATCATAATCACCTGTCTAATATTGTTTTGGTCCCCTGTTTTCTTCCAAAACAGTCCTAACCCATCGAGGAACCACTAGACCCCTGAAACTGTGCTGTGGTATCTGGCACCACGATGAACTTGTCTGGTCAGCACATCCCACAGATGCTTAAGTGGATTTAGAGGCAAAATCAACACCTCAAACTCGTCGTTGTGCTTCTTAAACCATTCCTGAACTATATTTGCTTCGTGGCAGGGTCCTTTATCCCGCTGGAAGGGCTCACAGCCATCAGGGAATACTGTTTGCATGAAAGGCTGCACATGGTCTGCAGCAGTGCTTAGTTAGGCGGTACGTGTCAAAGCAGGACCCAAGGTTTCCCAGCATCCTCAAAGGTTCCATTAGTGCCATGTATATGAAGCCACCTATTATGTAAGTGAACACTGACAGAGTTAGCAACCAGCTGATTAACAGTATAATCTTTATTGTTATTAGATGAGATCTACATGAATTAAAAGGAGAATCAATACTGGATATAACATCAGGTTGCCAATTGGAAACGAATGGATACTAACATATAAGGTTACAGTGTATCACTTATTGCAGGTTTAAGGAATCAGTGTTTTTTAATTGTGAGTCACTGTTTGAGACTCGGTGATGAAACGGTGCTTCAGACATAACATTGGCTCAGCATCCTTTCTCACCATGGAGACTGGAACGTGATTGGCTGTTTACTTCTTTCAGTGTCGTGTTTTTTAAATCCTGTACGGACATAAATGGAGAGGCTTATGTTCAACACATATCTGCAGCACAGGAAATAGTTGTCATGTGCCGTCTGTGATAGTGGAAGATGGGCTTGTGTGTGTGTGTGTGTGTGTGTGTGTGTGTGTGTGTGTGTGTGTGTGTGTGTGTTTGGGTGTGGTCATAACCAATCCTCCAGCTTCTCTTCAAACCTTAAATGGAAGTCTGCAGCTTGACCTCTTCTTCCTCTGTATGTTGCTTTCCCCCTTTCCTTCTCTCTGACCTTCTTTTTCTTTTCTCCAGCCACAGTACATGTTATTCCACTGACCGTGTGTGTGTGTGTGTGTGTGTGTGTGTGTGTGTGTGTGTGTGTGTGTGTTTTGAGTGTTCAGAGTGCATTCCAATGGTTTCTTTGGCAGTCAGCATGTCTGCTTGTAGTTAAAGCATTAAGAGTCTGCCTCTCCAACACACACACACACACACACACACACACACACACACACACACACACACACACACACACACACACACAGAGGGAAACCTATATATTGTTAAAGAAGTACTGTGTTATGCGATATTTCATGAATATGTTTTAAGGGTAATTTCAGTTAGATCATAAAACAAACCATGTGTTCATACAACACAGTTTTTGGTTTACATGCAGAATGAAAACTATGAAATGGTATTTTACAGTCTAACAGATGCAGACAGACATTAGCATGTAGCGTGTGTTGCAGTGTTAAACTGTGTGTGTGTGTGTGTGTGTGTTTAGTGGAAGAAGAGCAGTGTTTTTGTGGGTTTTGTGTTGAAATAAGTGAAAAGGTAAGTTTCTGTGATGACAGACTAATGTTGGTTCTGCAGATAAGGACTGCTCATGTTTGTACAGCTGGACTCCCCCTCTCTTGCTCAGTCTCTGGCTACTTGTTTGCATCCTTGGGGGATTTTTCAATGTTTGTGCTTTTAAGCTTCTTACAAGTGTGGCTGATGTCTGAGAGTTGACCACCTCTATTTGGAGCCGTCCCACTTGGGGGGATGGACAATTGGATGGATGGTCAAATTCTGTCCCCAGAGATCTCTCCTGGTTGAGTGTTGCTAAATGCTAAATGAGTGTTTCCTGTCTTCCCAGCTGTCCTGCGCAGCCTCCAGCAGAGCAGTGAGCCCCCTGGTGGTTCCAGGAGACTTCAGCCAGCCGGCCAGTCCTTTTGTCTGTCTGGATAACTCTGCAGCCAAGCACAAGCTGGCCCTGAGGCAAAAAGCCAGGAGGAGACCTGCCAGTGTAAGAGGGGGAACAAAAGCTCTAGCATGAATAAACACTAATACTCCCATTACTTTAAATGGATCTTTATAGCTTTTCATGGCGTGGCTCTCATTGCGTAGAGTCTCTGTTTTGTGATAAAACTGGACCTAACAAAGTAATTCCCCAACTATAAAAAAGAAACCTAAACAGTGGGACAATCAAAGTGATTAGTCAATAGTTTCCCCACATTATCTAAAAACCTTTTTATATGGAGGTTAAACTGAAAGTGAGTGCCGAAAAGTACAGCAGCCAGAGAACGGGTCAGGTGGTCCTGTCTGCACAGGCGTTCGTCCTTCTCAGTCATTCAAACTTTTCAAAGAAGTTACGCTGAGAAAAAAAGTGATTTTTACTGATACAAATTCATGAGAGCTGTTGCTGTATTGGATGTTATCACATGTATGCTGCTACAGTTTTCTAGGACTGCTTAGCTGACTGTTCATTGGCGATTGATGATGCTGATGTCACCACAAATGTCTCGTTTCTGTGCAGCGAACAGAGGGGAAAGCAGGGCAAGAGTCTGAGGTGGAGGCGAAGCTGACGACCTCCACACCGCTGCAAGACCAGCAGGAGGCAGAAGGTGTGCGCACAAAGCCCCTAGTTTGCCAGTACGGAAGCTTGTGAATGCCAATATTAAAACAAAAGTATTTAATCAAATAGAAGGGTTATAGTCCACATGAGTGCGAAAGATACATATATGTATTTGTTTAAGTTATTTTGGTAACACTGTAATTAAATGGAGTATCACTGTATTTTATGTGAAATTACAATGCAATTATATTTACGTACACTTAAACACAAGAATAAGGGGAGAACAAATCAGGTTTTTACAGGAAACAAAGATATAATTCTACTGTGAGTAATTTTAACTACTGTATAACCTTACAAGAAACCAGACACACATTTTAGTGAAAATAATTTTAATTGCAACAGTTGAATAATAGAAAATCAGTCATGAATATAACTTTACTTTTTTATTTCTTTTACAAAGTTATTTAATATTCATTATATTTATTTATAATTATTATTATTTTTTACAGATAATTCACACAAATAATAATGAAGTGGTTACGTTTTATATTGGCTGCTATCAGCTTCCATATACTTGTTACTTATAAGTCTGATGATAAGATGACACTTTTTTGTGTGTTTGATTCATAAGTGGCTGATGTTCTGCTGAAACCAGAAGTTGAGAGGGAGGAAAATGAGGAGGAGGAGGAGAGCGAGGAGAGCGAGGAGACGGATCAACCACAACATTCCATACAATCCCTGTTGGGAGATGAGGAGGAGGGAGAAGATGAGTCCGAAACCGAACAGGATGTTTCTCACGGCCCGGACACTTCCTGTCCTCCTGAGCCAAGTCACTCGGAGGAAGAAGACTCCGACAGCCAGCCCCTGCCCTCCTCCAAGCTCAGCTCGAGCGCCTCCTCTCTGGATAGTCCCAGGTGAATAGAAATGGTTTCCTTTTGGTTTTCCCCTCCCAGGAGTGTAGCTTGGTTTGTTTTATCTTATCTCTTGATTTCTGCTTCTAGGGCCACACCAGAGCCCCCTTCTGGCTTGACGGACACAAGCATGGCTTCCAGTGCAGCGGAGAGTAAGGATGTAAGTGACTCTGCATCTGAAAGTGAAGAAGATGGGGTCCAGAACCACGGGGAGGAGGAGAACTCCTTCTTACAGGAGGTGCTGAGCTCTTTGAAGACACCCCTCGTGTCTGCCTCGCTTGATATGAAAACTGAGGGCGCCGTCCTGGAGATGAAGGAGGAAGAGGTCAAAGAAAAGGAGGAAGAAGAGGTAGAAATGGAAGAAGGAGAGGAGGTTAAGGAAGAAGAGGAAGAGGTGGATGAGTCCCTCAGTTCTCAGGCTGCTCCCTCGTGCTCCATGCTGTCAGATCAGACCACGAAGGAAGAGGAGCAGGTTGTCACTTCCTTGTGGCAGGAAGAAGAAGGAGGAGGAGTGGATGCTGAGGAAGAAACAGAGGAGGAGGAAGAACCAGCTGTGGAGAGATTTATTCAATCTGATGTATGAATCTTTGGTTATTTGACATTTTAAATGGATTTTGTGTGGAAGATAAAAGGCCCCATGCCTTCCTCACTTACCCTAAACTCCTCTGACGCTGCTTCGTGAGTGTCTTCATATATTAGGCAGTTTATATGTCAGCCAACGCGCACTGTGGCAGGAACAAAGGGAAGCATATGATGTGAAGCTACAAATGCAGACATGGTCCAAAACTAGAATAAGACTCACATGAGATATGAATGTTCCACGGATGGAGAAAATGAGGGAACACAGATTTATAATAAAAAAAAAAAAAAAAGTTCATCCACTTTATTTTTAAAAATCTAAATAAGGTTAAATTGAATTTCGATTTTTAAAGAAATGAGAGATTAGCCTGATCCAGCATTAACTAAAAGCTTTATCAGAAAGACATTTGTCACTGAAAGCTCTTTCAGATATGATAGAGGCGTAGAGTTATTATTTTCTCATTTTTAGAACATTTTTATTTAATTGCAACTTTCGCTTTTTATTCAGTTTAGTTTCTCTCAGGAAATGGAAAAAAAAAAGGTAGATGCAAGAAAACAATTTAACATGATCATGGTTTTTTTGGGTTTTTTCTTGGGCAGCGCGGTGGTACAGTGGTTAGCACTGTTGCCTCACAGGTTCTGAGTTCAATTCCACCATCAGGCCAGGGTCTTTCTGTGCATGTTCTCCCTGTGTTTGCGTGGGTTCTCTCTGGGTCCTCTGGCTTCCTCCCACAGTCCAAAGACATGCAATTAGTTGGGATAGGTTAATTGGAAATTCTAAATTGCCCATAGGTATGAATGTGAGTGTAAATGGTTGTCTGTGTTTGTGTGTTAGCCCTGCGACAGACTGGCGACCTGTCCAGGGTGTATCCTGCCTCTCGCCCTAAGGCAGCTGGGATAGGCTCCCGCTCCCCTCGTGACCCTTAAAAAGGATAAGCGGAAGCGAATGGATGGATGTGATCATGTTTTCTTAAATCTCTTTCATGCCATTTAGCCACAGTCACATTCCCCTTTTTTTCCCCCCTTTTTTTTCACTTGCTAGGATGAGGAGGAAGGAGAAGAGCAGGCAGTAGAAGTCAAGCCTGAAGAGGACGACAGCGTGCTCTCATCCCAAACTATCAGCCAGGCAGGTGACGACAACGTGGAACAAGAAGATGGGGAGAGTGAGGGAGGGGACGAGGAGGAGGCAATCAAGCTGGAGAAGAAGTCTGAAATGGAGGAGGAGGAGGAAGGGCGGGAGATGAGGGAAGAGGATGAGGAAGTCGAGACGACTGAAAGGACAGAAGTGGAGGAGGCAGAGGAAGCAGTGGAAGGAGAGGAGAGAGGCGCAGAAGAGATGCCTGAGATGCTTCCGGATACGCCGGGTGAAGAAATTCAAGTGGTGACGCAGGAGGCGGATGAAGGTGTGGCGCTTGAAGGTGACGCCGTGTGCGCTGTAAAACTCAAAGATGATGATCAAATCCCAGCAGATATGAGCAATCAAGGACTCACCACGGAGCAGAAGGAGCAAGATTTCAACCAAAACTCTGGAGATGAGACTGAAGAGGGAGAAGACACAGTAGAGGAGGGGGCTGACCTCAGCGTGGGGTTAGACCAATCTGAGAAAGGCGTGGGAGCGAGCCAGAGTGATGCAGATCAAAGCGAACAGGAGCTGGAGAGCGAGGAAGCAACGCCGCAGTCAGACACCAAACAGATGGAGGAGGGTCCGAGTGAAGCCGCAGAACAAGATGACGGCTCCCCCGAGCCTTCTCCTTTGTCCCTGCAGTCACCAAAGAGCGAGGCCAGGAGTCCCACCAAGACCAGCACAGCGATCGTCCACATAAATCTAGTTTCTCCCAGCTCAGAAAAAGCTACGTCTTTATTCCAGCTGCCTCCAGCTGCTGCAGATTCCAGTGACAGCGCCAGTGAGGCGGCTTCATATGACACAGAGTCCACCTCTGCAGATAAAGAGGAAGCTAACGGTGTGGAGGAGGAAGAAGGAGAAGAAACGCATCAAGACGCTGCATCTCCTGCACCTGCTGAGGAAAAGACAAGCCAGCCGCCCTGCAGCCCCGATCAGACTAAAGTCCGCTTCACGATCGCTCCCGCCTGGCAGAGATCACAAAGTCTGAACCCTCCTCCTTCCCCACCCGCTTCTGTCTCCTCCCCCTTTGCTGTCGCACCATCCAGCTGCGAGGAGCTGGAGACTGTGACCGAGGATTCGGTCACGAAAGCAGAACCGGCGACTTCACCAAAGGTCGAGTTGGTGCTGAGCCCCAGTAGGGTAAAAACCGCCAAACCACAAAGCAGTGTGACAACGGCTCCACCCAAGATCTCTACTTCTGCGAGCATTGAAGGTAAGAGCGCTGAACGTGTGTGATGGTAGATGATGAAGCCGTTTTCTGCAGGGACAGGATCCACTTTGGTTGTGTTTAGACGAGGCTGATTTTACTGGACTAGCACGTGCATGCTGTGTATGCTTTAAAGTGAACCTTGCAAACACTGGATGTTTGCTGTCTGAAGTGTCCTAATCTGTATCACAGGAGGGTAAATTATAACCACTTTTTCCTACGCTGCCACCTGCAGAGAGCTCAGTGATTGTAGAGGGAAACCCGGACAATCCCTTCGGAGTTCGGCTGAGGAAGACTTCGGCTCTGCTGCGCTTCAGCTCAGAGGAGGAAAACACAGAGGTGATTGAAAAGCTTTTTAAGGGTTTCTAGGACACTCTGAACTTCTTACCTCTCAAACATGATGCTGGAAACCTGAAACTTTAAGCTTAAATTCATGTCAAATGTATTATTTGTGTTTTATTTATTATCCTTTAGCCTCCGACTGAGTCACAAACTCAGCCACCCAGCTCTAAAGTTGACTCCCCGCAGCCAGTCAGTGTTAAGCCCTCCATCTGTCCACCGGTCAGCATCAAACCTGCGCTGCCTAAGAAGCCAGAGGTTCAAGCTGACAGTGGAGGGAAACTGAAGCGCGTCTCAGGTGTGTGTCCACGTTCATCTTTACTTAAAGAGGAATTATCATGCTTCTTCTTTGCTTCTGTCATGTACACACTGTGTCAGTGGTGGATGTTCATTTTAAACATGGCCACGGCTCAGACTAAAGACCACTCGAACTGCTCACGGACAAGATCACAGGAGCGCTGCGCAGCCTCGCCGTATTAATCTGCTCGAGCGTAACAATCCTGAACTCGACAAGTGTAAGAAAGCAGCTCGCGAGCCAGCCTGTGGCGTAACAACTGTGTGTGTTGTTAATTTAGATTCAGTTGCGGGCCGCGCTGTTTCTATTGGATCTGATCCTCCCAGCTGGATCTCTGTGGCCAAACAGAAGCAGAAGATCTATAAGGAAAACTCACTGGAGGAGATCACTGTCAAGAAGGTAGACTTACAGAGACGCACAAAAACAGGATGCATGCGTGCAGAGTACGCCGCCACCACGTGATCTATATGTGACTGTTCTGCTGCTGCTCTTTCAGGAGGACCAAGAGAGAAAGTCTTCACTTCCAACATACGTCTGCTCAGCTGCAAGCAAGGAGCAAGGCACTAAAACAGCTGAAACCAAAGGCAAAGGTCTGCACGCACACACATGCAAACACACACACAGTCCATTCATTAGGCTCCTTTGTCATTTGTGCAGTACCTCAGCAAATGTCTGTTTCACTATGCACTGCTGCCCTCGTCTGGTCAGCCTCTGCTACTACACTAGATAAATAATTAACACTTTGTGTTGGAGGCTGATTGTAATGATTGTACATAACAACTTAGCGGAAATCCACATATAAACAATACAGTGTAGAAAACACTACACTATTTTGGCCTCACGTGGGTGGTGTAGGGTGAAAGGTGGTGTTGCACAACAGCCTGAAGTTAGTATTGAAGTTTTTCAGACTATTTACAGAGGTCAGAAGTAAATAGTCTGTGAGCTTTAACTTTAAAATACATTTCTGTCAGAGTCTCTCCTCGGGTTTATTGTTTACGTGTGTGTGTGTTTTCTCGCAGGGGCTCATTTGGAGATGAGCAAGCCGTCAGTGTCTCCAGACAAGGAGGCCAGAAGGCCTTTCTCTCCTCCAACTCCAGTGCCGCCTCAGCCTTTAAAATCCCAGCCCCTCCCCTGTGTTGCCCCCAAACCCTACGTCCCACCACCCCAAGCAAAGTATCCACCACAACCTAACCCTCCTCAGCGATGCCTGTCAACACCAGACGCTCCAAAATCTCCTGCTACTCCGTCATCTCCCTCTAAAACTCCGCCCCCGCTCACCTGCTCCCCATTTCCATCGAGGACCGCCTCGGAAAAGCCCGTCCTGAGAGCGCCGGGGCTTCCTGGACAGACGCCGCCCTCCCAGCGAAACCTGCCTCCCACAACTCTGGCCCAGGACGAGCCCCCCTGGATGGCGCTGGCCAAGAAGAAAGCCAAAGCCTGGAGCGAGATGCCCCAGATAGTCCAGTGACAGGCCAGGTCAGATTTAGAGAAACCACGCCCCCCGTGGGACCTGAAAGGCTCCAGGATGGAGCAGAACCGGTTTGCACACAAATATCTTTTAATCCTGAGCTTCAGGCTTTAGATTGGTGTAAAATGCCCAGCTCCACAGCTGAGGGCAGGCTCTTTTTTTACTCCTTCATTTCTGTTTTCTAAATGACACGGTAGGACCCCGAAAGTTAACGCGTCTTACTCGAGGAGGATATTTTTTTGTTTGTTTGTTTGGTTGCTTTTAAAGATTTGTAGTTTGGGATGAGGTGCCGGAATGAGACACCTGCAGCCTCACACCAGTACGTTTTAACTTTAACTCGGATGAATCCACTTCGCTAAACATTTCAGGAAAGGGAGCACAGAGATGTTATTTTATATGAGAACACTTCATTTACCCAGAACGATGATAAAGTAACAGAAAAAAATCTTCTGTTCGTTCTTAAGAATGGACCTACACGATGCTGCCGGACTGTGTGTGTGTGTGTCTGTGTGTGTTTATTATAAGGCAGGTATAAATGCTGATATATTTGAGGAAAATGGAATAGTCCGTGGTCTGAGAGTGAGATGAGGATTACATCCAGAGCTGTTCTTTGTTTTTAAATCTACTTTAAGAGAAGCACGTCCAATCAGGTCCGTGGACACTCCTGTTTCAGGCTCGTCCGTGTAAATTATATTTTTTCATTTTCACTTTTGATATTTTTGAATTCTCTTTTTGATATTTTGATCAACTCCAAGTATCCTGCAGAAATCTCCCAAACCCCGCCCCCAAAAAGCTGATAATCAGTGAGCGCTGCCGCTGCGTTCACAGTCATCTGTTTGAAATTGTTTAATACATCGCTGCGTTGTAGAGTGTTGTCGACTATGAATCCTTTTCCAGTGTAAATGAAACATAAGTATAAAGCTACTTAGGCACTTAGAGCTGGGTGTGCTGCTGGATGCGTCGTCTGTGTCGTTTCGGTGTGTCTGGCAGTAAGCATATGCAGATATGTGATACTCGTTTTGTATTGCCTTTTGAGAATTTGTCTTGTACATAATAATGCGCAGTAAAGAACAAATTATAAAGCATGTTTCTGTGTTTGTTTGTTTGTATCTCAGGAGTGGAGCACAGTCGGAAATGTGATGTCTTAACTGTGAAACTTTTAGTTTGATTTGAACCCTTTAAAACAAATATGACCGGTGTGTCCGACGCTCGCAGGCTGGACACACCGGTACAGCATTTTCATTCCCCGGACTTTGACATTATCGGGATTCCTTTCCACGGCCTGGTTGTGTTTTCACCTTCACATAATGTTTTTAGGCTTTAAAACAGACACCCTACCACCCCCACAGGCCTAATAGTGGTTTGGTCCACTGCTAATCCCTAACTGTTTAACTTTGCAGATTTGATCTTAAAACAAAGGATGTGTGACCTGTTGTTCTTTATTTCCTGTAGAATAAAACTTCAGTTTGGTTGTGTGTATTTTCTTAACATCCATCACATCCTCACATTTCACTATGGCAGCCATATAGTTGCGGATCAGCCACACCTCCTAATGGTTCTGGAAGCAGGAGGCGTCTTTGTGAGTTTCAGTAGTAGTTTTGGTAGCTTTTTTTTCTTCGTCTTCTTCTTCACTCTCTCCATGTGTCATCACATTTAAACCTTTTCAAGCAAAAACAAGAAGTGAATCATAAGAAGGCTTTAACTTCTTTGGCTGGTTTGTGTGTTTGTAGACAGATGATGGCATCTCAATAAAATCAGAACCGTGCATACGCACCAACGACGCCTTTACAGGTTTGTAGTCGAAGATAAAAAAACACACAATGAAGGTCAGGGTTAGCTGACAGTGTGGTCTCCGGACTCAAAGTCTTTAACTGGGATGTAAGTGCTGCTCAGGACTGACTGAGATCAAGCTCACAGTCGGTGTTTTGTCAGGTTGTTTGATGGATGTTTGATGGGATGCATGTTTACAGTGACTGCTTCCTTACTGAACTGCATCAGGAGCACTATCTCCGTGTCCCTTTAAGGCTCAAGATCACAGAAATTTAAAAAAAAGTGAAAAAAAAATTCATTTAATGTTTAAAATATGAATGAAAACCAACCAAGTATGAGTCTTAAAATATTGGCAACAAAACAGAGATAAAATGAGTCCTCACTGGTATAGAGTCTGCTGACCATATTAAGCCAGTTCTCATCCAGCTCCACATTCTCAACATATCCAATACAAGATTTTGCTCCTCTGCCTTTGAAAGCTCTCTGACTTGGCACAACGTCATCTTTCCTCCGCTCAGCTTCAGCTGCTCTCCTGACAGCGCCTCACTTCAGACTTGTTGGCTCATATCAGAAGCTCAAAACACATCTGTTTACATCAGCACGCCAGCTAAAAACATGTTTCACATATTTACAATCATTTTATTTTCAATTGCTTTTAATGCCGTTGTTATTGTTAATTTTTGCACACAGACGACTCGGATGTGCTTCTTGTAACAGACTGATGCCTTCCTAACTATCAATCCTCTTACTGTAAGCATCAAACAAGCAAAGAAATGGGATTAGATTCTAAACTAGTGGAATTATTGCAGATGGAAAATAGCTTAATGTGAAAATTAGTCCAGAAAACACAAGCGATCCCACTGTGGGTGATTTATGGCAGAGTGGACTGATCAAACACTGGAGACGTCGATCTGTACAGTAGGGTAACATATTTTTTTCCCTGCATTGTTTAAGTGAAACTTAGGCTCATTTTTCAAGCAAAAACTTTTCTTTAATTTCTCCCAAACGCGGCCTCATGGACTCACTTGACCGTCTTGGCGTGTACGCATGCCTGCAAACATGTGGCCTTTATTTGTTTGTGTGCCTTTCTCCTTGTGTGTGGCCAAAATGTGAGCCAAATGTTTGTGCGCGCCTGCTCTCATGAACGGGTGTGAGCGGGCCGCTTGCATGCGTATGATTGATGGTTGCCTTGTGTTTGCGCACAGGAAGCTGTAATCAACTCCCCAGATGTCTTTTCTGGGCGAGTTAGGTAACGCCGCGGCTGCCCTACTTCTGATACACACACTACAGCACACATGCAAAGTGGACCCGCCAAGATGTACAGTGCGTGTGTGAGTCCATGCCAGGTATCCATAGTGATGACAGCTGGGTGCTGATCTTCTCATTTACAGGTTATATAACCAACGGGGTTGGCAGGAGTCAGAGGCACAGAGGTGAGGAGGTGGGTGGAGGGGCAGTGGTATTGAGGTCGACTCGGGGAACTACAGTTTCTAAGAAGTCACCGAAAAATCCTCCTGCTCTGAAACTCTTACTGCTATAAAGATATCATCATAAATTTGGACGTTCACTTACACAGGAGTGATGAGTAGAACACAACAAAGCCTTTAGAAGTGTTTTATTGACTAGTGTAACTTTATATTGTGTGGCCAAGTTGATCTCTGGGCAACAGAGTGTGATGTAAGTTGGTCTGTTGAACTGGATCATAAAATTACTTCAAATATTATAAATGTGCAAAGATTTAAACATAAATATTTTCTGACTAAAAGTCTCACGTCGTAGTTCTCAGTAGGAAAAGGGTGGAGCGTCCACTCAGAGTTCCTGCTCCATGTGGAAGAGTTTAAGTATCTCATGGTCTGAGGGGACAGTGGAGTATGAGGCTGACAGACTGGTGTTGCATAATGGTTAATATCTGGTGCTGCGATTGTTCTTTTGTGTATGTATGTGCCTACAGAGAGACATGTTCAGCCAGTGTAAACATGCTTCCATGCAGTGCTCCATGATCCTGACTGCGCGATCCTCGACATGAGCGTCATTGTGCATCGATCCAATGCTGATTGGTGGACAGAGTGATCACTGCCCCCATCTGACAGCAGATGCTCTCTGCAGGTAGACATACAAGCCGTGGGCAGAGGTTTCCACTACTGAACCATCCTTTCCTGTGAACCAGTGATGGTGATGTTGTACTCGTTGTTGTAGTGATGAGAAAGCTGAACGTGAACATGAAATGAAGCTGTTGATCTACCTTCCTGTCCCCATCTATGCTGAAAATTATGTGTAGGGATTAAGTAGGGTCTCAAAGAGCAGCCACTTCTTCCCCACATTGAAAGGAGCCAGTGGAGGTTGTTTGGGTTTGAGATCAGGATGTTTTCTGGGAACCTTCTAGGTATGGCACTGTGGGCATGTACCACCAGGAGGAGGACCCAGGACAAGCTAGAGAGAGAACGTCCTTCAGGTGACTTGACTTTCATCTGGAAGAGCTGGAGAAGTTGGGTAGGGGATGTTTGGGTGCCCCTGTTTGGACAGCTGCACCAATGAACACCACTGGTAAAAGAGCTCAAAATGGATGGATGGCATTTTACAATATTGCAAAGCAGTGAAATAACCTGTGAACACAAGATTTCCCTTTCATTCTCTTATGACATTTGCAAATACAATGTTTCTGTCAAGGTACAGCTGTGTGGCAGGATGGGGGGCTCAAACAGGGGAAGCTGACTGAAAGCAGCAGCTTTATTGCTGAAAATAATTCTACACGTTTACAGGAAACCAAACTGAAAACTAGGAACTAGAAATAAGAAACTAAAAGCAAAAAACTAAGGAACTAAACAAGGAAATGGAGAACTAGGAATTTAGTAGGAGCCCGCAAGTTACACAAAGCAAAGAGGGTGTACGATGCAACAATGGACAGAGGAACGCTCAGGGCTAAAATACACAAGCGAGTAACGAGGGAATGGGAAACAGGAGGGAAACACAGCTGGGGCTAGTAAGACATAATGAGACATAGGGGAAGCAAAACACTGAACATGGGACACGAAACTATCAAAGTAAAACAGGAAACACAAGACGGGCATGGAGATGCAGGCATGGAGATGCAGGCATGTCAAGGAGGCGTGGCTGACTGGGGAGACAGGGACGACTAGACATGAAAAGTGGGACATGAGAACAGAAACGAAACACAGGCTAAGATGAACACTGAGGGAGGGAGAACTAAGATTACTGAGAGCTTGAGAAAAAGGATAAACAAAACCAAGAACAATAATAAACAAATAATATTAAACCAAAAACACCGTGACAGTTTCAGGTCCAGAACACTCAGGTTTGGTCTCCACCAGCCAAGTTCTTTATAGTTTTTCCTGATCAGGAGTCTGTTTTTGTTGTTGTTTTTTTCTTCTTAGTAACTGAAATTTTAATTTAATTAAATTTAATTAATCATGATATGTGCTATTGTCACATGGCTGTTTTAAGTGACAGTTAGATACTGTTTGCTTACCTTCAGTGTCTGTTATGCTAAAGATGCTGAGGAGCCAGCTGTTGACTCCTCTAGCACCATCCTACCCACGCAGCCTCAGCTGCCACCAGCAGGAGGAGCTGGCAAGCTGTTTGGGAACCTCTTTGTTGCGACCAGATCGAAAGCTGTTTACCATTGCAATTTTGGTTTAAGCCTGTTTTTCACTCGGCCCCTACCTCAGGTAATGTCACAGTTTTACAGATGAACCCTGCAAAGCAAGCTAGCTAACAGTACCATTAGCTAAAATAAACCAAATAACAAAGACTAAGACTGCCAGCTAAAGACTTAAAAAATTAGTTCACAGACCAGTGGGTGACATCACAATGCACAGTCTATGCTATTAAATCATGTTTATTGCTAACAGCTGCCTGATTTCAGTGAAATCATGCTAATGGAAGTGGTGATGTTAACCCAAAATGAAAACATTTGCAGAAAAGACGTGTAAACACCCTCCAGCGTTCTATACAAACCTTTGAGTAAAACTTTTATGAAGATTCATTGCTACAGGCACTTACGAGCTTTGAATTTATTGTTTGTCTAAAAATATTAAAGATTGCTGACTGCAGATGTATTAATACTGCTGTTTACAGTTTTAAATAAATCTGATATTACTCTGAGATCGTCACATATAAGCTGATACATATTTATAACGTGTGTTTGGATTTGTCAGACCGCTCTGACCTCGCTCAGACTTTTGTGTGCAAACTGTAATGAGCCCAGTTTGCATGAGGTCAAATTCTCTAGCTGTCATTTTTTCCAGTGACCTTATATCTGAGAATTTGATCACCACTGTGACTCTGAATTTCAATTAACACGAGTATGACAATCCTGGCTGGTTTAGGCTTACAGGGAAAGCTGACCTGTTCTCCTATCAGTGAACTCTTTGTTTCCACTCGTGGACCGAGGAGGTTAAATTATCTCCCCTCCTTCCAGTTTCTGTCTTTTTTTTCTTTTCTTTTTCTGATCATATTTCATCACAAAAAAGCTGGAACACTTACTCAGTCATTTATCCAGAGGGGCTAAATGAGCAGTTTTACATACTCTAGTGGACTTCAGAAGATGCTACTTATATTTATTCAGGTCTGTGTCATGCTCTGTTAGTGGCAAAATCTATGAGTGGAAGTGGAAACTGAAACCCTGCATTGATAGTAACTGATATTTATCTCTATGTGTAACAACTTTTAAATAACTTAGATCTTCAAACGAATTAAATGGACTTGGCACAAACAAGGTGGGAAGTGCTGGGACAAGTGGGATCTTCATTTTGGATCTTTTTCAATAAAAATAACAATTTTTATTCAAATTGTTTGATCTATTTAACCTCTTAGTCCGACATATTGATTTCTTTTTTTTATACACTGCTAATTTCATTTACAAAGATTTTGTTTTTGCGCTTTATTCAACTCCTGCTACATCTTGTGTGCTTTTGCAGTGTTTTTCTGTTTGTCGGTGTTTTCTTTAGTGTCTGTTCGTTTGACCTCTCAGGGCCACCGTAACATATAAGCAACAAATTGAATCTGTGGACTTTCATCCAGTTATGTTTGATGTCTGGAACAGACGCACAATCCTCCCCGCAGTATTGTACTGACGTAGCTAACAGTGTTGCGCAGCTTTTAACAGAAGGTCACATTTACAGAAATTTAATAACTTTCTCAGACTGCGAAGGAAGGCCTGCTGTTCTTTACTCCGATGATGAAAACACAGTAAATATTTATTAGAGGAATTAGATTTCTATTTAAGCTGGTTATTGTGAGAAATTCTTGACTCTGAGTTCTTGATGCCAGAATACATTGGAATCATTCCTTATGTGATTGCACTAAGCTGTCTGCAGTGTAATTATATTGAAGAGCTATCTCTTTTTAAGTTTGACTGTCTGACGTATATTTGCTTTGCTTGCATAAACAGTTGTTGTGTCTGCCCAGCTTCCCCTCTGTCTCCATCTTTCAGCTCAGTGTTAGCAGTTTGCATTATTCAAACATATCGGAGACTTGGTGTCACTTTCACAAAACCAAAAAATCTGGACTTTTTTTTTTCTCTCTAAAATCTCTACTGTCTCTTACATACAGTATATGTATATTGCATACATGTGTGTAGACATCTCTGCACTAGGGCTGTTCGATATAACGATATATATCGGATGACGATATAAAAACGTCTATCGTTTCATTTTATGCTATTGTTTGTTTCGTGGTGTCGCAAAATAAACTGTTTATAGCACAATTTTTTCATCGTTTTGATGGTCACTGTAGTGGCTATATTCATTTCTATATTCATTAAAGTTCTCTCTTTCTCTTATATTTTATATAACTCTCTTATATTTTATATAACCACACTACGGACGGACAAGCGCCTGTTTTTATGCATTGTCGTTAGCAACAACGACGGTAAAACCATCGCGTGTCCGCTTGTTTATTTTCCATATAAACCTTTCACAATAAAGCTCAAGATCCTGTTGAGACTTTTCAAAATAAACTGAATCACGTGAAAGAGTATGCAGAGTATTTACGGATGAGAAGTAAAAAAGAGCCATCAGGTGCTAAAACATAAATCTTAGACTCAAACGTTAGAACAGGCTTTTCCCCGCAGCACGCCGTGTAATAAATACTCGCAAAGGAAACGGCGGCCGTTACAACTTATGTCTAAAAATGTATCGTTTCATGCATCGGTTAAAACACTCGACTCCAGGTACACAACACCCAGCTGGAAACACTTCACGCAAGTCGAGCTGCCCGAGATTCACAGAAAATGTTAAATTTTTATGATTTATATCGTTATTGGGACGATGGATGTCTTATATCGGGATATGAGATTTTGGTCATATCGCACAGCCCTACTCTGCACCGAATCATACTTTTTATTAATCTCTGTCTCTCTTCCACAGCATGTCTTTATCCTGTCTTCTTTCTCTCACCCCAACCAATCACAGCGATGGCCCCGCCCCTTCCTGAGCCTGGTTCTGCCGGAGGTTTCTTCCTGTTAAAAAGGAGTTTTTCCTTCCCACTGTCGCCAAAGTGCTTGCTCATAAGGGGTCATATGACTGTTGGGTTTTTCTCAGTATGTATTATTGTAGGGTCTACCTAACGCTCCTTTACTGGATCAGCCATTTAGGTTTGACTCAGTTAACCTGATAACTTGAACTGCTGTTAAAGAGCGATTCAATTTACTAACTGTGTTACTGGTTAGCTAACTGATAATATATAACTGCATCTCTCTCACTCTTCCACTGACAGTGCAGTCTGCACAAATGTGGATCCGAGGTGTTCCACTGTGGAACTCCAAAGTGTTCAAAATTAAATAAATAAATAGGTCGAGATGAAATAAATAACTATGTGAATAAATAAGACACAGATATGTAATGTGAGAATGATAGGTGTTTGCCTATCATTAGACAGGGTTTGCCTGTTGGGTTTTTTTTTTTTTTTTTTAAATAACTTAAAAAAAAAAAAAGTTAACCTCAATAAAAGTTTTTAAATTTTACGCTTATTTCTGTTTGTTTTCATTGTCTGTAAGTTATTTGTTATTCAGTTTAAACTGTGGGTAAAAAATGCTGTGCTGTCATGTGACCTGCTCTCTCATGTGTGTATGTTTCTTGTTTTGCATATATTTCTCCCCAGCTACAGGAATTCATACTGATAACTGCAACATGTGGAACAAACATGTGGAACAAATCAAACTGTGAACACAGTTGGTCACATCTAAACGCAGGCGCCTCATTGGTCAGTTCTACACGTCTGCGTGTAAAGTGATCTCAGAGCAGCAAGCTCTGCACCCGCACTCAGACACCTCCAAAAACCCAGTGTTTTATTTTGTGCAACTACTTCCGGTAGTTGCACAAAATGACAGCAGTTGAAATTACTGCAGCCATGTGCAATAAATTTGCACTGTTGTTGCCTACTAAATAGTCATTTTAAAGAAGGGCTTGCTCCACCTCCTTCAGACAGCCTTCTCTTACTTGTAATTACTTGTAATCTGTTTACAATATTGTGGTAATTAACTGTGATAAATCTGTGAAAAATCACAAATCTTTTCCAGGATGAAATAGATCTGAAACAGAAATTTAGGAATTCCTCCACAAATGGTGACAGAGTTGCTGCAAGATGCCGAGTTTAACTTCAAATTTATATGAAAATGACTCAGGCGCTTAGCAACCCTTCTTATACAGTGGGGCAAAAAAGTATTTAGTCAGCCACCGATTGTGCAAGTTCCCCCACTTAAAATGATGACAGAGGTCAGTAATTTGCACCAGAGGTACACTTCAACTGTGAGAGACAGAATGTGAAAAAAAAATCCATGAATTCACATGGTAGGATTTGTAAAGAATTTATTCGTAAATTAGGGTGGAAAATAAGTATTTGGTCA
This sequence comes from Simochromis diagramma, assembly GCF_900408965.1. Classification (NCBI taxonomy): domain Eukaryota; kingdom Metazoa; phylum Chordata; class Actinopteri; order Cichliformes; family Cichlidae; genus Simochromis; species Simochromis diagramma. Next base: position 2,459,627 of record NW_024387477.1, read on the forward strand.
CCACAAACAAGGAAAATCTCTGGCTCTCACAGACCTGTAACGTCTTCTGTAAGAAGCTTTCCTGTCCCCCACTCGTTACCTGTATGAATGGCACCTGTTTGAACTCATCATCTGTATAAAAGACACCTGTCCACAGCCTCAAACAGTCAGACTCCAAACTCCGCCATGGCCAAGACCAAAGAGCTTTGGAAGGACACCAGGAAAAGTATTGTAGACCTGCACCAGACTGGGAAGAGTGAATCTACAATAGGCAAGCAGCTTGGTGTGAAAAAAATCAACTGTGGGAGCAATCATCAGAAAATGGAAGACATACAAGACCACTGTTAATCTCCCTCGATCTGGGGCTCCACGCAAGATCTCATCTCGTGGGGTCAAAATGATCATGAGAACGGTGAGCAAAGATCCCAGAACCACACGGGGGGACCTGGTGAATGACCTGCAGAGAGCTGGGACCAAAGTAACAAAGGTCACCATCAGTAACACACTACAACGGCAGGGAATCAAATCCCGCAGTGCCAGACGTGTTCCGCTGCTGAAGCCAGTGCATGTCCAGGCCCGTCTGAAGTTTGCCAGAGAGCACATGGATGATACAGCAGAGGATTGGGAGAATGTCATGTGGTCAGATGAAACCAAAGTAGAACTTTTTGGTATAAACTCAACTCGTCGTGTTTGGAGGAAGAAGAATACTGAGTTGCATCCCAAGAACACCATACCTACTGTGAAGCATGGGGGTGGAAACATCATGCTATGGGGCTGTTTTTCTGCCAAGGGGACAGGACGACTGATCCGTGTTAAGGACAGAATGAATGGGGCCATGTATGGTGAGATTTTGAGCCAAAACCTCCTTCCATCAGTGAGAACTTTGAAGATGAAACGAGGCTGGGTCTTCCAACATGACAATGATCCAAAACACACCGCCCGGGCAACAAAGGAGTGGCTCCGTAAGAAGCATTTGAAAGTCCTGGAGTGGCCTAGCCAGTCTCCAGACCTCAACCCCATAGAAAATCTGTGGCGGGAGTTGAAAGTCCGTGTTGCTCGGCGACAGCCCCAAAACATCACTGCTCTCGAGAAGATCTGCATGGAGGAATGGGCCAAAATACCAGCTACTGTGTGTGCAAACCTGGTAAAGACCTATAGTAAACGTTTGACCTCTGTTATTGCCAACAAAGGTTATGTTACAAAGTATTGAGTTGTATTTTTGTTATTGACCAAATACTTATTTTCCACCCTGATTTACGAATAAATTCTTTACAAATCCTACCATGTGGATTCATGGATTTTTTTTTTTTTTCACATTCTGTCTCTCACAGTTGAAGTGTACCTCTGGTGCAAATTACTGACCTCTGTCATCATTTTAGGTGGGGGAACTTGCACAATCGGTGGCTGACTAAATACTTTTTTGCCCCACTGTGTATATATACGAATTTAAACATGTGGTACCAGCCGAGTTGAATTCTGCTATTAAAAAGAGATGTATCGCGGGTGAGTTGAGATCATTGGTTCAAAGTGACTGATTGGAACAACTCAGTGCTGCCACTGGGCAACCAGTGACTTTTCCCAGTTGCAGGAAGGTTGCAATCATGTTTTTACTGTAGTGTGAGTGAGCTAGTAGGTAAACCAGACAGAGATGGAAATTTATTTAGTTGAAGTGCTACTTTGTTAGGTTAGCTGTTGCTCCTGCTCCCAAGCCTTGTTATAAGTTACTATTTCACACTAGCCAGACTCACCTCTCATTTATACTTAACAGATACTCGAGACTTAGCTCTCTAAAGAAACCAGAGGAGCTTATTTTTTCAAAAAGCATATTCTTTTAGAGGGACTGAAAGCTGGAATTGTATGTTTTATGTCCTTCCAAACGATCATGGTTTTAAAGCAAAGCTTCTTCTTTTTTTTTTTTTGTAAAAAATAACTTTTCCCTATAATTTGCTTGAGTCTGATCCTGCGGCCTTTGCTGTGTGTGCTCCTGCTCTGTCGCCCTCTCTTTCCTCCTGAACTGTTGACTAAAGGTGACAAGCCTCAGAACAAATCTTGCCATGTAACAAGTAAACTGAACTGCCATTGTCTAAGAATCACAGATGCGCACACACACACACACAAACACACACAAAATAAAGAGATGTCAGACTTGTTGTCCTCACCAGAGTTTGTTCAGAATCAAGAACAAAATCTTTTTTAGTTTATTCATGACTTCCTGCTTCAGACTGTACCTCTGCAAATTATTACATACTTTTTTTTACTATCAGTAACTGATGTGAACAGAAAACATCAAAGAAATGTCAAGACATACATACATTCATCTTGCTTCACCTGGACAAATTTAGAGGTTATGAAGTTCTAGTTTGATAACATTTGAAAGAAGCAGGCCATGAAGTAACTGAAGTCTGTTCGTACATTTGAAAAGCGAAGGAGGGCTTGAACATTTCTTGAGGTTAGCAACAGACAGGGCAGGATACCAAGACAATGATTTCCTTCCTGCCCTTTTTTTCTGGACACCGTCTGTGCTTTAGCTCACAAACAGCCTCAGTAGCCAGGTATTTTTCCAAGAAGCTTTCGATCCATTAGGGAAGACCAATTAGTTGCTACTTAAATCAGACCAAACATTTGGAACCACTTTTCAAATACATCACACAGAAACCTTTGATATTACAGCTTTGTAAGCTAACATGTTTCATGATCTGAAGACTGATGGGCACAAATAAAAAAAAGAGTAGACTACTGATTAAAGTCTCACAACTGTACATGGAAGAAACAACATTGTTAAGAAACTAGGAAGCATTTTTCTGCCTTTCTGGAAGTTCTCAAATAGGATGGCGGTTACACTTCCTTAATAAGTCAGTGTTTGAATTATGAAAGGTCAGGAAATCAGTGAGCAATAGACACATCCTGTTGCTGTTGCATAGCTGGATGGCTGGAAGATCTAAATTTGTATTTTCTTCTACATGTTGAGAACCATTTCTGAGCCTACAGGACAGGCCTGTCTGCTCTGCTAAACTAGTAAAAAAAAAGTTTTTATTTGACTGGTATGATCACAGTTTTTGGATTGCTACAATATATCAAAGTGATACAGTTAAACTCATCTTGACCTTTAAGGATTCAATCCCTGACAACGGGACAATGTAACCGGTGCTGTTCCATCTTTTCTCATTTCGCTTCTGTGAATGACTGAGCATACAGAATCTCCATGGTGACAAAACCATCATTCAATTTCAAAACCCACAAAAATTTGTAATAATTTGAGTACCTCTAGTTAAAGTTAATGTAGCCATGAGGAAGCTGTGTGCTTTAAAAATAATAAATTGGGCTGTAGCATTTAGCTACCACTGGCTAAGTCCCAACAATTACCCTATCACTGACGTTAACCTCATTTAGACATTTTTTAAATATATTTTATATTTGCTTTCTTGTCATGACTCGTTTGAAATGTTGTTTGTGCGTTAAAAGTTAAAGCTAGCAACAGGTCATCTTAGATTTGAATAAAAAGTAAATAGTGGGAATAAATTAATCAGGGACTGCTCAATTAATTGTTAAAATGTGTGTTTAACACAAAGTGTGAGGCATATCGGGGGGGTGTACTGCTAAGCTAACGGTTAACTTTATAAATAGCCGATTGCCAGAGGAAATTGTCTGGTTTCACTGAACACTCAGCAAGAAAGCCAAAATATACATTTGCCAAAGTATATAAAGAAAATAGAAACATAGCCCACATTAGTGGTTATTGGTAGTTGGTTGGTTTTTGTATGGACAGACAAGAAACGTTGGTATTACGTCACACTAAGTTCTACTAGATGCCAAAAATCAGCCGTGGAGCCAGTGGTTGGTTTGCAGAGCTTTTGACCTCCAGCCACCATCAGTGGGGCAGCCTGCTGAAGAGGCCAAGTGACCAAAAACACCAACAGAGATTTGCCCTACTCAGTGTACCGTCCCAAGGTAATGCTACAAACTGCCTTGGCCACTCTTCTTTGTTCTTTGTATGGGAATAAATTAGCACAGTGCATAGCGTTATTTCAAGTTAAATGCACCAGCTGTTGAAGGTTTTACTGCGAAGTGAAACTTCAGTTTTCAGGGTGATATTTGCAACAACATATGCTATGTTATCAAGAGAGACCCAGGTTATTGCACAACACATCACCATAGTTGCACCTGCAGTTTAAGTAAAAATGGAAGAATTCAAAGTTAAGGCACTAAAACTGCTGCCAGAATGAAAGACCGTTCAGAGATATCAAACCAAAGTCTATGTTTCTGTGATTTTTGTTTTAATGTTTTTTAAAGAACTGGCTCCTCATGCTGTTTTAGAATATGTGGCAAATTTCCCTTTATTTAAATATTCCAGACTGATTAATGTGAAAAGGTTCAAGCATGACACCTTCACACAAATGCATGATTATATGACGACTATTCCCTTTCCTGTCCAGTTTGAGCTATCATTTTTATTAGTAGTTACCATTCATAACAGAGGGTCAGTCATATAACATGACTATATGTTATATCTGTTTGTACAAATATCTGTTCAGGCAGTCTTCTGTAAGAATTAAACATAACATATTACAATGCCAGACACAATACACGGCCAATTATTGCTGTTTGACTCTGTCATATTGCAAGTGTATCAACGCCTTATCGACAAATTATTTATCAGCCACGTCGTATTAGCCTCATGACAGGGCTTAGGCCTTCCCAGTGCTCTCACACATGAAACGCAGAAACATCGGTAAGTGAAGAAAATCATCAAATACAACTGACGTAAAAACATGTAGAAATCAAAACACACGTATAGAAAACAAAAGAACCTAAAGGCAAAGCTCAACGGTCTCCGGCGTTTGTCAGAGACCGGCTTTTGCCGTGTAAAAACAGTCGCGTCACAGACATCAGCAAGGCCTCGATGTTAGTTTGTTTTTCAAACAACTTTTTTTCTCAAAAATATGATGGCAGGTTTCCAGACAAGCTTTTTGCTTTGTTTGTTTTTTTTATGCTGCTGTGAATTTATTATTTGGAAGCAACAACTTTCCATTAAAACTGGTTTAAATGGTATACAACTGGATCCACACCATCGTCTTTGTGTGCGGATGGAAGGCACCGGCCTTTACAAAAAACATCAGTTGTGTTTTGTTTTGTTGCGTCACCCTTTACCAAAGAAAAAATTAATTAAAAAAACAAAAACAGAGAACTTTGCTTTTTTCTGCCTGCAATGTTCGTTTCCCTTATTTGATGTGAAAGTGCAAATAAATACTGAATAAATACATTTAGCAGATAATGGCATCAAACTCCAAATATTGTTGGTAATGAGTCCATGATGCTGAATGATGCTTCTCACAGCAGGAGGATCCAAATATGTTCAAGTCAACACACATAATCAATGTGGATCACCAGCCATCATCTAGAAAAAGGTTTGGTTTGAGGGCGTGCCAGCTTCATGTTGGTGCCACATTTTGATTGTAAAAGCTGCGTATAGGTGGAGTTTTAAAAAATTAAATTAAAAAAAAAAGAGGAGGACTTTGGAACGTGAGCAGCTCTCTTTTTGTGAAATGTAAACAACGTCACTGCATGCATAAATAAAAACTGTGAATAAATAACGGAAATCAATGTCAAAACATACAAAAAAAAAAAAGAATAAAACAAGAACAAAAAGCTTTTAAAGCACACCAACGTAAAAGCTGATTCTCTTGTTATTCGTTTGAATGAGAGAGGAAGAAGGGAGGAGCCATGAAGGAAAGACGGAAGAGCTGATGGACTAATTACTGCAAGATACACTAAAGGTGGTAAGAGAGTAGATGAAGTAAACAGAGTATATTATGTACGGAGAGTACATTTTTCATATTCATACTAAGGTTTGATCTTTCTTCATTTGTACACTTAAAGACAAACATGGTCGGTTAAATGACTCGCCATGTCCAGCTATGATTTGATTTGCAGGCTGTTTCGTTGGGAGGATCATTTGTCTTTGCTCTGTAGGCGATGTTCAGACAGGAAGCACATATATGACATTCGTATTGGGTTTTTCTGACAAATCTTTTTAGAAGACGCTCTGACCAAACTGCAAAGTGTGGCAAAAGGAAGAGCAGAGAACTGCAAACATGGCAGACAGACAGAAAGGTGAGAGTAGCAATCTGGGCAGATTAAGAGATCGCAGCACAGCAGCTTTTTCTTATACACAAAAAAAAAAAAAAAAAAAGTACACCTAGCATGTGCATATGATCAACGAAATACAGTGATGTAACAGCGTGACAACTGATGGTTTCAAACAGACAATTGTGATGCCAGACTCCCCGACCTGTCTGAACACAGCTCGAGTTTGTGGGTCTGCCAGGACTGCTGCTCTGTGAAAGTGATGACGGAAGGCGTCTGTTATTCATTCAGATCCACGTTATCTCAACTGTTGCTTAGTTAAAGTTTGCTGTTGATGCTTGGATGACATCGGCGGGGAACGGGGAAGGTGCGACGCCATCAGCGTCAGTTCTTTGTGCATCAAAAAGGAAGAACAGCAGGTCAACTGCTGCTTTAGGGTCAGGCGCGCGCGTCACCGGCTCCTGTTCTGCGACATGAAGAGCAGCACCTTGCGGATGCCGCTGAGACGGTTTCTCAGAGACGTGAGGGCGAGGAACGGTAGCTGAGCTCGGCCCTCTAAAGGAAGAACTGCTAGTAACCACCAACACCACGAGGGACCGTTAGGGCTGGCCTGCAAGCAAAAAACACACAAGTGAGATGGTTTTAAAGGGCAAAATGAAGTAGAAGAAAAATTTGGATACTTTAGTCCCACTATATAAAAATAGAAGCTATAAAAGAAACAGACTGTGTGTACCTGAAGTTCAGAGTCTTTGTCAGGCATTGGTCCGAAGTGGCCTTCAATGCGAGCTTTCTGCTCAGCTTTCAGAGAGTTGACCCAATACACGGCCTGCTCGTACACCACGTCATGCAGGCACTGCAGCTCGCGCTCTGCTACGCCCTCCACCTGCGGACAACAACACCTCTGAGCTTTAACATCTTAGCAGCAGCTCACCATCCTTCTCTAAATAACTCTCCAGGTGGAAAACCTTTGCTGCATACATCTATAGACTAGTTCTTACAACCATAAAATCTTTTGAAAGCAGATGCAAAGCTTGACTTGTGCTTCTGGCTGAGTAACGGAGGGGCACTGCATGCTTGAATAATCCCAAAGTAGCCACAGCATACTGTATCCTGCTTTATCATTTCTTTTTTCTTCTAAATGAAATTATATTTTAATAAATGAGCATCACACTGGATTAAACAAGACTTGAAACTTGCAACTGGGGCTCTGAAATAATTGGAAAATGTTTACTCGGGTTATAAATCAATTATGAAATTGGCTTTTCTTTTTCAGTTGGTGTTGGTTTTGCAACAACATGGGTTGCCCCCTGCTGGCCATTAGAAAGAATGCTAGTTTCAGACACTTGTGCATCAACTTGTTTTCAGACCAGGATGTTAATAACACCTTATAAAGTCTAAGCTCATCCTGTCATCTCTCACTCTCCCAGCTCACAACCCCCACCATCTCATACCTTAACATCTTCCAGGTACTCTATGTCAGCTGTGTTGTAGCCATCCCTCTCGCTGTGCTGAATTACTTTAAACCTCCGTTTGCCTATCGTGTCCACAACAGAGCGGCCGTCGGAGAAGAACTTGACATCGCGGATCTCCAGTAGGCACCCGTAGTCGGCAAACCTGGAGGCCGAAGGAGAAAGCGCAGGGAGCAAGTTAACATTATGTGCATTCATAGTCCGACACCAACCCCACACAGCTGCAGTCAAAGTACTAACCCTTTGAGGTCATCTCCCAGACACATGCCAAAGCAGTTGGTACCCGTCTCCATGCATCGGCGAATCATCAGTCTGTAGCAGGGCTCGAAGATATGGAGAGGGCATGGCACAGTAGGGAAGGCCATGGTGCACACGAATATAGGCACATTCTTGTTAAGACTAAGGGGAGACACGGAAAAAAAAAGTCTTTTATTTTCATTAAGGAGGAGATATCGTGTAAAAAACAAAAACAAAACAAAACAACAACTTTCAATTAAAAATTCAACATGAATGAAAATCTTTTGTAAAAAAAACAACAAAAAAAGTTAACTTAAACTCCAGGTGAACTTTAGGCCAAATGTAAAAGACACTGGTTAACGTGAGAGTGAATTAATTTATGCATCGGCCGTCAGGAAAGTGACACTTGAAGCCTGAATGACCAACACTCAGAGCTCACTGTGTCGGACACGTGTGCCGTCAGTTGTAGGTCAGTAGGTCAAACAGCCGCGGATATTCTCAAAATGTTAATGTCACACGTAAGCTGCAATCCATCAAAAGACTTGCTGGGAGAAAGAAATATAAGCAGAGCCTGATAATAAGACAGTGGAGAAGAGCGGGAAATATGAACTTACTTGGAGAGCTCAGCCATTTCCTCCAGGTGGATTTTCTGTCTTTCCATGAGCTCAGAGGGAAGATACTTCGATATCAGGTTCTCAGTTATTACCGTCTTACAGTATTTCCTCTGGACCAGATACTGGAGACAGACACAATGAATATGTTAACAGCAGCAGAATGACACAATAAGGATGTCTCCTGTGGTTGTTGTCCCACAACCTTGTTAGTCTGACTGGTTTCAAGGGATCCACAAATCAAATATGCTCAAAGCCCTGACAATGACATTATTACTGGAGCATAAGAAATGAACCAAACTATATAAAACATGGTTTCTACAACAATATAAACAATATTGTAAAGACTCAACATTCATTAATATGCTAGGTTACCAACTCTGTAATCCACCTTAGATCAGTAATTTACAATAACCCCCAAAGACTTGTGGGATAAGTTGACACCACCTTCCCCAACATCAAATATCCTTAGCAGAACTTGTTTTAGACAAGATCTCGAGCTACTTTCAGCTTTAGCCTTAGCAATTATGTTTAGCGGACCGTTTATCAATTAGCATAACTGTCTTTTTTTTTTTTTAAACCCAAATACCTTAAGCATCCATCCTCTATTTTTCTTCATATATATATATATATATATATATATATATATATATACATACACACACACACACTGTTACATTTGCCATTCATCATGTGAAATGATCAGTTTCTGCAGTTTATTTTCAGCTGTGATCAGAAATGTTTATTCATTTACTAGCTAACCATTTCAATAGCTAGCCAAACGTCTACCAGTTTTCCAACTTTTTATTTCAGAATTTCAGCTAGCTAGTTTAAGCCACATTTTATTTATCATGTGTAGCTAATAATTACTTTTGTTTATGCCTACTGTTAACCCCCCCCCCCCCCACACACACACACAAAGCATATCTTTTAGCAAACTTTAACTGTTAGCCATACCTATAACAAGCTTTTTAAATTTTTCATTATTGCTTATCTATACAGTTACTTTAAATTCTTCACAAAACCTTTTCAGAGCTCATAAATTCTCTATAATTTCACTGTTTTTTCTCTTTATATTAGGTAATGTATCTTTCCACACAGCACCTTGCTACTGCAGAGGAATAATTATACCCCTGGCTGGTAATCATTGCTTCAGGCCTTATTGAATGTGGACGGTCAGTCTGAAGAGTTTATTGAATTCCCGTGCCACCTACCTCAGACATATCCTCTTTACAAAGGGGACACTTTGGGTTATGGTCCAGACATCTCTCCAAACACTGAAGACAGAAAGTGTGCCCACACGGTGTTGTCACTGGTTCATAGAACAGTCTAGATGGGAAACACACAAACAGTGAAAAACCACGGACAAACAAGGGTAAGATACACTACAACAGCAATAAAATGCCTTATTTAAAGCGTAAGATTCAGTGTGTTTGCATTCTGGCCCTACACAGCCTGCGTGTCCAGTGTCAGTTGCGTAAACCTAGCTGTAAATCAAACTGCTCTCACCTCATACAAAGAGGACACTCCAGATCTGCGGGGTCAAAGAGGTCGTCATCCACAGAGCTCAAATATTCCGGCTCCTCGTTTGGCTCTAAATGTAGAGGTAATCAACAATAAATACAATGCTGAAGTTGCTAATAGTATATGACAGCGTGTGATTGTGCAAAGCTGTATAATCACCAGATTTGGATCTCTTGTGATCGTTGTTCTTCCCCTGAAGTTCCACCTTTGCCTCCTCTTCTGAAATCCTTCGTTTCCGTTTGGTAAGGAAGCACTGGTCAAACCTCCTGACCTCTGTCCTCCCCTGACATTTGCTTTGATTCTCCTTTGGGGACCTCTCTGGTGCAGGGAGAGTCGAGGTAAGATAAGACTCTGGAGACAGTGATCCGGGACTAAGGGTCTGAGGATGGAGAGTAAAGATGCAGAGAAGAAGAAAATAAATTAAAGAGAAACTTCATGTGGACTTGATTTGGATGGGCTGACTTCCAGACGTGGAACATCTCTTACATGGAAGGGAGCACTGATGCTGTTTTTGATGTGTGCTCTGGAAGACAGTATATTGGTGTAGTCAGAGATGTGTTCAGGGACCTGATCTCTGACTGGAGCCAGCAGATCACTCAGGATCTGAAAGAGGAAAATAAGCCATTATGTCATTATTTTGATGACACTGCAAATACACACTTAATGTTTTCCCTTAAAACATTAAATGATTTGTTGTATTTAATGTGCAGTAGGGCAGGTCACAAGATAACAGTGGTCATATTTACCTTGTAAGCCTCAGTCTTAGCAAGTTTACAGTCAGGCTCTATGGACAGACACACTAGGTACTCTCTTAGAGCCTCCTCACTCCTGCCCAATGACACCAGGGCCTGGCCCTTGCGAACGTGACCCTGTACACAAAAGAAACATGCAGCATGTTGCAGCTTATTCACTTTGCTACTACACTAGGGCAAGTTTTTAATATAATGAACTAAAAGCTACAGTTTCTCTGCTGTACCTTGGACCAGTGAGGCATCAGTCTACAGGCCATCTCAGCGTCCATCAGAGCCTTTTCGTGTCGTTTCAGGCTCGAGTGGATCTGGGAGCGGTTACTAAACAGTATGTGGTCTGTTGGTGCTGGAGAGAAGAACCCGAGCAACCGTTAGTTGTAAAATTTTAGGAATGTTTTCCACTTTTTTTTTCTTCTTCTAATAAAATATTTTTTTTAAACTGTAAAAGAAAAGGAAACGTTTCCAGAGCCCAGAGTTATGAATTTAAATGGCCTTTCTGTTCAGCCAGCAATTAAAAACAGTAATGATTATTTGACAGTTATATGGAGGAGCAATCATTTAAGGAACAGACTACTGACCAGTTATACAATAATTTAAATAATTCTTCTGACAAGAACTCTATATATTCTAGTTTTAGCTTCTAAAATAATAAAATAAATTCTTTTAATCTCTTCTTTTAAAACCAACAGCCCGACCGATAGATTATTCTTAATACCCATATCTATATTTGGCAGTTTAAAAATCAGATATTCCGATACATCAGCCGATATTTTTTCATTCAGACACACAAAACATAAACAAAAACATGTTAACATGACAACATAACACACACAAACATCTTCAGACTGCTTGTTGACTGATATCAATTTACACTGAGGTGACACATACCGCATATATGAGCAGCCAGCATGCTTAATAAAAGGCTTGGATAATTAACTGTTTATTAATATACCCTTGTTCCCTGTAAGATCTGAGCCTAGTATAGAATAGAAATAAATAACGACCACTATTTTTTCCCTTTTCAAATGTCTTAAACAGTATCCGCTGGCATGTTATAACACTGAGTGAATGTTTAAAATGGGTTCGTTTCCACATTACAAAACGTGTTAAGAAAAAAAAAAAATGACTGCCTTACAAAACCATGCAGTACTATCAAGGTCACCCACATTGTAGGTTTCATAACGTGAAAAACTTATGCAAATACCACTGATAGCCTTATGGGAACCGGAAGGAGATATTTCCCCGACTTCGCTACGGGCACAGGCAGCAAATCACTCAAAGAAACCAACACAGGAGCCCCAAACATGACAGAACGAGCCAAAGTAGGGCCTGTAACTGCACAGGTGTCAGGCACAACACAAGCATCACAGAAGGAAGATTGATTAGCACTGTGGTTAACTGCAGGCAGCCTTGCTGAACATAGATGCTTACACACAAAGATACATATCACACAGACCTGCTCTAATTATAACTCTTTAGACTGGCATTCACTCTTTGGAGACCATCTCCAGGCTTAACTGCAGCATGCCTAAATGCAACTTTGGGCCTGATCTTCACCTCGAGCCAACATTACTCTGAAAGCATAACCCTAATTAAAAAAAAAAAAAAAAAAAAAAAAAAAAAAAAAAAAAGTCCATTTCCCAAAGGACTGACCTCCTTTTTTTTTTTTTTTTTTAAAAAAAAAACAAACCAGTGCTTGAAAACTTTGACCCCCACCACAGAGGATTTTGGCCTTCCACCCAAAAGGAATATTCTTCTATTTTTTTTTTTTTTTTTTAAGAGGTGGGGTTTAGTTTTGACAGAAAGCCAAAAATAATAACAGGAAAATGCACAGAAGTCATCCAGGATCCAGGAAAACCCAACATACATACATCTGTCTATGAATAAGGTGATGTGGAACTCAGTTTCTGCAACTGTGACAACTCCAACCTGAACTTTCTTTCAGTGAAAACCTTTGTTAATTGTGATCTGTCAGAACACCTTTAGGAAAACATGTTAGAACCACATTGAATCATCAAAAAGCCCAGTTGACAACTGTGGGTGCTCTCCAGCTAAACTCCTGCTTTGAGATAAATGTGGGAACCCAGTAGTCAGAAATGTTCGGTCCTTATGCAACGCAAAAATACTCTGCCTGTTAGCTGTCAGATAGTCAGCAATGGAAAATATGGCACACTTTTTAAAGGAGAAACACGTAGCTCCAAACTTACACAACTAGCCTATTAAGTGACTGAGCTACAGCTGCACACTGCTGTAAAGTCAAATGAGGACAGACTAAGGATCCAAGACTCAGAGGGCTGTAGTTTGATCTCTGTGTTAATCACTACATTTAACTGATGAAATAGGAAAACAATGAAGGGGCATATGGCTCTTTAAATGCTACTTAAATTAATGCATGTCAGCAAAATGTCAAATTGGGGACTGCCCCTAGCTCACTGCCAGTGATTCCTGTCTGAAGGTCACAGTTCACCTATGTTATCACCATCCAAGCTCTTCCCAATTAAAACAAAACAAAACACAAAAACAGAAACTGAGCGCTGGTGTGCCCAGCGGTGACCTGCAATAATACCCTTGACCTACATTTGCCTGATCCATTGTTTGACGTTACACAATGAGGGAGCGGGGGGGGGGGGGGAGTTACGTGCTTACGCAATGTTTGGTCCACTGGCCCAGCCCACATAACCCTGTTATCCAACACATGGCGATGTGACTCTTAGATGCCAGCAGAGAGGTGGCTAGCTGTGTCACCGCCACGATTATGACACTAATAAATGTGGAACAGCTCGACCTTGTTATTTTACTGTACTTTTCACATAAACACACCTGACATGCTGTTATGGAATAATAGGAAAGTTACAGAAGTAGGCTACAGCAGCCCTGTCACACACACACCCTTTCTTTTTGCTTCTTAGTAAGAATAAGAATAAGAAGCAGCAGCTCGGTGTCTTACCTGCGAGTATTGCTTGGTTATACTTCTCCAGGGCAGCTTCCATCTTTTTCTCGGCGTACAGTGCGTTGCCCTCCCGCCTCAGCTGGCCGGCCTGGTACTGGGTGGGGAACCACTTGGCCAGCAGGTTGCTGAGGACCACATTCACCCTGAGACCTAGGCTGTCGCTCACTGCTGAGACATTCTTACACTCCTTGCACACCACCGGTCGCTCTTTCTCTTTCCTCTCCCTCTCCAGACACTTTTTACAAAAGCAGTGACCGCACGTCAGAGTCACCGGCTCGAACAGAAAGCTCAGGCATATCCGGCAGGAGAAGTCTTCATACCCGCAACCTGTGGCACCCGCTCTCGGGCATACAGTCGCACCTGCCTCCTTTGCCCTACACGGGTTGCCCCGTTGCCTCTCACCCTCGTCTTGCCTCCGTATAGTACCCGACAGGTACTCTATGAGGTTGGCCAGGTGAGTGGGTCTCAGCCTCTCTATCTCCGAGGCTTGCCGGTACACATCAAACGCTTCCGTGAATTTCCCCCCGAACGCGAGCGCGTCAGCCCGCTTCACCATCAGCTCCCGCCGGCTCTGCGGATCTCCGAGACACGCCAGCTGGCACTCGTAGATGTCCGCGGCCAGGTCGAAGTTTTTCGACTTGAAAGCCTCTGCTGCGAGATGCAGCATGCTCTCACTCTCCGTCCCCATACAGAGCAGGCTGTCCGAAGCGTATCAGCTCATCTACGTGGTGCATGTCTGCACCCCAGCTGCTGCCATTCACGTCTGTCCCCTCCGCTGCAAACGACTGACAACTCTGCACGTTCATGCCCTAGTCCAGGAAGGACCGATATTATTCTCAATGGACCATGGCGAGGAGGTGAAAAAAAAACTGTTATGTAAAAGTTGTGTCACGTGACGCCGGCCAGCTGTTCTCATTGGACGAGTTTGGAAAACTGTTACAAAACAATCTGCCATGTAACAGTTTCAGTGTCGGGGCCATGGGGCGGGATGTCTGACCTGCATGCTGGTTTCTTGTAAACAGTGACCAGGGTTCCCAAAGAATGACACCATTTAGTGGGACGACATGTAATCGATCTCAATTGACCAAGAGTATGAAAATTTGTTGTAGTGTCACAGATTTGACATGGTTCAGCATGTATTTTAGTGTGTCTCATACTATCTCATACTAGTGACAATCTGAAAAGAGAGCATGTCAGGCTGTTTTTAAAATGTGCTTTAATTTGTTCAAGTTTTCAGTAACATTTTCTTATAGAAAAGATTTCTTCATTTAGGCATTCCAAAGTAAATAACCCATGTGTGCGGAATTTTATAGAACATTACTTCCTGTTCCAGTTGAGCTTACACAAGAAACTGTCAAATGCATGCCCTGCTAACAGCTGTTGTCAGCATCTTGTTATGTGTCTAACAAAACTGAGTTACATAAATATTCTTTTATTTAACTTCTGGGCAAAAAAGAAAAAAGAAATGCACATATTCCTTTTTTTTTCCCATTACAAAAATAAAGGAAAAACAAAATCCAAAATATTAAAAAAGAGAACAAAAGAAAACACAATATCTTAGCCATCACCTCCTTACTGCGTGATTTTAGTGGCTGCAATTACCCATCCCACACACTGCCACCATAAAACGGATAAGATATGGAGGTTTCCCACGTGTTACCAGCTTCAAGGTAACCATTGGTCATGGAATCGTAACTAAAAGGTACTGACCTCCATATTTTGCAAGAAATGCAGACGGTGAATGTATTTTTTGTGGTCTTTTGGAGGAAGGTAGGATTTTGCTTTGTAAATTTGATGTAAATGATCAAAACTGGTCTTAACAACTGTGGTCGGTTGTATTTCGAATGTAAAAGCCATTTAAAAAAAAAAACTACCAACACAGAGGAGCAATAAGAAACAAGGGGGGCAGGGACATCCATTAACCAGTCCAGATGAGGGACAATTTCCAGATACAATCATTTTGGTCTTGTTGACATTAAGGGGGGAAATTTAGTGTTAACCAGTGTTTGCTATCTTATAGACAATTAAACAGAAGCGTCAGTGGGATAGAGGCATCAAATCTAATAGGGAAATATATTTGGATGTCATCAGCAAAACAATGAAAGGGAATATTGTGTTTCCTGAAAATTGATTCTAGAAGCAGCATAACATCAGAACCACCTGCCTGTTATTGTGCCGGTCCCCCTTTTCTGCCAAAACAGCCCTGATCCATTGAAACATGGACTCCACTTGGTCCCTGAAACTGTGCCGTGGTATCTGGCATCAAAATGTCATCCACAGATCTTTTTAGTCCTGTAAGCTGCGAGGTGGGGACTCAGTGAATCAGACTTGTTTGTCCAGTACATCCCACAGATGCTCAATTAGACTACGATCCTGGGAATTTGGAGACTGCGTCAAAACCCCAAACACATTGTTGTGCTCCTCAAAGCATTCCTGAACCATTTCTGTTTTGTGGCAGGACACATTATCTTGCTGAAAGAGACCACAGCCATCAGGAAATCCTGCTTGCATGGTCTTTAGAAATGACATGTACAACCTTATGTAAGTTGTACGTGTCAAATTTACAGCCACATTGATGGAAGGGCCGAGGTTTCCCAGCAGAACATTGCCCATTGTCCAGTTCTGATGCTCAAGTCCCGATTATTGGTGGATAGGGGTCAGTACGGGATCCTTGAATGGTCTGTGGCTATGCAACCCCATACCCACTGTGTATTCTGACATCTTTCTGTCAGAACCAGCATCAACTTTTTCAGCAATTTGAGCTACAGTAAAATGTCTGTTGGATTGAACCACATGGGCATCTGTGAGCTTTGGCATTCCATGACCCTGTCGCTGGTTCACCTCTTTCGATAAATACTGACTGCTGCAGAATGAGAGCTGCAGTTTTGGAGATGGTCTGACCCCGCTGGACACTGTTACCACAGATTTGCATTGAAGGCCCTGTCACTTTATACTAAGTTGTAATTCCATCTCCTCTTCTAATTTTTCTTATCTTAAACTTGATAATGCTCCATACAGATTGGAAATTGGATACCTACTGTGACCTCTGACCTGAATCTTTATTAAGCACCTTTAGATAGGTGTACCCACATATTTAGACGCGTATTTAGAATGTTTTTATTCCCTAACACGTGGTATTTGTATAATATTTAATTGTAAAATCAAGATATCCATGACTTCTGTCACTGATCTGGAGGAGTTGGAGTAATTTTATCTAAACACAGAGTTCTGACAGAAGGCAGTCTGAGAAATATGTATCCTCTACATGTCCAACACACGGATCTCAGGGAGACTGGGAAATGAATGCTTTTGCTGAGAAGCACTTTGACTATGTGAGTGGACTCTGTCGGCTGGCACAGATGTGAAGCTCACAGCACAATAATTACTGCGGGGAAACCGCTCGGCTCTGACATCTGATGACAAAGCTGTTAATTATTATTACAACCCCATCACATCCTGTCATTGATCCTCAGATGGTGACACAAGGCGTAAAAGAGCAGATGTTAAGATATCAAACTGTGACACGGCCAAGATGGGTTGCTTTGATAACTGTGACAGCTCGCCAAAGCTTTGAAGATTAGCCAGAGATTGTTGCATAAAAGTGTTTGCACAAGGACAAAAACAAGGCTCAGTAGCACCTTAAAGTGTTTTTGTACTGATGCACATTATTAAAATGACATGTTAGCAGATAATATTCTACTACGGTATAGGTCTGAAGAGTATGGCAGGTTCTTTGTGACTGCAGGTGTGTAGTATTGTATCAGCTCACTCTTAATGACAGACTACATAACTTCTGATGGAGGAATAAAAGACACCTTTGGTTATTTCAGTCTACTAAAGGGCATTTGTCATCATCCTCTAATTATGACTTCTGGCCAGTGTGGGTGGTGTTCAGAGTTAACCATAATTAGAAGTAGGTTAAGGCTTGAATTTAAGGACTGTAGTTAAGGGATTGCCTTCTGCATGTTTTTGGATACAAGCCTACGTGGTATTATTAGCCTCACCTGAAGCCTATCAGCCGTATTTCCTGTAGGGTTGAAATAAAACTTGTGTGCTAAAAGGCGTTTAGAGTGTGTGTGAGCAGGGATTAGCGGCGAGCGAGCCAGTCGGTGTCGATCTCAGTAGGTCGGCCAGTCTGGCCTGTGAACTCAATCCCGCACACAGACAGAAACGCAGGCTGACGTGAGCCTGCACACCACAGCAGACACAGACACGCTGACACACATGCAGGAACAGACGTTCTGACATATATGCAAACCAGGACATGGGCAGAATATTATGCAAGCACGTGGACATATGCTTACTTTGCCCGGACACACACGCACACACAGTAGTGGGAGATTCTCTTGCTCCTTCTCACCTTGAACTGTCATTGGGTGCCTCTAAATAGGCCAATAGTCAACCCCAGTGCAGACCGTCTGGACGTTGGATAGCCTGCTCAGTTAGGACACAGTTATCCTCAAAGTCACCTCTTCAGACTTTTAAACAACGTCTTGCTCGGATAGAGAGATAGCTGGATATTTGCATGATGGCTGCCAAGTCTGCACTTTGAGAGTTTCTAAAAGAGTCACTGTTCATTTGTTGACAGTGAAAATATATTATGAGGTATTGGATCATTTGGGAAAGAATGCATAAACACAGACTAATGATACTGTAGGCATGAGAGGACCGCTTGTAGCAAACGTCTTTAATCTGATTTGATCTTGGAAATGTGAAGTTGAGGTACTGGATGTACTGAGACTTGTGACTATGAAAATAACATTTTTGATTTTTTTTTTCTTCTCAAAATGTTTTCCTAAGAAGAGAAATGACTTTTCAGTGGGTCTGTTTGTTGGTTAAAGATAGAATTGTGTTTGTAAGGATGAATTTGTGGTCTTTTTTTTTAAATTAGAAATCAGATGGGATTGTTAAGAACAAGCCTTGTTATAAAGAATATTCCCATCAAAATACTAAAAACATAACATCTGCATAGTATTTATTATTAACTGTAATTATTAAAGATGCTCTGTGTAGATCTTTTATTGGGACCTGTTATGCTCATTGTCAACTCCACATTTTTATTCAGTTCACCCACTCTTTGAAACAAGCCACTCTAGCTCCTCCCACTTTAAGCCAGCTTTCTTCTGATTGGCAGCCCCTCACAACCAGAAGGGTTGATGGGGCTACTGTGCTCAAAGTCAGAGCTGTCTGACTGAGGATATCTGCCCTCAGTGATGTCATACAGAGCCAAAAGATTTTTTAAAAGTTAATTAGTTGTGCACATGCTGACTTCATTATCTCAAACTTCAATATAATTCAATATTAGCATCCACCATCTTATTAGTATATATGTATACGGGGTGAAAGGGAAATTAAATCTCAATTTTTAACATTCATCACAGTGTGAGTTCATTCCCACAGGGTGTAACCGTCTACATGGTGTTAGGGCTCAGAGTGAGTGTAACAGTCACTCACCAGTTCCACTACTCAGCATATTTGCCTTCATTCAACTTTGTCTGTTTTAAGTTTTCACTCACCGGAGGAGATCGAGCAGGCGAGCAACTACTGGGTTTCCCTGTAGTTGCAAAGGCAACTACAGGGAAACCCAACAGGACTTCCAACAAAAGACCTAAAAATAGCATCTGCACTGAAAATGATACAGAGGCATTCAAGGAGATGAGCTTAAACGTACAAGTTTTCATTTAGCTCACCAATGGGATTAGTTTATCCCAACTGAAAAATAGTACATTACAAAGCATTTTTTCTTTATGTTGCTTAGACTTAACATCTGTTTTAATGTTGCCCTGAGGAGACAGCATGAAGTTCAGTCTGTAGGTCTGTTAAGCAGAGCATCACGCTAAACTTTGTGTTAGCATCATGATCCCGATCAATCCAGCAACTCATTCGTTTTATAGTCTAATATGAAGTTAAAAGGGCAGCACGGTGGCACGGTGGTTAGCACTACTGCCTCACAGCAAGAAGGTCCTGAGTTCAATTCCACCATCAGGCCGGGGTCTTTCTGTGTGGAGTTTGCATGTTCTCCCCGTGTTTGCGTGGGTACTGTAAAATTATGATATTATTTTATGCCATGTTAGACCCCGAAATAAAGATTGTGAATTATTATGTAGTTTTAGTTTGCATTATTCTCCTGAATTAGAAGAAGCTGATAACTATTACATTAGTTAAACTGATTTGCATTACATTAAATTGCTGACTTGTTGTGAATGAATGATATTGTTTATGATGCATTATACTGTTGAGTTATAAGGAATACTGTTCGCAGAAAGTCATCGCCTTATTTGTCTGATTAGAAGAGAACAGAACATACTGGAGTTTTCTGCCCCATCTCAGCAGGAGCAGATAAACAGGGAGCCAAGGTTGTAGCTTAGGCGCCATGTGAGAGAAAGCATGCGAATGTTTAGGCTTTTTATGATAAGGTGGAGGCACCAGGGGCTATAAAAGTTTGAGCAATGCTCCACCATTTTGAGATCAGAGGCTGTCTGCATCAGTGTCCATCTCCCACGCGTGTGATCATTAAAATCATCGTTTGACTCAACCCGACCGGACCAGTGTTGTTATTGTGGTGTTTCTCTTGTTTCCATCCCCAATTTTGAACTCGTAACAGTTCTCCGGCTTCCTCCCACTGTCCAAAGACATGCAACTTGTGGGGATAGGTTAATTGGATAATCCAAATTGCCACTAGGTGTGAATGTGCGAGTGAAAGTGAGTGCGAATGGTTGTCTGTCTCTGTGTGCTGGCCCTGCGACAGACTGGCGACCTGTCCAGGGTGTACCCTGCCTCTCGCCCTATGACAGCTGGGATAGGCTCCAGCGCCCCCCGCGACCCTGAAAAGGATAAGCGGAAACGAATGGATGGATGAAGTTAAATGATCAAACTTACAAAGCTAAAGCAACTCCATATGTTACATCACGCATAATATTTTAACCTAAATGCTTTGCTGCCTGCAGCAAACTTTAAAGACACGCCCACGCAGAACAACACCAAATTAACAGAAAAGCACAGACTAAAGCTGTACTTTCCTTCCTTCTGTGTTTCTTGATCGTGGTTAGTAATATTTTGTTTCCTTTTATAATACTTTCAAATTGGGACTATCCTATTATTCCCTCACCATACATTCGTTCACTTACATTCATGTTGTCATTGAAAGAATAGAAATAAGTAGAGTGAAATGATACCGAGTTCCATTTAATCTACAAAATAGCTGCAGTTAATCAAAAACATCAGTTTCATTCACGTAAAAAGATGTCACAAGAACACATACGATTTCTTTGTAATACATTTCAATGACTTTCAGCATTTGAAGTTTACAGTTTATCATCTAACTCTTATTTCTGTGACACAGTTTGAATCTGAACAGATCAAACATTCCTTACAAATTTAGTGACCGACAGATGTTATTACAGAAATGTGGTTCAACAGTGAGAAAAAAAAAATCTCAATGTTATTTTGGAAAACAAACACATAACAAGACAAACTTTTAGTTAAAAGAAAATTACTTTTTACACTTATGGTTGCGCTTTTAGCCAAAAGACTTCTAAATAATTTTTTCGACCTCTTGTCACATGGAGTCCCAGAGGTGAGGGAACAAAACGTTCTGCTTCAAAGAGGAGCGTGTATCACATGACCAGCGTGCACGAGCGCCCACTTGACTTTTTTTGTATTTTGGCACAGGTGTGGGATCGCAGGACTTTCAAATGTGACACAAACATCAAAGACTAATGCACAACGAGAACAAAAAACTTTATAGATTTTTAAATACACGGTAGGAGGTGAAGTGCTTGTCTCGAGTATGTTGGATGCCAACACCATCAGAGCATAAGATAATGACGTGCAGAGCGTTATCTTGCATAACATCGTATGAAAAAATGTAGAAAAGCTCCACTGAGTTTTAAAAACTGAGCAGAGATGAATTAGCATAAACATCAGCTCCGGATGGTGTATTAGTTTTGGATCTTAAGAATGCTCCTCTTCTCCAGATCATTCATCTCTTTGAGAATCAAAGCAACGTTGTAACGAAGCTCCTGGAATTTAGACACAGGTACCTGGAAAAGACCACAGAACATTTAGCACACCCACAAAGTGTTCAGCATTAAAAATAACCACACAGCCACATTCCACAGCTGTTTACTGTGTGTCTGAATGTCTAAAAATGCAAGAAATAGCCATTAAAGTCATTAAAAACCTGGATTTCTACCTAAAGGATGTAGATGGACTCCTTGCAAAATGCTGTGCTCTAATACTTAAGCCCAGAGTTTCATTTGCTGCCTCCCTAATTTCTGTCCCTGTCATCCCCTGTGTTTAAGTCTCAAGCTGCGTGTGAGTCACCATCTGTTTGCAGCGGTCAGACTGCAAACAGACACAAGTGCTAATTAAGAAGCGTGTGCTGAAGGAGGAAGAAGTCATCTCGTCTGTTTGCTATTCATCCTCCCTTCACTTCCAGAGAAGCATGCGTCAGGTGGAGATGAGCTGCACCCATAAAGAAAAACTGCACATCGAATGTTGCTGCTGCTTATCTTCTAATTCTGCTGTAATCTGATTACGTAATCGCTGCACATCCGTAGTAGGCGTCCTCGTCCCTGCTTCTGCTCCGACCACACTGGTAGTCAGCTTTGAAAGCAGTTGTGGATTCTAGTTTGTCATTTTGAGGCTGATGCGGAGTATGGCGCCCCCTGCTGAATAAGACGTACTATAGCATTACACCGTGGCAGTGAGGCTGCCGCACATCCTGGTGGAGTGCATCTATTTATTCTTCATTTTTTCCTGTTTTAAAAGTGACACTTTTGCATTTATGTGAATGGATATCAGGCTTTTTTTTTACTGTAGTTTTTTTTCTGTAAGCTGATAAAAGAAAAAAAATAAGACTCAGAAATGCAACTGTTGTTTTTTAGCATCTAACAAAACAATATCTGTAATAAGCACAAGCAAGCTGATTAGCACAGAAATAACACTGCAAACGTATCAGGGGCACTTGGTCAAGGACGGCTTGTAGGTTAGGCTGCCGTTAATAAAAGTTACTTCCTCTGTAATCCTGTTATGCAATAACTGAAACAGACCTACATTAGCCCACTGGCTTACAACCAACATGTTTAACACTCTGCTGTGATAATCCAGGAATAACTACTACAGTGCACAACCATCATCAGTCATGTGGAGAAAAGAAATCCATATGATGTTAACAGGTTTCTCAAAAGAAAATCTTTCAATGGTTAGCTCATGAGAATGAACTCATTTCCAATGCATACTTTAAGTGTAGCTTTGCATGATTTACATTTAAATGTAATCTTTATTTATCTGTGTACTAGGACTTTGTGCAACCCAGTTCCCCTCCACTGTCTGGCACAGGGTCTCCCCCGTTTCAGGCCACCCTCTTGTTTAACTGATATTCTGGCTTCACCTTCATCCACCTTTAGCAGCAGGTGTGTGGGGCTGTTATGCTCACAGCCAGAACTGTGTCTGAGATGACCATATTAAGGATATCCTCGCTCACTGACATTAAGAGCCAACAGTTTTTACAAGGCTCTATGCAGGTCCTTGAAAAACTAAGTACATCCCATGATTCACCCTCGGGAACAACCACTTAAAGTTTTTTTTTTGGGGGGGTGGGGGTGAATTTATCTATTTCAGCCCACTCTTGACAACACTGCTTCAGTTCATTGAGGTCTGTGAGCATTTGTTAATTCACAGCACTCTTAAGATCCCACTGAAGCATTTCAGTCATGCTCAGGTCTGGATGTTGGCTGGACCATTGCAACACCTTGACTCGTTTCTTTGTAGTTGTTCTGTTGGAGATTTGCTAATGCATAAGACATTTTCAGGAATTTAAAAGGTATTGTTAAATCCATCCATTTTCGTAAATACTTCAAGACAACCGCTCATACTCATAATTATCCCTACAGCGAAATTAGTACTACCACTTAACCTAACAAGCATGTCAGTGCTAAGAGAGAATCCATGCAGGCACTTTGTCTTCCCAACATCTGGATGATGTTGGGAAGACAAAGAGGCGAGGAAACCGTCAACGTCTTCTGAACAACTATTACTTTCAACAAGACTCTTAAAAGCCAAAAGACCAAGAGAAAAAAACCCTCTGAACTGTGGTTTTATGCACAGAAATTTGGCATGTAGATCTATACTGTGGTACTGGTATCGTCATTAAAAGTAAATAAAATGAGAATAAGAAGGGGACTGTGGGTCAGAATGTATTGTGTGTACAATCAGGAACAGGTTACTTGTTTAAATACCTCAAAGCGTTGAAACCTCCCATCTGAAAGTTTCATCTGCATGAGAACAGAAGGCTGCAGCGCTCGGGCTAAAGAGCTGTTTCGACACAGAAAAGCAAAAACATCATCACAAAGTCTAAAGAGTAGGACTTTAAAATGAGTGCAGTAGAATCTTTTGTAATCTTTCACTAAACCCTTCTTCCTGACTTATTTCTATATTGCAAGTAAGAGACGGTGGTAAGAGATGGTATTGTTCCAGGAAAGCTTTAAAACACTGTGTTAGTAGGCAGTTAACCATTAACAAAGATTTCTTGCACATATTGCCAATGTAAAGAGTTTTTGCAGTTTGTTTAGTATTTTACCTTGTAGAAATGGCAACATCCACTCTCCATTTCAATTCTTCAAGTGTGGGGAGATGAGGATCCTTCTGAGAGGCGGCCGCTTCTAGAGCTGCACGGCTGAAAACACAAACAGCACAGGAAATAGAACCTGATTGTAGCACTGCTCTGAGATACCGATCCTGGACATGCCTGAGGTTGTAAAATCAACATACCGATTTCCAAAAACCACACTGGAGAAATCTGTGATGAAGTCTTCGGGTATTCTAATAAAAGCAGAAAAAACACAATAGAAATAACCTCTTCAGAATCTGGGGGGTGGGGTTGCGGAGATAATAAATGAAAACAAAGAGAGGTGTGGAAAAAAAATGATTCCCTCACCTTAGCTCCTTCAAATCTTCCTTAAAGATCTAATCAATGCCCCATCAGGCACCACAGAAGAGGAATGAAGATGTTAGTTAAGAAGTCTGTTTCAGTGAATATAATTTCCAGTGCTTTAGCATCAGCTCACCTCCTGTTTAAGTAACGCTGTGGGGATGCGGATGGCCTCAGACAGTAGTCTGTGGATCCCAGCTACGATGTGACAGAGCCTCTCCTGCGGGATGACACTGCTCTCTGCTATGGACTTCATCCCCTCTGTGCAGTCCTTTCCCTCCAGGGCACTGACCACAGCTGGACAGGGAATCATTCACAGTCACATTAAATGCACTTATCCGGCATCTTCAACTGCTAACACTTGGTCCGAATATCAGCAGAAGATCTTATCACGACATAAACATCCTGGGAGGCTGAGGAGGTCACAACTCTACTGTGGATACTGTTATTGGTCCAGTTTCACAATAAACTTCACCAAAAGGCGTTCAGTTTTATTGTTTCAGGGTACGTATTCGAATAGACACAATATAATACGATTATTTAGTTCTTGCTATTTTTTTCTGTTTTAGACTTTATTTACCTTTCAGTATTTTTCGGAACAACTCTTGGTCCACATCCTTCAAGTTTTTTGACAATGACTCGACTTCCGGTGGTATTCTGCCTCCCAGAAAGCTCAAAGAGTCCTTTGAATGGCTGGAAGACATGCCTCGGTGTTCACTAACATACAGAATTAACAGATAAAAAGATGAGAAATTGGTGTTAGAGAGGGGTTTGTCTAGCTAGTTTTGTATTTGTGCGACAGCTTCCGCCTTCATGTCACATGACTCTCATTCCGCGGAGTCTCGCGGTGAGAGCTTAGCTCGTCGTTTAGAGGAAAAGGGATTTGCAAATGGAGACGATAGAAGTGGTCTCTTTTTGAACAACCAAAAGGTAGGATTTTTAATATCGATAGCTTCTTAGTTACAGCTTAGACCTGTTCACATAGCGTTCACACATGGTATTTGTTGGGAAATGGGAGTTTCAGATCGTTTTGTGTATTAGCAAACGCTACATAGATATTTCGGAGGATTAGCAGCAAGCTAAGGATGTTAGCTTGTGTTGTGATGTCAGAGGCTTATGCTCGCGTTTTCTAAACACGATACTGTTTATGTAAGTTCTGCTCAAGCTAATGGAGCTGGCTTTATCAAAGCTTTTATATATGTGTGCGAGCGCGCGCGCTTTTAACGCGTGGGGTTATGTTTACCGTAACTTGAAGTATTCAGGCTGTTTACCAGTTACTTTGAGTCTAAGCTGTGCCAAATAACAGAGCCAGCAGCTGATTATGAGCTTTTATTATTAGAACAGTTGCTAAGTAAAAAGCATTCATAGTAGGTAGCCTAACTAGTTTTTCCATTAAAGTAAATCGGTAGATGTTTCTTCTTACTGATGCTTGGACGAAAAACAGGTTTTCACCATTAGTGACTTTTTTTTAGTACCTGAACAATCAGTTAGATTTATTGACCAAGTACATGTACACATACAAGGGACAGAAGTCCGTTTTTTTTCTTTGATCCCAGTATAAACAGAATAGACATGCACAGTACAAACAATAAAAAAACGTGTGCAGTGGAGCAAATATGTATATATAATAATTTATTAACTCGAGAGATGAACCAGTATCATATCACAATTTGGCAAAGAAACAATTTTAAATTGTAGTCAAAGGAGCTTGCAAAGAAAAGCTCACCCGAAACTCTGGCTGATTGGGACCCACACCCAGTTTCACACCTTGGCTCAGACGATTAGAGGATCATCAGGGGGTCCTTTTGTCCCTCTGCGGGGGGATACTCCCACTAGGTTTTAATCTGGGACTCCCCACCATTTGGCCTCAGAACTGAAGAAGCTTCTCGGATGAGAGGTGAAACGTCTTCAAGTAACTTAAAGAAGTCCAGACGCTTTTCTTTGCAAGCTCCTTTGACTACGATGACCTGGATGACTGAGAACCTTCACAGACAATTTTAAATTGTATCTTCAGGCACTTTGTTACTAGCAGCCTGTTACAAAAACATGAGCAGAACGCTAGTCAAAAACCTGGCATATCTCACAGTGTTTTAAGTAGAGATGGCACGATACCACTTTTTTTTTTATGTCCGATACGATATCATAAATTTGGATATCTGCCGATACCGATATGAATCCGATATAGTGTGCTTTTTAATCAATAAAGCAGTTTTTTAATATCTTGCTGCATTTTGTATAAGTTCATACTCAAGTTCATACTAAAGCTATTTTGTTATACCTGTATGCAAAAAATACACTGCACCCAAAATATTTCATAGTTCAGCAGTACTGATCAATTTAATAAACTTAAATCCTCCATCCTTCCTATTCTGGTATTTTAAAGAGTACTTAGCAGAAATATTAAGCAACCTAACTAACAGGGTTGCCAACTCCCAGCAAAAAAAAAAAAGAAAAAGAAGAGATTTATTAGTTACTATATAAATAGTGGACTTCTATACATTTTACATCAGATTAACTTTGGGTGTAAGATTAAGATAATTATTTATTAAAAGCTAGACATTTTAAATGAGAATAAGAAAGAAAGGTATTTCTTTGTGCCCCCTTTTCCCTGATTCGTTGAAGAAGTCATAAATAAAAATATGTTGACGCGGAATTTTATCGTTGACGCCTCATATGCGAAAACGATGTAAACGTGTTTTTGTAACTACAATACACTACAGGAAGTTATGGGGGCAGTATCGCTTATATGGTCTGGCCAGACTGCACGCAATACTAACGAAGAAGAACGTAGCCGCGATCCGCAAAACAAGTTAGCTTACCTGTCGGAAGCTTCTAAGGATAATTCTTGCGAAGCCAACACCATTTCAGTTTTGTTAGCTAATGAATGAAATACGATAATAAAACATTAAACAGGAGTAACTATATTGTCTCTTAGTTTATTAGTATTAGCTGTTATTCTGAATTGTATACACCTTCCACCCAACATTAGGTAGTTAATGTAGGTTTGTGTATTTTTGATGAATGGAGTCCCCCCCCCCCCCCCCCAGCATAACGACCTTGCATAATGTATTTATTTGAAGGTGTATTGAAACATAGCCCTGCCTATTTATTACTCTCCTCCTTTATTTCAGATACAGATTTACCATGTCTGAATCTTTGTATGAGAAGTTTTTGGCCCCGGAGGAGCCTTTCCCTCTCCTCTCCCAAAGGGCCAACCTGAGTGATGTGGGAACTCTGGATGTCAGCGATTTTGGCTGTCAGCTATCATCGTGTCATCGAACGGATCCTCTGCATCGCTTTCACAGTAACAGGCAAGTACAGAATGACTGTATTTGTGTTTGTACATGTATCTACTGTGCCTGTATACCCCTATTTTGGAGCGAGTTCTGTAGTGGTGTGGAGCCTACAATGCTGAGGATACAGACCTGAATGACATCCCTGTTGCCTTTAACACTCTTGAGTTCAATTCGATTCAGTTTTATTTATACAACACCAAATCACAACAACAGTCCCCTCAAAGTGCTGCTACTGTAAAGTGCCTATTGTTAGCCCTCTATCTGTGTAAGAAGAGGAAATTCTAAGTGGCTTGCTAAGCTAGCAGTCAGTCTTGTTGCTGGGGGACTGGAGGAATCCCAGCAGTGAGAGGTTTCAGATTTTCACAGCTCATATTTACACCTCAGGGTTTTTTTTTTAAAACTACAAAAACCCTTAAAGAGTAGACACAGGATCTTTAATGTTACTGTGTAACAATGATGGGATTTCAGTAGAGTTTGGTAAATTACCACTCTTGGTGGTGCAAATTAATCCTTGGCTGATAGATGAAGTATCTGTTAGTTGTCGCTCTTTTGGGACTATCCAGATTCTTTTCTAAAGGAAGTAAATGCATCAGATAAACTCTGTGTGCCACAGATGTGCATGAGTGGTATGCCCTGTAAATGCAGAAGAACTTTAAATTGGAACATCCTGTTGCCTGTTTCCAGTCTGCTTGGCAAATTGGAAGAGTTTTGTAACCGTATGTGGGAAGTTACAGATTATACTCCTCTGCAGCCAAAATGCTTCCACATAAATGCAGTAAAACTTGACTCATTTACTAATGCTAAACTTGTTTAAATTATTCTAATTGTTTAATTTGGAGTAGCTGCTAATTTTCTGACAGCACCTCTTCATAAACTACAGAGTTCACATATTTTTTATGAAATTTGCTGATATGAAGCATAAAATGCAATTTTCAGATTTCACATCATATGATGTTCTCTTGGATTAGACACATTCCCAGTAACAGGAATTCTATAATGCTGCAAAGTAAAGTTAAATCTTTTTTATGCATATTAAAAATTCACACAAGTCATATATTTTTTTAATTTGCATTTCATTCCCAATATGTCATTGAAAGTACTGTGACTCATAATGTGCACCAGTAAAATGTGTATAACCTTTACATTTCCTCTACTGCTGTCCTGAATTGTTAAATGATGGAATAAGTCAATAGTCAGACATGTAGACATGTCATAAAACCAGAATGTCTACATATCATGACCTGCGCTCCATGTCAAAACTGATTCATGTGTTAGTGTGTTCTAGTACTAAAGTTGGAAAAGCACAAAAAACAGGATACTTGTAATTTTTTTTGTGCTTAAGAACACAGCAGCAGCACGTTCATTACTCTTTGTATGGTTTATTTAGTGAGTCGCAAATGCACAACAGTGACGAGACGCATCTAAAGTTTTACTGCTGTCCACTGCTTGGATGGTTAGTTCGGGGCTGGTGGGGCTGCTTTGACTTCAACGTTAAGTCTTCTCTATAATGAAGAAAGGTGAAATATCATATGAAGTGACCATAAACAGATGAAAAGACATAAGCTAACAGTTCATGATTAAAACTTATGTTAACAGTGTGCATAGGTATAAAATGTTAAACATAAAATATCTTGGAAATTGTAGCCAATCAATTATTTGAACTGTCATATTAGGATTTAGCAAATTAAACACAAACATAAGAAATAAAAGTGTTTTATCTCCAAATCAGACAATAGCTGAAACATTGTTGCCAAGTGTTACAGCCTGAAACTGTGCAAAATAGTTTAATTATCACCTAGCAGTGGCTGCCAAGTGAACAACTGTTGGAGCAACGTTTTATTATCTTAATTTGAAGGCACAGACGAACAAAGGTCCAGCTGTTCTGTAATCCTCCCCAAATCCTTCATCTGTGCTTTTCTTTTACCTTACTGGTCTAAAAAGAGAGAAGAGAACAACTTCTAGAAGTCACTTAAAAGATTAATTTTAATGTCCACTCTGTTCTCCTCAGGTGGAACCTTACTTCCTGTGGTACCAGTGTTGCCAGCTCTGAGTGTAGCGAGGAGCTCTTCTCCTCCGTCTCTGTGGGGGATCAAGACGACTGCTACTCCCTTCTAGACGACCAAGAACTCACATCGCTGGATTTGTTTCCTGAAGGCAGTGTTTGCAGTGACGTCTCCTCCTCTATCAGCACATACTGGGACTGGTCTGACAGTGAATTTGAGTGGCAGGTAGCTTATTAGTCGGTCTGATTTTTAATATTCTGTAGGTGCTCATGTTTAGTAGGAGTTGTAAGTCATTTGAACTTGTTGCTTTATCTGTATGAATGTGGAAAATGGCTTTCCTAAACAATCCCATCTTGTCATGTCCTAATCTAATTGTTTCCATTGTTGTTTTCCCAGTTACCAGGAAGTGACATTGCAAGTGGCAGTGATGTCCTCTCTGACATAATTCCAAGTGTGCCAAGTTCACCATGTTTGTTTTCCAAGAGGAAGCCGAAGCCCCACCCTCATCGCAACCTGGATGAGCTGCCTTGGAGTGCCATGACCAACGATGAACAAGTAAACAAAACAAGCTTGTTTTTGTGCTGAGTGCTCAGAATTAGCATTAAAGGTAATGAGCCAGGTGTTTTCTGTCTTGCGTGGTTTTGTTTGTTGCAGTGTGTCGTCTATTATTTATTCATTTGTTTGTCTATTTTTTACCTGTAATACATTTCGATATACAGTCAGTTGAACTGGTGTGTTATTCCCCCAACTGGTCGTGCAGATGGCCCCGCCCCTCCCTGAGCCTGGTTCTGCTGAAGGTTTCTTCCTGTTAAAAGGGAGTTTTTCCTTCTCACTGTTGCCAAGGCGCTTGCTCATGCAGAGTCGTATGATAGTTGGGGTTTTCTTTGTATTATTGTAGCATCTTTACCTTACAATGTAAAGTGCCTTGAAGCAGCCATCGTTGTGATTTGATGCCATTTAAATAGAGCTGAATTGAATTTCCACTTCTAGGTGGAGTACATTGAGTACCTGAGCCGGAAGGTCAGCACAGAGATGGGCCTGAGAGAGCAGCTCGACATCATCAAGATCATTGACCCCTGTGCTCAGATCTCTCCCACTGACAGCGAGTTCATCATCGAGCTCAACTGTCTCACCGATGAGAAGCTCAAACAGGTGAGCAGCAACAACAGCTTTGTAGCTGCTGCATATTGAGGAGCAGCGCTGTCGAGAGTTGTTCAGAAACTCCCCTTTTAATGGATCTGTGTGACGTCATCAGGTGCGTAACTACATCAGGGAGCACAGCCCCAGGCAGCGAGCCAGCAGCACCAGGGAGGGCTGGAAGAGGAGCAGCCACAGCAGTGCCAGTACAGGCGGCGTCAGCGGAGCCAGCAGCAGTAACGCCAGCATGGTCAGCTCTGCCAGCTCCTCCACTGGATCTACTGCCTCCAACTCTGTAGCAGGTACGATGCTGCCTGGTTTGACACCGCCACAGGAGTCTGTGCTTATGTTGGTACTTCCAGCTTTTGCCAAGATAAAATTGCTCCCCTGCATTCTGGTCTTGATGTTTCTAACAGTGTCTGTGCCTTGTGTTCCAGGGGGTACAGCCTCTGCCTGTAGTGGGAGCAGTGTTGCTAATATTAGCAGAGCTCACAGTGATGGAAATCTTTCCAGTGCTGCAGAACGCATACGAGACTCTAAAGTAAGAAAGATGAATGTTGAAAAATGAAAAACAGTTTTTATTTTCTTGCTCTGCAGAGTCCGGGCCAGTGGTTATAATATATATCTCTGAAACACTGGAAGAACAGTTGCAGATCTTGATTGTTCTATACAGAAGGACATTTGGCGTCGTGTTAATAATTGTTACACATTTTCTGCCCTTGAAACTTGAGTGAGAGTTTTCTATAGACGAACGCTTGCTTGGAAGCCTTTCTTGGACTTATAACAGATGACCAAGTTGTTATCAGCTCCAGTCTCCATCTTCTCTTTCCTCCGTCTGTCTCTCCCGGCGAGCTGCATGCACCGCTCCTCCCCTCACCCTCACACTGTGGTGTAGCAGCAGAGGAGACTGTGTGACTGTAATACCTGAGCGCAGAGGTGGGCAATTAATTTACCCAAGGGCCCACGTGAGAAACTGGGACTCTTGTGGAGGATCACTACAGGCGTATGAGTGTGGAGACTCTCACTGTGAATCTAAGGAAGTGAAGACTGTGGTTGGTGTGATTACGAGAAACCACTCAGCATTTCAGAACTAGACTTTTTTTCTTTTTCTTTTCATGAACTTTGTCAGACAGCAGAGTTTACATTTCTTTAAACTGCTGTTAATTGCGACTTTAAATATTGACATCCACTGTGATCTAAAATGATTATGATCTAATGTGAACTGCTGAGGAAAAATAATTGATTCAGTGATTTAATCAGTTTGGTGAACTTTACTGTGCTGTGTTAGAATAGAGCTCATCGCTTGTGTGATCTTTGATTGTTTTTTTCTTCAGACACAAACACCGGAAGTCTCAGAGTGCAGTCTGAGTGTAATCAGGGGGCAGCATGATGGAGATCACACAGTAAAGAGAGAATAGATTCTCAATGGTTAGATTTTAGCCTGGATCAGCTGTAAGTTGGCTCGTTAGGATCTGTTAAGTCACAAGATGTAGGAAAGCATCACAAGACCAACAAGAATGTCTTTGCAGCCTTGTCTCTAAGCTTTGATCCTGAGGTGAATTGTGTGTTTTGTCTTGCGTTGTGTAACTGATAATATTTTCCAGTGCCAGTTCTGTTGCTATACTATGATTCCCACAGTTGTTCTCAACCAAAGAAAGTCTCAGTTCAGATCATTGGTATGTGCTTTGTCTCTAGCTTAAATATCTCTTTCATTGTTTGTGGAGTACACGTGAGCCTTTTCAGGATTAACAAATTGTAGAATAAGGTTCAGTTAACAAGAAAACTATTTGTAAACTGCAATCATAAAACAGAAATCAGCCTTTTTTGGGGACATATGAGAGAGCAGGTTGTAGCTGACAGATGGTGGAGCTGGTGAAGCAGTGGCTGGATGTTCACAACAACAGCTGTGAGAATGTGCTTACACAGTTTTAGATGAAATGCTCTGATGGATTGTTGAGCTGTGAAATGCAAATTACTGAAAGGGTTGAAGTTGACTTGTATCCCTTTCTACAAAATGCTGTCACACTGCTGACGTCTGCTCATATCAGAGCATTTAGACCCACGATTTATTTATTGTTATTATTAACTCCTCTCTCCACACACCGTCTCTTCCAGAAACGTTCAAAGCAGCGAAAGCTTCAGCAGAAAGCCCTCCGCAAGCGACAGCTCAAAGAGCAGCGGCAGGCCCGAAAGGAGCGACTGAGCGGGCTGTTTCTGAACGAGGAGGTGCTGTCGCTACGGGTGACAGAGGAGGACGATCACGGAGACGACCTGGACATACTGATGTGACACCAGTGAATCAATCAGTGCTCCCTCTACGCCTGCTTTCACTCCACCTATTCACTAGCATAGAGCTTATAGAACGTGCTAATCCACATCGCTGCATGCGTTAGCTCCGCATATGCTAACATGCTTAGAATGCTTTTTGTAAGAACAATGTGATGGCCAGTAATAGCTTCTTGCAGCATATAACTTAGCTCGACATATTGTTTGCTAATACTAGTGTTACCTGCTGGTGTGTAAATTGCTAAGTGCTGCAGTCACTACTGCTCTAGTTAATGTAGCAGTGATAAAGCACTGCTAATGCTTTAATAGCCACAGTCTCTCCTGCTTACAGCCAGAGGTTAGCGCTGCAGCTCCTTAGAAGATTGCAAATGAATTCACACTACTAATGATGATTATGGCATCTTAATGCAGGTAATAAGAGGTTTGCTTATAGATGCTGTAAGAGGATATATTCACTACTACCTGGCAGAAGGACAGATCAGACGAGAGAGGTGGACTTTGGCTACATTTGCTTCAGTGGGAGCGATGGCAAAGGCTTTATTCCCCACAGGGAGCTGGATCCAAGCTTTGGAGGATGATGTAATTTGATCTGCTTACAAATATGTTCATAATCAGCAGGATGAATTGGTCTCGTCAGATTTAAAGTGCTCATACTTTTCTCCTTAACAGCCTCCTTTGAAGCTAATGTTAAAGTTAGCCATGTATGCGACACATTCTTTCACTTTTAAGTTCCTCTTAAATAGAAATATGGCCCAAATCCTGGAACAGCTGCAGTCTTGTGTGAAATACGTCGGATATCTTTGCTACTGGAACATCAGGATTTTCAGCAGTGCTCAGCTGAAAGATTCGGCTGGTTCACATTAGACTTTAATGTGCTCTATGGATTTTTTTTGGTTGTATTTAATGCTGCTTGGTGGAGCATTATATCGTTGTGTAACTGGAGTGAAGATTGGACTATAAACTAATCCTTTAAGGCAGCTGAGCAGCATTTTTCCTGGACTTTGATCTTTTATAGGTTTGAATAAAAGAAGGCAGATAACAGGCTAAAAGACGCAGAGATCCTTTAAGCATATTATGGGCAGTTTAACATGTCTGTAAACTTACTGTAAATATAATCCCTCTCACACTGTGTCGACACATTCTTGATGCTGAATGAACTGCACATCGATGCACCCATTGTTGCCTTTAGGGGAAAACATGAATCCAAACTACGATGGTTTAGGTGTGGAAAGTGCAGCGAGCTGGTCTGTCTTTCTCTCTGCTGAGCTTTGTGGTCCCATTTCACTTTTAAGGCTTAGAGGGAGCACTGAAACACTGCATGTTTCAATCGTTACCCACAGCGAATCCCCGCGTGGACCAGAAACTAACAACTTGCATCATTGTTTGCAAACACCTGTTGAAATAGCTTACCTGTGTTGTAAATAAGCGATCGGTACCATCATATTTACTGCTTGTTTTCAAGGTTTCCTCTGTGATAACGTTTCTTTCCTTTTGGGAGTGTATGTAAATGATGGACATGGCAAACTAACTGGTCATTGGGGCTTGAATGCGTTGCTAGGTTGCTGCCGATCCCTTCAGATATTTTCAGTCATATTTTGATGTGTTTTGTTGTTTTCATCACTTTTATTTGGTCTTTTTTTTTTTTTTGTTTTCTTGAACTCCTACTTGAATGTTTGACCCTCATTGTTTGTTTGAGTGATTTTGGGAATTGTGGACGTTTTATAGGATTTTAAAGACCACACTTTGCTCAGTGGCTGGTATGGTTTTGGAGCTATTCTTCAGCTTCTTATTTGAGCCGTCAACGTCGTTTCCAGAGATGTGCTCACTTTGCTCTGAAGATTCAAATCCCAGACAAAGTGCTGATGAAGCAGGACAGCGTTCTGTGGAACTACCGGGATGTTTTCGTTTTGCTCAGTTTTTTCTTTTTCTTGTTAACTTGTAGAAAAGATTTTTTTTCCACAGCTTCTCTGCTGTAACCTGATGAACCACTACAACTGTCGGCCTAAAAGCTGCCGTTTCTGATACTTGATGTGGACTGAGCCGTGGCTCTTGTTTCTGTCTTGTGTATAAAATAATTACAGCAGTCGGAGGAAAAACAGCTTTGTGTATTCTGTAGCAATGAATTAGTAAAACTCTATTTTGAAAAATGACATAATTTTGAAATAAAAATAAAATAAGTGATGCAACAGAGTAACTTCAGCAGATAAAATGCCATTAACTGCTGAAAATGAATGATATTAAACTTGCAAACCTACACAGGATGTTTTGAAAGGGAAGCCCACTGTGGTGGTGTTATATTATATTACGCAAGTGAAAATGTTTTCATTGGCTACTAAAGCAAAGAGTGGATTTACATGCGTTAACTCCTGATTAACAAATGATTCTGGAACAGTGTTGTTGTGTTTGAATAACAGGGTTGAAAGGAGACTGAGCAGTTCACTCGACGCTTCCTGTTTATTGTGAACTCGACAAATAAACATTCAGTGTTGCATCTTTTCTACACGTGTGCTTATTTTGACTTGCAACTTCTGTAGAGGAGAGCATGACTCATTAAGTTATTCATCAGTTTGCAAATTCCAAGCACTTTTTATTGAGCGCTAAATCACTGATTTTTATTTTCCACAATAATTAACAAAGGAAAGCACACTTTGGCTTTTCACAGCTCATCAGCTGCTCCTTTGTGTAGTAAGTTCAGGGTGGAGATTGAGATCTTTTGGAGGGAATCCCATCAAGAAGAGGGATCGATGGACTTCCCTGTTTTGCCCGGCCCCAGAGCTCACTGGAAGAAAACCTCTGCATTAAATTTTAATGCATATTTGTAATAAACAAATACCTTTTAATTAGGTTATTCCAAATAAACAAAATTTCATTATTCTGATCATGGTACAAAGTCAACCTATGAAAAGTTAAAAATGAAAACTAGTGTCTTTCAAATATTGTACGCTCAGACTGGATTTCATACAAGCAACAAATTTTTACCCCTCAGCCATGAAAGGCTCATGTTGTCACTCCGCCGGTGAGGTGGGTGTGTGGGAGGCGTGGACACTTAAGTTTGTGATAAGTTGCAAATGAGGCGTTTGAAATTAATACCATACATGTATCAACAAAAAAAAAAAAAAAAAAATCTCCAATGACTTCAAATGTCAGTGATGTCAGGTCAAAGTCAGAGGTCAGGTTTTCTGAAGATGTCAATGCGACGTCACATACATTCTGTCTGTGAAGTAGTCAGACTCGAACGTCAAGGAAGGTGGTAGGGAAGCAGACTATGCAGACATTTCAGGTTTCCAAGGTGAGCAATTTATTTACAGTGAACTTAATGTAACTTCCTCCCCAAATAAACTCTATTAACAAACCGCACCATAACATGGCTCTGGTAACACAGCTCACCTCTCCTGCATCTGGTAGAGACTGGCTTTAAATAGGGCCATCAATTTCCCTCCAATTGCCCAGCCAGTACCACTCACTCAACTGAGGGATCTAAAACTCTACACAGATGATCTAAAAACACAAAACTTCTAACATGCACATTTACACAACTAAATGGCAGTATTAACGAAAGGAAAAACATTCAACAAATCCCTTTAAACCATAACACAAACAAAAGGAAGCATCTCTATGGAAAAAGAAACCCCTCCACTTGGTTTGACCTGCTGATGTCATATGTGACATCATCAGGACTTTAAAATGATGAAATGCCAGACAGGCGTTCCCCCACACCTGACCCTCATGAAGACTGAAAAGCTAAGCAAAGTAAGTATGAACTAGTGATGGCCAAATGAAGCTTTCTGAAGCACTGAAGCTTGTATCGAAAAACGGTTCATTACTCGAAGCTTTTCAACACAGTCCTCTCTGGTGACATCTGGTGGCCAAAAATACGAAGAGCAGCTTGAATCCACAAAATAAAACCAACCGCTTCATTATGATTGCCCACTCGACAGAGTGGAATTCTGTCTGATATTGGGCAGCTGTTGTGTTGCTTTGAAAGTTTTTTTTTGGGAGGTTAAGAAAATGTGGTTTATTTGTTTAATAAATAATTTTGACCAGTAAACTCTCCTTGTTTAAACATGCGCCATGGTGTGGTCTTTCTTTGCTTGTGACTCCTTGATGTTGGTAAATACAATAATTGAAAAATACCACGTTACATATAATATATACAAATAATAATGTACAAAACATTATGGAGTATGCTTCTGCTGTGAGCATATATAATATATATAATATTATATATTGGGGAAATTTTCCTAGACATATTTTTGACCTGGGGGTAGAATTGATTGTGAAATGGAAAGGGAAAATGCTTATGAACAAAAACATGATGCATTTAAAGTAGCTCTTTTTCATTTTTATTTAAGAAGAGAATTTGTTCCACTGTGCAATGGCTGAACCTGTTCCTTTTCGTGGAGATCATTTCTCCTGCCTTAAGGCAAATCCCTTCACATGGCACAGAGGAGGCTGGAGTGCAGAGAAACTGGTAGAGATGCAGTTATACAGTCTACCTGGGCCCAACCAACTACCAGCTAAAGAGAATAAATAAATTAAATTGCTGCACATTTGGCAGACTAACATTTTCAGATTAACTAAACAATAAAATATATATTTTTATAACATTACATGTAAAGAGTCAAGTGGAAGTTTTTCTAAAGTTATTTAATGATATTTATACTATGAAAGCAGATTTGACATTTTAAGTTTTTTCCCATTATAAGATAAAATAAACACGCACAAAACAAAAGCAAACGGCCAGAACACAAAGCTGGAAAACCCACCCAACTGACCAAAATCAACGCAAAATTCTCCCACACAACAGAACCTCCTCTATTCCTCGCTGGCTCCAAATCTCTCAGTGGAATGATCAGTGGTTCGCTATCTGTCACCATCAAAACGCTCCACAAATCCCGCGAATGATTCGCTTCCTTATAAACCATTGAATCAGACACCGAAGCAGTTACGTTCTAAATGAAGCTTCGGACGTCACCGATCACGTGACTCTGGCCAAACGAATCAAGCTTCGACACAGTGCTTCTGAAGCAGTGTGTTGATTTTTTTGACACACGCACCGGGGCGTCAGCTTCAAGCGGGCCATCACTAGTATGAACAAATGACTTAATCTGTAACATAATAAAATATAAAGAAACATGTAACTGAGTATTTAGCTTAATTTGCAGAATGTTTGATTTGCCGGCAACAAAACGCTTACACAAAAAAACCCGGGATAGTGAATGAAGTAATGTTACTTGACAAATAGCAAAACATAGTAAATACATAGAAACAGAATAATGTGTACAATGCGCAAGAAAAAAGAAAAAGAAAAAGTAAACACATATGGGACAAATGGAGAGCATTGCAACTGCTCCTCCACTTTATCACACTGTCATCTACAGATCTGTATGCCCTAAATGCCCTAAAGTGCTTTTATGCTGATTGAGCCATGTTTATGATGCTAAAATGAAATTTTACTAAGTTGGTGCCATGCAGCAGATTGGTTTAATTACAAATGGGTAACTGATTTTACATGATTCAGTTAGATTTTATACATGTGAGACATATTAATCATCCCAGTTTACTTTGCATTTGTTTAACTCACTTAATGCTGCTGAGCAGCTTTTTTCCAGAGGCTGAACAGGTCTGCTAACATTGTTGCCATTGTTATTTGTCAGTCTGTATATCCTCAGTTCTTTTCCTTGCCTCCCCTCCGGCCAGTCTGAGTCTCTCCCACCAAAGACAGGAGCAGAGGAGGTGAGGAAGGAGGTCAGTCAGCATCGCTGTAGTGATGAGAGATGTTTACTTTGGAGCCTCATTTCAACGCGGTGTCAGTTAAAAGAAGTGCGGCACCTGGTATCTCTCATTGTTCCTTTTGAAAGGTTTACCATTCTGTAAAATGGAACGATATCCATTGGATTTTTGCCACACTTTCAAACGGTGAAGACCAGAAAGTTGGATCAGGATCATGATCTTTTTGCTTTTTGTTTCCCTCTATACAGCAAAGGTAACAACCACTACAGAAACACATACCTGTGTCCAGTGTTGGGAAGGTTACTTTTAAAATGTATTCCATTACAGAATACATGCACCAAAATGTATTCTGTAACTTATTCTGTTAAGTTACTCAATGACAGTAACGTATTCTGAATACTTTGGATTACTTAATATATTATCATGCTTTTTACAACTACGTGAATGTACTATTGCTGTGTGATGTCGGCTCGTAGCCGAAAAATAGCTTTACTTTGTTATCTGGGTCAACTTTTCTTGCGAGAGACAGAGAGAGGCGTTGAACGGCTGCTCCAACGGAGCTTCTTGTTTCGGAGGAAAACACGAACACAGCGTACAGTCGAGTCTTAATAGCTTACTTACA
Source organism: Simochromis diagramma (assembly GCF_900408965.1). Lineage (NCBI taxonomy): Eukaryota > Metazoa > Chordata > Actinopteri > Cichliformes > Cichlidae > Simochromis > Simochromis diagramma. The sequence continues at coordinate 2,499,240 of NW_024387477.1, forward strand.
ACTGGGCTCATCAGGCTCTCTTCTTGGCTGCAGTGGTTATTATTATATTTACATGCTTCCAGCTCCTGTTTTTGCTCGATGACAACTCATACTTTTCCACTATCCTTTTTCTCCCTCCTCTTGCTCACAGACACATAACGGGTATGGCAGTGCATTCTCAATGCAACACGGACTACACTGCCCATGAGGCTACATTCTTTAGAGCTATGCCTGTAGCATTCTGCTTGTTAGCTTAGCAGAACAACAACAACAAAAAGGCGCTCTCTCACCCAGGAAACACACAGTCGCAGAGAGAGAGCGTCGCCCTGTAACCATGGCAACCGTAACGCTGCCGCCTGGAACAACAGAACATAGCTGTCAAACAAAACCCAAACAGGAAAGTACCGCAGTGTAATCCATTTATTTCAACAAAGTAACTGTATTCTAAATACCACCTTTTTAAACGGTAACTAACGGAATACAGCTACTCATATTTTGTATTTTAAATACGTAACGGCGGTACATGTATTCCGTTACTCCCCAACACTGCCTGTGTCTCTTCTGTCCTCCAGATATATTTTATGAAACAAGGCATTCTGTAAGATGGCAAACTGACATACTTATTTGGTCTCAAGATTCAGAAAAGAGAGAAGGCAGGGCTGGAAAAAATAAAAAAACCCAACCTGTGACATCACATAAATGGATAAACAGATTGGAGGTTGGAAATCAGTGTGATTTTACCTTTAGTAGTTCTCATTCATTATTTGCTTCCTCCTGTTGCAGTTGTGCTCATGAGTAAAATAACATATGTGGGTAAGATATAGCAGCTGTGGCTACAACCGTAGCTTGCCTCCACCAGTGTGTGAATGCGAGAGTGAATGAATAGTGGCATTGTAAAGCGCTTTGGGTGCCTTGAAAAGCGCTATATAAATCCAATCCATTATTATTATTATTATTATTATTATTATTATAGCTTTTACTGATTTGCACATTTGGGGTGATGCTGACCTGATTTTCACCAAAATGAATCTGAATATATAGAACAATCATGCATAATGGACCTTCCATGACCTTCCAAGCTATATAGTTTATGTCTTCCATATTTCCAACTATATCCATAATCACATACTGTGTATGCTACCATTGTATATAGTGTATTATCTTACTTTTTTTCATTGATTGTACTTATTTGTATTTTTGTATTTCCTTCATATATCTGTACCTGAGCTGAGGTGATGCAAAAATTTCCCCGTTGTGGGATCAATAAAGTCTTATCTTATCTTATCTTATCTTATCTTACAAGTAAAAACAAATACAAGCTTGTAAAGTTCCCTTCAGAAAGAAGGACAAATAACAAGAAAGGACCCAAAAAACAACACAGAATAAAATAAAGCATTTTGTGCTGTAATAATTAATTTAATTGTCCAATCAAACCTGCATCAGTGAATTAATTTCAGAATTGATTTTTTTTTACTGGGTTGATTAAGATTTGGGACTGTAGGGGGCAGCAGTACGTCTAAACCGGAAGAGGAACAACGAAGAAAAGAGAACGGATGTGGCGTAATAGTGTTTACACTACACAGTTGATTCGCGAGGACGTGTAGGCTAACAGGGCTAATTTAGAGGATTTTGCTTCAAAATTGGACGTTTCTCCGTGTAGTTTGGTGGCAGTTTCCGCATTTTCCATGGGCGCTCACGGGGTTTTGGGGAACGAGCCCGACTCCATAGACTACTCTGTGCACGAAGCGTGGAACGAAGCCACGAATGTCTACCTGCTGGTGATCCTGGTCAGCTTCGGCCTGCTCATGTACGCCAGAAAGTAAGGACGCGTTTCTTAACCTTACCTCATAACGACTGTAAATAACTGGTTTGGCATCAAATCACCCACCAGGTTAACATGTTACAGGTCAAACCGTGTGCTCGGTGATGATGTTCCCCTAGTTGTTTGCGGATAACGAGCACAGACTGACGCTGTTTGTTTACGTACACTTTAGAAACAAGAGGAAGATCATGCGCATCTTCACTCTGCCTCCCACCGCGGGCAGCAGCCCGGAGCCCAACTTCTACGACAGCCTGCAGAAGGTCCGCCTGCGACAGCAGCTGGAGATGTACTCTCTGGGTGAGGATGCATGTGGGCTGATGTGGATTGCAGTGAAACTCGATTTGACGCTACAGTACTGTGCAAAAGTCTTGACCCGCTTCTAATTTCCTCTTACTTTACCAGGAAGATGGGAAATAAGGGTCGGGTCTGGGTTTTCCCCGTTTCTTTTACATACTGTCCATACTTTTCTCTCCCTCTTCTACTTGTCAAGATTCAAGGACCCACTCCACACCACGCCGAGATATGCCATGTTTTCAGCTAACCTCTCTGTGGGAATCGCCTTGTTGTTGCAAAAATACTATTTTATGCCGACAACACTGTTATTTGTAACCTTTTTTCTTAGATTCAGCTAAAGAAATGAAAACAAGGATGCTCCTAACACAGATACAATTTAAAATTTGGTTCTTTGCCAAGTGGAGTCATCCATGAGTAAGATGCCTTTTTATATGCTTGGATCATTCGTAGGTCAGTGTTAAGTCGCTTAACAAAAAAAAATGAATGAATAAATACACGATATGGTACAAAGACTGGACCAATGCAAGTGATGTCCAAGGAATAGTGTCTTAATTGGTCAAAACAACTTTAAGAAATTACAAGAAATTATGTCTCCATTGAAGCAAAACGGTAGGTGGCTCAAGACTTTTGCACAGTACTGTAGATGCTGCCTTTATTGAACTAAAATAGGGTTGCACAGCAAGTCAGTGAATATTGTGTGGCAAACCCTTTAACATTACACTGGGTTGTGCTTGCTGGTGAGGCTGTGGCTGGACGAAACCAGACGGAGGTTTGATATTGAGTTTTGGTGTGTGTGCGCCACTGTTTTTCAGCCTTAGAGGTTTTGTTTTCCAGGTAAAACCTCTGCGATCATGCCTCCCCTACTTGTCTACAGTGAGCCTCTGTAGCACGTGCGTAATTCTAAAACACACCCCAGAGTTTAGATTCTATTGAGCTGAGCAGACTCATTTTATTGATTTATTGATTAGCATTCAAATATCTCACTGAATAAAGATCTACCACAAAGCAAGAAAGCACGAGACAAGGCTAATCAAAAGGTATTTGCTGAATATGCTTATTACACCAACCCTTTTAACAAAAGATCTTTCAGCATGCAGCTCATGTACAAAACAAAAACTTTCCACCTTAGATCAGTAACTATATTAAATTAAATGTCATTAATATAATCAAAGCAAAACAACTGAGAGTTTCAGTATTATTATTTTGCCCTTTTCATTCTTGATTTATATATTTTTCTAATACTCTATTTTTAAACAATGAAAATGAACTGCACTTGTTCCACCAGTTAACCCTTCTAACAGAAACACATCTCTGCTTTATCTTTGTCCTTGTGTGTTTTTTTTTTTTTTTTTTTTGTTTGTTTTTTTTTTTTTTTTTTTTTAAGAAATCTGTTCCCCTTAAGTCGTATTTACCAAGCAAAGAGCAAAAAAGTAACCTGAAATCGGATTGTAGTGTGAAACCAGATACTAATGTAGTCGAGCCTGTGTGTGCTGGCTCAGTGTGGGCTGTGTTAGATGGGGAAAAGTGGGGATTTTTTTTTTTTTTTTTTCTTTTTTTGTGTAATGTTTTCCTTCACATTAATAAAGACATTAATTAATACCAATGGTGCATAAAACATTCACAAGAGTGGGGAAAGCCTGCTGGACGACCTATAGATCTTCTGCTTATTGTAGTAACTCTCCGTCTGTCTTATTTCTCGCCTTCTAGCCAGGAAGTTTGAGCAGCAGCAGCAACAACAACATCAGCAGCAGGGCCAGTCAGACAGTGTGCAGCTCTCCATGGAGTGAGAGCAGGCAGCCCGTCTTCAAGCTTCTCCTGCCCGTGGATATGAAAGGACTGGGATGGTTGCAGAGTTTGTGTAAAAAGAATCTGCACCCATCCTTGCTGCTTCATTCACCGTCTGACGTTTCATTTGTGCACGTGGAGCTGCTCCACAGCTACAAAACAAAGCTGTGGATGCTTTTGTACAGCTGGCAGCTAGCAGGTGTGCTGTCTCACAACAGTGACACTAAGCAGGTGTGAAGAGCTAAAGCTGGAACTGCAGCGTTCGACACTGACACAGGCTGTACATGTTTCATCCCATTTCTTCTTTTTTCCCAGATGTGTGCAGAGAAAAGATTCTTAAATGTGAAGATGAAGGCACATAAACCTGAAGTTAGTAGTTAGATTATTTCTAAATGCATCATCTGGGTCTCTGTGGGTTTTGTTTTGAAATAGCTGCTTCAGTTCACGTATATAAAGATTTTTCCTTCTAGCATTGAGCTTAAGACAGCACAGATTCACTGTGAAAAGTCCTGTTTAAAAAAAAAAAAAAAAAAAAAAAAAGTACACTTGCATGATTCTCGGGTCAAATGAATCATATGTCGGAAACAGGCTGTTGGTACAGCTCCTCAGTTCATCCACTGAAATAAACTCTCTGCTAGCTTTCATCCGATTGGCTGCCCCTCATAAACTAAAAACAGCATGAGGATGGCGCTTTGGCGCTCACAGCCAGAGGTGTGATGTCATAAGAAAGAGAAAGGGCTCTTGAGGAATCCAGAAAGATTACCATATTAGGTGTGTCCCCTCTCTGACATCATACAGAGCCGAGAGTAGAAAAGCCTGTTTGAAATGGCTGCAGGTGAAATACCAAGCTAATTGTTTTGAAACTGCAATAGGTCACCTTTAACTTTGTGGAACACCATTATGATTTTGTGGCTGATTTCACATAATCATCATTATAATAAAATAATTCTATGTTGATGGCTTAAAAGTGTGCAACGAGTTGGAATATTACTGCTGTGCTGACAGCTCTCAGTTTATAAAATAACACGTGTTGGTTATGTAGTATTCAGACTTTTTCTGTTGTAAAAGTTCAGATTTTGTAAGAAAATCCAGAGAAAAGACGTCTTAAAGGTCTCCAGCATGTTGTTTTATTTATAATGTAACACACTTGTCACATCTGTCAGCATATTTCAGCTGCTGACAGAATATTAAAAACACCACAGAGAAATTAAAAAAACAAAACAATAATGTGCTCTGAAAACACAACTATATACAGAAAAAAGGCAGCCAGTCGGTAAACTGCAATAAAACAAACAGCCAGCGGATTCTGCATAGATGCAATAAAGTTCAAGTAGTAGCAGCAAGAAAGCATGCGGCTCTTCTAAATGCGACGCGCTTTTGATTCCCTCAATGGCGCGGGCACACGTCCACGTCTTCAACGGGGAGCGTGGAGGCGTACTCGGACCCCCAGTCTCTGAGGAACAGCTCCTCTGCTTGGCTCTGCAGAGTCTGCTGGCCCGGTTTAACAGCAGAGCCCGTCTGGTTCACCACCAAGCCCACACCAGCCGTGAACGCAAAGTAGTTTTCTGACCAGTTGGACGTCCCTGTGAAGAGAAACAGTTTAACAAGCTGGACTGCAGGAGACTCTGGGTGAGAGCTACAGTCTCCATTTATCGAATGCTTTTCTATACTTTCTGTCACACGTACACAAGTTTAAAACAATGTGATCAGACAGTTTTTTACTCTTAGATCTGTATGTTGTGACAGAGATTGGAAATACCTAATATGGTCATTTTAGAAGCCCCGCCCACCTGGTGTTTAAACCGTGGAGGATGGCTTTACATGGAGAGCAGCTACAACAATTAGAGGATGAAGCGCTGCACTAAGACTCAATATGTGATGAACAGTGTTGAGTAGGTTACTTTAAATGAGTAACTTAGTTACATTACCAGTTACTTCTATCAAAAGTAACTCAGTTACTTCAAGTTACTCGTTACTTTCAGAGTAACTAGTTACTAGGGAAAGTAACTTTGGTTTTACTAAGAATTCTCTTGTTAATGTGTTGCTAAATGGATACCCAGCAAGAGTGCCAGTCTTCTAACTTGCTTACTTGCCACAAGTGCACTGTGCCACCTACCAATAGAAAGGAAAAAAATAATGTGCACATTTCCACGAGAGAAATCCCACGCCTGGGCCGTCGTTGACCGCCGCATGATTCTAGCCTGCTTTTTACATCCAACACAAAAAAACTGCAGTCGTGGTGCTTTCGATTGTACTCAGAACTCGGAAATTCTGCCTTCTGAATAGGAAGATGTAGGTAACACCAGACTGCAGATGAGCTGCATACAGGGCTGGACTGGGACAAAAAATCGTCCTGGGCATTTTGACTAGAGACTGGCCCACCATTATAGGAAAAATCATAAAGCCTTTGAATGAAAACAAACGCTGTTGTGACAGTGATGTACACTGTTCTGATGGTATATATGCATTAATCTATCAATCGTTTGTTGTAAGATTCAGATAATTATTTTTTTTAAAAGCTAGACATTTTAAATGAGAATAAGAAAAAAAAGTATTTCCCCTCTCCCTGTTAATGCCCTACCTGCCCCCCTGGCAACACTTTGCTAGATCCGCCCCTGCACAGTTACCAGCTGTCAGCTACCTAAAAAAGGATCCTGGTGTTATTTGTCTCTCAGAAACAGTTCATAACTTCCCTTCAACTCATTCGTGTCACCTAAAAGGTAAACCTGTTTCTCCATCACCTATTCAGCTCTGGTGATTCAGTAAGGACATCTCCTGGTTTCATCTTCATGTTTCTCTCTCACCACATATCCAAACCGACATCCTGACCAGCAGCTTTACAGCTGTGGCTCCAGCCAACATCAGCTGATAGTAGAAAGTAATATTAAATAAATTCTAACAACAGCTGATCAAGCTTAAACGTACTGCTGTTGTTTAGCGCGACATGGTTTCCTCTTTCTGGCGCAAAGTGGGCGATAAATAAACGAGAGAGAAAAGCCGATCAGCTGATCATTGATCAGTTTCATGATTGAAGTAGAAACAGGAGAGGGAGGGAGAGAGAATGAGAGGAGAAAAGGCAGCTGTGCGGCGTAAACACAGAGTAACTCCAGCTTTGTGCCTTTTTCATTGTAGCTGAAGTCCGGGACAAACTGTGTTCCTTTTCACCTCAATACGAAACGTGTAATAATTTCTCTGAATACGAGACGATTCCGTTTTTTACGGGACGGTTGGCAACTCTAATAATTAACCTTATGAACAAAATAAAGTTCAACATCAGTATCATAGCACCCACCCAGCTGTATAGAAACTCCGTCATGCTAGCTAGCACGCAGTACGAAAAAGTCAGCATAACGAAAATAAACTCCACCTAAACTTGGTTCATATCTGACCCAGATGGACTGCAGGTCATAACTTCTTACCTGAAGTTCAGTTCACTTGATACTCGGACTGGTGGCTGCTTCGGGTCTCTCCTCTTGCCTCCCTTTTCCTTCATCCACCTGCTGGCTTCCACCACTTGCTAATGTTATTGAATCTGTGGAAACTCCGCGATAGCCACCACACGAAGTAACGAATAACGAGCCTATTTAAATCCCAGTAACGAGTAACGCGTTCCTGGTTTTGGCATAATAACTAGTTACCGTGCTCGTTACCACAATAATAACGTAGTTACTGTAACGCGTTACTTAATAACGCGTTAGTCCCAACACTGGTGATGAATGCAAAGCTACTTTTGGAGAGTTCAAGAACAGAAACAGAGCTGAAATTGAGTATAATCGTTCCACTTTACAGACATTACCTACTAAATGTTAAAAGCTGGACACCTTACGCTGTTAAATTTTGCCTTTCACAGTTCAAAGGAGCTAAAAAGTGTTAAAATGTAGCCAGTGCTGGCAGCATACCTATATAGACCACTCTGTCTGTAACCATGTACTTGGCATGGTTGACTCGTGCAAAGGGAATCTTCTTCTGCTCTGCTGTTGAAGGCACTGTAAAGATTTTCTACAGAACATACAAAAAACGTTGCTTTAGAATCCGCCATGTCATCGGTGACTTAAAACGTTTCATGAAAAGAAAAATCAAATCTTCAAACATACCACGTCAATGTCGCACCTCAGTGGATGCCTCCTGAGCACCTGCAGGGACTGCAGGAAGATGAACATGTCAGGAGAAGAATGCGCCCAGCAGCTGACCAGCAGTTGGACCCGCACGCCTCTGGTGCACGCCGCAGCACGCAGGGCCGTGTCGATGGCGGGCCAGAACCTGAAAATGAGAGACCAGGACATACTTTAAAGCTCTACAGCTTCCACAAGACACATCAGCACTTTTGCTGTTTGATGCAGGCAGGTAGAAGCAGAACGAGCAAATTTCTTCCTCCTGAAATGCTCTCTGAGCGTGTGTACTTTATCTTAATGAGAGGCTGCTTTGTAAGCCAATCTTTTACCTTTTTAGTAAGTCGACATAACATTTTTTAACAGCATAACAGTAATTTCTGATTGTGTCTTGCATTAAGGTTGACTGACTTAAGAATTGCTATTAAATGACATGAACAGTGCAGCTGTGTGAGTGGAGTGTACCTGAGTGGCTCCGTGAACTGAGACAGTGGAAGGAAGTCCATGACAGAGATGTAAACGAATCCCTGAGCATCGTTGATGACAGACAGAATAGTGGACAGATCGTCAGAGCGGCCACGGGCTGAGATTTGTGGAGGGGCGCTCTGCAGAAAACAGACACAGCAGAAGCAATGATGATCAACAGAGCCAACACAGGAGGAAGAAAAGCCTGTGACAGCTGAGTGATGTCCTTATCTTGAGATTGGAATGGTGCAAAAGCAGTTTCAGACAAACATACAAATGTTGTTTTTTAGCTTTACACCAAAACATATTCAGGGCATAGTTACATTATGAAGATGAATTTATTTCAGGGGGCTAAACCAAAGTAAAAGTCCCAGAGTGCAATTGGTGTTTCTGTGAACCCACAACATGCAGCTAAAGGAGCTCTAGACACAAGAGCTCTATCAGAGACCTCGGGAGTGGTGAAACCTACACTTTTTTTACATTCTTACAAAAAAATAGTGCCCTGGTGATTGCAGACTCCTTTTTCATGGTAAAGAAAACCCGAGAGCACATCAGTCTTAGAGGGGTAAGCACAGAAGTAAGCATATCATTATCCAAGTCGAACATAAGAGGAATCTTGCAGAGAGTTCAGTACACCATGCAAACCAGCTATCGTAACAAAGACAGAAAGGGGAGATTAGACCATCTACAAAAATCTGAACGAGCCCCAGAAATCCTGGTCCAGCATTCTCTGGACAAAGGAAGCTCAGATCAGCCTGCAACCGAAGGACAAAAGAAAAGAAACTGGAAGAGAAGATAAAACCACAGAGAAGGCTTGGAATGGTTTATGATCTGAAGTATGATGGCATGAACAGGGATGGCTTCCCGTGGCACTGGGCCACTAATGTGAATTCATGATGTAAAAGAAGGCAGTTAAAGACACACTATCTGTACAGATTTAGAAAAGAACAGCAAATTAAAATAATAATGAACAAAGATGTTGGTTTTAATGTTTCTCTCACTGACTAAAAGACTCCAAACAAACCACAGACAGCAGCTATCTGTCTTTTTTGTTTATTCCTGATCAAATGTTAGGATATTCCCATTCGTTCAGTGTTGGGAATAAATCTGTTTGTCATTGAGCATTTAGTATGATGACGTAACATAGACTCATCTGCCTGTGTCTATCAAACAAATAGCAATCGATGCAACACAGTTCCTGTAAAATGACAGCAGAACTCAAAAGGATTCCTCCTGAAACGATACTCACAGAGAGGTAGACCTGAGCAGGGACCCCGTTGAACTTCAGATGCAGGGGCTTCTGGGAACTCGACAGGGCAGAGAGGCGAGCGGGCCAGTACGGAGGCAGGGAACCGTTTATCACACCGCCGATGCTCCAATACACCCCAAAGATCCGAAAGGCATCCTGAGCCAGGCAGCTGCAGTCCTCCACTGACAGACCCACCTCCTTCACCTTTGTTCAAGAGAGTCCACAGTCTGCATTAGCTCTGACACAGCACAGCCACTGTGCTAGTATGCACGATGTGTGGGCTGATACAGGGATGTAATTACTTCTTCTAAAGGGAAATGTATCATTTTCAGGTTTTAAAGCTGGACTCTGTATTTTTATTCATGGACTCCAGTAAAGCAGCTTTCACAGTTCATGCTGGGCTTTGGTGTAGCTGCTCTTTTAGGGCCTCTCCCAGTTTACGTCTAACTGGCTGCCCCTCACCAACAGAGGGTTTAAATCAGCAGCTGAGCGGGGCTTCTGTGCCCATTGACAGAGCTGACCATATTAGAAATATTTCCTCTCTATGACAGCACAGAGGAAACAAAAACCATGAGACATCAGTCCTGCACTCTGTTGACACTAATGTACTTAAGCTGGGACGGATCTGTCTCCCTGCCCCACTTAAAAATGTTGTGTGGAGACTTTTATACTCGACATTACCCGACTAAAAACAGGGGGATTAGTGAGGATATCCATCTCTTATACAACCTATATATAATAGTTTAGGAGTTTTCACCATACCTGGCTTAGAGAGCGCCAGTCCATGTTAGCACTGCCCACATAGAAGTGCTTTTGGTCAACCACCCACAGCTTGGTGTGGACGATGCCTCCAGTAACGGCTTTGAGGTCCACCTCTCTGACCTCTGCACCTGCAACGGAAAAACAAAATAGCATGGGAAATTAATGCTGAAATTCCTTAAACGTCCTATTCTGAAACACAAACCTGGCACTCTTACCTGTCCCAGCCAGGTCGGCTGTGTCGTGATTTGACTGTTGGGGGGCGTTGACAGCGATCTGGAGCTTTACACCTTTGGATTCAAGTTTCATCAGCTGCTCAAAGACCTTTCTTCCCTGAGAATCATGCGAGGCCATTAGCTCAGAGGCTTAAAGCTTCAGGTACAACCACCTGATGTGCTGCATTGTGAGACCTGAGTGTGCAGGTGGTTGTGCTCACCTGAGAGTCTGAGGATTCGTGCGAGCCCAGATCGCTGTCCCGCAGTGTGAAATAAAAAGCGGCGATGTGGACTGAGCTGTTGGCTCTGTCCAGCAGGTGCAGCCAGCTGTCTGCGATGCTCTTTCTGGACGAGGGGGAAGACTGGTAGAGACCGACAGGAATGCTTTCCACCAGGTGCACTCTGAACAACAAGGACCACATTCAGCAGTACATTAGTTAATCCTGACAGGTGAATATAATATTTCTGACATAAATAACTCAAAGATATCCAGTTGCTGATATCATTTACCGACAGTCAGTGCTACAGGGCTCTGGTAACAATCCAAAGCCCTCCAGCCAGTGCAGCTCCAGCTGAGCCGTGAGCTGGGACACGGACATGGGAAGCCCGTAGTGCCACACGTGGTGAGAGAACCCTCCGAGAAGCAGCAAGGTGGTGCTCAGGAAGCAGAAGAGGGTAAAACTGGGACATCCTGACCTCTGCAGGATGATAAGGGGAGAATTTATACACTCCAACAGGCTACATCACACTCACAGCTTAAGCATAGCATAGCATACTGTGATGCATACCAAAGCTGCTACTGCAGGGAGTGGTAGAATTCTGAAGAATTCCTAAATAGGTACACATGTATGCCTCAGCTGAGACGATCAAGGAAACAGACGCCAGTGGAAGCTCTCAGTCTCAAACAGTGACATAACTCACCTTGGCTGACTTGATTGCTTTCACTTTAGCGGGTGTCTTTGGTGCTGCAGCAGCGTCTGAGTCGGGATCTGCTTTTTTCTCTTCGAGCTTTGGGAACTTTGACTGGCTTATGAGTGGTTTACGATCCTCCTTCACTTCCTCTGATCTCTCACCAGCCAACTCATCCTCACATTCAGCTTCTGATGAAGATATACTGTCCCTCAAACCAGCTGTGTTCAGTGGCTCTGTCTCCCACGGAGGTTCTTCGTCCATTATAGCTTCCACTTGGCTGTCCTCAGGTGCTTGAAAGATCTCTGCAGACTTTTCAGAGTCTCCAGATGGAGTGAGGAGAATCCTGTCTTTAACTGCGGGGTCGTACATCTCCGCTGGCTCCTCCCGGGGTATCTTGCTGGGGAAGCTCTCGCGTGGCAGATGGGTTGTAGGCCCATCTGGGGTGGTTTCTGAGGTTTTGCTCTTGACTTGCTCTGATCTGAGAGCAGGCCGGGGGCTTGCAGTCAGAAGAGGGGAGTGAACAGGTTGGGCAGCAATCAGAGGGCCGTGAGCTGTCGCAAGAGCCACTTCTGTTCTGCTGAATGTAGAAGGAGCCTCGAAGCCAATTTTGGGGGTGTGGAACAATGGCGCAGGGAGCGCTGTTTCTCTGGGATCAGGCGGCTTGGACTTTGAAGTTTCCAGACTTCCAAGTTTCTCAGGAGGCTGAGCGTGGACTGGAGTGTCCTTTCTGGGAACCGGCAGCTCCGTGCTCTGACTGGCTCCAGCGGGTCGCTTCTGGAAAGTTGGGATTCTGGAGACTGGTTTCCCACCTTTGCGGTTCATGTCTTCTTTCTCCTCGAGGTCTTTTTTCAAACTCTTTTCGTCAGCTTGGAAACGGTCCAGCACAACACTGCAATCCTTCAGATCCTGAGGAAGATGAAATATCTGTTATAAATCTGTGTAATCATGTAGCACACACACACACACACACACACACACACACACACACACATGAAGCAGGGATTCTGAATAGCTTCATGGCACACACCAAAGGAAACGTAACACCTACGGCTATCTAAAAAGCTAGCAGTGAATCACTGAGAGACTTTTCCAGTCTTAGTCTTCCTGCTCCCGCTGGCTCCCGTCAACATCAAAGCTCCCACGCTGACTAGCTACACCCATTTAAAGCAGCTCTCCTGACTGGTGCGTGGCTGCTGTTGACTTGTTAATATTTGTTTACCTGCATGACACGAGCCTTACCGTGGCTACAGCATTGTTTGACCTGATATTCTCATGGCAGTCAGTGCTCAACATTAGCCTTGCTCTGCTCCACCTCTGCCTGCTCATTTTCATAAATACACTGACAGCCCAGCGGTCCAAAAGTGGGCGTGGCCACTCTACAGGTCACATTTTATGGATGCTACATTAACTTGCCAGTAAGATATATAGCAGTGCCCCCTACAAACAAACACTTAGATACGTACCTGCGTTTCCAAACATACTTCATATTACACCCGTCAGCCACAACATTGAAACCCCTGCACTGATTTTAATGGGTCACTTCATTGCACTGGGTCACTGCATTAATGTAAACGATACTTTGATACACTGTTGAAAGCCAAGCACATCTGCAAAACATGTTCAGGAACAGCCGCCAGGCTCCCCAGATCTACACTTCCAGAAAGATCCTCACTTATTAAAGACAATGAAGACAATGTCAAACCATATATGCTTTCCCGTATAGTAAGTGAGACCTGGTGCTAAAGTGGCCCAGCTGTAGTTAATCAGTGTCACCCATTTCATGAAAACTGGCACATTATGAAACAAAACAACCTCCCCAAACTGTTGAGAACAGAAACTGTAAAACAATCACGCCTGGAAGAACGTTTCTGTCTTAAACAAACAGCAATTTGTCTCCTCCCTTTTATCAAAAGAGCTGACGATGCACAAGTGGTAAAGACACGTTTTTAAAATGTGCTGCTGGCATCAGCATCATCATGCATTTTGTTCTGCTAATCCAGTTTAGGGTCACAGTTGGGTAGGAGCCAATCCCAACTGTGAAAGGGTGAGAGACAGGGTACACCCTGGACTGGTTGCCAGTCTATGGCAAGGCTCACACACAGAGACAGAAC